>NC_047039.1:28602082-29268582 GCF_011762595.2 Tursiops truncatus | reverse complement strand
AGCTTTAAGGCTCATGGAATTTCTCATTTATGCCTAAAGTCTCTGTGCTAGTCAGCTTGGGCTGCCATAACAAAATTCCATAGACTGGGTGGCTTAAATGACAGGAATTTATTTCTCACAGTTCTGGAGGTTGGGAAATCCAAGAGCAGGAGCTGGCCGGTATGTTTCCCCAGTGAGGGTTCTTTTCCCGGCTTATAGATGGCTGCCTTCTCACTGTGTCCTCACATGGCAGAGAGAGAGGAAGCAAGCTCTCTGGTGTCTCTTCTTATAAGGATACTAATCCCTTCATGAGGTCCCTACCCTGACCTCATATAAATCTCCCAAAGGCCCCATCTCCAAATATCATCATATTGGGGGTTAGGGCTTCAACTTACGAATGTTTTCACTCAAATGTCATTTACTCCTCCCACCCCTGCCCACGTGTCTGCCACCAGGATATTCACTTCAAAGTTTCCTTCATCTTCTTCATAGCAAAGACTTGGTCTGTCACCTTTAATGTCTTTATTCCAGAAATTGATAAGACATTTAAAAAACTTATCTGGAAAAACAAAGGACCAAGAACAGCCTAAACAATCTTGAAGAAAGAAGAACAAAGTTGGTGGACTAATACTATTTGACTTCAAGATTAGTGTGATTAATCAGATTAGTGTGGTATTGATGAAAGGCTAGATACATACACCAATGGGGCAGAATAGAGTGTCCAGAGATAAACTCACAAATATATATATGACTAAATAATTTTTGATAAGAGTGCTAAAGCAATTTAATAGGGAAAGGAAAATATCTTCAATAAATGGCACTAGAACAATGAGATATTCATATATATATATATATACACACACACACACACACACACACACACACACACACACACATATACATACATATATATATGAAAAACCTCAACCCCTACTTCACACCATACAGAAAAATTAATTTGAGATAGATGTAATATTTAAATGTAACATCTAAAACAATAAAGA
The DNA here is from genome assembly GCF_011762595.2 of Tursiops truncatus. Classification (NCBI taxonomy): domain Eukaryota; kingdom Metazoa; phylum Chordata; class Mammalia; order Artiodactyla; family Delphinidae; genus Tursiops; species Tursiops truncatus. The sequence goes on along the minus strand of NC_047039.1, from coordinate 29,267,599 downwards.
TATAGGGAATTCCCTGGCGGTCCAGTTGTTAGGACTCTGTGCTTTCACTGTCGGGGCCCAGGTTCAATCCTTTGTTGGGGAACTAAGATCCCACAAGCCACATGGCATGGCCAAAAAAAAGTAATAAAATAAAATAAAATAAAAAAGCCTCAGTTTCCTTTAAAGTAAATAAATAAATACATACATAAAGATATAGAAGAAAACCTAGAGGAATATATTCACGACCTTAGGGTAGGCAAAAATTTATTGGAGAGGACACAGAAAGCACAAATCATTAAAAAAAAAAGTAAGTTAGACTTTATCAAAATTTAAAATTCCTGCCTGTAGAAAAACGAATCAAGGCAAATAAATGGACAAGTCAGACTGGGAAAAAGTAGTCACAACACATACATCTGACAAAGGCTTTGTATCAAGAATATGTAAAGAACTCCCGCAACTCCATAATAAAAAGACAAACAACGCAAATTTTTAAAATGTGGACAAGAGACATAAATGGGCACTTTAACAAAAGAAAATATGCCAATGACCAATAATCCCATCGAAATGTGTTCAATATCATTTATCAATAAGGAAATGCAAAACAAAACCATGATGAGAAACTATTAAACACCCACTAGATTTGCTGAAATGAAAAGGATCAACACCACCAACTCTTGGAGAGAAGGTGGAGCAACTGGAACTCTCACATGGTGCTGATGGGAGTGTACAATGTTATAACTAATTTGTCTGTTTCTTAGGAAGTTAAACATACATCTACTCTAGGACTTAGCAATTCCACTCTTAGGTATTTGTTCAAGAGAAATGAAAATATGCATTCACAAAAAAGCCTTGTACAATGAAGTTTATAGCAGATTTTCATGACAGCTCCAACTAGAAACCACCTAGGTAGCCATCAACAGGGAAATGGGTAAACAAGTGATATAGCCACATAATAGAACATTCCCAAAGCACCCAACTGTGGCCGCAAGCAACAACATACATGAATCTCAACAATAGTATGCTGAGTGGAAGAAGTCTCACACAGAAAAACATATGCTGCCTAATTCCGTATATAGGAAAATCTAGAATAGGCAAATGTAACCATCGATAATAGAAATGAGATCATTGGTTGCTTCATGGATTGTGAAGATGGACTGGGAAGGAGCATGAGGAAACATTTTGGGGTGATAGAAATGTTCTGTGTATTGATGTTGATAAGCATTTTTCAAACCTGATTGAATGGAACCCCTAAGATCTGATCATTTACCGTATGTATATTATATTTTAAATAATGAAAATAATGAAAACAAACTGCTGCTTAAAATTTATTCACTGGGATCCATTTTATCAGATGAACCTTAAGAAATTACTCATCTTACTTCACTTACTTCCCCAATTTATACATTCTTCTAACTGACATAAGTCAAAATGTTTCTCAGTTTATATTTTATGAAATATAGTTCTCCAAAGATATATCTTTCTAGGTAAGATGCTTGACCTAACTGATTTGATGATCTGGAACTAAAAACATGAAGAGGAATTCCTTACGACATCCCAGAAGAAACTTAGAGTGTTGAGAGAGCTGAGTTGCACACCTCTGCCTATGCTCTCCTTTATGGCTAAAATGCTCTTTCTAAAATTCTTATTCCATCGTATCAGCTGAGAGTACACTTTGCCAGTTCTTTAAAGATGCATTTTTATTTATGTATCTGTACCACTCAGGAGGCTTTCAGCTGGATGTAGTAGAAAATTCAACCTGAAATGGCTTATTCTTCAAGAAAAATTTATTATATCCTGTTACTGGAAGTCTGGAGGTAAGACAGTTCTGGAGTGGGTTATATTAGCAGCTTGATGACTTCCTTAAGGTCTCAGGTTCTTTTAATCTTTCTTTTTTGCCATTCTCAGCACATGAGCTTTGTCTTCAGGTAGTAGGTGTTCATGTTCATGATTGTATCTCATTGTCACAAGAGGACTGCTGCTGATCCAGGTATCACATCAAGAAAAAAAAATCTCCTAGAGCATGAAGATCCATGTCTTCCTGTGTGTCTTTTTTTCTTTTTCTTTTTTTTTTTTTTTTAGCAAATGAATCTTTCTCAGAAGCTGCCACTCAACAGACTTCACTTGGCCATCTCATTGGCCAAACATGCAAAGGAAATGGGACTGCCATTATTGAGTTAGACCCAGCAGATCCCTTCCCTAAAGCTGGTACTTGGGCCATTCTCCTTGAAGGCATGGGCACATATTGGAGGGTTTGTACCTATAATCAGTGCTAGGAGGCTGGAAATGGAGGTCCTGATGGATGATGGGTTGGTAATTAACAGTGTCTGCTACAGTATCATTTGTGTTTGCTCTGTTTTCCCCATAAACTTAATCTTGAGGATAGAGATTATTTTCCCCCTTTCATATAAACATGATAAATAGTATAAGGGTATGCTCACGATAAGCTCTTCATAGTATTGCTTGATTGATTGATACCCCAATCTCATTCCAGAAAAGAATTAATTCTGCTCAGAAGGCACTCAACAAATGTTTCATGACCTCAAAATGTTCTAACCAATGGGACAAGTTTAAGAATACAACTAAAATGATATATAAACCAATGTATTTTAAGAAGAATGACTAGATTTTATTTTATAATCAACTTGAGTAACGTGGTTTTGGGGTATTTTCCTAAGTTCCTAGGTTATCCCCCTCCTTTTTGTCCTCAATGTGACCATTCAAAAATAGGAAGGAATCAGAAGTCTGACTTTTAAGGGCTGTCATTTATGGTTAACATTCTTGCTTAAAAGGAGACTTGTGGAGAGGGCTTGATGCCTCCTTCTCTTGGCCTCCATTAGTGCTGTTACCTGTCATCTAGGATGGGTGAACTCAAAGGATCCCTCCATGATGTTTCACCATGGGGGCAGATGTTATTTGAGTGGGGGCTGGTTCTTCTCTGGAGTCAGGAAGAGCTGGCAGCTTTCAGAGATGCCCAGAATACCTGGGGCCCCGTTTACACAGTGCTTTATGACGGCAGACGGAGGCACAGTGAGCAGGGGATTCCAGAGTGGTTCCATGTCAGCACCCCTGCAGGGCGGGGCTTGTTAGTTGACCTAAGAGATTCCATTCTAATGCGCTGAAGATGGATTTTAGGCCTGGACTTTGCTAAGGCTAAGAAAGATTCATTGCAAATTTCTGTTTACTTGTCTGGCTTTCGTGGGATAGCCAGTGTTTTCCCTTGTCTTAGGTTATCTTTGGCTGGAGGGCAAGAAAAACAGTCAGTGATGTCTTGGAAGCTTAAGTCTATACTATATGGCTCTTTTAAAAAATATTTGGTTATCCAGCAAGATATTTCTTGTGTTTCTACATCTAAAATTTCTTTGGGGTTTGGCGGTACCAAAACTTTTCATGGCTGCCAGTCATATCTTAATTGGATCACCTTGTGGAAACTTCAGAGAGTTTTCCTAGAATTTGCTTCCAATTTCTGATGCCGACCCAGCTTTTATTATCTAAGGTGAGACAGATATGACAATCTCCTTACTTCCTTTCTCTTTAAAAGGACTTGCTACATTTTCCAAAATACCTCCCAGAGCGTGCTTACTGTGGGGAACATTCTCCTTTCTTGGCAAAAAATGTTCTTGTTAGTTCTATTGCCCCTCAAGTGATGATAACTTTTTTTTGCAAGTGTGATTGAGAAAATAGGTAACAGAAATTTCAAAGAAGGAGAAAAATTTCACTTTTTACTCATCCTTGAGCCCATTGTATTATTATTATTTTTAATCATACTGATGTAAATCTACCTTGTATTATGAATTAAAAAATGTGCTTGCCCTTTTTTTTTTTGGTACAAAATTAGAAGCTCTTTGAGGGTAGGGAAAATATCTAATTCCTCTTTCACCCTTTCATCATCAGCCAGAGTGTCTGATGTGTAACAGGTGGCTAGGACATATTTATGGAATTAAAATGCTTGAAATACATCCATGGAAAACTATGGATGAGTGGGTATTAAACTTTTTTCCAAAACCAGTTAATGACATCAGAAAAAATGATTTTAGTGAAAAAAGCAAGGCACAAACTTTACATATAATAGAATTCATCTTTTGTTATAAAGGGGCACAGATATGTGGACACAGAAGGAAATATGACAAAATAGTAAATATGGGAACGTGAGGGTGGTGAGATTAAGAGGTAATTTTAATTTTTTTAATGATTTCAGTCATATTCAAATTATCTACAATAACCATTTTATAATTAGAAAAAGCTAAAAAGGAAAATTTGTGTTCAAATTTAACACGGTTATTTTTATTTATTTTAAAATTTATTTTATTTTTTTTCAAGAAAGTATATATTTAAGCAAGAATACGCTGTCAGAGGGTGAGTGGACAGACAGGTAAGTAGCTCTGTGTTCAGTTATTTTTAAAAAATCATTTTCCTTGAACATTTTAAACCAAGACATTGCAATATTTATTAAAAATTATAACAACCATTTGTATTTAGTCTGACTATGTGCCAGGCACTCTGTGGAGTGCTTCACATGATTATCTCTGTAGTTGTTACTTAATGACTGCTCTATGTGTCTTAATATCTCCTTTTTATAGATGAGGAAATTGATGCACAGAGAGGCTAAGGGGCAGCCAGGCAGAAGAAGAGGGGATCTGAACCGGGCCCAGTGGATGCTAAGGCTCGGGCCATACATAAAACACTCACCTCATTCGCTCCCAGTAGCCTCTATCTGTAGATTCTCCAAACGGACCTTTGGGACCTGTCAGCTTCATGCTATTCTCTCTGCCTTTGGCTCACATATTCTCAAGTGTCACAATTGTATCATCTTCATGAAGTATTTAGTCCTTTGTAATTTATGAATATATAAAGACTTAAACACTGATCACAGCAACCATGATAGTAAAGATTAGCATATGTGTAGTTGAAAAGAGCAAATTCCCTACATGCCCCAAACTCTTGATGACAGTTGCTAGATAATGTAGTTTTGTAATGTTTTAACTCTGTATAATGAACACGTATTATTTCTAGTCCAAAAAGACAATGAAAATATGAGAAAAGGTAGAATTAATTCATAGCTAAAAGCAGAGTCAGCAAACATTTTCTGTAAAGGGGCAGATTATAAATAGCTTTGGCTTCGCAGGCTATGTGGCCTCTGTCACTCTACTCAACTCTAACAGGGTAGCACAAAAGCGGTCAATAGATATTGCATTAAGGAACAGTCAAGCTCTGTCCCAATAAAACTTTATTTACAAAAACAAGCAATGGGCCAGATTTGGTCCACAGGCCATAGTTTGCTAACCCTTGCGAATTAGCCTTCTGTCACCACTGTAACAAATTATCACAAATCTGTGGCTTATAACAACACAAGGTTATTCTTTAACAGTGCAGGAGGACAGAAGTCTGAAATGACCATCACTGGGCTAAAATTAAGGTATTGGCGTGGCTGCACTTGCCCTGTAAGCTCCAGGAGAGAATTCATTCCTTGCCTCTTGCGGGTTCTAAGGCTGTAGTCGTGGCTTATGGCCACGTCACTCACATCTCTGCTTCTGTCATCATGTTACCTTTCCTTCTTCTGTAGTCAAACCTCCCTCTGCCTCTGTCTTTTAAGGACACTGTGATTGCATTTAATGCCCACTTGGATAATTGATAATTGAGGATAATCTTCCCACCTCAAGGTCTTTAACTCAATTACACCTGCAAAGTCCCTTTTGCCATATAAGGTGCATTTACAGGTTTTGGGGCTTAGAATGTGAATATCTTGGCTTAAAGTAACAAAAAGGTTGGGGGATGCTGTAAAAAGAACATTGACTTAGGCACAAACTCACCTGAGTTGGGGGTCCCAGCTTCAGCTGTAACTGTATGTAATGAATGGCCTTTGGAGGGTCATCTTACCTCTCTGGCTTTTAGTGTTTCTCATTTATGATGTGAGCGAACGAGACCATGTGATCCCTAAACTTCTTTCAGCTGTGTCATCTTTAAATTTTATGATTTTGTTGAAGAGCATTTTTTTAACATCTGCCTTCTGTCATAGTGACCTTTATCATAAGTAATGTAAACCCATTCTAAGCAGCTTTGTGCTAAGTTGTATCAGGGAAGATTCAATATTTATAAGTAAAATAAAGGAAGAGATAAATTTTAACTATTCCCAAGTTAGCATAAGCCTGGAGGAATTATAGGCCAACCCTCTCATTAAGAATGAAACTTTAAAAATTTTACATGCTACTCTGTACAGAAGAGCATTTGAAGAGTCCACAAAAGTACTTTTAGAACTTGCAGATAAAGAATAATAAACTCAGGCTGATGAGAGAGGGAGAGTTAAATTACTACATGGAACTAGATCAAGAAAGGCATGCACGTATGCTTTATGCAATTTTAAAGGTGGATATAATTTTGTCTGTGAGTTCCTAGTGGCAAAAGCAAAGAGAGAAAGATGATTATATAAGAATAACATTGTTGGGCTTCCCTGGTGGCGCAGTGGTTGAGAGTCTGCCTGCTGACGCAGGGGACACGGGTTCGTGCCCCGGTCCGGGAGGATCCCACATGCCGTGGAGCGGCTGGACCCTTGAGTCATGGCCGCTGAGCCTGCGCGTCTGGAGCCTGTGCTCCGCAACAGGAGAGGCCACAGCAGTGAGAGGCCCGTGTACCGCAAAAAAAAAAAAGAATAACATTGTTAAAATAATTCTTTTAACTGCTAGAAGTTCCTGCAACATGAGTGATATTTCCCATGAGTCTACCCAAATGGGGACACTAAAGTTGTTCTAACATTATCATTTCATCCATTCAACATTCAACAGGTATTCACTGATGACCTACTTAATTTTGGCACTGTACTAATCAATAGGGAGCTAGATAGTCATGACCAGATAGAAATGCCTCTGTTTTATTGGAGATTACAGTCGGGCAGGGAGTGCAAATGTTGACAATGCAGTGAATCATCTGAAAGGGAAGGAACAGAGAGATATAGGAGCCTATCTTAAGGAAGCTTTATCTACAGACTAGTCAGGGAAGACCTCTCTGGAGAAGTGATATCCCAGGTGCCTACGGGATAACAGTAATTAGTCAGGCAAAGAACAGGGGAGGAAGTTTCTAAACGAGGAGAAGAGAACGGCCTGTTTGAAGACCTGGAGGCAATTGGTTGACCTATAGTTGTCCAGTATTGTCCAGTTTCATCGGTGTGAAGAGAGAACTGAGCATGGGCTAGTGCCAGAGTGTGGAGAGCCACATTAAGGATTCTGCACTTTATCCCCTGGTCAATGTAAAGTGTATCAGAGCACTCTTAGCTGCTATAGCAAACAGCACCCGAGATTTCAGTGGCTCAGTGCACACTGTTGTTTATTGCTGACTCTCATATTAGTCTGATGCGATGTTCCTGATGGACGGGCAGCTTTGCCTCAGGTAGCAATTCTACTGTGTCTCCTCCATCTCTTTGTCCATCTCCTGCTGACAGTGGAGGCGAAAGAGAAGGTGGAGAGAGCACAGGTGTGTCCTAATCACCTTGCCCTGGAAGTAGTCTCAGAGCCCCACCTAGACACAAGGGGGGTTGAAAAGATTGTCCCTGACTGGGCAGCCATCTGGCATTACTATCTTCACTCTGGAAGTGGGGTGTAGATTTTGGAGGACAGTTAACTGTTTCTGCCACAGGAAGCCCCTAGAGAGCTGTAAGTAAGATTATTGTATGATCAGATTAGAATCTTTAAAAGACCATCCTGACTGCAGAATAGAGAATGGACTGGAGGGGGAAGACTGGACACAGAGAGACCAGTTATATTGTGCAATAAAGACAATAGCAACTGTCACAGAAGAGTTTCTTAGGGCATCTCTCAATGACAGCAAAGGACATGATGATGCCAAAGTGCAAGTGTGTAGAAGTCAGGGAAATGTCAGTTAGAAATATTTATAACCGGGACCACGGAAGGATTCATTTTCCTTTTTTAACCAGAAGTCTATAGGTAGGCAGCCCATTGGCTGGTGCTAAATGTGATCAAAGGTTGTTCCAAGGGCTTGCTTCCTTCTGTCTGCTGCTTCACTGTCTTAGGCATGTAATTTTTATTCTCATGTTCATGGGCTTGTTGCACCACTGGGCAGGAACAAAGTGGGCAGACCAATAAGCAAGAGTCATCTGTCTCCTCCTGACATTTTATTCAGGAAGGGAAGGGAAGCCCAATTCAGGAGCCTTCACATCTCATGGGTCACGTGGCATCCAGGCTTCAAGGGAGTCTGGGAAGCTGAGTATTTTAGAATTGCGTGCATGTGTATGCACGTAGAAGGGAGGCTTGGCCGAGAATTCTCGGCGGCGCACTGAGGATGGGAGATGAGACTGGAAAAGTATAGACTGCTCCTATAGGACTAGTCTCACAGCAAGGCATAGTATTCTCTGCTGAAGACAACTGTACCATCACGGCTAGTGACATCACAGCCTTTTATTCCTGTTTAGACTCTCCAAATACCTATGAGACAGTTCATAAGTGATCATCTCTTCTTACTCAGCACAGTCACGACACCAAAATGAGGGACCTGACTGAATGTCAGGGATAGACATTTGAGCCCTGTGATCTGGATGCCCAGCCCCTTTGCCAATACCGGTGCCAATACTTGTCACCCAAGTCCAAGGCTAGGAGGTGGCACTGGAGAATCGAGCCCGAGCTTCTCACAGGACACCACAGGAGATGGGGGTAAAGATTAGTTCAGCTCTGGGTCACTCCCTCCCAAACCACCCGCTCTGCTGAGACAGGAGGGAGCAAAGAAAGGAGGGGAGCAGATGCAGGGAAGTTAGGAGGCACTCGCTGGAAGAGCTCTCCTCTCTACACCACCACAAAAGTTTGTTCCCTATTCACCAGGTGCTCCAGCCAGACCCATGGGTAATAGCACCTTCACCGTGTAATATGTGCGTTTCAGTGAATTTTAAAAATCATCTTATGGAGTGGTCCCTCTTAAAAGGAATTTCAGATGTTACTGAGTAAGCAGGAAGATTATTTGGGGAAGTGGACCCCTGAACTCTGGAAATGATATTAGACATGCAATGACAGACTTTTTTGACAGTGTGGATTCCCCGTCACGTGCTGTCGTATCTGTCCTTAGGATGGCATTGAAACTCCAGGTCTCTTCATAAGGCTCTCTCTGTTTCACTGGCTTTCATCTATTTTCCATGATATGTGTTGACTAGCCTCTGATGACTGACTACACTTCTGTTCTGACTGTCTTGTCTAAAAACAAGGGTTATTCTCTTTCATGCAGATGGTCATATAGCTTCCCTACATTTGAGGTAAATGAAAAGAAATTTTACTTTTACATTTACTCTGCTGACTTTTGTCTCAATTCCTCGAATGGCCTCTTAGTTTGGAACGCAGGCACTCTATCCATGTTTATCCTTGATAGCACAGTTTTAACCTGAATTTCCTCCAGTCTCTGAAACAAAGGAGTTTAGAATTAGAAGGGTCCATTGATGAAGCATCTATCTAAAGCTGATTTGAGGACTCTCTTTCTTCAAAACAAGTGATTGGTCATGTTGCTCTGGGAGACTTGATTTCCAAATGTCCTCAGGGTCATCAGGCTTCCATCCTGCTGCTGGCACTGACCCACAATCAGTAGAACCTGGACAGCCCTGCCCGGTACATCAGTGGATCTACTTTGAAAGGCTGTTTGTGGAAATCATTTCTAGATTGCTGACACACGGGTAGGAGGTATTTATCAAGACATAAGCATCCATTTTTTTTTCCTGACTGATTGGGTACAGAAATCCAAAGAAATAAAAGAACACAACCTGAGTGGAAAAGCTGCAAATCATCTTCTTTCATGATATGTTGTTCCTCCTGCATGAACTAAAAGAATTATTCCTACTGCACAATTTGGAACTGAACCCAGTAGTGGAAGGAGGCTACTAGGAATGGGAAATTAGTTTGAGGTGGTAAGAGGCACATGGTGGATACATGCACCATGGATGGAGAATATGATGAGATGCCTCTGGTTCTGAAAGAAAGTATCCCTTCTGCAGCTAACAGGACTACTAGTTCTGGCTTCTAAAAATGTGCCATTTCAGCTACCAGACATTATGTGTGCCTCCTGACAGAAGCATGAATCACTACCTATGCAGTATTCTTGCCAAAAATTAAAACCTGAAATTTGATCAAGCAGAGAGTCTAGATTTAACTATCAATTTACAGCAGACAGAGAGTGGTATAATAAAGAATGTGTCTAGTATTTGTCCCTGATCCCTGTCACAAAGCTTCAAAAACTCTTAGAATTTCCCGGGATAGGAGTATTTTATTATGCTAATGAGGTGACTCATGATGGACCCCTAGATAGTTAGATAGCCTCAGGATGTGATTAGAGGGTTGGAACTTCAGGCCAGCTCACCTCCAAGGAGGTAGGAGGGCCTAGAGGTTGAGTTCAGTCTGGTGGCCAATGATGTGATCAATCATGCTTAAGTAATGAGACCCCAGTAAAAACTCTGGACACCAAGGCTCAGAAGGGATTCCTGGTTGGTGAACACATTGACGTGCCAGGATGGTGACACATCCTGACTCCATGGACAGGGGCGTGGACGCTCCCTGTCAAGGACTCTCTGTGTCCCTGCCCTATGTACCTCTTCTATTTGGCTGTTCCTGAGCTGTGCGCTTTATAGTAGAATTGTAAGTACAGAACTTACTGTAAGTACAGTGAGTTCTGTGAATCATTCTAGTCAGTTATTGAACCTGAGGACATTGTGGGAATTCATGAATCTATAGCCACTTGGCCAGAAGTGCAGGTGTCCCCCTGATTGCTGGAGATGGAGTCTGAAGTGAGGGCAGCCTTGGGATGGTTTCTGCCCTCGCTACGTGGTGTTGCACTAATTCTGGCTCATGTCAGAACTGAACTGAATTGCAATACACCCACTTCAGTGAAACAGAAAAGTCAGAGGAACATGATGAACAGCACCACAGAGATGTGATGGTAAAATACTGTTGTGGGAAATCCCACAGAACGAGTGACCCAGTTTCTTCAGCAAATAAATTCCTTGGTGGGAAGAAGAGAGACAAGGAAGGGAACTTATAGGTTAGACAAGACCTAAGAGACATACCAACCAAGAGCAAAATAGAGATTTAATTTCAATCCTGATCAAAACAAATGAACTGTAAAAAAAATAATATATGAGACAATCAGGGGAATTTGAACACTGCCTAGATTTTTAATGATATTAAGGAATTACTATATTATTTTATTGTATATATTTATATAATATATTGTATGGTTGTACTACTTTAGAACATTATAATGTTATGTTATAGTTATTTCAGGTAGAATAATGGTATTGTGGTTCTGTTTACAAGAAGAAACCTTGGCTTTTCAAGATACATGCTGAAATACTCATGAATGAAAAGGTAAGATGCCCAGAATGTGCTTCAAAGTAAACTAGGGATAAAGTGGGTAGGGAAATGGAAGAAGCAAGTTCGACCACGAGTGAGTAATTGTTGAAGTGGGTATTTATGACACTCTTTTCTCAATTTCAGTATATGCTTGATGTTTTCAGGAAAAAAGGACAAAACAACAACAAAAGAAATTAATAGACTCAACACACTGTATGATTCCATTTATGTAGAGTTCCAAAACAGACAAAACTAATTTATGGTTTTAGAAGTCAAGTTTATGATTACCTTTCGGGGGGGAAGTGGGTACAAGAGCAAGTTCTATGTGAAGTATATTGGTCGTGTTTTAGTTCTTAGTCTGCTTACATGGGTGTGTTTACTTTAAAAAATTCATTGAATTACATTTAATTTATGTACTTTTATGTATGAGTATTACACTTCAATAAAAATTTTTTAATAGTCCTATTTGATGTAAATTTTGCTAAAAATTCACAGAGAGGGAATCTGAAAGAGAAAATAGGAAGACTTGTTGGTAATTTAATTTTGAAATTTTAGCTAGGTAAATATGTTTTAATACATAAGCAAGGATGGATCATAAAAATCTCAGGATTTTTCCTTTAGACAACAGGCTGAGAGCCAACGATAAGCTTCTCACTGACTAAATCCTGAATATCTGGCTATCAAATGGAAGGAGGCTTTACAAATCATCTAAAGCAACTGCCTGTCCAAACTCTTGCCAAATATTTGTCTAGCTTCTGCTTGAATATCTCTAGTGATGGGACACTCATTACGTGTTGCGGCAGTCTGTTTTGTTTTGGGGAATCTCCAACAGTTGAAAATGTTCTGCCTTATGCTGTTTTTACCATGACTTCTTCCTCATGAAGGTCCTTCAGATGTTGGAAGGTGGACATCAAGTTCCAGAATCTTTTCTACTGGCCAAAGATACCCAGTATTCCCAGCTTTTTTTCGTGGTTTCAGGCTCTTTCTCCTTCCCGGCAATTCTCTCCTGACCTTCAATACGTCCTTTAGTATGTTCAGTTAAAGTGACACCCTGAATTGAATGTAACAGTCCAACAGAAGAGGCGATCATTTTGGTCATTCTAATCCTGCCATCAAGGTGACTCATTGACCATTTTGCCCACTGTGTTCTATCAACGCTGTCCACCCAAGTACCAGCTCATCCACAGCCAGGTGGCTCTGCCTAGTCACCTTGATCTCACTGCGAACCCAAATCTCCACTTAGAGATGCCAAGTCTCTCTGTTTTGCTAACTGTACAATCTGGTTTCTGGACTCATGCTGCCCTTGATATATATTTTCCCCTAATAATTATAAAATTGTGTTTAGAAGTGACTTTTTTTAAAAAAAAAAGTTGCCATATTAAATGGTTAAGAAACTCAAGGATTAAAAAATAGCAATAAACTAATGTCTCAGTCGATGATTTAAGCCCAAAGTAACTTTATAATTAATCAAACCAGAAAGTTCAAAAGGACCTAAATTATAGCAAAATTAAATATAAGAAGACAGGCATAGAACACAGTGATTTGTATGAACCACACAAAATCTTCCTTGAGTGGTTTTCTTCAGCAGACCACTTTCTTACATTTAGAGAATGTGTTTTCCATGTGTCCCAGGGTTTTAAGAGATGTTGATAGGTATGCTCCCCATAACTGTTCTGTGTTCAGACAAATTTGAAGAACACTACATATTCTAGACCAGAGGTCATAAAACTTTTTCTGTCAAAGGCCAGACAGAAGGAAGTATCTTGGCTTTGAGAGTTTGTATGTTCTCTATTGCTGTCCTCAACTCTACCCCTATAGCCAAGGACAACTTGTAAACACATGGGTGGGGTTGTATTCCCGTAAAGGTTGGCACTGAGCCAGATTTGGCCTGGGAGTCATAGCTGGGCCCCTGCTGTAGCCACTCATGAAGCTTCCCTTCTTACATGAGCATATTGAACCATGCTCAAAGGCTTTGAGAAGCTCTGCAGAAACAAAATCTGTCAGTCGAGTTTGACCCAGCATTTCCCGATCTATTGGCCAGTGGAACACTTTCTTCATGCCATCCTTAATAAGCCACATGGAATAACGTCCTATGAAATATCCATTTGGGAAACAGTGATTTAACACAAAAGTTTTCTTTGAATGATTTCTTCTGCGAGGATTAAGAAAAAGAAAATACAGGGTTCTTTTAGCTTTTATGAATTACCAAAAACAGAAATACACTGAATTAGAAGAGATTTAAGAATAAATTAGCCTTTTCAAACTGTGCAGGCCAGAAGAGAATGGCAAGATATATTTAAAGTGATGAAAGGGAAAAACCTACAACCAAGATTACTCTGCCTGGCAAAGATCTCATTCAGATTCAATGGAGAAATCAAAGCTTTACAGACAAGCAAAAGCTAAGAGAATTCAGCACCACCAAACCAGCTTTACAACAAATGCTAAAGGAACTTCTCTAGGCAGGAGACACAAGAGAAGAAAAAGACTGACAAAAACAAACCCAAAACAATTAAGAAAATTGTAGTAGGAACATACATATTGATAATTACCTTAAATGTAAATGGATTAAATGATCCATCCAAAAGACACAGACTGACTGATATATGATATATGCTGTCTTCAAGAGACCCACTTCAGACCTAGGGACACATACAGACTGAAAGTGAGGGGATGGAAAAAGATATTCCATGCAAATGGAAATCAAAAGAAAGCTGGAGTAACAATACTCATATCAGACAAAACGGACTTTAAAATAAAGACTATTACAAGAGACAAGGAAGGACACTACCTAATGATCAAGGGATCAATCCAAGAAGAAGATATAACAAATGTAAATATTTATGCACCCAACATAGGAGCACTTCAGTACATAAGGCAAATGCTAACAGCCATAAAAGGGAAATTGACAGTAACACAATAATAGTGGGGGACTTTAACACCTCACTTACACCAATGGACAGATCATCCAGACAGAAAATTAAAAAGGAAACACAAGCTTTAAATGACACAATAGACCAGCTAGGCTTAATTGATATTTATAGGACAATACATCTGAAAGCAGCAGAACACACTTTCTTCTCAAGCATACATGGAACATTCTACAGGATAGATGACATCTTGGGTCACAAATCAAGTCTCCGTAAATTTAAGAAAATGGAAATCGTATCAAACATCTTTTCTGACCACAACACTATGAGATTAGAAATCAATTACAGAAAAAAAAAACTATAAAAAAACACAAACACACAGAGGCTAAACAATATGCTACTAAATAATCAATGGATCACTGAAGAAATCAAAGAGGAAGTAAAAAAAATGCCTAGAAACAAATGACAATGAAATCATGATGACCCAAAACCTATGGGATGCAGCAAAGGTAGTTCTAAGAGAGACAAGAAAAACCTAATAAACAACCTAACCTATACCTAAAGCAACTAGAGAAAGAAGAACAAACAAAACTCAAAGTTATGAGAAGGAAAGAATTCATAAAAATCAGAGCAAAAATAAATGAAATAGAAATGAAGAAAACAATAGCAAAGATCAATGAAACTAAAAGCTGGTTCATTGAGAAGATAAACAAAATTGATAAACCTTTAGCCAGACTCATCAAGACAAAAAGGGAGAGGACTCAAATCAATAAAATTAGAAATGAAAAAGAAGTTACAACTAACACCACAGAAATACAAAGGATCATAAGAGACTACTACAAACAACTACATGCCAAAAAATGGACCACCTGGAAGAAATGGACAAATTCTTAGAAAGATATAACCTTCCAAGACTGAACCAGGAAGAAACAGGAAATATGAGCAGACCAATCACAAGTAATGAAATTGAAACTGTGATGAAAAATCTTCCAACAAACAAAAGTCCAGGACCAGAGGGCTTCACAGGCAAATTCTATCAAACATTAGAAACGAGCTAACACCTATCCTTCTGAAACTGATGCAAAAAATTGCAGAGAGAGGAACGCTCCCAAGCTCTTTCTACGAGCCCCAATACCAAAACCAGACAAAGTTATCACAAAAAAAGAAAATTACAGGCCAATATCACTGATGAACATAGACGCAAAAATTCATAACAAAATACTAGCAAACAGAATCCAACAACACAGTAAACAGATCATACACCATGATCAACTGGGATTTGTCCCAGGATGCAAGGATTCTTCACTATATGTAAATCAATCAATGTGATATGCCATATTAATAAATTGAAGAATAAAAACCATATGATCATCTAGATAGATACAGAAAAAGCTTTTGACAAAATTCAGCACCGATTTATGATAAAAACTCTCCAGAAAATGGGCACAGAGGGAACTTACCTCAACATAATAAAGGACATACATGACAAACCCACAGCAAACATCATTCTCAATGGTGAAAAACTGAAAGCATTTCCTCTAAGAACAGGGACAAGACAAGGATGTCCACTCTCACCACTTTTATTCAACATAGTTTTGGAAGTCCTAGCCATGGCAGTCAGAGAAGAAAAGTGAAAGAAATCCAAATTGGAAAAGAAGAAGTAAAACTGTCACTGTTTGCAGATGAAATGATACTGTACATAGAAAATCCTAAAGATGCCACCAGAAAACTTCTAGAGCTAATTAATGAATTTAGTAAAGTCACAGGATACAAAATTAATGCACAGAAGTCTTGCATTCCTATACACTAACAGTGAAAGATCAGAAAGAGAAATTAGGAAACAATCCCATTTACCATTGCAACAAAAAGAATAAAATACCTAGGAAAAAACCTACCTAAGGAGCCAAAAGACCTATACTCAGAACACTGTAACATAATGATGAAAGAAATCAAAGATGACACAAACAGATGGAGAGATATACCATGTTCTTGGATTGGAATAATCAATATTGTGAAGATGACTATATTACCCAAAGCAATCTACAGATTCAATGCAATCCCTATCAAATTACCAAAGGCATTTTTCACAGAATTAAAACAAAACATTTTACAGTTTGTATGAAAACACAAAAGACCCCGGTAGCCAATGCAATCTGGAGAAAGAAAAACAGAGCTGGAGGAATCAGGCTTCCTGACTTCAGATTATACTACAAAGCTAAGTAATCAAGACAGCATGGTACTGACACAAAAACAGAAATATAGATCAATGGAACAAGACAGAAAGCCCAGAGATAAAGCCATGCACATATGGTCGCCTAATCCATGCCAAAGAGGCAAGAATATACAGTGGAAAAAAGACAGTCTCTTCAATAAGTGGTGCTGGGAAAACTGGACCACTACATGTAAAAGAATGAAATTAGAACACTCCCTAACACCATACAAAAAAATAAATTCAAAATTGTTTAAAGATCTAGATGTAAGGCCAGACACTATAAAACTGTTAGAGAAAAGCATAGGCAGAACACTCTACGACATAAATCACAGCAAGATCTTTTTTGACCCACCTCCCAGAGTAATGAAAATAAAAACAAAATAAACAAATGGGACCTAATTAATGCTTCTGCACAGCAAAGGGAACCATAAACAAGATGAAAAGATAACCCTCAGAATGGGAGAAAATACTTGCAAATGAAGCAACTGACAAGGGATTAATCTGTAAAATATACAAACAGCTCATGGAGCTCAATATCAAAAAAGCAAACAATGCAATAAAAAAATAGGCAGAAGACCTACATGGACATTTCTCCAAAGAAGACATACAGATGGTCAACCAACACATGAAAGGATGCTCAACATCACTAATTATTAGAAAAATGCAAATCAAAACGGCAACGAGGTATCGCCTCACACCCGGCAGAATGGCCATCATCAAAAAAATCTACAAACAATAAATGCGGGAGAGGGTGTGGAGAAAACCCTCTTGAACTGTTGGTGGGAATATAAATTGATACAGCCACTGTGGAGAACAGTGTGGAGGTTCCTTAAAAAACTAAAAATAGAACTACCATATTACCCAGCAATCCCACTACTGGGCATATACCCTGAGAAAACCATAATTCAAAAGGACACATGTACCACCATGTTCAATGCAACACTATTTACAGTAGCCAGAACATGGAATAAACCTAAATGTCCAACGACAGATGAATGGATGAAGAAGATGTGGCACATATATACAATGGAATATTACTCAGCCATAAAAAGAAATGAAATTGGGTAATTTGTAGTGAGGTGGATAGACCTAGAGTCTGTCATACAGAGTAAAGTAAGTCAGAAAGAGACAAACAAATATCATATGCTAACACATATTTGTGGAATCTAAAAAAGAATGGTTCTGATGAACCTAGGGGCAGGACAGGAATAAAGACACAGACGTAGAGAATGGACTTGAGGACATGGGGAGGGGGAAGGGTAAGCTGGGATGAAGTGAGAGAGTAACATTGACATATATACACTATCAAGTGTAAAATAGATAGCTAGTGGGAAGCAGCTGCATAGCAGTGCTCTGTGACCACCTAGAGGGGTGGGATAGGGAGGGTTGGAGAAAAGCACAAGAGGGAGGGGATATGGGAACATATGTATACATATAGCTGATTCACTTTGTTATAAAGCAGAAACTAACACACCATTGTAAACCAATTATACTCCAATAAAGATGTTAAAAAGAAAAAGAAAACCATAATTCAAAAGGACACGTGTACCCCAATGTTCATTGCAGCACTATTTACAATAGCCAGGACATGGAAACAACATAAATGTCCAATGACAGATGAATGGATAAAGAAGATGTGGTACATATATATACAATGGAATGTTACTCAGCCATAAAAAGGAAAGAAAGTGGGTCATTTGTAGAGACGTGATGGACTTAGAGTCTGTCACACAGAGTGAAGTAAGACAGAAAGAGGAAAACAAATATCATACATTAATGCATATATGTGGAATCTAAAAGATGGTACAGGTGAACTTATTTGCAGGGCGGGAATAGAGATGTAGACATAGAGAACGGACATGTGGACATGGGGGGAAGGGGAAGGTGGGATGAACTGGGAGGTTAGGATTGACATATACACACTACCATGCGTAAAACGGATAGCTAGTGGGAACATGCTACAAAGCACAGGAAGCTCAGCTCGGTGTTCTGTGACCACCTAGATGGGTGGGCTGCGGGGGGGTGGGAGGGAGGTCCAAGAGGGAGGTGATATAAGTATACATATAGTTGATTCACTTCACTGTACAGCAGAAACTAGCACATTATAAAGCAGTTATACTCCAGTTAAAAAAAAAATTAAAATAAATAAATAAATAAAATTCTGCCTTACTTTTAAGCAGATGAAATGCTGTGTGTGTGTGTGTGTGTGTGTGTGTGTGTGTGTGTGTGTGTGTGTGTGTGTTTCAGGCACTGTACTAAGCCCTGGGAACAGACTTCCAGTAACTGTGTCTGGATAGCTGGCTGAATGGCCTCCGTTACTGAGAAGTATTTCCTCCAGTTCTCTGGCAGCTAATCATATGGTCTTACTTCTTTTCCTACCTCTTTATATCTTCATCCAAGTGCATTCTAGCAGTATTCAAACCTTGACTCACACATATCCAGAAGAGATAATTTTCTCAACATCCAGTCACTACTTGGTTTAAAGACAGTTGTGTCCAGTGCACAGTCAACACTTTTTTTTTTCCACCAAAAGCCTGATACCATTCAATTAGGCATCAGTAAGTTTGTGTTTTTCAAAATTTATGTTCAGTTCATTCTTCTCCTTCCTCTAATCCAATAGCCTGATAATCCTTAGAACGGGATTGGCTCCTCTCTAAGCCTCTGGTGGATAATGGCAGCGTTTTATTGGGTTTTAGTGTTCATTTTCAGCATAATACAACTATGTGGAGAAAATACTTCCATCTGTATTTGCAGCTCTATAGCACCTCCTTGCCTTCAAAATCACTTTTCTTAAACTGTACAGGAGAGTTTAAACAATTATGACATTCCTGAAACTGCCTACTCCGTTGCCAAGAAGTCTTCTTCTGGCCAGTGGCCAGAATGGTGGCCTCAGCTACCTTTCTGGAGCCCGGATTCCAACATAGCACTCTCTCATTCTTCTTAATAAATGGTTTGGACATCTAAAGTAGCCACAAGGATTCCTGGCATTCGTCAGAGGCGGAAATCCGCATGGCAGACTGAGAGAGTCATGAAATCTTTGTTTTAGTTTAGACTCATTTAAAAACTGGAATGAAATTAAAAATGTTTTTTTCTTATGTGTTCACTGAGGTTTCCTCTTAAGAGGTGGGAACTGTACCAGAATACGATGTATAGGGGAAATGATGATGGGAGTTTTTGTTTTTATGTCTTGTTTTGCTTATCCATGGAAGTATGAATCTCCTAGCCTTCTTCTGAGTCCCTTACTTCAGTCAAAGCCCTGAGTCTGACCTGTATTTTTATTGGTAAGTTTGAAATGATTTTACACCACGGTCTGCAAATGTGCTTTTGGAACGTGCCTTCCTTTGCGTGCAAATATCCATTCCCACATTCTCATGTTTGCGGATTCTCTTTGTCTTCCAGAAATACTAAGTGTCTGTCCAAACCTTTTAGACCAAAAGGGTGTAACTTTTGGTTTGTGGTCTCATCTCTCAGAGTCTCTTGTTACAATAATACACAGAAGCTGAGAAAGGTCTGCTGAAAAGGGAAGAATATTCCCCTCATCCCTGCTCCCCAAGTCACTCTGTTTTAGGCACATTTGAAGACATGAGAATGGAAGGTGTCTGGAGGGTGATCCCAATAGTGTTGCTGGACAATACTAATTGATTAGAGGCCCGGACACTATAAAGCCATAGCGTAAGCTAAGAAATATGTTAATAGACACAGCTTCAGGCCTTGGATGAAATCTGACCTGGACAGTTAAATGAGAGATGATTCTTGTAATCAAATTAATTCAGTTCTTTGAGCTTTAATACAACCAAAGCCAGTTAAGAACCATTACTGAAATTCTTTCATCCATCAAACATTTCCTGAATGTTTCTGCCTTGAGCCAGGCTCGTGTTTGCTTCCAGGTTTACAGTCCTGGGGCCCAGACCTCAAGAAGCTCCCAGTCCAAGGGTGACAGTCAAGACAGTCACCTAATAGATGTCTGTGTGCAGATGGCTGTGAACAGGGATGCACAACAAGCAGGTGGGGTGCAGAGAGGGCCCAGGGAGGGGTTGGGGATGGACAAGAGGCATTGGAAGCTGTTTTCAAGATGAAGTAAGGCATGGCCTGAATCTTGACGGTCAGGGAGGAGTTAGCCTTGTGGGCACAAGTAAAGATGGGCAGGTCAATGGAGGGAGAGTGTGCATAAAGCACTTAGGTGTGTGGGAGAGCAGCAGGGGGCTGAGGAGAGAAGAGGTTGTAAAGCTGGGAGGCGCTGCCTCCTGAAGAGCCAGCCTATGGAGGTTTAACTTTTTCTTCTGGAAGTAATGCAGAGCTACTAAAAAGCACAGATGTGATGCGGGCCAATCTGTAGTTTAGAATTATCAGCATGTGCGTTATTTATCACAAAAAACACAGGTAGTCCATATGATGCAGAAATAAGAAGTCAGTTAGGTCAACCTGACCCCATCCATGAAACTCATCAGTCAAAGCACTTTGACAATGTTAAGTGGTCCATACTTTCAAAGTAGGAGTTACAAATTAAGCTGTATTCCCAGGGAAAAAGTTTCTTTTCTGTTCTTCTGTGCTACAGTGAAATTCACTTCACTAGCTCTCCAATTGCTACTGTCTCTTTTTCTACAGTGCAAATCAGTAAAACTTATACCTGTTCAACATTTGTTGATTAATTTTCAGGAAAAGCCTCACCTTCCAGTTTATCCTGGATTCTAAATTAGATCTATTCCTATTATCTTTGGGGACATGATTGTCTATAATACATTTATTTTCTTGGTATTATGACCATTATAGCATGAATTGCTTACTGTGGTATTATAGGCTCAAATTTGGGGAAGAAAGAAATACAGGATGAAAATGACAGTGAAAGTCGAAGTATTCATAATTAACTATTGGGATATGTTTTACAGAATATTAAAATTCTTGAAAAAATGCAATATTTCCTGGGATTAAAAATAAAAATTGAGGGCTTCCCTGGTGGCGCAGTGGTTGAGAGTCCGCCTGCCGATGCAGGGGACGCGGGTTCCTGCCCCTGTCCGGGAAGATCCCACATGCTGCGGAGCGGCTGGGCCCGTGAGCCATGGCCACTGAGCCTGCGCGTCCGGAGCCTGTGCTCCGCAATAGGAGAGGCAACAACAGTGAGAGGCCCGCGTACTGCAAAAAAATAAATAAATAATAAAAATAACAATTGAATATAACAGCGGGAGTGATATTAGGCTAAGAGATCCATAGAAGGGGACAATTTTGATTATCTTCACATTTCTAGGTAAAATGGAAGAGGATATTTTTCTTTTTTCTACCTTCTGCTTTAGGCAGGGTGGACAAAATTCCCTTTCAACTTGGTAGTCCCATTTTAAGCCTATTGTCCTGGGGTCCTATATGGTTTACCATTGGTCCCAGATCTCCACTGTTTAATGAGGAAATATTATTAACGGTTGCCTTAAAATAAGCTGGGTTTGGTAGGTCTCCACCTCATACTTCCAGCTTCTGCCAAAGTCTCATCTAGTAGTGTGTGACACACATGGGCAGTGAATAGAGGTCCTACACTACATGTCGTTATGTCTGAAAGCGGACAACAAATCTCTCTTTTCCTAATCCTTTCCAGACCATGAACAACCAATACCTTCCTTTCGGGGAAAGCATGCTGGATTCCCATTGAAATGTAAAAGGTGCTCAGGAACCAGGGACTAATTCCTTCTGGTTTCAAGTGCAGGGACGGGGAGAAGCATTTGATGCTGCTGCCCCTGTCGGCTGCTTTGTGCCATCCAGTTGTGCCATGGCTCAGCTGCAAGGTGCACGAAGCCACTGGGCTTCCAGTCTTCAGGGTCCATGGGAAATGTGGGAAACCGTTAGTTGTATATGAAGTATACACAGGAAATAAAGGCTGACTGTCCTGCTGAATCTAAATGTTGTTGCCACGTCTATTGTCATTTATCATATGATATAAATCTATAACTATTTACTTATTTTCTTGTTTGGTAACATTTTATTTTATAATCAGCCCTTTTAGCAGCATTGTACTAAAAAAAAGTGCATGTTTAATGAAAAATTAAGTATTGAATTTCCAGTTCTCAAAAGTTGATGATAAATATGCAACTTCCCAAAATGTTTGTCAACATTTACCCTCCACCATGGGGACCACTATGATCTCATTGGCTCCATGGAAATCAGACACGAATCTGTTGGAAAAACAGCATCTACTTCAGAAGTTGTTTGAGGAAGAGAGTGCCTAAAATCAACAATTTACCTTGTGTACCTGCAGACAGTATGTTAACATATCACTCTGTATAGCATGACTTTTCATTTAGATCAAATGACTGTTCTAAATTACTTTTGCTCATTTTTACTACTGAGTTCTCTTTTGAATCTATGAAAATTGAAGTGATGGCTGTTAATGCATTGGCTTCATTGGCACAACCTTGCAATGAAATGGTATCAGTTTTATATCAATGTCATTACATGCTTCGAAAAGAAAATCATGAGCCATTAATTTTTCTGTGTATATGCATAAAAGAAATAAGTGCATATGTTGACAAAATACTTGTACAAAAATGTTCATACCATCTTTACTCATAATAGCTCAAAATCCAAATATCCATCAATTGAAGAATGCATAAATCGATTGTGGCATATTCATACAATTGAATATTACTCATCAGTTAAGAAACTGAGAGAACATGCAATAATAACAATGAACATACAAATCCACCATGTTAAGATAAAGAAACTAGCCACAAAAGAGTACATATTGTATGATTATATTTAGATGAAGTTCAAGGACAGACAAAACTAATCTATGGTGATAGAAGTTCCATACAGTGTTTGCCTTGGGGTGGGTTTGGGTGTGTGTGTGTAGAGGGAACTCTCTGGGACAATGAAAATGTTCTGTATTTTTTTCTGGGTGATGGTCACATAAGGTGAATACATGTAAAAACACATGTAAGATTCATTTATATGTATAGTACTATATATATATAGTACCTCAATAGGAAAAATAAAAGGAAGAAAGAGAACAATTAACTATTATTTTTCATTCAATTTATGGAATGAAAATAAAACTTGAAATTCAACCTGTCAAAGATAATTCATTCAACGATTTACAAATGCTACTATAAATTCTGTTAAAAATGTGCACAAAGACGGTAAAAACGTTGTTTTTGCAATGATAATGCAAATGCAAATTTTGATGGAGTACTGCATTTCGGCCAAAACAATGTTCCTAACTAAAGGAAGATACTAATGGAACAGAAAAGTATTATACTAGAATTGGTTGTGATGCAGACGTAATGACTACATTCAAACTGCAATATTCTACCAGTCAAAAGAACAGGCTTAGTTTTCAAAATTTGCAATTAAAAATACATGTATTTTTACATGTAAAATACATGTAAATTTTACATGTAAAATACATGTAAATTACAAAAATGTTTTATAAAGTTGATGTTGAATTTAAAAAAATGAGGCTATCAGGCAGTAAATATTCTCTCTTTGCTGCCCACCATCAGCTGAATTTTAGAAATGGTTGAGCCTTTGGACAGCTGCTTTGCAAATAAACCTAAGTGTCTTACAATGATAGTGAATATTTTTGTGAGTCTTGTAATTTTGGTCACATTTTCTTCAAAATTAGTTTAAGTTCTGCAAAGTATTAAAAGAAAGGAACATAAAAATTTTAGTTATTACACATATTGAGATTACAAGTATTACAAATTATTGATATTGAAAACGAAGCTGAAAGTAGGAAGAATCTATAATTTATGCCTACAAAAGCAAGGAACTGAATAAATGAGCCAGTGAGGGCTCAAATGATGCACAAGATTTTGAGTTTTGAATTCTTTAGCTGCCTTGTGGGAAGACTCTTTTGAAGGAATTTCTATTTTAAATTTGATAAATTTTTATCCTGAACCCTCAGGAAGTGATATTTTGAAATCTTATATTTTGCTGCATCTACATTTAGCCAGTGTGACATGTTAGACTTGTAAAAAGTATTTTGAGTGGAGGTTAAAAAGACAGAAATTGTAAAAGTTTGGGTGGAAGTATTTACCCATATCAATTAGAAAAGTTAGAATTGACAATATTCTCTACTTAGGAGAATTTGTATACCTCTGCACCTGCAGAAAAAAAATTTTTTTCAACTAAAAATAGTATGGTCTATTGAGATGGCTTAAAGATGTCAATACCTTAAAATTTATTAACCATAAAAAGTGACTTTGAAGAAGGTTGCAGGCAATTTTATAAAAAGATAAAAGGATAATAATAAGACCAAATTAAAGAAAGTGTACTTTTTAGGAAAAAGAATTAGTGCCATGACCTTCAAGATTGATATAGCTAAGAAACTGCTCAAAGCAAGTGAATATGTACCAAGAATAATTCTACTTGTTTTAATAATTCTTTTGTTTCTTTTTTCTGTGGAGGTCTGGGGTTGACTGCCCAGTCCTGCCTCTTCTGTCTCATTCATCCAGTGTGTGGATGCAGTCCCTCCCTATTACCGTGTCCAGTTGCTCCAGCTTCAGCTGTCTCAGGAAACTGCAGTCAGCAGGAAGGAAGGAAGAGGGAAAAGAAGGACGGGCACTAAAGGACACATGCCAGTTGTCTTTTAAGAAATTTTCCAGAAATCACTTCCTCACATTTCAGCTTACATCACCTGGGCCAGAATTTACTCACAGGGCCATATTTAGCTGCAAGGGAGGTTGGGAAATCCAGACTTGGTCATAGCTAGTGATGGACCAATGTTAAAATGAAGGATCTATGACCTAAAAGAAGGACAGTACAGAACAGCAGTCCCTGCCACACACTGTCCCTGCAAGTGCATGCCATCCACTGCCAGCCCCACAGGCTGACTGATTTAGTTAAAGAAGATGCTTTGCTTATGCTTTTTAAGTATTCCAAAGGTGGGTTCTTAATAGTCTAGGACTGAATTAGTATCTCTCATAATATATCCTTCAATCTCTCCTTTACTTGAAGATTCATGCAAATTTTGAAATTATTTTATAATATTTCCATATTTGGTTTAAAATATAAATTATGTTAAAGTTAGTGTAGGACAAAAAACAGATTTTCTTAGGAAAACGCACCTGTTTTGTCTGTGGCTATGCATAGCTCTGATTTGAGGACAAAGTGTTTCTCTAATTTGGATGGCTCCGCCATCCCAAGGGCATTTGATCTGCATTTTAACAGAGCTCTCTAAATTCTAAAGAAAGACATTTCTTCTGGGGGAATTCAGGTGACTGGGAATGCATTATGAATGTGGGGCTCCCCAGCCCTCCACTCGCACCTCCTGGATGGACACCTCTTGGTCATGAATTTTGTCTGTGTCTGGGGCTGGTCCTGGTTTTGATAGACAAGGAATTTACTTCTTTAATTCACTGTTTAAAAAAAAACACAGAAGCAAACTAAAGTTCTGAGGAAGCCTGGAAACCACGTGTTCTCTATATGTTGTTTGTGTCAATATTTAGAATTCCAATGTCAATTATTTGGAACTTCAATATATGAGCCATACAACCCTTGCATCCATCCACTAATGATTATCACACTTGACCACAGCATGCACGGCCTTCCTAGCAAGGAAACTGTACACTAAATATAAGACAGCATGAGAGTGTTAGGCACTTATGAGAGACCAACGTCAAATCTTTAACTAAAACCTTAGTTTGCGTTAGAAACTAATAGATGCAATGTAGAGATATCTAGTAAGAATTCTAAAGGTAGGTGGGAAATATTTATTCATTCAAAGAATCTTAACTGTGTGCCCAAATGTGACCTTCCTATGCAGGACACTGAGGATAGACTGGTGAATCAGAGTGTGAATGTGGATGTCAGCCCAGTCATAAACTGGGCACTCACATGAGATTTAGTTAATTAACTGTAAAAAATTCTATAAAGGAAAAATACAGCCTGCTGAAAAACTGCATAATAAAGATACCTAACCCACTCTGAGGGCCCAGCAAGACTTTCCCAAGGCAAGCCATATCCACAGGTTGACAAAGTTGGGGAACAGTGTTTTCAGGCCTGGAATTTTTAAGAATTGCACACAGATCACCTTAAGGAATTATTGAAGGCTTTAAGCAGAGAAATGATGCATTCAGATTTGCCTTGTCAAAAGACCCTGGAAGTTGGTGACGTTGGGTTGGGTAGGAAGTCACATGGGCTTAGATGGAGTGGAGGCTGGAAGCAAAGGTGAAAAGAGGTGGGTGGAGATGCAAGGATGTAAGATGTAACATTGGTGAGACTTGCACATGGATCCCATGTGCTGATGCTGTGAGGGAGAGGCTGAGAGAGGACAACTTGCAAATTTTACAGGACAGTGGGGGAGGGTGCTGGTCCCAAATACTGCGACAGGGAACACAGGGGAGGAGAAAGAAAGACAAACGTGAGGCATCACAAGTCATAGAATTTAAGAGGTCACTGAACCCAGCCCTTCACTTTACAGTTACAGGTACTCAGGCCCAGAAAAAAGGAGCAGTTCCATTTGAGACCTTGCTCCTTGAAGTATGGTCCAGAGACCAGCAGCATAAGCGTTGACTGGAAGCTTGTTAGAAATGCAAAATCTCAGGCCCTCTCAGACCTACTGAATAAGAGTCTACATTTTAACAAGAATCCTCAAGTGATTTGTACAAATAAAATTTGAGAATCACAGTTCTAAGGAACTTAATATATTGTAGAGCTGGGTTAGTATTAAGTTAAATATATGTTTTGGAATCAGTTTTCTTGCTTGTATTAAACATTTTCTGTATGTATGTGTTAGGAATGATGCCCAAGTTAAAAAGGTAGGTTGAGCACTGCCATGATTTAGGGATGATTTATTTAATGGACAAAGGGCTACCAATGTTTCACCTATAATATTAAGGAAAGAAGGAGGGAAAAGAAGGGAAGCAAAAGAGGGAGAGAGGGAAGGAGGAAGGAATGAAGGAAGGAAGGAAGGAAGGATTGAAGGAAGGAAGGAAGGAAGAGTGAAGGAAAGGAGAAAAAGAGAGAGGGAGGGAAAGAGAAAGAGAGAGAGAGAAAGCAAGCAGGCAAGCTCTTCAAAGGCCATGTATGCAATGGATTATTCACACCTTGTGAATATGAGATGAGAAAGAATTGGCCAAGTCAACTTGGCATTACATATTGTGTACACTTGCTTCAATATGTTCTTTAAAAAGGAATCAAAACTCCCAAATTCATTTCTTTCATTAGTTTCTTTTTAAGGAAGGGATAATGGTAATGATTATGGATTTCTAAATGTTGCTCAAATAACCAGTGCTATAAAAACTTCTCAGCAAGACATTTCTTTTTGTTTTTATTACTTATTAAGCCCCATCAGGCAGGAATTCCAGCTAACACTGTGCCATGTGTCAAAATATCTAGCATATTGTTGGTGCTGAGGTATCAAATCTCAGCACAGGTGTAGAGTTGAGAAATGGTGCACTAACAGTGTATATTATCTAGTTTTGTGTAACCAATTACTCCCAAATTTAATGGTTTAACACAACAAATATTTCTTGTCTCAGAGTTTCTGTGGGTCAGGAATCCGGGTTTGATTTTGCTAGGCACCTCTGGTTCAAATCTCCTGTGAGGTTGCTGTCAAGCTGTCATCTGGGGCTGAGGTCTCATCTGAAGGCTCAACATGTGGGGACCATCTGCTTCTAAGCCTGCTCCTGTGGTTGCTGGCAGCCCTCAGTCCCTCCCCACAGTGCTGCTGCCTCATGGCATGACAGCTGGCTTTCCCCAGGGTGAGCAATCCATGAGAAGGAGAAAGAGGGTGCTTAAGGCAGGAGCCACAGTCTTTTTATAACCTACTCCCAGACTAGTCACCTGATCACTTCTGTCATATTCTAATTTTTAGAAGCAAGCCAGTAAGTCCCACACTCAAGGGAAGGGGATGCATGAGGGTGTGATACACAGAGGTGTTCTGAGGTCCATCTTAGAGCTTGTCGACCACACAGTGTTATTCTTCATTTATGCTCTCATCGGAGTGATATGATACTTAAAGACAATTTTCCTATTTTTCTGACCAGCCCAGGGCACTGTACTTTACCCCACATATTCAGAGTAGAGATTTGGTTTACTTTTTTTTTATAGGGTGAATGGGACAAAACCAGGAAGCCCACTGAGGCGATCTGAAAGGGCTGGGGCGGGAGATGCAGGCAAGATGGGAACGATGGGCAACTGTCCCCGGTTGCCACTCCATTAGCACCTTCATATTCTAGGTCTTGCATGCAATAGGGAAGGTCTCCTGTTCATTTCTCCCCTCCTCTCTGCCTTTATACTTGGGTAGTTCTATCCTTAGGCAGGCTTTTCTTTCCTCACACCATCTCTTGCATTTCCAAAGGCCCAGCTCATCCTCCTGCCTCCTGCACTGCCTTAGCCCTTCATCACTGAGCCTGCACTTTGCCTCCCTGTGGAGGGTGCTAAAGACAACACTGTAGGCAGAAGAGACCTCTTCCTGTCCTCAAGGACTTCACAGTCCACTTGGAGAGACAGGTAGTAATCAAATGACCACACCATACATTTGCTGCAAAAGAAGTGAGCTTACAATGGAGAGACCTAAACTAGTCTGGGGTTTGCACAAGGGTTCCGAAGGGTCATTTATGTAGAATCTTGGGAGGGTAGCAGAGTTGGATGCGTGTGGCAGAGAGAAGTCGTAAGGCAGAGGCAAGCCCAGGATAAGGTTTAGAGTGGCCAGTTTGAGAAGGAAAAGAGGACCTAGGAGCCTAGAATGAGGATCCAGGCTGAGCTGCACACCTAACACAGATCCAGGCACACACTTTAGTGTGTACTATGGAGTGACAATGTAGAAGACAGAGGAACCACAGCTCAACGGGCCTTGGGAGTAGAATACGGAATTCCCTGGGGTCAGAGCTGGGCTGGAAGGTGTTGGATGGATCTCAGATGTTTGGGTCCTCCAAGACTTTGCAGGCAAACTTGGGAAGTGAAGTGGCAGCGTCTCCAACATCTTAGTCCCCCCCACTCTCCCTGCCATTTCCCACTCCTTCCAGGGCTTGTTCTCTACCTTCCACGTAGGCACTAACACCCAAATCACACTGTGATGAAACCTGGATCCGGGCTTCTGGATGGGTCTCTTCCCTCAGCCCCTGGGTCTGCTGCTCCTTCCTGTACCTGGTTCTGGTCTCTGCCCTGTTCAGGAGGTTGCTGCCACTGTTGGCTTTCTCTTCTGTGAACACACTGAGTTTGCGTGGACCTCACTGCCTGTGCACTTGTAGTTCTCCCTGCCTGGAATGCTCGCACCTGTGCTCCAAATGTCCCTTCTCAGGGCAGGACCACAGACATAAGTTAGGGGGCCCCACGTAAAATGAAAATATGAGGAGTGTCCTGCTTTTAAAAGGAGGAAAGAAGCTTCCTCCTTCCTTCTGCAGTCTCTCTCTTGACTGTCATGGTGTTTTTGATTTGCTATTTAATGTCCTGCTCCCTTGGGCATGAAGATACTTGTAGTACAAACCCTCACAGGCTCCCGGGGATCATGCTCGACCCCGAGGTTCTCTGTGTTGGTGCCCCAGCCCAGCTGTCCTAGATGCACGCTGCAGTGTCCCTTCAGACATCACTCGCAAAACACAAAGTCAAAGATAAAATTATTAACAATTTTGATACAGCGACTACAGAGTATTAATCTCCGAGTGTGGGTCCCCCTTTGGAGCACTGTCTCAGGGGTCAGCTTGGATCCCATATCTAAAATAACCCCATCCTGTACAAACTGTGCGAGTCACACCCCATCACATCACCCTGTTTTATATCCCTTAGAGCAATATTACGTTCTGAAATTATCCCTTTAATCCGTTTTCTCTTTTTGGTGTCTACCTCCACCACGAGAATGTAAACTCTGTGAAAGCTTGTCCTGATTATCTGCACGCCTAGTGCAGGAGCTGGCACATGTAGACCGTCAATACCTATTTGTGGACTGGAGGAATAAATGTAAAAGAGAGTTTATCGTGCATAGCTTTAAATAACCTTGCTGCTTCTCCTAGCTCATACACACTGGCAATGTGAAAAAAACTTTCAGCTCATCACCTCTTGGTCCTCTCTTCGGAGCGACTAGCCCATATCAAGTCCACGTCAAGGCCAGCTCCAGTCTACCTTTGTCTTGAAACTTGCTGCGGAATACTTGCAGGCCCCGGACATTTCCTCTTTCTGCTGCTTTCTAGCACGTGCACTGTGTGTGTTATCTGCACTGCGCCTTAGAGCTGGGAGGAAGGAGCACAGCGAAGCCCAGGACTTTGGAGAGCCCAGTCCTTCCACAGTTCATCAACACCGTGGTTGACCTTCTTGGCACTCCCGTCCCACCTTCTCTCTGTCTTTCTGTCCACGATCCAGACGGCTCTGCCCACCTAGGGCACCCTCCAGTCATCGTGGCCCATGTTGCTGGATGATTGCCACTCACTTATGCTTAGGCTGGATTTTTGGAAAGCCCCGGAGTGTACCACGATCTTATGTTCCCAGGAATGAATATAGGAAGTGTCCCATCAGGTTGACTTTTAAGGAGCTTAAAATATTCTTGATTTTTAAAACTATATATATATATATATATATATATATAACATTGTTATGACAAATATGCCATTAATGGAGGCTTGGAAGCTGTTTTAGTTATGCAGAGAGTTTTTCTTTTTTTTTTTTTTAACATCTTTATTGGAGTATAATTGCTTTACAATGTCGTGTTAGTTTCCGCTATAACAAAGTGAATCAGCCACATGTATACATATATCCCCCATCCCCTCCCTCTGCGTCTCCCTCCCACCCTCCCTATCCCACCCCTCTAGGTAGTCACAAAGCACCTAGCTGATCTCCCTGTGCTATGCAGCTGCTTCCCACTAGCTATCTATTTTACATTTGGTAGTGTATATATGTCAGTGCTACTCTCTCACTTCGTCCCAGCTTACCCTTCCACCTCCCTGTGTCCTCAAGTCCATTCTGTATGCCTGCGTCTTATTCCTTTCCTGCCCCTAGGTTCATCAGAACCATTTTTTTTTCTTTTTTAGATTCCATATATATGTGTTAGCATATGGTATTTGTTTTCCTCTTTCTGACTTACTTCACTCTGTATGACAGACTCTAAGTCCAAACACCTCCCTACAAATAACTCAGCTTCATTTCTTTTCATGGTTGAGTAATATTCCATTGTATATATGTGCCACATCTTCTTTATCCATTCATCTGTTGATGGACACTTAGGTTGCTTCCATGTCCTGGCTATTGTAAATAGTGCTACAGTGAACACTGTGGTACATGTCTCTTTTTGAATTATAGTTCCCTCAGGTTATATGTCCAGTAGTGGGATTGCTGGGTCATATGGTAGTTCTATTTTTAGTTTTTTAAGGAACCTCCATACTGTTCTCCATAGTGGCTGTATCAATTTACCTTCCCACCAACAGTGCAAGAGGGTTCCCTTTTCTCCACACCCTCACCAGCATTTATTGTTCATAGATTTTTTGATGATGGCCATTCTGCCAGGTGTGAGGTGATACCTCATTGTAGTTTTGATTTGCATTTCTCGAATGATTAGTGATGTTGAGCATCCGTTCATGTGTTTGTTGGCAATCTGTATATCTTCTTTGGAGAAATGTCTATTTAGGTCTTCTGCCCATTTTTTGGATTGGGTTGTTTGTTTTTTTGATATTGAGCTGCACGGGCTGTTTGTATATTTTGCAGATAATCCTTTGTCACTTGCTTCATTTGCAAATATTTTCTCCCATTCTGAGGGTTGTCTTCTTTCTTGTTTATGGTTTCCTTTGCTGTGCAAAAGCTTTTAATTTTCATTAGGTCCCATTTGTTTATTTTTATTTTTATTTCCATTTCTCTAGGAGGTGGGTCAAAAAGGATCTTGCTGTGATTTGTGTCATAGAGTGTTCTGCCTATGTTTTCCTCTAAGAGTTTCATAGTGTCTGGCCTTACATTTAGGTCTTTAATCCATTTTGAGTTTAGCAGAGGGAGTGTTCTAATTTCATTCTTTTACATGTAGGTGTCCAGTTTTCCCAGCACCACTTATTGAAGAGGCTGTCTTTGTTCCATTGTATATTCTTGCCTCCTTTATCAAAAATATGTGTGTGGGTTTATCTCTGGGCTTTCTATCCTGTTCCATTGGTCTATATTTCTGTTTTCGTGCTAGTATCATACTGTCTTGATTATTGTAGCTTTGTAGTATAGTCTGAAGTCCAGGAACCTGACTCTTCCAGCTCTGTTTTTCTTTCTGAAGATTGCTTTGGCTATTTGGGGTCTTTTGTGTTTCCATACAAATTGTGAAATTTTTTTGTTCTAGTTCTGTGAAAAATGCCATTGGTAGTTGGATAGGGATTGCATTGAATCTGTAGATTGCTTTGGGTAGTATAGTCATTTTCACAATGTTGATTCTTCCAATCCAAGAATATGGTATATCTCTCCATCTGTTTGTATCATCTTTAATTTCTTTCATCAGTGTCTTATAGTTTTCTGCATACAGGTCTTTTGTCTCCTTAGGTGGTTTATTCCTAAGTATTTTATTCTTTTTTTTGCAATGGTAAATAGGAGTGTTTCCATAATTTCTCTTTCAGATTTTTCATCGTTAGTGTATAGGAATGCAAGAGATTTCTGTGCATTAAGTTTGTATCCTGCTACTTTACCAAATTCATTGATTAGCTCTAGTAGTTTTCTGGTGGCATCTTTAGGATTCTCTATGTATAGTATCACGTCATCTTCAAACAGTGACAGTTTTACTGCTTCTTTTCTGATTTGGGCTCCTTTTATTTCTTTTCCTTCTCTGATTACCCTGGCTAACCAGATGGCTTCATAGGAAAAATCTATCAAACGTTTAGAGGAGAGCTAACACCTATCCTTCTCAAACTCTTCCAAAATATAGCAGAGGGAGGAACAGTCCCAAACTCATTCTATGAAGCCTTCATCACCCTGATACCAAAACCAGACAAAGATGTCACAAAAAAAGAAAACTACAGGCCAATATCACTGATGAACATAGATTCAAAAATCCTCAACAAAATACCAGCAAACAGAATCCAACAGCACATTAAAAGGATCATACACCATGATCAAGTGGGGTTTATCCCAGGAACGCAAGGATTCTTCAATATATGCAAATCAATCAATGTGATATACTATATTAACAAACTGAAGGATAAAAACCATATAATGATCTCAATTGATGCACAAAAAACTTTTGACAAAATTCAACACTGATTTACGATAAAAACTTTCCAGAAAGTAGGCATAGAGGGAACCTACCTCAACATAATAAAGGCCATATATGACAAACTCACAGCCAACATTGTTCTCAGTGGTGAAAAACTGAAACCTTTTCCTCTAAGATCAGGAACAAGATAAGGTTGCCCACTCTCACCACTATTATGCAGAGAGTTTTATACTAAAAAATAATGCAGCATGAGAACTGTAAGGAGGGTGGAGAGAAAAGTGTCTGAACTCGACCTACAAATGATTTCAAACAGCTCTATTTCATAGATGCGATGAAGAAATACAGAAATGAAATAACAGTCTTCTATTTTTAAATGCTACTTTGTATCTTATTTATTTAAATAAATATTTAGTAATATTTTTGGCAAATTCCCACATGTTGTGTGTATGTATGTGAGTTTCAATTTAACGTACAGTTTAGGTCTTTTTCTGTGACTACTCCATTTGACTAGATGTAGGAAGCCAAACTGTTTATTGCCTGCATAAATATGACCTTTTCCTACTTTTTAATGGAATAAGTATTAATGGCTTTTAATCTTCCTGAAGTAACTTATTTTTCCAGATAAACCATAGGAGTGGACACGTGTTACATGTGTATTGAAGTTTTTTTTTTTTTAAGACGTTCAGAGAACCAACATCTGGCTTTGTTGATTTTCTGTATTGTTTGTTATCTATTTCTTTGATTTCTGTTTTTACCTATTTTCTTTATTTCTCCTACTTTGGGTTTTATTCACTCTCCTTATTCCAGTTCTTACGGTGAATGCATAGATACTGATTTTAAACATTTTTCTTTTTTTATACAGGCATTTAAAAGAACAGATTTCCTCTCTAAGGATCGTTTAAGCTGCATCCTACAAATTTTGACATGCTGAATTTTTATTATTTTTCAATTTGAAATATTTTCTAGTTTGAATGATTTCTTCCTTTTTAAAAAAACTGTGTGTTATTAAAAATGTGTGATTAGGGCTTCCCTGGTAGTGTAGTCGTTGAGAATCCACTTGCCAATGCAGGGGACATGGGTTCGATCCCTGGTCCGGGAAGATCCCACTTGCCACGTAGCAACTAAGGCCGTGTGCCACAACTACTGAGCCGTGCGCCTAGAGCCTGTGCAACGCAACAAGAGAAGCCACCATGATGAGAAGCCCACACGCAGCTATGAAGACCCAACACAACCAAAAATAGATAAATAAAATAAAGAAATTTTATATCTCCAAATGGATGGAGATTTTCTAGATATCCTTTCTAAAAGCATCTTATTATTGATTTATAACTTAATTCCATTGTGATCAGATTTAAATCCATGAATACAATTTGAAATTTATTGAGACTTGTTTTCTGGCCTAACATGAAATATGCATTTTTAATGAACTGCCACATCACTTTCAGTTTTCAAATTTCACTTCAAATTTCTTTCTCCTCTTTAAACTTAGCATGGAAACTAGAGTGAATGTGCATATGCAGAATAGGAACAAATATGGCCAATGCAGGCCCTATCTCTGTTGGAAAGATCTGTTTATTTTGCAGTTACCAGAATTGACAGGCTTCTTCTAAAATGTTTACTTCAGGACACAGTTTTAAAATAGTCTCCCCTGAAATCAAGTGATGAATACAAGAAAAACGTGGCAATCTCTGTCTGTGGTTTCAGTGCCTTTGAGAGGCAAGCGGCATCCAATGGGTTTCAACATAGGCTGAAGTGTAGGATCTGTCACTCTCACTCAATAATTAAATGTCTATGTCATTCTCCCATCATGGGTTCCAGTTCTTTGACATTCCCACAATGTCCCACAGCCTTGAACATGGAAACACTCAAGAAATTCTATTTAAATTGAATGATAAACAGAGAAAGAGCAGCAGTGAAATCAGAAATGGTGGCATTGAGAAAACATATTTATGAAAATAAACATCCCCCGTTAGACGTAGCATTGATTTTTTATGTGTGTGGTATGTGGGCCTCTCACTGTTGTGGCCTCTCCCGTTGCGGAGCACAGGCTCTGGATGCGCAGGCTCAGCGGCCATGGCTCACGGGCCCAGCCGCTCCGCGGCATGTGGGATCTTCCCAGACCAGGGCATGAACCCGTGTCCCCTGCATCGGCAGGCGGACTCTCAACCGCTGCGCCACCAGGGAAGCCCAGCATTGATATTTTTAATGAAATTGATATATTGGATGTTGCCAGGTCACTCAAAGAGTCAATAATAAATACCATGGCTTCTATGAAAATATAAAGTCCTCATTAAGAAATACAACAATTTGACTCTAAAATCAAGTCCTCAAATTTTAACATGAACATAGTGAGAAGCTTTATTAATAAATTAAGAAGTAAAGCATTTAACAGTATAAAGTATAAAAAAGGGCAGATTTGATGGGAGGTAGAAGGGAGTAGAGAGAGGTAGTTTTCTCTTTTACAGGATGTCTGGTATATTTACACTTGGTGGTGGAGTAAAGGAAATGCCTGCAAGACAGTTTTATCCTTGTGACTAAAGTTAATCTTGTATGAAGAATGGTGTGCCAATTACATTTTTATGGCTTTTGTTTACCAGATTACAGAAGAATGCGTTGATTCATTAAATTTAATTTTCAAATCAATCAGCATCTAGTAGCCAAAATAATTTGCTGAAGATCTGGGTTGTCCTGTTATTAGTTGGTTATTTTAGTGTTGTGCTGTGCCTGGCATATTATCTTTTACATAGTAGATGCTCAGTAAATAATTCTTGGATTTAATCAAACATTTTGTACAGCTGGAATGGGAAACAAGGTAAAGCTTTGCTGTCATTAATGCTCATTTTTTATAGGACAGACTTAAACTTAGAATCAACAGCTAAAGAACTAAAGAATAGTCTTTCTTTCTTCTGTACCAACCACGTTACTATTCCCTGCACACTTCACCAACCCTCGTTGTTCCATTCAATCTGCTCACAACTTTGTCAACTGTCTTTTCAGTGAACTCTCTTGGGTAACCCCTCTGAGGTTGTTTTCTGTTTCTGGGACCCTGTCTGATAAGACAGAGTTGGGGTTTTGGTAGCCGTTAGGTCGGGTTCTCTGGAACATTTGCAAGCAGGAGGTTTATTGCGGAGTATTCTCGTAAGTGAGTGAGGGAAGCAGGACGAGGCAGAGGGAGAAGCTGAACAGGGTGAAGGTACCTCAATGATGGTAGGCCTCCGTGGATTGTTAGAGAAATAGTAGTATTGCAGCTACTGCTGAATCTTTCAGAAAGCAGAGCACCAGAAACAGAGACTGTGAGGGGGTTTTGGGGCTGGTCATAAAGGGTTCATTGGGCCTGGGAGTAAGGCAGTTGGTAGGGGGCCATCAGCACTGGGGGGGTGAGGTGACAGATTGGGAAGTATATTTTACAGTGACAGTAAAATCACCAAAAATTGTGATTTGAAAAAATGATTAATATACTTTAAAAATAAATTCTAATGCTTTTTATTGTTCTTACTAGGTATTTGAAAAACGGTCATTTAAAAAGTGTATAGAGGAAGACAATGAATACATGTTTTGCTGAAAACAAGACCATTGGTTTAGTCAGATTTGGGGTCTTAAAGGAGACTTCTTAGAATAGAGGAGCTCATTTCCATTTGAAGGCCGCGGCCCTTTTCTTTTTGTGCGTGCTGCAGCTACCACCAAACTCTCTGAGTTGTAAATCCGTCTGTCCAGATACTCATCTCTGCCCCATCCCACTGCCCGTCTCCTTGGGAGGTTCGTGGTAACTATCTGCACATGGCTCTGCCGTTCTCCACGGCCTAGCTCCGGGCCAGCGTGGCTGCCAGATGTCTGATCTCCTCCCTGGGAGAGAGCTGGGGATCACCTCTTCTGCCTGGAGGCTTTCAGCTTTGTGTGTCGTTCTCAGAACCCACTTTTGGCTTCCAGCTACCAGCAGAAAGCCAACTTTGATCATGCTTGGCTTAAAGAACACCATTAAACATTGGCAAGTGCTATAAATTTTATTTTGGATGGAGCGCTTTAAAGGTTAAGGAATAAAACTGAATGCATAGAATTTTATTCTGGTTTTTGTAGATTTCCGAAAAATAATTCCACTCCCCTGTCAAACTTATATCTAATGGTCTAGATTCCCTGGTCCCCTGGCTGTTGGTATCTATTTCTGTCATTTTCATTTCTACGTCCAACTCTTAATTTTTTTTCTCCTATGTTGATTTTTTTTCACCTTGCAAAATAATCACTATTTTGGATAATTAATAATCTTTTCTCCTTACCTCCTCCTCTTGTCCTCCTTTCAGTATAATGCTCTCCTTTTTCTAATTCCCTTTCCTGAGCAATTCCCAACTTACAGATAATTCCCTCTGTGGCACGTCATTAGTCTTAGGCTCCAAAGTCAAGGCTTTCTTTGTCAAATTAGTCTTAGAATGTACTTGACCTTTCCCAAAAGCTACTGAAGCAATTTTGCCACTGCAGTTAGGGACCTACAGGTGGTCTGAGGCCACCTCCTGAGTTTTGTAAGACTGCTTTTAGTTCATTAAATTGAAACATTTTTAAAAGTTTAAGTTCAGCCTGTCCATGGAATTCATGTTACTTTTTCTGATTGTAATGGTTCCCCCATGACTCTAGGAACATAAGTCGGACAGTCGTCCAGCTCATCTTCATCATCCTCATTGTCAACCACAAATATGCTGAGTTTCCTCAGCGTGTGGGAAAAACAGGAGGATCTTTCTCCTGATAGCATGTATCATGCCCTAATCGATGCTGCTGTCAAAACTTAGTATATGGGCTTCCCTGGGGGCGCCGTGGTTGAGGGTCCGCCTGCCGATGCAGGGGACGCGGGTCCGTGCCCCGGTCCGGGAGGATACCGCATGCCGCGGAGCGGCTGGGCCCGTGAGCCATGGCCGCTGGGCCTGTGCGTCCGGAGCCTGTGCTGCGCGGTGGGAGAGGCCACAGCAGCGAGAGGCCCGCGTACCGCAAACAAAAAAACTTAGTATGAAAGCTACAAAAGTACAGAAAATAAACTTTTGTCTGTGGAATTCCAGGACTCCTTTTGCAAGTAGAGTTTTGAACGTATGTATATATTTTTGTTAATTATTAACCAGTTAATTATTATTATTCAGTTAATTAAAAAATTAAAGCATTTCTCTGATTATAAAGTAAATAAGAGTTAATTGCAGAGAAGATAAATGATGAAAAGTATATAGAAGAAAATA
Source organism: Tursiops truncatus (assembly GCF_011762595.2). NCBI lineage: Eukaryota > Metazoa > Chordata > Mammalia > Artiodactyla > Delphinidae > Tursiops > Tursiops truncatus. Next base: position 29,228,921 of record NC_047039.1, on the reverse strand, counting down.
AAGTTCATCCATAATTGCACTGATTAGACAGGATTACTGTTGGCCATGGGGTTATTGTTTTCTAATTGTTTTTTTTCTTTTGACATTACAAAAGTGGCACCAAAAGATGTATACAGTTTGTAAACTTTTATTCTCTTTGCATTATGGACAGTTTCTCATATATTTAAATGTAAGATAATTTTTTTTTTTTTAAACACCACATTTTTTTTTTTTTTTTTTGACTGTGTTGGGTCTTCGTTTCTGTGCAAGGGCTTTCTCTAGTTGTGGCAAGCGGGGGCCACTCTTCATCGCAGTGCGCGGGCCTCTCACTATCCGCGGCCTCTCTTGTTGTGGAGCACAGGCTCCAGACGCGCAGGCTCAGTAGTTGTGGCTCAAGGGCCTAGTTGCTCCGCGGTCTGTGGGATCCTCCCAGACCAGGGCTTGAACCCGTGTCCCCTGCATTAGCAGGCAGATTCTCAACCACTGCGCCACCAGGAAAGCCCTAAGGTAATTTTTAAATGACAACATACTATTTGATCAAATGGCTAGCCACAATTTATTTGAACATTTCTCATTTGTCCTGTATTTTGGCTCTGTTGAATATTTTAGTGTCATAAATAATGTTGCCATAAACACTGAATACCCAAGTAGAAATGGAAATATTGGATCATATTATGGTATTTTATAATTTGACAGAAGCTTGCAAGCTGAAGGCAAAATTTCAAAACCAAATTTATGGGGATTTTACAACCTTAAAAGAGATTTCATTATCATTCTGGACATTGTGTGAAGGGTCTCTTTCATTTCTTCTTTTTTAATAGCTAATATAATTGTTGCAAAGATCTACATGTGGAATATTTATCCCAAATATTTTAACTGGTGCCAAAGACCTGAGAGCACAGTGAGTATGGGCTGAGGAAGCTCTCTACACCCTTACGAAGCTAAAATCGCAATCAGTGTGTCTCCACAGTCACGTGCTTTACTGAAAGCAAAAGAAAACTGTCATCCTCAACTCTTTCTGGACTTGTATTGCCTGACCCCACAGTCCATAACCCTGTCATCCAAATCCCCAGCCATCGCTCTTCTCTCACATCTATAAATCTATTTGTCACCACCATTTCTCAGCACTACATTTGCTCTTGACTACAACATAAAGACAGAGTTCCTCATTTCCTGTGGCCATTAAGATCGCTCTTCTCTTCACTCAAGGGATGACCCCAGGGTGATAATTTTTTATTTCCCTGTTTAATGTATTCTCATCCTTGTCTAGCTCAGTTCATTTCTCCTATGACACCATCTCTTCTTCCCAGAGTGAGCTATCTTCTTTTTCCTTCTCTCATTTCTCATGGTACAGTATATTTTTATCATGTTGTGTGATGATTATTAGTTTATCTGCCCTTGCATCCCTTATCAAAGACTACCTATTTATCCCTGTATTCCTTCTATCTGCCTAAAACCTGTCAGACTGTTCGTAATACTCGGTGCTCAAATATCTGCTAAAAGTATGAGTGCTAAGCTCTGCCCAGTGCTTGTTTGTGTGTAACTCATGGGATGTTTGAGGGGGAAATAGATTATATGAATGAAAGACTATTACATGTATGGAGATCTTAATCCTTCTTTTTCCGCAGATAACTTATAACTTCCTCTCACTAGTGTTTTCAAACTTTTCACATGTGGGCTCTTATATTTTTGTAAGATTTTTTTGTTCATGATATTTGGGCTTACTTTCCATCCTGGATTCATCCAACACTGGACCATTCTGCCCTCGAATTCATGAGAGTTGATGGGAACACTTAAAGTTGGGTTCATTCCATTTGGTTATCTCCTCGTTGCCTTTCCACTCTTTCTCTGCATTCTTCTTGATTTTTAACCTCGGTAACTATACAGTGTTGTGTAAATGTGTCTGTGGATAGAGTGTGTGTAGGCGGGACTCTCATGGTTTGAAAAAGACGAACCAAGAACAGACTCAAATAATTAGTATTAATCTTTTACATTAGCTGGGACCTCAAAGTCCACGACAAAAATACTGCTTCCCCCTAGCATAGAAAAGACTGTCCCCTTACAATGAGCCTTTTCTGAATGGAATTTTATTGAAATGTTGTGTCTTTGAGATACCTTTTAAATAAATACAAGAGTATATTTCAGATGCATTAAATCTTCTAGGGAGCAAATTAGCACATGGAAACATTTAAGGTAAATTTATTTGGTTTTCTAACTGAAAAAGTAGAATGATATAATTTCATTCCATGTTAGACTATGACTAACTGATGAGTAGTTCTTAAAATATTTACTTTATTTTACAATATCCAATTCTCAAAATTAAAAAAATTTGCTTCTGGGGATGTTTTAGGCATGTGAGTATATTTTAATTAAATTGGCTAAATAAAAGCACATAGGAGTTTAAGGATTCACTTTTATGCATCCCTTATAGTCTGATGGGCAGTACTATTGCCTTTTAAGATTTATAATATTGCTAAGCAAAAACACTTGGGTCATGCAGTTTAAAATGGCCTCTGCAGGGCTTCCCTGGTGGCACAGTGGTTGAGAGTCTGCCTGCTAATGCAGGGGACACGGGTTCGAGCCCTGGTCTGGGAGGATCCCACATGCCGTGGAGCAACTAGGCCCGTGAGCCACAACTACTGAGCCTGCGCGTCTGGAGCCTGTGCTCCGCAACAAGAGAGGCCGCGATAGTGAGAGGCCTGTGCACCGCGATGAAGAGTGGCCCTCACTTGCCACAACTAGAGAAAGCCCTCACACAGAAATGAAGACCCAACACAGCAATAATTAATTAATTAATTAATAAAACTCCTACCCCCCCCCCCCCAAAAAAAATGGCCTCTGCAATTTTGACCCAGCTAACCATATATCTGAGTATATACAAGAGTTAGTGAAACAAAACACGCCAGCTGGCCCAGGCATGCTGCCACGTGGGTTAGGTACAAAATTCTACATAGTACTCAAAACCCATGAAGAACTCTCATTTTTACATATAAAGAGATTATAAACAAATAAAGCGTAAGATGAAGTAAATCTTGTATTTCAGCTGGAGCCCAAAAGTAGTATTCTCAACCATGAGGGTAAATCTGCTTTGTCTAGTTTTAATTTGTGAGAAGTCCATCGTATTTAAAAAATAATTTTAGTTTTATAGAATTTTGATTATTAGCACAACAGTTAGGCAGCTACCCCCTTTCTGTGGGTCTTAGAAAAAAATGAACAGTTTTCTTGTTCAGCTTTTTGGAATAAAAATTGCAGATCAGGTAGGGCTTTCTGGGTAATTGTATTCCTTCTGTGACTTAGGGAAGGAGGAAAAAGAGATGAGAAAATACCACTTATTTTATTCTTAATGCTCTTCCCATTCATTCAGCATTCTGCTGAGCTAACAAGATTCTACAAGGAAGCTTGGGCTTCTGCTCAAGACCACTCAGGAGCAGCAACCCTGTTCATTTCCTGCACTCCTTGGAAAAATGGCACTGTGAAGTGTTCCATCTATAACTCAGTGTAAAGCATCTGTGCACAAGACCATGTTCTCTAACTCTTTCCAACCCAGCAACTATGTCCACGTGTGGACAGGCACTGGTGTCCTCAAAACTGGCTCTGTGCGCTCATCCTTGAGGACTTGCTGGTGGCTCTGTGCACAGTTGCTACGGTGGCAATGGGGTGCTTGCTCTTGTTTCATGGCTGGGTGAGGCATGATCTGGGTGAAGCTAGATAGAAGGGGCTGTCGCCACTCCCTGTTAGAGAAGGAAGGTAGTCACTGCCATTCTCTCTACAGCCCGCAATTTTAGACTTTAGGGACCAGTGACCATGGAGGCTGCTGGTGAGCCCTCCAGAAAGAGATGTCCAAAGTCATCTCCTTACCGGCTGATTAAGGTTTTATCAGCCTGTCGTGGCTGTTAGACTTTGGCCTGACCCAACTGTGGTTTGTCATCAAAGTTTCTTAGTGATAAAGCTGGACGCACCCCTGAACATTCCTACAGACAGGCGGTTGTGATGGGAAGGGCCGAGCACGATTGCTGCCTGTTATTTTACGGCTCTGTTTGCAGGCTTTCCATACAGATACATTGTGTATGCATGTCAGATATGTAGAGCATTTGCCCCTTCATACTTGGTTAAAAGTAGGCCTAAAGCATCTCATTTTCTTCTCTTATTTTTTTTAATTTTTATTTATTTATTATTTATTTTATTTTATTTTTGGCTGTGTTGGGTCGTCGTTTCTGTGCGTGGGGTTTCTCTAGTCGCGGCGAGCGGGGGCCACTCTTCATCGCGGTGCGCGGGACTTTCACTGTCGCGGCCTCTCTTGTTGCGGAGCACAGGCTCCAGACGCGCAGGCTCAGTAGTTGTGGCTCACGGGCCTAGCTGCTCTGCGGCATGTGGGATCTTCCCAGACCAGGGCTCGAACCTATGTCCCCTGCATTGGCAGGCAGATTCTCAACCGCTGCGCCACCAGGGAAGCCCCTCTTCTCTTATTTTAGAGCACGTGTACTTGATTTAAAAAATACTTGAGGACTCGCTGTCACAGGCATTGAATGGCAGCATTGTGATTTCTCTCCCTAACTTATTAGAAATGGCTACTGATCAAATGTCTGTTTAGGAGGCTGACATTGTAATATGCTTTTCCTATTCTAATTTCTTGGTATAATATATTATGTTGAGAGAGTTCCTTACATTGAACCGTTCTTGAATTCTCCAAATATACCCTAGGGAGTCATGGTATGTAATTATTTTATATACTGCTGGATTCTATTTGCAAATACTTTATTTAGAATTGCCACATTTATACTAATTCAAACATATTCTATTTACAATTTATTTTCATAAGTGAAATTAGTCTATAGTATTGGTTTGTCTGTCTCTATTGGCTTTTGGTGTTATGGCTGTCTTAGTTTTGAAAATGAACTGAGAAGCTCTTCATCTTTTCTCCTGGCCTGGAATAGCAAAACAATGATCTGTTTTCATAAATCATTTCCTGAGCCTTCTACTCTGTATATTGAGAATCACCTTTATAAATGAAAATCACAGATATTTTTCTGGTTTCCAGAATTTCTGTGAAGGCCAAAGGTACATGAAAATGTTTTGCAAATTCTAACATGCTATGCGAATGTTAATTATTATTTTTCTAAATCCAAAGGTTGAATTTCTCTGCACACTTATAGCTGTTATTGCCTTCAAATATCTTTTCATCATCCTTTCTCTTTTACGTACCTTGCAGGTTTCGTCTAATTGACCTGGAAATTCAGTACGTTTAAGAACTCATTTCAATATTTGGCTCTGCCATGTGCTAACTTTGTGAACTTTCTTTTAACTACTGAATATTTGATGTCTCAGTTTCTTTATCTATGAAATGGGGACAGTAGAATTTACCTCCTAAGGTTGTTGTGAATGTGAAGATACTTTGACCATTCTTCACAGTATACTTGTAATAAACATAGCTTGGTCCCTGGGACAAAGGAAGCCTGCAATAAAATGTTAGTTATTATTATTACTATTAATAATATTACTTTGGGAGACTGACTATGAATTCTTCAGGAGAGTTGAGATGGGTATATTAGATAGTTTGACTTAATGAGAAGCTTACTGATATCCTGCCTTTGGTAAGTAAAAAGGATTTCAATTCAAGTACTTCTCCCAGATGGCATTTTGATATATACTAAATACTTCTTTGTTTTAGTAAATCTGCAGGTTAGTTACTGCAACCTTAGATATTTGTGGGAAGAACTGGGTGATTTTTCAGTATTTTGATGCTCTGGGATTTGAAATGCAAAAGCACATATTTGGAACGGTCTGCTTGAACCATACTCTAAACTGTATGCATCTTTGCTGAAAGAAGAGGGGAAAAGTCTTTTTTCCAACTGTGCATCCTTTCTGTCAATCTGTCTTGACTGATTTGTATTTATGACCCAGATATCTCCATAGCAGGTCCCAACAGGACAGAAAAAGAAGCAATCTGAGGGAAATTGCTTTTTTCCAGAGGTCAGCCCTACCCCTTAGTCCAGTGGGCAAGATCTGGACATATATCATGCCATGGAAATTTGGTTTTCCAGAGGAATTTGAATGAGGAATTTATTTTCATTCCCAAAATAAACCTGAAGACATGTCATATCATTTCCATGTGGTGTGCTGTCTGAGTAGCTGACTGCAAAGAGCAAACCTCAACCTTTAAGGTATTTTTTCTTAGTGAGAGTTTTACCTTAGTATCAGCCATTGTGGTTATTTCCTCATTCATAACAAGTCACCAGTGTTCTGAGTTTCCGCATCAACTGTGAACCTTGTTTTTGTTCATTCACCAGAGTGGAAAATCATAGGGTTCATGTAATTAGCAGTCTAGAAAAATATCAACAAACAGATATTTCTTCTGTGGCCAGAAAATTCTGAGCCTATGAGACCACCCTGAGGAGTAAGTGACATCTCGGGGACATGTGTACAGAAATGCTTGACTGCAGCAGTTCATGGGGACAGAGGGGATTGTGGTTACATAATTGCTGTTTTTCTCCAACATTTTATTTAGTTAGGAAGGCTATTTTCAAGTGGCTATATGACCAACCAAATGATGAATTTGCATGGTTTCCATCAAAAGTAGCTAAAAATATCTATATTTTTGGCTAGGTGATAAAGCTATCTCTTATAACTGCCCCACTCTGCACCCCAACCTTCATGTCTGCCTTAATTTGGTACATGTGGGGGGATTTTGCTAGTCACTTTGGTGATATAAGTAAAATATTAAGTTTGCAAAAACTCTTAGGCACAACACTTATTGTCAGTGGTGTGCTGGAGCCAGCTTCTATATGTCAGTACCGTCCATACTGAAGGCTGACAGTGTTCATCTCTTCCTAAACCCATGGTCAATGGCCCTGTACTACTGTAGCTGTGAAGTATAGTCTGAAGTCAGGGAGCCCAATTCCTCCATCTATGTTTTTTTTTTTCTCAAGATTGCTTTTGCTCTTTTTTTTTTTTTTTGCGGTACGCGGGTCTCTCACTGTTGTGGTCTCTCCCGTTGCGGAGCACAGGCTGCGGAAGCACAGTCTCAGCGGCCATGGCTCATGGGCCCAGCCACTCCGCGGCATGTGGGATCCTCCCGGACCGGGGCACGAACCCGTGTCCCCTGCATCGGCAGGCGGACTCTCAACCACTGCACCACCAGGGAAGCCCTGCTTTTGCTCTTTGAGGTTTTTTGTGTTTCCATAAAAATTGTAAAATTATTTGTTCTTGCTCTGTGAAAAATGCCATTGGTAATTTGATAGGGATTGCATTGAATCTGTAGATTGCTTTGGGTAGTACTGATTCTTCCAATCCAAGAACATGGCATATCTCTCCATCTGTTTCTGTCGTCTTTGATTTCTTTCATCAGTATCTTATAGTTTTCTGCATACAGGTCTTTTGCCTCCTTAGGTAGGTTTAGTCCTAGGTATTTTTATTCTTTTTTTTGCAATGGTAAATGGGATTGTTTCCTTAATTTCTCTTTCTGATCTTTTCTTGTTAGTGTATAGGAATGCAAGAGATTTTTGTGTATTAATTTTGTATCCTGCTACTTTACTAAATTCATTGATTAGCTCTAGTAGTTTTTTGGCTGCATCTTTAGGATCTTCTACATATAGTATTATGTCATCTGCAAACAGTGACGGTTTACTTCTTCTTTGTCAATTTGGACTGGCACAAAGACAGAAATATAGATCAATGGAACAGGATAGAAAGCCCAGAGATAAACCCACGCACATATGGTCACCTAATCTATGACAAAGGAGGCCAGAATATACAATGGAACAAAGGCAGCCTCTTCAATAAGTGGTGCTGGGAAAACTGGACAGCTACATGTAAAGGAATGAAATTAGAACACTCCCTAACACCATACACAAAAATAAACTCAGAATAGATTAAAGACCTAAATGTAAGGCCAGACACTATAAAACTCTTAGAGGAAAACATAGGCAGAACACTCTATGACATAAATCACAGCAAGATCCTTTTGACCCACCTCCTAGAGAAATGGAAATAAAAACAAAAATAAACAAATGGGACCTAATGAAACTTAAAAGCTTTTGCACAGCAAAGGAAACCATAAACAAAACCAAAAGACAACCCTCAGAATGGGAGAAAATATTTGCAAATGAAGCAACTGACAAAGGATTCATCTCCAAAATATACAAACAGCTCATGCAGCTCAATATCAAAAAAACAAACAACCCAATCCAAAAATGGGCAGAAGACCTAAATAAACATTTTTCCAAAGAACACATACAGATGGCCAACAAATACATGAAAAAATGCTCAACATCACTAATTTTTAGAGAAATGCAAATCAAAACTACAGTGAGATATCACCTCACACAGCTCAGAATGGCCATCTTCAAAAAACCTACAAACAATAAATGCTGGAGAGGGTGTGGAGAAAAGGGAACCCTCTTATACTGTTGATGGGAATGTAAATTGACACAGCCACTATGGAGAACAGTATGGAGGTTCCTTGAAAAACTAAAAATAGAGTTACCATATGATCCTGCAATCCCACTCCTGGGCATATATCCAGAGAAAACCATAATTCAAAGAGATGCATGCACCCCAATGTTCACTGCAGCACTATTTACAATAGTCAGGACATGGAAACAACCTAAATGTCCACCAACAGAGGAATGAATAAAGATGTGGTACATATACACAGTGGAATATTGCTCAGCCATAAAAAGAACGAAATCGGGTCATTTGTAGAGACGTGGATGGACCTAGAGACCTCCATACAGAGTGAATAAGTCAGAAAGAGAAAAACGAATATCATATATTAACGCATATATGTGGAATCTGAAAAAATGGTATAGACGATCTTATTTACAAAGCAGAAATAGAGACACAGATGTAGAGAACAAACATATGGATACCAAGGGATGGGGTGGGGTGGAATGAATTGGGAGATTGGGACTGACATATATACACTATCGATACTATGTACAAAATAGATAACTAATGAGAACGTACTGTATAGCACAGGGAACTCTACTCAGTGCTCTGTGGTGACCTAAAAGGGAAGGAAATCCAAAAAAGAGGGGATATATGTATACGTATAGGTGATTCACTTTGCTGTACAGTAGAAACTAACACAACACTGTAAAGCAACTAGACTCCAATAAAATTTTTTAAAGAAATGGCACCATGTTGGTAGCTTGAGACTGGCCATGGTGGGAGCATTTATATCATGGAAATCAGTAGATGCTACAAATCATCCCCCCAGAGAGGTGGCTGTCAAACACTTTGTGGCACTCTGTGTCCTATCACTATTCTCTTACTACTTGATCAATTGAGGCAGGGCTATTAAGACATATCCTTCATGGGCTCTATAATCCATGAAGATATCTTCTATGACATGCCCTTCTCTGGAAAAGATGTTTTGTTCTAAAGTGGATATTTAGCTTCCTGCCACCATTTATCGTTCCTTGAATAATTATACCCCAACTTCCATCCTCTGTTTGTATATAATTTATTGTTCATCATCAGCCCAGGGCTTTGTGCAGGGCCAATCTTAGCTCAGAGTTGGAGCATGTTCCTTAGACCAAAGTCCACCAGAACATTGCCTTCCTCTGGCCAGAGTAATCGGTTTAGGTGTGGGCATGTGATCCATTTGGCACTGAAGAAACATGAAAGACTTTTGCTGAGACTTTCCGCTTTTTGTGCTGGAATTGAACTACAGAGATGTAGTATCTGGAGTTGCTGCTGCCATCTTGCAGAGCACAAATGTTGAGAAGTACAGCAGTCCAGAGGAAGTGAAATTGAGGGATGGGGAACACAACTGGGTCCTGGTGACATTTTCTTTCTCTTTATGTCTTGCCTAAAATCTGCTCTTCCCATTGACTTTTCAGCTATGTGAGCCAATATATATTTTTTTTACTTAAGCCATTCATGGCTGGGTTTTCTATCACTACAACCCAAACAAAATTTACTGGTATACTGGGAATTTTCCAAGTACTTTCTTCCTGATATCATAAAGAGTATTATATTAACCTTGCGGCTAGTTTAAGAAAAGCGATTCTAGGTCCCCATAACCTGGTATGTCATAGTCTACTTCATTCACTTTATAAGGGGTTAAAGGTAATTATTAGATAATATCATTTATTCATGAATATCTATTTCTCCTAATTTGAACACAAATGAAAAAGAGCCTGGAGAATCTTAAATGATGAACTCTCCATTTAATTTGCTGCCTCAGTCTTCAGAAACAGGATGTGGTTCCAAGCAAGAAAGAACATTTGGACAATCTTACAGTTCATCAGGGGTGGACACCCATGACACGTACCCTTATGATATTTGAACAGATCCCTCTAACCCAAGGAAGAGCATAGGCTCTCTGCCATCCCAATCTGTGTGTCATTCAGCCTCATGGGGTAAACGCCCTTCTCTGATCTACAGAGGATACTGTGTAAGTAACTACAGTGTAATTCCCCACATTATCATTATTGGGCAAGAAAGACGAGGCTAATCCATTTGGATTCATGCCTTTTACCAAATCCCAGATTTTCCAACATGAAGTGTGGCCTTGAGCAGTGCCTGGAATATAGTAGGTTTGCAATAAATATGTTGAATGAATGACCAACAATGAACCTAATGAACAAGTAAATAGTACCATACAGTGGGGCACCCAGGATGCAAAATAATATGTTTATATCAGCCAGCCTACTTAGATGTATTCTGAAATATTATTAAATATTTGTCTCAGCTTTAAAAGTTACTAGGACACAGGGGTTTCCCTGGTGGAGCAGCGGTTAAGAATCTGCCTGCCGATGCAGGAGACATGGGTTCGAGCCCTGGTCCGGGAAGATCCCACACGCCGTGGAGCAACTAAGCCCGTGCGCCACAACTACTGAGCCTGTGCTCTAGGGCCTGCGAGCCACAACTACTGAAGTGCATGCACCTAGAGCCCGTGCTCCACAACAAGAGAAGCCACCACAATGAGAAGCCCGTGCACTGCAGCGAAGAGTAGCCCCTGCTTTCTGCAACTAGAGAAAGCCCGCGTGCAACAACAAAGACCCAACACAGCCAAAAATAAATAAAATAAATTTAAAAAAAATTTACTAGGACACAAACTCTTTCTTCAACTGAAAATTTTACTTGTGTATTGGTAAAAAATATTTTTGAATGCATCAGGTACTTTTATTGGTCGACTATTTTGCTGAAGTTGCAATTTTGCCTATTTTCATTTTTACAGGAAAAAAGATAATGTTCTTAACTCAGTGTTGCTGAAATAAATGGATGTAGCATTTCCGTTTCTCCCCCAACCCCACTCTGGACTCTCTCCTGGAACTAATGGTGCTCACTCATGACTCAATCGGCCGGTTTAATTGCACAGCAGATGTAGCTTTAAAGAGGAGTTGGAAGCTTTATCTAGTTAAAATCACAGTAATCACAGTGATCACAGTGCCAATGAAGTCAAGGTAGTGAATTTAAACCTGAAGGAGGCAAGTAGTTTCACGCAAAGAGAAATAAGACAAAAAATCTGTATCATAATCAGTCATGGAAGGCAACCTCAAACCTGGCTCTTCAACTGGCAAGTCTATTTGTTTGGTTACAAATAGGCAGAGCAAGATAGTCCAACCCATTGTCACGTCTTCCTGATAAGGCTTATGAATGGCATCTGAATCTGTAGAATGGACACATTTTATGTTGCAAGAACCCACCAGTGAAGCCCAAACTAATGAAACAGATCCTTTAAATGTCCTTCAGTTACATAAGGAGTTTCTTCTGTTAGGACTTTTTGTTTCTATCTTTACACTTGAAGATCCACAAAGTCCTCAGAATCCAAAGTATTCAGTGGTCTGCAGATGTAGCAGTTACAAAAAGAGTAACATCACTGTCAAGTCAATGATATTGGAGACCAGAGGTTCCCAGACTTTCTTGGTTCACAGCTCCCTTAATTTCTCAGTAATTTTTTTCATGGCATTCTAGGCCAAAAGAAATAACATAGTTCCATTTATCAAGTTGAAACACCTTAATAATATTTATGTCCTAACAATTTAGTAGCTACTTGAAAAAAATAAAACAAATACATGGAAAGAAAAAATATTATTTCATTCTTTAATAACCACAATTACTACTGGGATGTGTGTGCCTGGTTGCACTGCACAACTTCTCAGATTTTGGAATCAGATTGGCCACCACTTCCTCATTTCCTCTTCCACAGTAGTTTTCATGCAGAAATGGCTTTTTGTCACAGAAACCACTGGAAACCCAGTTTTGCAAATATATGGCATTATCAAGAGGAAGGTAACACAATTTGATGTTGAAATTGTGAACTCCTTTAAGCTAGCAGTTCATTCTGTGTCTAACAGATGTCAAGTAGCTCTGCATTTTCCACAGAAATTTAAACTATTCCGTCATGTTATTGGGTGTTCACTGTAGCACCCTGGGTGCCTTGACACACAGCTTGAGAACCATGGGAGTAAGCAATATTAATAAATACCCTTGGTTCATCATTAACAGTAAAAATTTTTATCATCCTTAAGTAGGTTTTTTTTTTTTTTTTCGGTACGCGGGCCTCTCACTGTTGTGGCCTCTCCCGTTGCGGAGCACAGGCTCCGGACGCGCAGGCTCAACGGCCATGGCTCACGGGCCCAGTCGCTCCGCGGCATGTGGGATCTTCCCGGACTGGGGCACGAACCTGTGTCCCCTGCATCGCCAGGCGGACTCTCAACCACTGCGCCACCAGGGAAGCCCTTAAGTAGTTATTTTAAGAAATAATTGTGGGGACTTCCTTGGTGGCTAAGACAGTGGTTAAGAATCTGCCTGCCAATAGAGGGGACACGGGTTCGAGCCCTGGTCCGGGAAGATCCCACATGCTGTGGAGCAACTAAACCCATGCACCACAACTACTGAGCCTGTGCTCCAGAGCCTGCAAGCCACAACTACTGAGCCCGCATACCGCAACTACTGAAGCCCACACCTAGAGCCTGTGCTCTGCAACAAAGAGAAACCACTGCAATGAGAAGCCCATGCACCTCAAGGAAGAGGAGCCCCTGCTCGCCACAACTAGAGAAAGCCCGCACACAGCAAAGAAAACCCAATGCAGCCAAAAATAAATAAATAAGTGAATAAATAAATAAATTTATTTATTTATATTAAGAAAAGAAATAATAGTGAAATGTGTTTTATTGTGATTTTCTTTGAAATCTAAATGTTTTGATCATTTGTAATACTTGCTTTGAAAAGAATTTCCAACCCATTTGTAACTAAGGTCAAGACAAGTTGTCATCTGTCCCCTATACTTTTGAGGACACCACACATATTTAAACATAAATGGGTCAACTTTTGTCTTCAATGTTCATGCTTTTCATAAAATACTGAATTGTGTTGAACTGGTAATTGAACTAGTTCAGATAGGACTTGAGTAGATGGAGAAGGAAAGCAGTTAAGATGTGAGAAGAACTGACCTTTCAATGGAAAGGTTGGGAGTCCTCTTTCATCCTTAAGATCCAACTCATGAATAATCACCCCGAGAGGCTTCCTGACTCCCTCTCACTGAAAGGAACTACTCTGTGTTGACTTGTATCATAAGTTGATCACACTGTTGGCTCACCTACTGGCCCCACTCACCCCAGAATGAGGTCCTTAGAAGCAGAAGTTCCATCCTTTGTCTTTGTTATCCAAGAAACAAGCACAATACCTGACCATGAAAGAAGATGAATCACAATGTCAATAACAAGAGTCATAAGAGTTGAAAAAACAAGTGTTAGTAGAAAACAGTACTATTAAAAAGAATTATAGAGGGCATTGGGAGGGAGGTAGTGTTAGGCTGAGTCTTTAAAGAAACATAGGAATTCACTGGAAAGCAAAGGAGGCATTCCAGGTAGTCAGAACAGTAAGTGTGAATTCCAGAAGATGGTGATAGAAATGGAATGTTTGAAAATGTGTGAGCAGTTCTGTGGAGTGGGAGAAGAGAATGAATGTTTGGAAGTGGCAGGATCTGAGAATGGAGAAGCAGGTTTCGGCTAGATTATTAAGGGCCAGTAGGCTGTTAACAAAGCATGAGGGTTTAATCCACCAGGCAATCCATCAGGGAAGCCGATGCAGGGTTCCAAGTGGGGCAATGGGATAATCAGACCTGTATTGGAAATGGACCATTAAGGTTGCAGAGCTGGGGAATGAATAAAGGCATGGAGATAAGTGAAATGACTTTTAGAACAGACCAGAAAGGAGAAGAGTTGGATGTCATTCATGGGGCCTGGGTTTCTCACTCCATGACCTTCATCAGACTTACAGGTGAAATGTGTTCATATAACATGACAGGGACTTTTTAAAACTTTTCATTTTGAAATAATTTTAGACTTACAGAAAAGTTACACAAATAGTAACATGTTCCTATATATATATATATATATATATATATATATTCACCCAGTTTTCCTTAAACTAAACATCTTCAGATCCATAGCACAGCTATCAACACCAGGAAATCAATGTTGATAAAACACCAGTAACTAATCTATACACCTCACTTGATTTTGGTTTTTCCCATTAATGTCCTTTCTCTGGTCCTGGATCCCACACTGTGTTTAGTTGTTGTGTCCCCTTATCTCCTCTGGCCAGTTCCTCAGGCTTTCCTTGTCTTTCATGATGTTGGCACTTTTGAAAGGTATTGGACAACTATTTTGTAAAATGTCCTTCTCTTTGGGTTTATGTGATATTTTTCTCATGATTAGAGTGATGTTGTGCATTTTTGGCAAGAATACAGGGTGATGGTGTGCCTTCTCAGTGCATCATATCAGGAGGTGCAGGATGCTGATATGTCTTAACAAAGGGGAAATTTTAGGAGACCTTATATTTTAGTCTCTCTCCTGGCTTCTCCACTGAATTAGGTCCTTTACTGCTATTACTTCTGTTTCTTTCATGAAGAGGTTCCCTGGATTCTTCAGTATAAATTGGTCTCTCCCTTCTCCTATAGCAGTGATGGAGACTGCTGACTCTTCCCAGTATACATTCTCCTTTTCTTCCTTTTAGTAATGGAACACCCCAAGGTGAAGCTGAGTTCATGGCTACCTAGCTAAGAATTACATTTTCCAGATTCCCTTGAATCTAGATGGGATCATAGACCACGTTGCGGCCAATGGAAGGTGAGTGGAGATGATCTCTGCTCATTAGAGATAAAGTCTCTTCCTAGACTTTCTCTAGGACCTATCCTCAGCCAGGCAGAAAAGGATAACTGGAGCAGTCACCTCAGTCCATGACTAAGTCTCATAACAAGTATGGCAGAGTTGCTCATGGACTGTTTTGTAAAAGAGAAATAATGCTATTGTATTTAAGGTTTTTGTTGCAGGCGCTTAGCCTATTCTCTGTCACGGGTTAAGACAGCACAACCGAGATGATGTATATTTTTCTTCTTCACATGGCTATGCTTCTATTTGCGGGTTAGGCACTGAAATTGCATAACGTGTTTCTTGTTATTCCCCAAGTATGTTATTGCCATACTTTATAGATGTGAGTTTTCCAGGTGATTCCATTCTTTTTTGGATGGGAAATCATAAGCTGTTAAATAATTCTTCTGTTTCAGCTAGGTATAGGTTGGCAAACGGTAACTTTTCTTTAAAGAACTCCCCTCTCCTAAACACAAGACAGATAGTACTAATTGATCACATCACTATGCTCCCAAGCTGGGATGCAGCATCATAATCTTTCTCAAATAAAATGCCAGGCAACCACTACTTATCTATTGGAGTTGATTCAAAAGATGTCTCCTGTTTGCCATCCTGGAACTAGAATTTTTACAGAAATACTTAAATATGTCAAGTAGAATATCAAGCTTTCCACTAGCATGTAAACAATTCCATCCCTTCACTATAAGTAGGGTAAACTATAGTTAAGTATAGATCAGATTGTAATCGAATATATGAGAGGTTTTTCTCATCTTTTCCCTTCAAGTTTTACAGAAAAGAAGCATCTCTCACCACTTTTCTTGTTTTTGAGTTCCCCTGAGGCTGGGTTTACCATTCAACTGTGGCTATCTGCTACCTCATAATTGTTTTCCCATCCCTTTTTCTCCCCTGGGGTAAGAGTTTCTGGTGAGAGGGGATTCTTTCCAACCACCATCTTGCCTAGCACCATGCTGCTTACATTGTGGACAGTTGTCAGTCGGCAGAGGCCCTTTACACTAGAATAACAAACAACTCCCAGATCTTTTGACCTAATGCAACAACTTTATTTCTTACTGAGAGGACCTTCTTCTGGAATGAGTCCAGTCACAGAGGTGCCATCTTGCCACCTGCCTCCACCATGCGGCTGTGGATGGGTGGGGAAGGGAGCACAGTGGGTACCACACCAGCTCTTGGAACCTCACGTTTCATTGGCCAAAGCAAGTCATGTGGCCATACCTCAGTTCACAGAGGCTTCAAACTTGCACTGATCCCAGAAAGAGAGGCGAACCAGGAGATTTGTGAAGAATCCTGAAGATGACCGCAGTACCCCGGAAGTATTTGTGAATGAATGCAGTCATGTCTGTCTCTTTTTCTTAGCAGTTGAGATGAGAACCTAAAAGACCCACACTTTCCTCCTCCCCAGAGCTTGAAAAAAGCCAGAACAGAGAGATAGTTATGCTGAAGAGTACATTTCCAGGTCAACAATATGAACTCCCATTGTTATCTTTGTGTCCCAAATCAGAAGGGAATAGTTTTCTCTCTTCTAGAGAAAGATTCTACTCCTTGAAAAAGCTTGAAATTTGCACAAGGGCTTACATTTATTCATAAAACACTTAAGCAGTACTTCCCCCACAATTGTTTCAGATTAACTTGTTCAGTGAAGAATGTCCCTTTCCTCTTATGAAAAGCTGGATGGACTGGATCTTTACTTTTAGGAACATATTTACCATGAGTGTAATAAAGTTTTATCCATTAAATTTTAAACATTAAGTATTAATTAAACAGATAATTTACTTTTCTCACATGCTGTAGCACCAAGCCTAGAGTATACAGGTGTCCAATAAAATTTGTTGTTGGATTAATGTTTCCCTCATTAAATTTGTCCAATAACCTATCTTCCAGAACAATCTAAACACCTTGTGAGCTTAATAAAATGAAAAATAGCAGAATCCTGAAAGTTAGAAATTTGGTCAGATCTTGGAATTAATTATACACTTCATCCTTATTTATTTCTTTCTCTATTGGCCAGGAAAACATTCTGAGACGTTTGAGACTTTACTTAATCCTTATGGTCCTTTCAAACGATTTGCTAAAATTTTCACATATTGCCTTTCAGTATTAAGTGTAATAATGGTGCAAATGCTTGTTTTAATTTTGGCTTATTTTCACTCATTGTCCTTATGGCTTGGCTTGGGAAAAAAAAGATGAAACTATTCCTCGTACTTCTGGGATTTCTAGAACAGGAAAGGCTGTTGCTTTTTTGCACATCCTGTTTTCCATCACCGTGAGTGTAGCTACTTTGGAGACTGAGGGGGATGTGGTGCATCCCCATCACTGGCCCCTTCCACAGCATGATGTGGCAATAACGAACTGGGAACGGGCTTTGGCTAAACACACCCTCCATGGCATGATACATAAGACCTTCCGTGATCTGGCCCCACACTACTGTTTCTTTTATAGAGAGGGACAATAAATTTCCCAAGGGCAGGGACTGTGCCTATCCCATTCAACATTTAGTCCTTGAAACTGATGGCAGGAGTGCTTAATGAATACCTGTTGAATGAGGGAAACTACCATAGTCTGGGCATATAACTTGCTCTCTCCTGCTTCCATGCCTTTCTACAGCTGTCCCTCAACTTGGAAAATCCGAGCTCTTCTTTCAAGGCTGGGCTCAGCCATCACTGCCCCTGTGCTCTTTCTCTAACCTCTTGCACAAAGCTGATTGCCTCTTTACTTCTGTGATGCTTTGGTCATGCCTCCAGTATATACTATGGTTCTATACTTGTCTGTCTCACTCACAGACAGTATACGGCTCTTAATGGTAGGATATTGTCCTCTTCATCTCCTTATTCCAGAAGCTGGTTAAACTGCCTGGCATAGAGCCTGTGCATTGAGGGCTTTGGGTTATAGCAACTTACCCTATACCCTCATTAATTAGGGTTAGGATCATACAATCAAAGAGTCATGTTGATAGCAGACATCTAATAAATGCTTGCTGACATGAAATGAGAAGCAAGCACAAGATCTGGTGGACCTGTATTTCAGGTCTCAAGACCAATGTGATTGCTTCAGCTCTGCATTGCTAAGGGCAAAGGCCTGTACCCATCTTGCAAGGCATCTATCAACTTCACCAACTGAGGGGGATTCTCCTTCCCTGTTCTTAATGTTTTCTTCCACATAGAGGGAGCTCAGTTAGTATAATACTCCTGGTTTCTCTCTGCCTTTTTATTTACTCTGTACAGGGATGTGGGACTTAGATTTTGGTTACATTTAGGAAAAACACAATATATTGGGCTTGCTCATTTCGGCCCCCCTCCCTTTTCTTTTAGATGTCCACAGGAAGCGTGTGTTTTCCTGTACTTCTCCACGTCATAGGTTTTGCCCACACTGGGAGTCCCACCGTCATACAATACCCGCTGTGACTAGGTGATAAATTCTGCCTAACTCTGGGGTTTAGAGAGTAAGATTGTGAGGATAGAAGACGTGAAACTGCATTCTCCATCATCAGCTTTATCAGAATAAATGTGATGTTCCAGTCCCCAGTTCCCATACATTTGGGGGTATTTTTTTCTCAATGTGTTTACAGCTTGGCTAGGGAAGAAGGCTGCTGTTTACTATTTCTCCTCGAAAGACCCAAACAGCTTCCATAGGGTGATGGCGGGGGGAGGGTTTCAGTAGACAAGACTGAATCCATGATCCATCTTGAATCTGCTCAGAGCCCACCCTGCTGCCAGCTCAGGGTGGTCCTACACATGCGGCTGGGGGTGAAGGTGGGAGGTCCTCCAGGGACTTTACTCTTGGGTGTGCTTTATTTTTATGCTGATTGCTGGCTTCTACCACACAAGAACACCCTGCCCCAGGCAATAACTCAGGCCTCAAAACTATTTCTCACTTCTCCCTGCCCTTGGAGAAACAAGGCTCCGATTCCTCCCAAAACCCCTAAGAAAAAAACGTATTCTGATCCACTCATTCACACTCAAGAATTAGAGCCTGAAGAAGTGAATTAGATGTATTATTAATCCCAGGGATATTTATAACTTCACACGACATTTAGAAGGCAGAAATGCATTTATCCAAAGATTCAAACCAAAGAAGTAACCAGCTGGGAGTTTTTCTTTCCTCGCTGGACTCCAGGCCTCTCCATGTGGTCTCTCCATGTGGCCTCTCCATGTGGCCTGCCCAGCATGGTGACTTCAGGGTGGCTGGACCCGTTGCCTGGCAGTTCAGGGCTCAAGAGCAAGAGCCTCATGCTTCAATGCATCCCAAGTTGGCATGGGCTCTGCCCATCACAGGGACTGGGTGGAGGCTGCAAAGCTTCTTGTGCCTTAACCTCAGAAGCCCCAGAGCATTACTTCTGCCATATTCTGTTGGTCAAGCAGTTTACTAAAACCAGCCCAGATTCAAGGGGGAGATAATTAGACTCCACTCCTCTGTGCATTAATCAAGTGCCTAGTTAAGATGATTAAAGCCTCGGAAAATATCTTTTAAAAATTAAAACGTATGGAACAATACATGTAGCTGAATTAAATTTCCACTTCTTAAAAATATCGTTCTGAATCATTATCGTCTTTTATGAAGTCAGTCGTTGGGGTAGTGTGGCATTCTTTTGTTCCACTTAAATTAGATGTAGCCATGTGACTTGCTTTGGCCAGAAAAATGTAAGCAAAAGTGACATATGTCATTTCCAGACAGAAGCTTTAAGACCCAATGCATGATTCATCATCATTCCCCCTATTCCTATTCGCAGCTATCTTTTTAAAGCACCCATCTTCTTTAAGCTTTTAATCTTGTACAGGCAGACTCCGGAGATATTGCGGGTTTGCCTCCAGACCACCACAATAAAGCAAATATTGCAATAAAACGAGTCACACAAATTTTTTAGTTTCCCAGTGCATATAAAAGTTATGTTTACACTATACTGTCACGTATTAAGTGTGCAACGGCATTGTGTCTAAAAAAAACAATGTACATATCGTAATTAAAAAATACTTCACTACAAAAAAAATGCTAACCATCATCTGAGCCTTCAGTGAGTCATAGTAACATCAATCACTGATCACAGATCTCCATAACAAATACAACAATAATGAAAAAGTGAAATATTGCCAGAATTACCAAACAGTGACATAGATACACAAAGTGAGCAAATGCTGTTGTAAAAATGGTGTCGATAGACTTGCTCAAAGCAGGGATGCCACAAACCTTCAATTTATAAAAAAACCAATATCTGTGAAATGCAATAAAGCGACATGCAATAAAATGAAGTATATGCCGGTATTTACGAAAATATCTCAAACTTCCAGGCAGTCTACATTTTCCTAAGTAGTCTTCTAGGCAATTCAGTTTTTATTTGTTTGTTTAAATGAGCATAGATTTTTTTTTTTTATCTTGAATTCAAAGGAGGACAAACAGCTTTACTCACCTGAATCCAAGTGAGAAGAGCTTTCTTCTGGTTCTCATGCCATATGTCAATGAATTGAACACAGCTACCACTAAACGGCATTTTTGTTACAAGTGGATGAGAACTACCCAGTCTATGTTTAACCTGCAGTATGAGGAACTGAGAGATACAGAGAGCCACAGAGAATGAGTCCCCACCTAACCCTTGCAATTGCTAATTTAATTGGCCTGTGTGTGCCTGGAGGTTTCCTCTCCTTGGACAATATGTCAGCTTTAATAATACACTAGCCAGGTATTTTACCAGCAAAAGCAAATTTATTCAGGAATAGTCAGAGGAATTGCAATTTGAGATATTCGAACTATGGTAGGCCATAGGCAAACCAGAGGACGAAGAAGGAGAGCTTGCTTTTAAAGGGAAAGGGGGGAGTTGGGAGGAGCTGTAATAACCAAAGAGTCTGTTTCAGGAAGCTGGGAATCCAAAGTATAGAGGCTTCTTATTGGGCTGCTACAGTCTCTGATTGCCTGGGCTGTCCTGAGACAGAGAGAGGTTTTCTTCCTTCTGCTGGATAGTAAAGTAGGTTCACCTTCCTGTCAGAGATGCAGGTGTATGTCTCTTCCTGTCTGTAGTAATTGACGATACATGGCAGGGCAAGAGAGTTCCCTCTACATGCCTGTGTCAACTCCAATTTTTTCTGAGGTTTCTTTAGTTAATTCCACAGAGGGCAGGTTACTGCTGTGTAACCTGGACTAGGGCAGGCCTGGGGTTTGCTTCTACAGTATTGATCCCTTCTTATGTGTGATGATAGGCTTATCCATTTGAAATGTTCATGGTTCTCTGAATGTTTTCTCCTTATGATCATGTCTGCAATACTTGTTTACAGTTGCACTCCCCTTTAGAATGCAAACTCTGTGAAGACAGAGACAGTTTTTGCCTTGCTCAGCACTATATCCATCGCACTTAGCACAGTGCCTGGCCCAGAACATGGACAAATCACATTGTTGTCAAATGAAAGACTGAAGCCAGTATCTTTTTAACAACAAGGTCTTGTGAAACCTGGCAGAGCTGCAGCAGGTCACAGAGAAACCATGGACTGACAACTATTAAAGATTATTAAATATTTTTTAAATACTGTACTGTAGAGGAGTCTTTAAAATGATTTCACTACTATATTTTTATTATTTGATGCATGTGAAATGCAATAAAGTGGCATGCAATAAAATGAAGTATATGCCATTATACCATTTCTGTAGCATATAGAAAATGACACGGACATTCATTTATTTTCTTATTTTGACCTTATGTCCATTATTTATTTCTTGAGAACTATTAAGAAAGAAGAACTGCCTATACCCTTCCTAGTCCCTATCCTGAACTTTATATATGAATAAAAACATTGTAGTCTTTAGGCTACAGGACCCCCAACCTCTATTCCTTCCATAGCTCAGGGAGCTTCTCTTTATAATACTACTCCATCTGCCAGGCCTGTGCATTCTACATGCCTGGAGTCTATGTGATATCTATGGGTTGGTAGCTGTGATGGATATCTAGTGTCTCATTTGTTCAGCTCTTTTCCCTTTCTTCACAGAAGAGCTGCTATTACCTTTTCAGCCTTACGGTTCAAGTGGGGACTTCCAAAATTTTACTCAACCTCATTTCTTGGGCCAGAGTCCATTGACTGACGAAGTACCTTGACTAACATTGAGGCAATTATAACACCCCTCCCACACACATCTGGCCATGGTTGATTGGTTCAGGGGTGAGCACCTGACCTAATCCTGGCCCATCAGTGTCCTACCCTGGGGACTTTTTTTTAAGTGCAACTGGAACAAAAGATTTAATTGCTATGTGATGGTGATGATGAGAGGTCAGAGAAACCCAACCTTTTGAAAGCTGAAATACAGAAAGAAGTAGAAAAGAGAGAAATGGAGCAAAAATCTTGGCAGGGTTCTAGTTCATTGAGCCCCAGCTGCTTCTCTGTTCCGTCTATGGCTTGGTAATTCAATTCTCTTGTACAGTCCGTGAGATAAATTCCCCCATTCTTCCTGAGCTAAATTGATTCCTGTGACTTACAACCAAAAGACTCCATCAATCCAGTGGTCTCCTTTGCCCTTCCCATCCCCCCACTGACTTCCTTTCTCTGGATGTATGACCAGGAATATCTGAGAATTTCTCGATTTTGAAATAAAAGTTTTGATTCTCACAGCATATCATAAGGGATTGTGAACGAAATCATTGTGGAAAGAGTCTCAGGTCATGGAGAATGGGTCTGTTCTCCTCCCTCCCTCCCTTTGTTGCCCATGTAATCCAGGGTTACCTAAAATACTCTTTCTTCTCTTAAAGGGGAGAAAAGTCTCTCAAACTCATGACTCCACTATATCCCTGTATTTATAATGTGTATGTGTCTGGTGTCCAACGATCTGGGGTATTGTGTCCCCCTTCTCCAGTAAATAACTCATTTTAGGTTCGACAACTTTAAAAAAATACAATTTTAGAAACATTCATAGTTCCTAGGATAATGCTATATATTCTGTGATTACTTCTTGGTATCTTTCTGCTCATTAAACAACTAAGAAATTTTCACCTCTTATGAAGTTCTAGAAAATTCTTGCCAAATACACCTATGCATCCCTTCCCAGGATGAACTTGACAGAGGACTGAGACGGGGATCAACACTCTTGTCCTGCCATCATACTCACTGGCCTGTGCAAGACTTATGGCGACTAATATTGGGCTTCAAACAAATCAGCAACAGGACTAAGAGAAGTCTGGCTGTGCCCTCCTTTGGGCAGGTTTTAGTGGGAATTAGTCACGGGGGTGAACTTGTTTGCGCCACAGGACCACCATGCCTGAGTGTTTCTGGAATGAGATGCGGTTAACTGCGGGTAGGAGTAGCTCAATTCAGTGTAGCTGGGGCAAGGCTGACCTGCATAATGGTTTCCGGGGCTAAGAAGTTGCCAACCCTGCTCATAAGAACTTGACTTCTGCCTTCCAATATGCAAATGATTATGTCCCCACCCTTGTTTCTCTCTTTCTTTTGTTTCTCTTTTGTTCCTACTTTCATGTCATTATGTTGGAGCGTTTATGTTCTTATAAGCTAATTGAAATCCTTTTTGGAACAATGCAAGTATAAACACATACATACATATGTGAGTGTTTTTATGAAGTAAATACCAGTCAGTATTCTTTGTGGTCTTCAGGACTGAAAAAAAGGAAGAGTATTGAAATTAAAGCGTGAGAGGATTTGGTGGAACACAAGAAAGAATTCCATGCTCTTTGAGAGACTAAGCTCATGAGAAACTTTAAGAACATTGTTGTCCCGAATGGTTGGTGACATTTGTCTGGAACACACTGTGTGATTGCTCAAAGTCACTTGTGGTTTCTCAGTTTTTTTGAGATACAGTCATTCACGTCTTTTTGACCAAATTCCAAATATCCTCAGGGTAAATAACTATCATCTTGAACACTGCAAGTTCTGCCCACAACCCTACTGTCCAAGACATAAGGCAAAGGCGCTACCACCCTAGGAAGGGCATTGAAGGGCAGAATACAGCAAATACACACCCCATCCCAGCACACAAGGCCTCAAAATAGAGAGGATAACCAAGAAGAAACTCAAGTGATAAGGAGCTTGGAGAAAGGGAAGATGGGAGAGGAGAGTGAGAAACAGATGAAAGAGATGCTACATCCTTCTCTTAGGAGTGTGCTGCTTCTGATGCCCAGCGGGTGGCCACGTGCAGCGGCACAGGTTGTTGACTGCATCAGTGCACCCTGCCGAAAGGGAAAGGAGGCTGAACTTGAGACTGCATTCAGCTCTCTGAGCCATGTGCCTTGGTATGGGGCTGACTCTGCTGGCAGGAAGGAAAAGCAGTTTTCCAAATTATATAGAAACATTATGAAGCAATGACCTTGAGTGCAACCCTCTTTACTTACACATTTCTGCCTTTAAATAATCTCTAGTCTTGGCTTTCATAACTATTTTTTAAAAATAGCATACTATGCTTTTTAAAAAACAATGGCTGTTACATGGCTTTAACATCATAAAAGCAATGCATAAATCTTCAAAGTGTAGTGTGGTAGAAAGAATATAGGTTTTTGGAGTTGAACAGATGTTACTTCAAATCTTGGTTCTCTGGTTTACTAGTTTGTCATCTTGGACAAATTGGCTAATCTCTCTGTACCTCAATTTTCTTACCTGTAAAGTAGGAATAAAACTTGCCTTGCCTACTGTCTTGGGGATGAGGGATGATATACACAAAGAGTCTACCACTGTGCTTGGCACACCCTTACTCAATAAACAGGAGCTACTATTATATAAAATCTGGAAATCGTAGAAAGAAGATGTGGGAGCAAAGACTGTGCTTAATCTTTCCATCCAGTCATAATCGATTTTAATATTTTAGTGTATTTTCTTCCAGCTTTTTCTCTGTGCACTTTTGTTGTTTGTGTATAATTGAGAGCACAGTGTGGGTCTGTGTGTGTGTGTTTATACTGTTTTGTCACAGGACGAGTCATAGCATTTTCTTATATTCTTAGAAACACTTCACAAATGTCATTTTTAATTGCTGCATAGCAGGCATCTTGCGGCTATACAGAGTTTACTTAACCAACCCCCTATTGTTGGCCCTTTGAGTTGTTTCCAGATTTTTTCACAATTATAAATCCCATGCCTACTTTTAACTGCTTACAGGTTGCCAACCCCCTAGCATTGCTGTTGTGTGGAAGGAATGCAGGATAATTTATAATCCAAGCACCAGACCAATGTTTAGATTAAGAATTTACCCCCCAAAAAAGGCAGGGAATAAATGGCCAGAAAAGACCCCAATCACCCTTATGGTGGTTGACCCAGAAGATGAAATCTTCTAGGTGATAGAACAAGGAACCAAATCAGTGAGGCAGATAGAAATGAGAAGCAGAAATAGGACATTCAGTGCAAACTCTTCAGGGCAATTAATGTCGTGCCAGCAGAGCTCACACTGGTTGCTGAACAGACTCAAAGCAAATTAAGCAATCACATGTAGTAAGCACAGACCAAGGGAACAGCCACAGGAAGTTTTTTTCAGGAGTGAGATGGAAGAGATGTTACAGCTCTCGCTAGCACTCTTACAGGAAATGGCATTTAAAACAGCTCAAGCACAGCTACCTGAGAGCGTGGCCAGGCCTCCATTCCCTTTCACATCACAGCTACCGCCCCTGGAGTGCCTGCCTGCCTGGTGTGTCACAGCAGGTTTCCATACTCCTCCCAGCAGCCCCACCAGTTTGTACGATGTTTTACAGATAAGAAAACTGAGGCTTAAAGAGATTAAACAACACACCCAGAGGGTAAGCGTCTAGTTGGTAACAGGGCTGGGCCTCATCCAATTCAAAGCACCTGCTGCTCCCAGCGTGGCCCTCTCTTCCCCACCCCAGGCCCAGGAGTTCATGCTGGTAGCGTGACATTGGCCATAATCATAGGAGAATGTGCATATAAATACAAAAAACCCCAGAAGATCTCCAAAAATTGTTCATAGTGGTAATCTCTGAGTGGTGGTATTTTGGTTTTATTTTTCTTTTAATGAAGTTCTATGTTTTCCAAGTTTTCTGAATTATAATTGGAAAAAAAAGTCTGACGTTGGCCACAGAGGGAATTTACATCATAGGAGGAAATGCTACACATCAGGGCTTTTGCTGTTGTCGAGAGCCGGCTGTTCACCACTGCACTCCTGCCATCCTACTAATTTGATGTGTCCATCCAATCAATGCAAGCTTTCTTTTCTTTTTTAATGAGGAAAAGGAATAAGACAGAAATGAAGGCTTTGTCTCTCCAGTGGCAAGACACCAACCTGATTACATCAAATCAAACAACTGATAAACTCAATTCCTAACCATTAAGATCACTGTCAGGTTGAATTCACTGTCTAGGTCAGTGGGAATCAAAGTGTGGTCTTCAGACCAGGAGCATCACCATCACCATCACTTGGGAACTGCTTATCAATTATTATTTTAAAATTTAGATAGAGTATCAGGTTAACTGGTTAAATAGTGGGAAATTCGGTTAACCGATTTGGTGTCCACTATACTGAACTACAAGTTTCAGCCACCATGTGGCTAAACTGAAGGGCTGTTATAGCCAAAGCCAAAGGGAGGCTGGAAGAGACAGAACTTCTAGAATCTTCAGATATACTAGTGTATGTGAAGTCCTTGTAAATGATAAAACAGTTGAAATCTATTCAGCCACTCCATCAGCAGACATCGATTCAATATTTTATGTCCTGGACATTGCCTTCAGCGCTGAGGGTCAAAAGTCGGCAGGTCTGGGCTTCCCTGGTGGCGCAGTGGTTGGGAGTCCGCCTGCCGATGCAGGGGGCGCGGGTTCGTGCCCTGGTCTGGGAGGATCCCATGTGCCGCGGAGCGGCTGGGCCCGTGAGCCATGGCCGCTGAGCCTGCGCGTCCGGAGCCTGTGCTCTGCAGCGGGAGAGGCCATAGCAGTGAGAAGCCCGCGTACCGCAAAAAAGTAAAAAAAAAAAAAAAAAAAAGTCGGCAGGTCACCTCTTGAAGCTTCAGGAGCTCACGGCTATGTGGTGAGGGCAGCCGCATTAGAATGTGAGTTGCATAGTTGCAGGATGAATGAAGAACTCTGGGAGCAGAAGAGGAGGCAACTGACTTGTCTGTGTGCAACTGGTGCTGGATGGTGGGATATTATACAAATATCACAAAAACCTGCCCTGGTCTCCTCCATCTTTACGTACTTCTCTGTGGATCACAAATACCTGTCATCAGCTACGAATAAGGCTGATAGCTGGCACGCTGTTTTATTCCGCTCTTGGAAACATTGAAACACACCCAGCAGCACCTCTATTAAAACAGAGAATTCACGTGCAAGATAATGGAAGCAGAGCTGGAGCCACTGATGTTTTTCTTGGAAAGAGCCCTCATTTGGATGGCAGGGTGGGGGAGGTGGAATTTCAGAAGACACATTTTCCAAAGCTAACGTCTACATCAGGGACGGGGAGACTGTGTTTCCTTTGTCTTCACGTTGTCATTTTGGGGTGGCAAACCTTTTCCCCATCAGTGAACATAAAGCACACGATCTCTCCACACAGTGTATCAGTGCCTTGCTTTTCTCACTCAACCAGAAAGGCCTCTGACAAGAGCCCAGAGCTCATGGCAAAATCTTGGGGTAGAAGTAACCAATCTAAGGAATATCTGAATAGTATTCCCATGGTTAGTCAAAATATACATATACACACAGCATGCATACAATTATGTCATTTAGATTGTCTGCATTAGTGGCTCCATTTGAGAAAGAATGTAGGGGAAATAACTCCTCTCAGGTTCCATTTGTGGAAAGAAAAATGTTAAACTTCATCTACAGCAGAACATGCTATTCCTCTTAAGTACGTACCATGGAGACAGTAAACGTTCATAAACCATTCGTAGCAGAAACCAGAAAAGTGATATAGAGCTCACTCTTAGTTTTTACAATTATTTATAAAGTAGTTTATAAAGTTTATAAAGATAGAGATCGCAGTTAATGAATTTAGCAGAACCATGGAAATAGCATATGCAAATTGTAGTAATACATCTGGGTAGAGCAAAGACTAGAGTCTGTTTAACAAAATCGGTATGGACACAATCAGCAAAGTATCTTTGCGTTTGGCAGTCTGATCATCACCTCAGAAGATCAGCTCCCGGGCTTCCCTGGTGGCGCAGTGGTTGAGAGTCCACCTGCCGATGCAGGGGACACGGGTTCGTGCCCCGGTCCGGGAAGATCCCACATGCCGCGGAGCGGCTGGGCCCGTGAGCCATGGCCGCTGAGCCTGCGCATCCAGAGCCTGTGCTCCGCAACGGGAGAGGCCCGCGTAAGATCAACTCCCTGGGTGATTCTTCTGTCGCAATGGCTTACTGAGCACAAAAATCAAGACTTTTGCTGCTACTGCCGTTACTCTCAAGGAATATCACCGTCATGGAATCATGACTCTCTCCATCACATACACACACACACACACACACACACACACACACACACACACTGCTTATCTTTTTCCACCAGTAGATTCCTGGTGCTGAAGTAAATCAGGGGTGCCCAACCCCCAGACCACGGACCACTACCGGTAGTGGTCCATGGCCTGTTAGGAAGCAGACCCCACAGCAGGAGGTGAGCGGTGGGCGAGTGAGCAAAGCTTCATCTGTATTTACAGCCACTCCCCATTACTCGCATTACCGCCTGAGCTCCTCCTCCTGTCAGATCAGCAGCGGCATTAGATTCTCATAGGTGCGTGAACCTTACTGTGAACTGCGCATGTGAGGGATCTAGGTTGCGCACTCCATATGAGAATCTGATGCCTGATGATCTGAGGTGGAGCTGAGGGGTGATGTTAGTGCTGGGGAGCGGCTGCAAATACAGATTATCATTAGCAGAGAGGTTTGACTGCACAGAGACCATAATAAATCAATTGCTTGCAGACTCATATCAAAACCCAATCAGTGAGTGGCAAGTGACAGCTAAGCTGCATCTGGTGGCAGGCTTTAAGTCAGAATTTTAGTCCGTGCATGGCCCGCCCATTATTTTATTTACCACTTCCGTCCGCGCCTCTTTCCTGCACTGTGCATTTGTCTCAGTCACAGTTTTGTTAAGCCCACAAGCTAACCCTAGCCATGAGTAAAACCAAACATTGCTGGAGAGCTTCCTTGAAAAGGGGGAAAGACCCAATGATGACAGCAGAAGACTCTAAGACTGCCAACAAAAGGAAACCTGCATTTAAAAGAAAATACCAAGAGTCCTACTTCAATTATGGTTTCATTGACACAGGTGATTCACATTCTCCAAGCCCACTTTGTATAATATGTGGTGACTGACTATCCAACGAAGCCATGAAACCTTCAAAACTGCTTCGCCACATGGAGACCAAGCACACTGCATTAAAAGATAAGCCTTTGGAGTTTTTCAAAAGAAAAAAATGTGAACACGAAGAACGGAAGCAATTACTGAAGGCCATCACGTCATCAAATGTGCCTGCACTGAGAGCATGATTCTTAGTGGCTAATTGCATTGCTAAAGCTAAGAAGCCCTTTACTATTGGTGAAGAGTTGATCCTGCCTGCCGCTAAGGACATTTGTCGTGAACTTTTAGGAGAGGCTGCAGTCCAAAAGGTGGCACGTGTTCCTCTTTCGGCTACCACCATAACTAGACGAATTGATGAAATAGCAGAGGCTACCGAGGCACAATTGTTAGAGAGGATTAATGAGTCACTGTAGTGCGCAATCCAGGTTGACGAGTCTCCCAGTGTTGACAACAAGGCGACAATGCTTGTTTCTGTGCCATATATTTTTCAGGAGGATGTGAATGAGGTTATGTTATGTGCACTTTTGTTGCCAACCAACACCACAGCTACAGAACTATTCAAGTCTTTGAATGATTACATATCAGGAAAACTGAACGGGTCATTTTGTGTTGGTATGTGCACAGATGGAGTGTCTGCCGTGACTGGACGGCTTTCTGGTTTCACTACTCGTGTCAAAGAGGTCGCTTCTGAATGTGAGTCTATGCACTGTCATCCATAGAGAAATGCTGGCTAGCCGAAAAATGTCACCTGAACTTAACATTTTGCAGAATGTGATTAAAATGATCAACCACATTAAAGTACATGCCCTTAACTCATGTCTGTTCAAGCAGCTCTGTGAGGAGATGGACGCAGAGCACACACGTCTTCTCTTATACACAGGAGTGAGATGGCTTTTCTAAAGGTAGATCACTGGCCAGAGTTTCTGAGTTATGAGAGCTGCTCCAGAGATTTGTTTTAGAAAAAGTCACCACTGGCAGCACATTTCAGTGACAGAGAATGGGTTGCAAAACTTGCTTACTTGTGTGACATATTCAACCTGCTCAAAGGACTCAATCTGTCACTTCAGGGGAGAACAACAACTGTGTTCAAGCCAGCAGATAAAGTGGCTGCATTCAAAGCCAAACTGGAATTATGGGGACGAGTGAACATTGGGATTTTTGAAATGTTTCAGACATTAGCAGAGATTTTGAAAGAGACTGAGCCGGGGCCTTCTTTCTCCCAGCTGGTGCATGATCACCTATCTCAGCTTTCAAAAGAGTGTGAGTATTATTTCCCAACCACAAAAGACCCCCAAACTGGGAAGGAATGGATCCACAACCCATTTGTGAGTAGCCAGTTGAATCGACTTTGTCCGTGCTAGAAGAGGATTAACTGCTTGAGAAGGCAAATGACGGTGGCCTTAAAAGTATGTTTGAGACAACTTCAAATCTCCATATGTTCCGGATTAAAGTCAAGGTGGAATATCCTGAGATGGCCACAGAAGCACTGAGAAGCCTGCTTCCATTTCCAACATCCTATCTCTGTGAAGCAGGGTTTTCTGCAGTGACAGCAACCGAAACAAGATCATGGAGTAGACTGGACATAGGCAAAACACTTCGGGTGTCACTGTCCCCCATCACCCCCAGATGGGACCATCTAGTGGCAGGAAAACAAGCTCGGGGCTCCCACTGATTCTGCATTATGGTGAGTTGTGTGATTATTTCATTATATATTACAATATGATAATAATAGAAATAAAGTGCACAATAAATGTAATGTGCTTGAATCATCCAGAAACCATCCTCCCCCCGCCCCCCATCATGGAAAAATTGTCTTCCACGAAACTGGTCCCTGGTGCCAGAAAGGTTGGGGACTGCTGAAGTAAATGACAAAAGAAACAGATGGCTTTCCATAAGCCACATTGAGCTTGCAACTCATAAACATGACAATTTGAACCAGAAATTATAGAGGAAAAGGTAGATGGAAAGTCCTACACTATCCCTTTTCCACAATTTCTTTATTTCCCCACCTCTGGTCTCCTAAAGCTGAGAATTACTCTTCCAAATCTTTCTGAAGTTGATCTTCCACGGGGGTAAATGTGCCCCAGTGGGTGGGCTCTGGGGAGGTGTTTTCACTCATCCATGGTTCCAAGGCACTCGTGTATAGACCTTAGGCTCTAGAAGCAGACAGTCCTCAGTTTTAAGTTAGGTTGAACGTAAGTCTGTGCCCAGAAGCCTTGTGTGCCATTGCACTTGATCATTCTTGTTGAGGGAGCTTGGATTTGTCCAGGAGTCTGACTTATGCCCACCCAACTTTATTTTCCTATTTTTTCACTAAATAATTGCAAGCTGTTTATGACAAATTCTTCTTGCTCAATCTTTGCATGAAACCATAAGAATGAACAACACAAAGGCTCTCTATAGACATGTTTCACATTACAAAGTGATTTAGGACTCTACAAAGGATGCAAAATATGCAAAGCAGCCCCCTGCTCCTTGGGCGGAAAAGGATTATTATTGGATATTCCCTATTGTCATGAAGTATGATAATAGTGCCCAACGGGAGCCACAGCCCCAGAGAAGCTGACTGCCTCCAGTTGAGCTGTCTGCGCCCCAAGCAAAGAGAATGCGTCACCACCAGTCACCACCATGGCTTCCTGTACCCCACTACACTGGGAAACTGGGTGATATTTGAAGCCTCCATCTCTACCAATTCCTTAAATGTTAGGTCTCTATTTGGGAGCATCTGCCGTTTACTCACTCCAGTCTCCTGTTGGCTCCTAGGAACCAAAATGTCTCAGGGAGGAGATTCCTTCCTTTTACGGAACATTCTTTACGTGATGCCATGGGGGTTGGTAATTTATGTCATTTAAATGTCCTAGCAACTCTGTGAGTTGGATACGATCATTTTACGAAAGAAAAACGTGGCTCAAAGAGGCAAAATTAGGAGCTAGTAAGGAAGAGGAGGAACCAGGATCCCAAATGCAGATCTGCCTGATTCCAAAGGCCCTGCTTGTCTCCTACAACATGAAGACTCTCTCATCTTTGTCACACTCCTTCCCATATCTCTTGCTCCTCAACCTGACACATAGTAGACCCTTAATAAATACTTATTAAAATAAAGCCTGTTAAAAATCAGAAATGAGTAAGCTAAGTGAGATAGAATCATGATCCCAGATTTAACCTATAAATCATCAGCCAGAAGATATACATGCCAGTGAATTTTTAAGTGCTGGGAAGGCTTCAAGATCAAACTTTGTTGGTTTCCTGGTTAGGTTTAGATATTTTAAAATGAAGTTTAAAACCCTTACTTCCATAGTCTAAGTTAGATCAATCTTTGGAGAACTAAGAGTTGGGTTGCCACAAATAGGTAACAATACCTACCCACTAGGAGCCACGCCCAATCACATCTTCAAGACTGGTCACTGTCTGAAATTACCTTGTCTATTTGTTTGATTACTTGTTTATTGTCTCACTCCCAAATGTCATCTGCCAGTCTATACACAGGGCCTAGTACAGTGCCAGGCACATTATCATTCTACCATAGATAATGATTGAGATTGTACCTGACACAATAACAGATAAGAAGATGGGTGTCTCCGTGCTCAGAGAAGGCACAACCAGACACAGAACAACCCACTACACTCACGCTATGAGGCTAAATCTTTCCTCACCCCCACAGGAATGCCATCATCATTCAAAGTGATCAAGCCTGTACCCGTTTGGAAAGAATCTTAACATCTTACTTCTCCTTGTTGGCCATTTTTATTGCCAATGAAGATTGCAAAAAGCAGGCAAAGCCCCATAAGTCTCTCCTATCCTATCTTCTACTCTCCATGTCTTCAGTTTCTTAACTGTGGCTAATAAAGGAAAGAAATTATGTTTATGGAATGGAAGATAAATCTGTCTCTACTGTTCACTCAACATATATATTATGCACATACTGTGTGCCAGGCAGTGTTCTAGGCGTTAGGAATACAGAATTCAGCAAAATCTGGACTCCTGCTCATGATGCTTACATTCCAGTTGACAGGAGATAGACAATAAACAAAAAATAAGGGTATAATACGACAGTGTACCTGAGGAGGACCCTATGGAGGCAGACCCCTCCCGCCATATCCTCAATTCCTCTCTGAAGTACCTAGCTGGTAGTATCTGATGCACATTTCCTGAGTTGTTTTGCAGATGTTAAAACCACCACCAAATGGAAGATGTTAAATACTTGATGACCATGAGCATGTAGCCCCCAGTCCTACTGGAGCCTGAGGATTGACAATGTTAACCCCCGTGACATTACCCTGTTACCTCACCATCAATCAATCAGAAAATTTTGCACAAGCTGATCACATACCCTGCGACTCCCCTCCCTCACCTGGCCTTTAAAAATGCCTCCCTGGGGCTCCCCTGGTGGCGCAGTGGTTGAGAGTCTGCCTGCCGATGCAGGGGACACGGGTTTGTGCCCCGGTCCGGGAGGATCCCACATGCCGCGGAGCGGCTGGGCCCGTGAGCCATGGCCCCTGAGCCTGCGCGTCCGGAGCCTGTGCTCCGCAACGGGAGAGGCCACAACAGTGAGAGGCCCACACACAGCAAAAAAACAAAAACAAAAACAAGCAAAAAAACAAAAACAAACAAAAAATGTCTCCCTGAAACCCATTGGAGAGTTTGAGTTTTCTGAATACTAGCTGCCCTAGAGTCCTTGTCTGGCACCTCACCACAAATGCTGCACTTCCCTTCACCACCACCCGGTGTCAGTAGATTGGCTTTACTGTGCGCAGGCAAGTGGACTCAAGTTTGGTTGGTAAAAACAGGAAGCGGTGAGAGGAAAAATCACAAATAGAGGAAGGGGACTGAGAGGGTACTGAGAGGAGTGGGGGAACACTATTTTATCTGGAGGGGTCAGGAAAACAGCTCATGTAGTTGGTTAGGCTTAGGATCTAGACCATTTTGGGGGACCAGGGGGACCTAAGGAAACTCTTGTGGCAGAAACAGTTGAGGGTCCAGGTTTGGCTCAAGAACAATGGGCCAGTGGAAGGGAGTCTGAGCACGCATCATGGTGTCAGCCACTCGGCTGTCCTCAGCGTAGCCCCAGGGACCATTGCTGGGTCCTGGGAGGAGAGGCTGTGATAGTGCCCTAAGCTCAGAGCCTAGGCAGCACTGCATATGCGTGTGGGGGGGTGGCTGTGGGGCAGGGGTGATGACAGGCCTTTTCCTGGGGGTCCCTGTTGGAGCCACATGTGGCCAGCACGTCAGGGATGTCATGGCGTGGGCATGAAAGCCTCTAGGGAACTTGAGTGGCCTGGGCTTCAGGTACCACCAGGGAGAAATAGAACCTCAGTGGTAGAAGATGGCAAATGTCAGGTGGCACCTGAAAGGGCGACTTGTAGAGGATTCCTCCCAAGGAGACCCTGGCTAACTGGGGTCTAGAGTTCCTCTGGTGTGGGGAGGGCCAGAGAGATACTATAATGTTACTTCTACCCTAGGCTGTTGTGTCCTGGAAAACAAGACCAACTCCAGTGAGAACAATCTTCTTTAAGCTTCAGTTCTGAGGCCACCTGGCTTTGCTGGGGCTCAGAATAACGGCAAGGCTTGCAGCCCCTGGTGTCCAGAGGATTCCCTTCCAACAGGCGGTAGGTCTGATCTAAACTACGTGCTGTGTTAACAATGCCATCATAAGGTGAAAGATTAGGACCTGGGAATTTGCATTTAATAAGTAGTAAAATGATCATGAGGAAAGCAGTGTAATAGTATACATATGTGGCTGGGAGAAACTAATACCCCGTGATAAGTGTCCCACTTTCATACTTGCAGAATCCTCATACCCAACCTGTGGACAAAATCTTTAGGCTAAACT
This sequence comes from Tursiops truncatus, assembly GCF_011762595.2. Lineage (NCBI taxonomy): Eukaryota > Metazoa > Chordata > Mammalia > Artiodactyla > Delphinidae > Tursiops > Tursiops truncatus. Next base: position 29,193,789 of record NC_047039.1, on the reverse strand, counting down.
ACGACCCATGTGGACCTCCTTGCCATAACTAGGCCACCGGTCTACAGGTTTAATAGGCATCATTTAAAAGGGAGAGCTTGCACCTCATGGCACAGAGGAGTCAGTGCCTTTGGAGACTCACAGGACAACCCCTACCTTGCTCCTTATGCATCGACCCTGTCATTGTGCCAGCTCAAGTCCTTGAAACAAAGCTATTCAAAATTGCTGAGTGGGGACTGGGAAGACATTTTGTGAAATGCAAAAGCAAAATGTCACCACGTACATTCTTTGCGGCCAATGACTGCACTCATGTTTCCTTTGAAAGCCAGGAAGATCTCAAACTCAGAAGCCTGAGGGAGCCAGGCAGGAGCTCTGGATGAGGAGAGCTGGAGGCTCAGAGCCACTCAGAACCCGCTGTCACACGCCATGTGAGCAAGTGGGCCCCTGTTTCCATGTCTCTCCAGTCTCCTCAAAGGAGTTAGAAAGCCATTTTAAATGTAATTTCTCCCAAAACTTTTTAACTTTTTTTTTTTTTTTAAAGCATAGTATGAAACAAACAAGATAAATTATCTGTGGACTGGAGTTTCCTCTCTAGGCCACTAGTCTGAGGCCTCTGGATGAAAGGATGATTGAGACATCTTTATAGAACACCGTGATCTTTCTGTATTCTTTCCTGGGGCCCCAAGCATCTCCATTAATAATTATTCCAAGATGAAGCAGGAACTCATTTGGCCAGGTTTTGCCTTGGGCCACCATAGGACTTGATCTCCTTCTGTGCCCTGAATCAGCACAAATCAGGTCAAATTGCAAAACAACTGGACTTTAACTGCAGCTCTTATTCTACGTCCTTCAAACTGTGGAGAGTTCCGTGTTCCCCAAGGGAGGTAAACATGGCCCCAGGAAGAACAAGAAGTGATGGGGTTTCAGCAGCTTGCTCAGACCAGTGATGTCCACCTTTTATCCAATAAGCAACCTGGGAGATGAGAGGAGTACCCCAGTCAGAATTAACTACCTGAATTTGGGCCGCTAGCTCTGTGATCTGGTCCCCCAGTCTGGATCTGTGATCCAGACCTGGACGGTTTTCAAAGAATCAGCTTCCAATTGCACTCTTTCTAAAGTTGATCAGGAGGCATTATGGTTTCCTGTCTCATTTTTACTTTTAAAATTGGCCTTCTCCCACTTTACAAAAGCAAGGTATATCCTTACCCTTCCTGAATATTCTCAAGTGAACTGCTTCAAGATATGAAAAAATTTCAGAGTGCCTAACGAGGGCATAGTTCAAATATTGGTGTCCCCTAATGTTGATCCTACATTCTCGGAACTCTAAAATAGCCCCTTCAATCACAGTAAGAGATATATTTCCAGAAAAATGACTTTTTCCTTTTAAAAATGATCAAAATCAATGTGAATAATTCTTTTGATCAATTGTAAAAACAATGAAATGACACCTCAATCCAGAATACATTTTTAATTGCTTGAAACCTTATGGACACATTTTTTTTGGGGGGGGGACCCATGGAATGGGTAGCACGCAGTATTACTTTATTTTTTTATTTTTGGCTGTGTTGGGTCTTCGTTTCTGTGCGAGGGCTTTCTCTAGTTGCGGCGAGCGGGGGCCACTCTTCATCACAGTGCGCGGGCCTCTCACTACCGTGGCCTCTCTTGTTGCGGAGCACAGGCTCCAGACGCGCAGGCTCAGTAGTTGTGGCTCACGGGCCTAGTTGCTCCGCGGCATGCGGGATCCTCCCAGACCAGGGCTCGAACCCGTGTCCCCTGCATTAGCAGGCAGATTCTCAACCACTGCGCCACCAGGGAAGCCCCTGTGGACACATTTTTAATTGCTTGAAACCTTACGGTACTAAGGAATGTTTAAAATAAAGTTAGATTTATGATTTGCCACAAAGGAATATGAAAATCATTTTATTTTGAAATGACATTATAGGTTGGGTCTCTGGGAAGGGGATTGTGACATGGGGTTTTGTGTGTACAATGTGCATAGGGGGTGCCCTTGGGAGGGATTCCTGTGGAAAGAAGAGGGAGGAAGCAGGAGTGGCAGAGTGACGCAGACCGTGGCAGATTTGGTGACATCATGGAAGCTCTGCCACTCTAAGGGTTTGTCAGAGTTCCCTGCCCCTGCCCTGTGGGATGTGGGCTGCCTGAGAAAAGACGTGACCTGGGATAAGACAGGTCTGCAACTGAGGCAGACCTGACAGGGCTGCAGCCTGGAGTTGGCAGCACTCTGGCAGCAGGTGGCTGGGAGACAGCAAGTCTTTCTTCGGAGGAGGATCTTGGTGCTGCGTCATCACCACCATCACAAATATAGATATTTATAATATGCCAGAAATTATATTTTTTCATAACTATTTATACTTATGATGAAAAATTTCAGGTGTAAACTTTAAAAAGCAAGGGGGTACACAATTTGCAAAAACAATTTTAGAGGGATGTGGGTACAACCTTCTGGAGACCATGGCAGCAGGAGTCTCCTGACCCTGGTCATAGTTGGCAATCTTTGTGTGGAACATTTTGTGAACACTGACATCTTTGGTATGTTAAAAGTTTGTTAGGCTCTGCCTTCTTCTTTTCCTTTTGGGCACCCAGCTAGACTTTATTTCCCAGACTCCCCTGCAGATATGCAGGGCCATGTGACTGAACTCTGATCAGAGAATGTGGCAGAAGTGATGTATACTACATCCAAGTCTAGACCATGAAACCACCTGTGGACTTCCTGGGTCCCTGAATGACTGCATGGAGCAGAGCCCTCTCCAACCTGCTTTGGACTGTGACATGACCAAGAAATAAACCTTTATCATGATATGTCACTGAGAGCTTGGGATTGTTTGTTACAGCACTTATCCTCTGCTGACTAATAGAAAATCTGTTGAAAAGAAAAAAACTCAGTGAACTCAGATGTTCAGTGATGTTTTTGATATCATGCATGGAGAAAAAAAATGCTGCTTAATTTCCGGGCAGCTTAGTAAAAATCAAAGTGGGAAAGATTTCCTCTGGATAACTTTCACTGAGAGGGAACCCAACCTGAACTGACTCAGAGGGAGCTGGTCACAGTGAAAACATTGGCTTATTAATGGTGCCTGTGTAGCTGATTCTGGTGAGTGTGGCTTGTGCTAGAGATATGTATCAGTTAGGATTGAGTTCAGCTCTATTTAAAAAGAAACCTAATGACTGAGGCTTAAATAATATGAGGGTTTATTTTCCTCTCATGTAACAAGCTCAGAAGCTGGTCCAAGGCTTTATTAGCTCCGTAGTGACATGGAGCTAGAATGTATATAGCTTCTTCTAGCTCTCCATTCAGCCCTTCTTAGGGTGTGGCCCTCCTTCATGCTCACAGCTACTAGAGTTCCAGCTGTCATGTTTTCATTCTGGGCAGAAGGAAGGAGGAAGAGTGGAGTGCACATGGGGACGAGCTGGCTCTGGTAGAGGCTGTGATGCTCAGGCCACGTTCCCTTGAGTTCTCTATTTCAGCCAGCCTCGTACACAGTTCCACGCTCATTATGAGCATCACACACCAACCATAGTGCAGCATCTCTTTGCTTTGCTGGAGTCACAGAAGACCATCATCCACAAGCCAGAGCAACCAGTCAGTGTACTGGAGTTAACAGCCCCAAGATGATCCCAACCAATGGGGAATAGGAGGCCCAACCTGCTTGTCCTCCAGTGAGACAGTCATGAGGCACATTCTGCACAGCTCCTGGGTCCTGAGTAGCACTGAGGCCCCCATTGTAACTGGCTTGTTACCGCCTTCTTCATGTGCTCGTCTCCCTTCCTCTTCCCACTCTCCCCTCCATTTGTGTTTCCTGGGATCACCTCCAGAGTAAACCACCTTCCACGAAGGTCTTGTCTCAGCAACTTCTTTTGGAACCAGCTGAGTCTGCCCCCATTTAAGGGGCTTTCCTAAGGAACCCCTTTAACAAACTCCATCTAATCTCATGGGTCAGAATTAGGTTCCATGGCTATTCTAAGCTGAAAGGGAAATTAGGAAATATATGTTTTTTAGATGAGCACTTTGATACCTCCAACTAAGCTGAGATTCTGTTCATATGGAATGAGAGGATGCATATGTGATGGGCAGCTAGCCAGTCCTGCCACAGACGCAGACATCTGTAACAGTGAAGGTGAACATATTGGTGATTTTTAAGCATTAAATTCGTGAAAAGAAAAATTGGGGAAATGGAATACATAAAAGTACAAACAGGTATAAGCAGTACAAAAAGTATAAAAATAGGCACTTTGGAACTCAACATTTGGTCGTTAAGGATCCATTTAACCTGGGAGTGTTCTATGTGGTAAGAAAAACTGTGCCGTGTTTCAGTCAAACCATTCTCCACCATGGCCCCTTTGATTCACCATTGTGATGATGTCAGCCTTTGACTTCGCTTTGATTAAATGTGTTGAAATAGCAACACATTATTTCTCTCTTCCCTAGCTACCATTTGCCCCTTTTCCACAGAAAAGAGCCCGCGAGCCACAACTACTGAAGCCTGCGTGCCTAGAGCCCATGCTCTGCAACAAGAGAAGCCACTGCAAGGAGAAGCCCGCACACCACGACCAAGAGTAGCCCTCACTTGCCGCAACTAGAGAAAGCCCGCGCCCAGCAACAAAGACCCAATTCAGCCAAAAATATATATATATATTTTTTCGGTACGCGGGCCTCTCACCGCTGTGGCCTCTCCCATTGCGGAGCACAGGCTCCGGACGCGCAGGCTCAGCGGCCATGGCTCACGGGCCCAGCCGCTCCGCGGCATGTGGGATCTTCCCGGACCAGGGCATGAACCCGTGTCCCCTGCATCAGCAGGCGGACTCTCAACCACTGCGCCACCAGGGAAGCCCAATAAATAAATTAAAAATAATAATAATAATGGTTTTAGCTTCCAAAAAGTTAATACAATTCTAAAGTCATTATTTCTTTTTTTTTAAACATCTTTTTTGAAGTATAATTGCTTTACAATGGTGTGTTAGTTTCTGCTGTATAACAAAGTGAATCAGCTATACATATGCATATGTCCCCATATCTCTTCCCTCTTGAGGTTCCCTCCCACCCTCTCTATCCCACCCCTCTATGTGGACACAAAGCCCCGAGCTGATCTCCCTGTGCTAGGCGGCTGCTTCCCACTAGCTATGGGGAAGGGTAAAGTTATTATTTCTGAAAAGTAGAAATCAGTGCTGGTTCTTAACAGTAAAAGTATCTGTCTCACTGTCAAGGTGACATGCATGTAGTTCCTTTCAAAGCAATTTTAAATAATTGAAAAATAATTCAAAGGAAAGGGAAGATGCAGAACATCATAAGCCCGTTTAAAACCAATTAGAGAGAGTTATTCTTTGATGTGCTGATGTCCTGTGAGTATATGTATACCGATCTTGCTTCTTATGATGATTTTGTGTGAACATGAATGACCAGAAGTTCATGTCGTCCTCATGCAACTTGGCCACACACTTGCTGTTATTACTGATGGGGTGTGGAAGCATTTCCAGCCCTGCTTTCTTCTTTTATATGACCTTGCAGACTAGGTTAATACTTCAATAGAATGCTTTGAAATGCAAAGGACAGCTGCGCTGGTGTGTGCATATCTAGGAATGCTATTGTACTTGCTTCATTTGTTTCAATAACATGATATTGGTCATTTGTGAAAACTGAAGTAACAAGGGAATGAGAGGAAAAGGTATAGTAACATTCCTCATGTAAAATTAAGCCATAAATATGCAGTTTGAGGAGACAAAGGGCTTGCTCCAAATGTTTCCAATTATAAGAGGAAAATGAAATTGTTTTTACTATTCTTAGGCCTTTTTTGTTTTAAGTACATTGTTTTTTGAAAATGCGGGAGACAGACATGCAAATAACTGTTTTCCTTACAATCATCTGCTATAAAACTCCAAGTTTCTCTTTTGTTTTTGTTGGGTGTAATTTATCATTTCTTAAGTTGTGTCAAAAATCATTGCTGTGAAACACATGGTGGAATGTCTCCTACAGTAAATGAAATAGTAATTCAACTTGTCGTTGTTTAGGTCACGGCGTGTTGTAAGAGACCACTTTTTCTGGATCACCAGCAACATAAACAAAGGGTTTATCACAAAATAAATAAATGTAATCTACAGTTTTCCATTTAACTGTATCAGAAACATTTGGAGGACATAGCCACATGCTCGTTCAATTTAGTCTCAATAACGTTATTGGCATGACAAGGCCAACAAGTATTGCCAAAGTCAATACAGTAGGCTGGGATGTGCTGGGCGGGTTTCACAAGGGTGGTGAGATTTTATGTCAAGAGCCTCAGTGTTCATCCAGATGCGGTCCTGTTTCTGGGCCTCCCAAATAAGGGATCCCCTGTTTTCAAATTAGATAAGGCTTTGGGGATGTTTGAAAGACTGATAGGTTTGGGGGAGATGGGGAGAGAAGGAATGACTGAAGTCAGTGATACATTGAGCAAACACATGTGAAAATTTGGGCCTGAAAAATCAAAGAAATGCCAATAAAACTTAATGCAGATTTAACCCCCATTAATTTTTTTCATTTATTACATGGAAAACTCCACTACTTTTTAAAACATTTTTAGACTTAGATTTCTTAATTTCTGGAAGAAAATGCATGATAATGGCATGAAGTTAAAAGTTAACAAATGTATATGCGATGAAACAAATCTTCCTACACCTGCATTTAGCCAAAAATTTCCCCCGCCCACAGAACCACTGTGACAAGTCTATTACAGACACTGTCAGAAATATCCCATGCACCTACAAATGTACACATACACAGTAGCAATTCTTTCACTTAATGATATAATAATCTTTGAGATCATTCCTTACCAGTATATACAAACCCACCTCATTCTTTTTAATGGCTGCAGAGTATTCCACGGCTTGGAATTTTCATTGCATTATTAATTAGTCTCCTGTCATTGGACATTTCGGTTGTTTCAATAGTTCATTGTTATGTAAGATGCTACAGTAAACACCACTGAACACAGATTATTTCATGAACGTGCAAACATATAGAGAGAATATATTTCTGAGAGTGGAATTATAGGGTCAAAAGGTATGTGAATTTTGTAATCTTCAAAGCTTTTGCCAAATTGTCCTCCAAAGAGGTCTAGCAGTTCCCTCTAGAAATGTAGAGGAATGACTCCCCACACCTCACCAACCTCACCAACACAGTACATTGTCAAACTCAGCCCCAAATCTGAATAGTCTCTTTTATTCAGACATTAACAGTAAGTCAGAGTCACACTATTTTAACAGCTTCTTTTGCTTTTAGGGACTATAACAGACCAAACAACCATCCATTCATCCATGTAACAAATAGGCATTGAGCTCTTATTAATTCATTCAAGAACACCTTCTATATACCAGGCATTTTGCCAGGGCTGGGGATATAGTGGTGATACAATGATCCCGGATTTTATTGACAAAGAGAGAGAGAGACAAATAATCACATACAAGAGCTCGGAAGGAAAAACAGAGGGTCTGTGAGGGTGTAAAACAGGACAGCCTGTTCTGGTCTGGAGTGGCTACAAAAGCTTCCTTGAGAAATGCTGTCTGAGCTGAAGGATGAACAGGAAATCATGGAGAGTGTGGGGTGTGTGTGTGTGCATGCACACACAGAACTTTCCAGATAGTAGAGAAAAAGCATGTCACCTTCTTCAAAGATACAGAAGAAGGGCAGGATGTGGAAGAAGGCAGGGGAAGAGAGTGCAAGAAAGCTGGGATGGAGAACACTGTGGAATAAAAGTTCCTCAGCCTCCAGGGACTTGCAGTAGAAAGGAGTAGAGGATGCCCAATCACAGGTGAGTCTGGAAAAGGAATGAGTGATAAGGGCCATCACAGAGGTAAAGCAGTTTCAGTTCCATTGTGCAACTTGCCTGCTTGATTTGCTTATTATGTTTATTTGGTTTTGATAAAATAAATACTGTGATACTTCTTAACTCTTCAGTCTACTTTAATAGGTCAATTGTGTTTGCCTGGTATCCTCTTCTTACCATTTTATCCTAAAGGAAGGGCCAAGAGATTTAGAAATTTCAAATTCCAGGAGTTTCTACATGTTCTCCTCATTGTAGTGAGAGCTGAGCCAAGACAGATGGCACAGTCCATCTCAGGTGGGTCTCTAACCTCTCCAGGTCTGTGTTACAGTGCTTGGAATATTGAGACAGATGAGGTGGCAAGACATTCCAGTGTTTTGGAATGAATGAGAAGAGAGAGCTTTGAAATTATTTTTAAATGAGTTGGAACCTCAAACTTGGTTTATATTAACATGATATACATACCATAAAGAAAGTATAAATGAATAAATGACTAATCCTTTGGCTGTTGATATAGTATACTTTTCAAAAATGTTTAAAACATGACTTTCATACAAATATAAATTATATACACCACAAAAATTGTATGTAACTCATTAATTGATGAGGGAACCAGTAAAATGTTAAGACTGGTTCAATGGAGATGTTTTAGGACAGATTTATATAGTCAGACAATCAGAGAATTGCTGAAATAAACTTGCTAATCGATGCAAAACTGTTTACTATTCTACAAAGTAATATACTGTAATGTCTGGGGGTGTTTGGGGCTATCTTTTCCATCAGATGGAAACCAAATGCATCTCTGTTGGACAAAATTAACTTGCGTTGTAATGAGCAGGAATAGTCTGCATTATTCTCAAACAAGAATCATTTCTCATTGCTGTCAGTTTTCTATAAGTTCTCATTGCTATCAGTTTTCTACTATCAGTTTTCTACAAGTTAACCTTATCTCTACAGTGCTGTAAATATTTTAGTCAATAGGAAGACAACAGGACCTGCCCAGAAGTACTGCACTGACAGAACATCCTGTAATCCCCTCTGCTTTTAAAAACATATTACAGGGCACTAACTCTGATGAAGTCAGAGCACTCATTTACCCCCAAGGATTTTACGACCACATTATAATCCACAAAATGATGTTTAGAAACTAGTATCCTGTCATTGCACCAAGACTGAAGAGAAGTATTCATAACATCACATATTATTATTATTTTATTTATTTATTTATTTATTTTACACACCAATTAGTAAAGAAGGGGTGTACAGTCAACTCTAAGAGTATAATTGCCTGAAAAATAAGCAAGACACAGAGTATTTTAATACTTTCAAATGAACCTCCAATTTGTATTTAAATCTAACTTTATTTTCTAATTATAACTAAGATATAATAGACTTCAAATTGAAAGCATCATTCCCAGAAAATTAGAAATGGGGGGAAATAATTCTTCAGGAGCAAGAGAGGCTATGGTACACACTTAAGACATTGGAAGGCATCAGTGGACTTTGCTGCTAAGGCAGCAGCTCCCACAGTAATAGTAAGGGTCATTCTTCATTAAGACAGTATCACTTAGGGGGACTTTGGCAAAGGAAGTGGTAAGGCTACAATATTCATTCTTTATTCACTCATTGATTTCAATAGTGTATATCAAGACATTAGACAAGAGCATGCCAGTAGTTACTAAGTGTGCTCTGACACTTTTCTAGAAATAATCATAATACAATGAAAGCTTAGAGGTACAAGTGTCACATGTCAGGGTCAAAAGGAAGTCTGTAGTTTGTGCTCCCTCCAAATTAGTTCCAATACCTATGAGAAGTATTTCTGTATGAAATATTCTCTAAAATATTTTTTAGTCCAATCCTTTTACTATCTCCACATGAAGAATGTGATTAAATACTGGAGTTGTAAGTAGTAGCCAAGATAGGCAAATGGTAAATATGCTAAAGCAATCAGAATCAATAGCTTAGTTATGAATCATATTGATTCATTTGACTCATAATGATTTTCTTTGTGGTAAAATGGAAAATGAAGGTATTATTGAGGTATTTCATAGGAAGAGGATAATCTTAGATAGTTTGAAGTAGGAATTGATAGGCTTAAATGATGGTATACTATTTAACAACAATCCAAAATAAAATTTACTTTCTATAGATGAATCTGAGTTGATATAAGCAATGCTTCTCTCCTGGAGTGTTTCTATATTCTCCTATAGTTGAAGCAAAGTTGTTATTTAACTCACAATATTCACAGCTGTGGGAATGTAAACAAAGTAAACTAATTTACTGAGAGTATAAGAGTTGTCTGCAAATACCTCTATAAATTAAATACCTATGACTTTGACCATAATTTCTGAGAAAATGCTATTGACTCGTTGGTTGACAACATTAATGCCGTTCAAACAAGTAATAAAAATATTATGATGCTGTAGCTACTGTTTTTAGCAATAGCAGTGAGCCCTGAGGCAGAAGTATTTTCAAAGTGTGGTTCCTTGAGCCCCTTCAACAGAATATGAAGGGGTAAAGATTACAGATTCTCAGCCCTACCCCAGATCCACTGAATAAGAATTGCTCAAAGTAAGGCCTGGAAATCTGTATTTTTAAAAGATATCCTTGGCGAGAGGGCAGACAGCAGAAGCAAGAAGAACTACAACCCTGCAGCCAGTGGAACAAAAGCCACATTCACAGAAAGATAGATGAGATGAAAAGGCAGAGGGCTATGTACCAGATGAGGAACAAGATAAACCCCAAGAAAAACAACTAAATGAAGTGGAGATAGGCAACCTTCCAGAAAAAGAATTCAGAATAATGATAGTGAGGATGATCCAAGACCTTGAAAAAAGAATGGAGGCAAAGATCGAGAAGATGCAAGAAATGTTTAACAAAGACCTAGAAGAAATAAAGAACAAACAGAGATGAACAATACAATAACTGAAATGAAAACTACACTAGAAGGAATCAACAGCAGGATAACTGAGGCAGAAGAACCGATAAGTGACCTGGAAGACAGAATGGTAGAATTCACTGCTGCGGAACAGAATAAAGAAAAAAGAATGAAAAGAAATGAAGACAACCTAAGAGACCTCGGAGACAACATTCAACGCAACAACATTCGCATTATAGGGGTCCCAGAAGGAGAAGAGCCATCACATATTATTAAGAGCTAGAAATTAACACCTGAAGCAAGCTAAACTACAACCTATAATTAATTATTCTCATAGCCCTAGCTAGAAAGATAACTGCTCTTTGAATCACATTTTATGTCTCTATTTCTACTACAAACTCCTGACTTTGAGTTTTCAGTCACAGAAAGTAAAACCTTTAAAATGCCTTTAAGTACTTTAGTAGCACGAATGTAACATGCAGTTACCAGCTTTCTTTTTGACTTGAGAGCTTTGTCAAACGTTGGTGAGATGGTGATAAATAGAGTAAATCTTGTGGTAGGAAGCAGTACCCAAAGATGCCATTTCCAGGACAGGAGGTCCAACGCAAAAGTGAAGGATGAGCAGAAACACTATCTGGTCCATGAAAGAAAAACAGAGTAAGGTGCGACCAGAATCTGATATTAGGGCATCCCAACAGGAGACATCAAAATCTGGCAGAAGAACCAAAGACAGCGTTCAGAGATATATAAATCAGGGCTCAGAGAAGCTGAACCATGATCAATATTATGGAATGAAGAATTTAATATACAGATTGTACCTTACATGATTGTGGGCAGAGATGGGGGAAGCAAGGATCTGAAAATGGGAGTTGAAGTTTGGCAAGAAAGCCCTGGTTTTGGTGTATGAGTCAGAGTTTGCAGGAAATCTTGCAGGGAAGCACAACCAGCTCCTGCTTTGGGACTGAGACTGGGAGGGTCATTGGCTCTTCAAGGTTACCACTTCTGTGAGTCCACAGCAGTGCATTTGGTGGTGGGCCTGGTGTTGCCATTGAGTACAAGGCCTGGCAGTTGGGAAGGGCAGGTGGATATGTAGTGGGGAGGCACTTCTCACCCCACACTCTATAATGACCTTCAGGACCTTTCACTTCTATTTCCCAAGTCTTGTATAGTGTCCTTTTCAATCAACTCTAACTTGGAAGCATAAAGGGAAGGGGATTCAGAGACATGCAGTTGACAATGGAACAGTCCAGCACACAGCGGGCAAATCTGAAATCATCTGGTGGGAATTAATTCAAATAAAAGGCATAAAATGCCAGACCACATGGCATTTTTAATCTCCAAGAATTCTCTCGGAGAGTACTTATGGTAGACAGACTTCCTTTGAAGAACACAGACCCCACTACTAAAGACATGCCAAGAGTACTGAAGGACCCAGCAGTGACATATATGTCTGTGTCTATAGTCTCCTTGTAAACTGAAGAAATGGATGTTTCGTGTCCATCAGTCTTGGGGAGGAGTTTGGACGACTTGAACCATGTGCTAGTGGTCTGATGTGGATCCTCATCAGGACCAATTCACAGTGGCTCATAGCTTGAGAAGGAAAACATCTAAGAAATGCTGGTCTCCATTTGGTTAATTTACTTCCAAGTTCCTACCTCCAAATTGACACAAAGTTTTCATTTCACCTTCTCCTCTCTTTTCTCTCCTTTATTTTTTCTTTCTTTTCTTTTATTCTTGCTTTTTTTTCTCCTTCACACTTCTGCCTTTATTTATAGAGCACAAACTAGTGGATGGATTGATGGATAAGATCAGAATTGATAATAATGGGAAAGAGAAATGGACTGAGAATCAGGAGGCATGGGCACTTCTGTAAGTATGATGACTAAGGATGAAATTCTTAGCAGCTCTGAGGCTCCATAGATCAGATTTCCCCAAGATTTAAAAAAAAAAAAAAGTGTATGTGTGTGTGTGTTCTGCGATAAATTTGCTTTAGATATCTACAAGGCATCTTAATTTAATAAAAACTCTGAGACCTCCTACAGTAAAGAAATCTTTCCAACTTTGCTCAATCCAGTGTTTCCCAAACTAATTTGACTCTGGAACCCTTTTTTCATAATTTCTATTAATATTCTGCAGATGAAATACACTTTGGGAAAGTTTCTAGATGATGTCTAGGGTAGTTCTTTCACCTCTACAAAACCCTGAACTTTCCCAGTTTTCTCATAAAACTCAGACCACCATATAAATTGAGTTGCTAGTTGAACATTGATCAACCTGAACAGGGACACTTCTTTTTTTTTTTTTTTCTTAAATAAAGATTTCCCTGAGGGCTAGTTCAAGCGGCAATATATACGATGTAATTGGTAAAGTGAAAAATGGATCATCTGAATGTGTCTCCAGTCAAGAGACCCAAAGTAAGTTTTCAGTGTTTTTCAAACCCTCACAGAGAATAACCCCATTCAGAAATGTTGTTTCTGAATTCCAACAGCAGTGATATGCAGAAAAAGATTACCCTCCCAGCTTGCATTGGACTACATCAGACCTTCTAAATCAGGATGGCCGGCTAGGATTCTAATCTTCCAAGTGCTTGAAATCTTGGATAGATCAACTGGCGGAGGGTTGGTTCTCAGTGGAAATCAAAACTTCAGTCATCGTGTTATAGAGATCTTTTGGGTTTACCACTAGGGGTCACTAAAGAGAGATAGGAGATAGTCAATCTTTTCTAAGTAATTCCAGACTAGCCGTGGGCTTTGGACAAGACGCAGGTTAGAGCTTCTCTAACTTTAATTTGCACGTGGATAACCTGGGGATTTTGTGCAGATTCTGATCAAGGAGGTCTTGGGTGGGGCCTGGGACTTCTATATTTCCATCAAGCTCCCAGGTGATATCCATGCTCTTGGTGCTAGAGCAACGATCCCCAAACTTTTTGGCACCAGGGACCAGTTTCGTGGAAGACAATTTTCCACAGACGGGTGCGTATGGGGTGGGTGACTCAGGCGGGAATGCGAGCGACGGGGAGCGGCAGATGAAGCTTCGCTGGCTCTCCCGCTGCCCACCTCCGGCTGTGCAGCCCGGTTCCTAACAGGCTGCGGACCAATATAGGTCCACGGCCTGGGGGTTGGGAACCCCTGTGCTAGAGTGCACGCTGTTGGGAAGAGCTCAAGGTCTCAAGATGAAACATCGCCTCAATCCAGCTCCCTTGAAAGAAATAGAGATGATGTCTCATCCAGGCTGGGTCCATGTTTCCTCTTATCCTCTCCTCTTCCTCGACCTCCTCCTCCTCTTGTTCTTCCTCCTCCTTATCACCCTTATCCCCTCCCCTTCCTCGTCCCTTTTCTGCCAGTTGTACTTTGAGCTCAGTCGTCTTAAAGGACACCTTCCCAAATATTTGTTAAATCTTTTCCTCATGAAATCTAGCTTGGTGGCATTAATACCTATTTCTGCAATAAACATTAAAGACCCAGAGGCAATGCAAACAGTTGAATGCTTATTTCTTCTGAATATTTTTGTATATATATTACGTCTTGTGTCAATGGATTAAGCTAGTCTTGAGTAACTCTGGTTGAGCTAGGCCAGAATAGATGGGCACATTATATGTCTTTGGTGTTGGAGGCTATTTGATTTTATTCTTCAACCCCAACTATAAAGTTATTTTAACCGATAAGAAATCTATTTGAGGGCTTCCCTGGTGGTGCAGTGGTTGAGAGTCCGCCTGCCGATGCAGGGGACACGGGTATGTGTCCCAGTCCGGGAAGATCCCACATGCTGCGGAGCGGCTAGGCCCATGAGCCATGGCCGCTGAGCCTGTGCGTCCGGAGCCTGTGCTCCACAACGGGAGAGGCCACAACAGTGAGAGGCCCGCGTACCGCAAAAAAAAAAAAGAAAGAAATCTATTTGATTTTTTTCAGAGCTGAGAAAAAAAGACAAATGCCTACATAGAATCCAGAGAGTCTGATCTTCCACTCAATGCGATAACTTAAAGGAAGTAAAAATGAGTGATGCAACAAATTCTTTTTGGTGTGAGAAATTTGTGAATGGACCTCTATGTAGACAAATATAAACAAAAATTTTTGTAGACCTTTTTTCCTATTATAATTCAGAAAACTTGGAAAACATAGAACTTCATTTTTAAATAGTACCTAAATACCATCACTTAACCATTGTTAACAATTTTTGGAGATCTTCCAGGGTTTTTATTTTTTAATATTTATATGCACATTCTCCCATGATTATGGAATACAGTTTTATAACCTGATGCTTTCACTTCATGATATAAAGTAAACATTATTTCCATAACTATTTTTATTTATTTATTTATTCATGGCTGCGTTGGGTCTTCCTTGCTGCATGCAGGCTTTCTCCAGTTGTGGCAAGCGGGGCTACTCTTTGCTGTGGCGCACGGGCTTCTCATTGCAGTGACTTCTCGTTGCGGAGCACGGGCTCTAGGCGTGCAGGCTTCAGTAGTTGTGGCACACGGTCTCAGTAGTTGTGGCTCGCAGGCTGTAGAGCGCAAGCTCAGTAGTTGTGGTGCACAGGCTCCGTGGCATGTGGGCTCTTCCTGGACCAGGGCTCGAACCTGTGTCCCCTGCATTGGCAGGTGGATTCTTAACCACTGCGCCACCAGGGAAGTCTCCATAACTATTTTTCTACACCATAATTATTAATGCTTTTGTGATAATCTATCACAAATATTCCACAGTTTACTTAGTTAAACCCCTATTGCTGGTTATTCAGGTTGTTCCTAATTTTTCACACTAATAAAAAAATGTTTACAAACATTGTTATACAGACATATTTGCCCATACATTTCATTATTTGGTTTGGAAAAGTTCCAAGGTGTAGAACTTTCAGGTCAAAGGTTTTAGAAACATGCTACTAAAGAACTATTTGGGAAAGTTGCACGATTATTTGTTGGCGGCAGTAGCTGGGTAGGGGACTCTGTGAAGGCAAGAGCGGTGCAGAGGGTTACACATGGAATTTGCAGTCAGACTGCTCACATTTGAGTCAATCTTGGAAGATTGTTTAATCTCAGTGCCTCCGTAAAGTAGGGATGATACTAGCTCCTACACCATGAAGTTGTTTTACAGGCCAAGTGACAGAATATATGTAACGCTTGACATGGGAAGCAATTAACAAATGTCAGCTGTTTTATTATTTCTGTTGTTATTATCATTGGCCAAAAAGTTCGTTCGTATTTTTCCATAAGTTAGTATGGAAAAACCCAAATGAACTTTTTAGCCAACCCAATAGTATTATTATCTTCCTTCATGCTCAGCAGTAACCCCAGAGTCTTTAAATGACAACTGATCCATAAACTTGGCTTCTACATTTATGCCAGGGCCAAGGTCAAGGAGACTGGCAATGGCTGGGAAGAAATTTGCGATGAGTGGACTGCAAAAGAGGGAGGTGTAATACCGCTCTTCTCCCCTGGAACCTGGGAAGGGTCATTGCAAACCTTTCCCAGAAATGAAGACTCAAAAGAAATGGGCCAAATGAAAACTTTCAGGGATGTCAGTGCTACCCTTTCACTTCATACCAGCATCCTCTGAGGATAAAACACACCAAAAACCAAAGAGAGTAGTTTCCGCGGGAGTGACAAACTCAAGCTACCTTGAAGAGGAGGATAGTTCCCTGGGGCAGGAAGAACCTGGGAGGAGAAGTTAAGGTGCCTCTGGTTTCCAGTTACTGTGGGGAAGCTTCAGGGTGTCTCTCAGGACAGGAGGGAGTGAAAATTTCCTTAGGATAACGAGGTGCTACTTCAAAGGTACGCTAAAGGGAGAAATACAAGTATCTTACGAATTTGTACGGGTGCGGTGGGTGGACACACTTAGAAGGAAATTAAACTTCACAGTGATGAAGTATGTCTGATTTCAGGCACTTTAGGACAGGAGCAGTTGCAGGCTGAATTGGAGCTCTCCCTGCCCCACGCCCCGACCTCAGGCACTGAGGCCAGACCTCACCCCTCCTCTTTGAAGAGGGAGAGGGAAGGAGGACCCCGGCTGGGGGAGAGTTCACAGGATACATATGTTGGGAGTCAGGAGACGGACGACCATGGAGAAGAAGAGGGTCCACAGGTAACTCCCCAGCCTTAGGTGCTGGTACTCAGGTCACTGCAGGGAAGAGAGGAGCCTCACAGCTAGAGAGGGCCTCTGTCCCTGAGAGCACTCTCAAGGGGTTCACATAGCCTCACTCATCAGCAAAGACCTTCCACCTTCACGGGGCCCTGGGGGGAGCGGGAGGTAGTTCTCAGGAGAGGTGGGGAGAAGCTCTGGCTCCTGGCACAGCAGCAGCCCCTCACTGTGGAGCGTGGATGGTGAGGACCCAGTCTGAAGAGTGCTGAGGCCAACTTGCCTATGTCTTTGCACAGAGGAGCTAGAGATGGGCCAGATGCAGCAAAGGCAGAGGCTCCCACAGAGCAGAGCTCAAAAATCCGGAAGTAAAAAAAAAAAAAAAATCCGGAAGTGCACACTTAAGAACGGACACAGCAGGCATGGTAGGACCTTAGAAGCTCACATGGGAAAATGAGGTGGACTTCTGAGAGAACATTTTATTTCTTCACAATTAGAGCAATACAAGAGGCAGCTGAGTCCCTATCACATAAACCAGAGCTCGGCAAAACGTTCCTGTACAGGGCCAGGTAGCAAATGATTTTGGCTTTGTGGGCTGTGTGGTCTCTGTTGCAGCCATTTGCATTAAAGTCCCAAAGAGGCCACAGGTAATATATAAACAAGTCGGTGTGACTGTGTTCCAATAAAACTTTATTTACAAATATAAGGAGCTGCCTGGATTTGGTCCATAGGTCACAGTTTGCTGACCCCTCCTGTAACCTTCTAAAACATAAGTTCCTCTTGGTATTGGTTTCAGAAATTAATTTAAGAAGCCCGTGTGTGGCACTATGTTATACTGACTTCAGATTGACCTTAAGCAGCCATTTCTGGGCTAATAGGAACCTCTTGGGTGCCAGCTTCCTCACTGGGGATGTCAGGATCTTACTGAGACATGTGATCTGCAGGGCACCTCTCGCATGATGTGTTCTTTCTGCAAATTCACTTATTCATGTAATGAAGTTATATTTGAAGCATACTCACATATAACCTAGATCTGAGCATCTTAACTCACATGAATTTTAAAAAGCTGGCCCCATAAATTTTGTGACCTAATTTACAAGCAGGGGATGGTAAGAAACAAAGCAAAATTTCAGTTTTTCAAAGAAATAAATGAAATCTTTGCTAAAGATATGGGAGACTATAATAAAATGATGAACAGATTCAAAATCCATGCCATGTGAAAGACCCAAAACTGAAGAGCTTGAACCTGGCCTGTGCTCCCCCTTCTTTCCCCAGAGAATATGAGATGGGCTCACTTATTATTCTCTTCTTTCAAATGAAGATGCATTCATTTTTCTATAAATATTCATTCAATACAGATCAAAAACAGCAAAACTAGCTTAAACAAAATGGAAGTTTATTTCTCTCATATTGAAGGAGATTGAAATTTGACAAGCCAAAGCTGGTATGGAAGTTATTTTGCAATCACCAGGGACCCAGGCTCCTTTCTTTCTGTTGCAACTTTCTAAGTCTGTGGCTTCCACCTCACGGTCCAAGGTGGCTACCCAAACTTCAGCCGTCACATCTCCACTTCAGTCAGCAAAAAGGAAGATGGAAGGGGAAGGGTAAAAGTCACTGACCAGAACTTAGTTACCTGGCCACGTCTAGCCACAGGGGAGAGTGGGAAATGTAGACATTTTAGGTGGGTAAAAATGTGCCCAGATGAAAGCTGGAGCTCTTTTCTAAGTTAGAGGATGATGGATATCGAGATATCCATCCACAGGGGGCAGACAGGTATTAACCTAATAATGATGACCAAGTATAAATGATTAGTTGTGAGAAGAGCTATGAAAGAGATAAAGAACTACAGGAATGGATAAAATCTGTGTTTGAGAGAGCGGGAAGTGTTTAAAAAATGCTACCCTTAAAAAGTGACTCTCAGCTGGAACCTGATTGATGGGTAGGTGTCATCCAAGCATAGAAATAGGAGGGAGAGCCTTCCCAGTAGAAAGCACGGCGTATGTAAATCCACGTGTCCAGGAGAGCTGGGCTCTGCCATGGTCCAGCAGCTGAATACAGGTCAGCATTGTCGGCCTGGAGTGTGGGCAGGGGAGAGAGGCCCATGGCTGAGCTGGGAAGGCGGGGAGGACCCAGATTATCAGGCGCTGTAGGAGTCATATTGAAAACTGTGAGTTTTGTTTTAGGTACAACTGAAAGCCATTAAAAGATTCTAAGTGGAGGGCTGGCTCCCTCTGAGTTACGTTTCAGAAAGATCCTTCTGGCTGCCTGCTGCATAGGGAAGGCTGGTTTGGGGCCAGAAGGGAAGCAGGGAGAGAAGGTTCCCAGTGCAGGAGGCAGATGGGGGACGGGGACAGAGAGTGGAGGTAGAACGGAGGGGTCTTGGTAAGGACTGGGAGTTGGGGATGGGCAGAGGGGTGCAGTCTGGGTACAACGGTTAATGCTGAGCACCGCTGGCCAAGAAGACCCTGTTCTTGGGCGCGTTATTAACCATCAGAGCCTCAGCCCTTAGGGGACAAGGGGTTCCGCCTGCTAATGAGGTTTCAATCTTCCTGTCTGGAATCAAAGTGAAGAATCACGAAACAATAAGACGGGTTTCTCCAGCCAGGTTTTTTTAGCATTTGTTCCTTAATCACGTTAACAAGGGTCCATGCCACTTGATCATCATCTGGTTGGCTCAGAGCCACCAGGGCAAGACTGGAAATTGCAGAGTGAAGGGAATGGAGTTGTTACGATGTGAAGAGAGGAGATTCATTCCTCAGGTTCACACCCACCTCAGGTGGTGTGCTATCTTGGGGTTCAGGTGACTGAACGACTTATTCCAAACCCAGATTACGATTTATAATCAACTGCATCAGCCTCTGAACTTCCAGCCTGGAAGTCTGGGCCCCTCCAAGCAGCCTATGTTACTGTTTGGAAATGAAGCTGTTTCTCTGAGTCCCTGACCCACCCCTGATTACAAGAAGTTGGCCTGTGTCTTTGAGGTCATTGCCGGACTCGGGTGAAAATTACAAGCTTAAGACAGAAACAAACTGTCACTTCCTTGTAAATCAAACAACACTGATGGAGTAAAGCACAAGTTCAAAGGTCAGCACTGACATTACCAAAATGTTTTCTTTGCTCTATATTTTAATCATGCAAGTATAACTGGAGATGAATAATAAACACACTGTAGTTAAGAGCTTTGTTTTGGGGGAGTTCTGGACAGATGAAATGAGCAACCCCATCGTATTCATCACAAGCCTTGTCAAGAATTGCTATTTGGGGCAAAAGTGCTAAAGAACGTGAACTGAAGCACATTGTACAGATGGAACATGTGAAAAGTCCAGATCTGTTATTGATATCCTCTCATCACCCCTGGTCAACGTGCACAACTAGATTTATCTTCTTGCAAGAGACATACGAAAATATCACATTCCTTTACCATCGAAATGTTGCAACAGTATTAACAGAACTCCTTGGGGGCCTGGTTATCTTGGTAGAGGAATTACTGACACCCAACTCTGTGCTCAAGGCTGCAGGGATGTAATTATCCCATGATAACCCGGCGTACTTTGTTCTCTGGATGTCTCTCATCTATGGCGCATTTTCTGGATGCCTTCCTCTTCCATTAAAGCATTTATGTCCATAGAAGTGCTTTAGAAGTCACCGGGGCTCTAAAAATTAAAGGGAATGAATTTAAAACCACAACTATTTTACCTACTTCTTGAAAACAAAAAATAAAAGCTGACATCTGGTAAGTAAGAAACTTCCCCTGGAACCCAAGTAACTTAACTTTTATTTTCTCATCATGAAAGGGACGGATCTCCATTGGTGGCCTTTCTTATTTACACCACACACATGGCGATGGCTCCGACATCCAGTTCCTTTAGTATAAACAGAAAGGATGGCCTTTTTCTGTGGAAGTTAATGAATTGAAAAACAAAGCTGTTCTGTATACCCACGCCTTCCAAATGAATAAAAGAACTACAGTGTTCTGAGACTTGGGCAAAATAGTTGCATTCAAATTAATTTTGCCCCTTCTACTCTCCCCCTCCCCACTTCCCACCACTCACCCCCCCCCCCTTTTTAAGGAGAAAAAGAACCATTTAATCACCTTATAAGGGCAGAGAGCATTAAGGGAATAGAGCAAGACATGAGGCCCAGATCTTATTCTTGGCTCAGACAGGGGCTCGCTGGGCGATCCCAGGCCATCCCTTAACCACGAGCCTCTGTTGATGCAGCTGTAATATGGGGACACAGATGCATGTGTGTGGTGCTGATGTGGGGCCTCGGGGAGGGGTCCAAACTAAATGTGCGGTCCATTTTGCTGGTTGTATGCCGTTTGCAATCTGAAATGGCTGTCTGCTGCTCAGGAATTGCAAAGTAACCTGGTAGGTCTTAGACAGATAACTGGTATATAGAGGAACAAAAAAAAAAAAAAGAAAAAAGCCCTAGGTTGTTCCCAATCTCTTGGAATTAGATTGCCAGGGCAAAAGGTGCTGCTAGCATCTGACTTTATAAAGAGCTCATCACAATGTTGGACGTTTCTTATCAGTAAAGTATGGTTCACAGTTTTCCTCTAAAAATCCGCGTGATGTTTCCTATAGTGTATTTGAAGAATAAAGGAGAAAAGAAGTAAGCGCGTTCAAGTTCCACCAGGCAGCACCTGGGATCCCCTCTTATGGTGGAGATCCAGTCCAACTCTGCACCCAGGCAGGGGCCTCCAGGAATTTGCTCCTTCCTCTGGGATTTGGTCGCGTTCACCCACCAAAGTCACTTGCAGTTCCCTTTTGCAGGCTTCCTTGTGAGCTCAGCAGAGAGAACAGAACCCAGCTGAGGCCACCTTCTACAAACATGCTACTCTTTGCTTCCTTTGACTTCGTGGAAGCCCAGCAGACCTGCCTTTTCATGGCTTTCCCTGCTGCCCCAAAGCTTCCCCCCAACCCCGCTCCACCAAGGCTGCCCAGACCTCAGCTGATTACTCAGCAACTCATAATAAATGGTCTTGCAGGAACAGTGGAAAAGATTTGCATTCAGTAGCCCAGAGCCTAAAGCTGAGAAAGGAAGCCCGAGATTTTGTCTTACTTACTGCTGTTGTGGTGGGTGTCTTTGAACTTGGGCTGGGTTAATCGTCACCTGATTGCAGGATACTTGGAAATCATGAATGGTAATGGAGCTTCAGGCTGAAGCAAGGTTGTGGAATGAAGGCCTCAGCCCATCCTTCTCTACTCCTCCTTCAGACACTTCCCTTAACTCTATTTGTCCAAAGAGGATTCTTATTCACAAGAGACACGGAGAAGTTCACATCTGATCGGCTTCCAAACATCCCTTTAAAAAAGTTCTATGCTTCTCTATATAGGCACTTCAGGTGTACTGGTATTGGGTCGTTTTTGTACACCATACCTTCTTTTTCTTGCCCTCCTCTCCTGCTTCAGTCACTTCCAGAGTGAAACAAGGAATTGGCCATGTTCCCTTTAAAACCTCACCCCCACACCCCCGCCTGCAAATGGGGTCCAAATTTCTTTGCACTGCCTAGGAGGCCCTTCTTGATCTGGCTGTGACCCAACTTCATCTCCTCCCTCTCCTCCCTCCACCTCTCCCCCTACCTCTTTCCAAACAGCTGCAGGTCTGGGAACACACTGTTCCTTCTCCTGCAGTGCATTGCCTTCCTTTCCACCCTTTCCACCTTTTTTCTTTTTTTTTTTTTTTTTTGCGGTACTCGGGCCTCTCACCACTGTGGCCTCTCCCGTTGCGGAGCACAGGCTCCGGAAGTGCAGGCTCAGCAGCCATGGCTCACAGGCCCAGCCGCTGCACGGCATGTGGGATCTTCCCGGACCGGGGCACGAACCCGCGTCCCCTGCATCGGCAGGCGGACTCTCAACCACCACACCACCAGGGAAGCCCCACCCTCCTATTTTTCTGGTGAACTCCTATGCATCCTTCAAGACCCAGTTCAAATGTGATATATTAAAGCTTGAGGCTGCTCCCACCTCTGTCTACAGGCACAGTTAATCGCTCTTTCCTCTGAGCTATCACTGCCCCTTTGAGAGTTTCTCTTCCAGACGAAGTATCACATTGTAGGGGAACTACTGCTCACATGCGCATTTCTCTCCGTAAACTATACATTCCTTATGGTCAGGGTTAAGATCCTATTCATCTTTATGATACTAGTTCCTAGATCAAGGCCAACAGATGCTCAATAAACAGGCCAAGAATACATGAATTCAACTCTAGGGCCTGATAAATATATTTCTTTGCTTCAGATTCTAAAGACATCTAGAAATTGAAATCAACAATACCTTAGATAAGTTTTCTGAATTTGGGAGGATAGGTATTAATGTAAGCTCCCCTTTAGAACTACTGCAAAGATGAAGACACACCTTAGTGTACAGAGCTCCAGGTAAATGAAAAAGTCCTGTTTCAGATGGACTGTATTAGGAGAGAGGTTCACATACACTAACCTGAGTAGTAATAAGAGTTCAGCTTTCCTCAGTGTCTACTGTGCACCGGGCACTGCTCAGTCCTCCCTATGCATGTGCATTGGGCTCCTCCAACAACATTTCAAGGTGGGCATTAGCATTATTATTCCAATTTCACAGTTGGGGGAACTGAAAATGAGGTAAGTTGCAAAGTCATGCAGCTGGTAAAAGGGATATGAACCTGGAGGGCTGATGCTGAATCCTCTCTGTTCCACGACTGCCCACTGGCCCCACCACTGCCCACTGGCCCCCCTCCCACTGCCACCTAATGAGCAAGGGGGGTCTGGTGGGTTGTGAAAGTAATACAAAAAACAATTTTAGGAAACACTTACCATTGCATCAACCACTGTTCTATGTATTAACTCAGTTAATACCGACAATGACCTTGAGAGAGAGGTACAATTATTATCCTCATTTTACAGATGAGAAAACAGAGACAGAGAAGCTAGCTGTTTGCCCAGAGGCCACGTAGCTAATAAGTGGCAAATCTGGGATAGAAACCCAGACAGGCTGGCTCCAGAGACCTTGCTCTTAACGACCCTGCTGGGCAATCTCCCAGGAACCCGGGGACAAGGATAGCTGTTCAGACAGGATCCAAAGCTGTGGAAGCACGAAGAATTGGGGGTTCTCAGGGACCATCCCCAGGGCCCACCAGAAAGCCCATTAGCTCCTCTCAAGCTACTGTAAAGATAACCTCTAGGTAACAAAAATGCTCTTACCATGCAAACACAGGCTTCCCGACATGCAGTCCAAAGGACCACGCCTGCTTCTTCTGGACAGACATTCTGGGATGCTCAGAAGGCTGTGTTCTGGGGGGTTCTGCTATTACCCGACTCAGTGGAGCCACTCTATTTCCTCCAGTTTCCCCCACGCACATCCTCTTCCCCTAGTATACATAGCTTCCCTCTCCCTCCTAGCATCTGCTTATCACAGCCCCAAATTTCCTTGTAACCTCGATTTAGCAGGACCCCTGGTGGCCCCCTTTACGTGTCAACTTGATTCTGTCTGATGAATCTCTGTTCACCTCTCCACTTCAAGCGCAGCTACTAATCACTTTATTCTTCTCAACTTTTCCTGATTTGCTTTTTGGAAGGAAGACACTGATAGGTCTGGTCCGTCTTTTCAAACTAGGATGGTACAGGTTGCTGGTCAACCTATGAACTTTCTGGCCTTGGCCCAGGTATGAGGACTTGAGCCAGCTTTGGGGAGACAGATGGGGACAAGGGGGTAGGGTGCAGGGCAGAGACACGTGGGGAAAGAAAAGGCCATGCAAGACTGCCTCTTCATCAAGGGCTGAGGGCAAGTTTCTTCCCTTTGAAGAAGCTACAAATATGGCAGCCACTGGGATGGATATGGTGGGTAAAACACCATGGAGTGTGAACAGTCTCTGTTCCACATCGTCTCCGACTCACTCCAGATCCAAGAAATGTTACTCTATAACTAGAGGCAGAAGGGGGCTTCTACCGCTTAATATCTGTAAAACTAACTGATGCAGTCAGGTCCCAGCAGAAAATGGATGGCACAGGCAAGCAGGATAAGTAAAGCGAGTTTGGTGAAGGAACTATTTACAAAGCTGTGGGCGGGCAGGATGAAGGGAAGCCAACAAAGGATGGTGACACATTGGAGAGCCATGACCACCTCTAGGCCTAAAGGGCAGGGCAGGGATTGGTCACTGGGGCCCAGAGACAACTGTAACCATCACCGTAGCTGTGTCTGCAGGAGACTGCCACCCAACAGCCCTATGGCTTTCAGGAAAGGAATGCAGTCTCTGCCCACCTGTGACTCAGAAGGAAAGGAGACAGGAAAATCAACACCCCCTCCCTCTCCTCCTGCCCTTTGATCTACTGCCAGGGCCCCTCTCTGGCTGCACCACGCTGGAGCCAGAGGGCAACAAGGCCCATGTGAAGATTCTGTAGAGTCTCCTAGGGCACAGAGCATGGTGGAGAAGGATGGAAAGTGACGCAGGGTGGGCGGGAGAAGACACTCAGTACCCTGACTTCCTTGTCCTAAGGCCTTTGTTGTCCCGAGGTAACCGCACTGACTTGGTGCCCGAGAAAGTAGCATGTTCCCTGCTTATTACATTTCACATATTTTCAAGGAAATCAGACTGTTAGAGTACCACATACTGGAGATTCAAGTATGTTTTCCTGGGATCTCATGAGAATTTCCACTTCAATGGACAGTAGCTGAATATTCCTATAACATCAAAAAGGAACAGATGTTGGAGAAATTGGGACACAACAGACCTCCCAGGACTCATCGTTCAGCTGAGGGCATGTAGCAGGGATGGCAGTGTGGCCTGCCCAGCCAGAGGCAGGTGGGCATGTCCACACTCAGGGGAAGGCAGGATATGATCACTGACAGCCAGGAATCAAATGCAAGTCCTCCAGAACATAAGGTTCAATTCAGGAGAGAAATGGGAAGATAGAAAACGCTGAAAGGGATTTATTCTGAATTTATTAAGATTAAGCTTCTGCCATGTGGTGGAATGGGGGCTTCAAACAGAAATAAACCTTAATGTAAAAGAAAAAATAAACTTTTTTTTCTTTTGCACACTTGCCTCTGGGAGTGGCATATTCTATATCCACAGCAAATTCTATTGTTGCTGTTTCGGGCAGACGATAGCGCTTCAATCCAGAACTACAGTATAACTTTGGTCCTTCCCATATCTGCATTTCCTTTAGGATAGAACTGTTCCCAGAGGAGGAGTTTGTCCTGAGTTAAAAGGTGTTAATTGATGTAGTGTTCAAGTCTATAAAAAGTTGATGATAGAATAAGATATGGCACTCAGGGAAAGTTGCTTCATTATTTCATCTTTGAAGGCCCAAATGAAGGCATGTTTAGATAAAAAATACCTCCCAGGGAGTTAAAAATGTACTGGCCTCAAGTATATCTCTTTCCCATCACTCATGCATGTTCACACAAAGAGGAAACCACTAAGGGATGCTTGCTGTTTAGTTGTTCTAGAAGTTGGTGGGAGGCAGGCGGGTTGAAGGTCCTGGCATGTGCCTCTAATTTATTTCCTTCTACTTTCCCAAGAGTGGGAGAAAAAATATTTGTGAACTTTGTGTTATTAAAAAGTTCATGCTGTCTGCTTAGCTCTTACCTATAATCCTTTCATTTCTCTAGACCAAGAATGAGCCTCGTTCTCCAGATTAATTCACTTAGCAGATTCTGATTTTGTGTGATTCACAAGAAGGGATGAGTAATTTCTTTTTCAGAAAGGCTCTTTTAACATTCTGCTGTGTCTTTTATGTCTTCCTCCAGCTGCATTAGCCACTCCACTCGTGATAGCCCAAGGGCAAAGGCACATTTTGAAATGGCCTTTCCACTTCCCAAGCACACGCTTGCGTGCTCTCTCTCTCCCTCTTAATCTTTCTGTCTCTTCCCAACACACAATTAATACTTAACAGGTTATGGCTGGCGTTTTCTTAACAACTGAGGACTCCAAGCCTTTGTCACCTACTTAAGATTAATGGTGATTGGACACATGACAGTCCTCCTGGCTAATAACCTCACTTTGGGCAGTTAAGCATTCCTCTTCTAATCTCAAGAAATTAAGATACTCTCCTTTCTTCAGTTATCCTTGGGCAGTCATTTTTACACTGTAGGTCCTGAAATCAATGCAATGGGTCATAACCAGAATTTTTTTAAAACACAGTGAAGGGCTTCCCTGGTGGCGCAGTGGTTGGGAGTCTGCCTGCCGATGCAGGGGACACGGGTTCGTGCCCCGGTCCGGGAAGATCCCACATGCCGCGGAGCGACTGGGCCCGTGGGCCATGGCCGCTGAGCCTGTGCGTCCGGAGCCTGTGCTCCGTAACGGGAGAGGCCACAACGGTGAGAGGCCCGCGTATCGCAAAAAAAATAAAAATAACAAAATAAAATAAAAAATAAAACACAGTGAATTAGAATAGAATTTAAAATATCAGGCTATGCTGCATACATTAAATATGAGAACATTGTTTTAGTTATGCCTGTTTGTATATGCTTGTGTTGGCTTGCAGTGTAAAATGTATTTCCTATTGTGCTTCACTGCAAAGTTCTGAAGTCACTGAATTAAGATTATTGAAGGGCAAAGTCTTCAATTCACAGCCAAAGTTTTGAAGGCTTGGCCTCGTGGCCTGGTGTCCAGGTGCTCTGCTGGACTTCAGGGTCCTTGCCTATCTCCATGTTTCCAATTTCTCAAAAACATTTCCATTCCTAATTCTATGCGCCCAAGTGCTGCTCTCCTTCTGCCAGACCACCCTTCCTCCAACTGAGATTCCAGGCCTCAGAAAAGACATTACCTAGAGAGCCACTATGGTCCCTTCTGGAGCAGACTTTGCATCCTTATGTCTAGGAAACTAGCAGAGGTGGACCTGGAATCCATTGCACAGAAAGACTTTTGTTCTTCCCTTTTCCTGCGGGCACACCCGCTCATACCTCCAGTCCTAGACCCACCAAAGCATGGCTAGGGAATTTCTAAAATGGCAGGTGTGAGGGGATTATTACTGGGGTCCTGGGCCAGAGAAATCTCCAGAGAATCGTTATAATCTTGTCTGTTCTGTACATTCTTTTTTTTTTTTTTTGTGGTACGCGGGCCTCTCACTGCTGTGGCCTCTCCCGTTGCGGAGCACAGACATCGGACGCGCAGGCTCGGCGGCCATGGCCCACGGGCCCAGCCGCTCCGTGGCATGTGGGATCCTCCCGGACCGGGGCACGAACCCGTGTCTCCTGCATCGGCAGGCGGACCCTCAACCACTGCGCCACCAGGGACGCCCTGTTCTGTACATTCTTAGATAACAGTCTACTGACTTTTTTAAAAAAATAAATCTTTATTGGATTATAATTGCTTCACAATACTGTGTTAGTTTCTATTGTGTACCATAGTGACTCAGCCATATGCATACATATATCCCATATCCCCTCCCTCTTGAGCCTCCCTCCCACCCTCCTTATCCCACCCCTCCAGGTGGTCACAAAGCACCGAGCTGATCTCCCTGTGCTATGCGGCTGCTTCCCACTAGCTATTTCACATTCAGTAGTGTATATGTGTCGATGCTACTCTCACTTCACCCAGCTTCCCCCTCCCACCCCGTTCTGAGTCTGTAAGTGTTTCCTTTCCTGTGGTATACCCAGTATACCACAGTATATACCCAGTATAGGCTGGGAATACAACAGGAAAGGAAACACTTATAGACTCAGAACCCTGACTCTAGGGCAAGAGATAGCTACCCTGAAAAATAATTACCAAATGACACTTTTTTTCATAGATGTGGGAATAAAATGCTGTAGTTTCTCAGAGCAAGGAAATGTCACTTGACCTGGGGAAAGATGGGGAAGGTTTTACAAAGGAGGGGACGCTTGAGCTGAGTCTTGAGGACCTGGGGCATGGAGCTGGCTTGAGAGAAGGCTCAAAGTAGACTAGGGCTGGATTATAAAGAGCTTCATATGCCAGCTTTAAGAGGATGGATTTTCTGAAGGGAAACAGGGAGCCAGTAATAGTTTTAAAGCATTTGATTGATATGATTCAATTTATAAACAAAAATGTTTAATCCAGTTCTGTTTAAGATAACAAAACAGAAAAAAAAAACAACTGATCGTAATTAGAGGGTATGTTCAGTAAATCACTGAGTATCTATACAATAAAATAACGTCTCCCCTCCACAAAAAATGTGAGAGTGCACTTATATTCATTAGCATAAAAAGAATTCTTGTTGGAATTTACTGAATTATTTTTTACATTTACTACTGTAATACTTTCTCTTAAACTCAGATTTTAAATTCTGACTTTGAATATTTTTCAAGATGGCCTAATAAAAGTCCTGTGCAAAATAAGAGTCTAAAGTAAAAGGAATAATAGGAAACTCCAGATCAAAATCTTCTAAGTCCATACCTAGGGTCGTTCTTTGAGCCTTCCATTGATGGTCATAAAAAGATACAATTTTTCCTTCCTTTTCCCAAATTTCGGCCCCAGGTGATGTCCCTGAGATTTCGGTCTGTACTGCCATCCTGTTGCCACAGCCTTTTGCTCCTCAGTGTTCAGTATTCTGCCCCCTGCTCACAGAAACCTCCTTCCCACCCCAATCAGAGATGCTTATGGGAGGCCTGGCTGAGCTGACAGCCAGGCATCTCTGTCACTACAGCATCTACTGTTCTACTCAGACCAACATGGTAACAAGGAAGAAAGAGTTCCTCTGCTCTTACCTGGCAAGTCAGTTATTCCTTTCCAGCTGCGATTCTCATACAGCATTTTGCTGGCGGTTAGATTCTATCATAATCTAGATTCTTCATTCACAGCTAACGTATTCCCTTCATGGGTTGGACTAGAGAAACTGAAAAATGATGAGAGTTTGTGTACTATTCCAAGTGGGTTAGAACGAGTACAAAGATAGAACAGAATATAAACTTCAGAACAAGATTCTAGTATATGTAAGAATTTAGTAATACACTCTAAGGAAAAGAAATATATAAGTAGTGTATTTACAAATGAGGTACCATCCCAAAGGTAATGCAAATATATATCCCATGCTGTACAGTTTTTGCACAGTCACATTCAAAGAAAAAATACTTAATTTAATACACTTTGCAGAACGAAAGAAGTTTTACTATAGATTTTCTTAAAGAAATTCATCTTTAGAAAACTTCCCAAACATCTTCTCTAGAAGTGTTTCCCCTTCCCAAAGTTCAATGCTCATAGTAGCTACCAAATATCTCTCCTTCCTGTCAGCCATGCAGCTTCCTCATTGCGTCTGCATTCTCTTCTTTAGCAGCTCTGTTCCCTTCCACCCTGTATCACAATGGGCTACATCACCGGCCACTAGGACTTCTGTTTTCCCCTGGCCCCTATCTTAGACCTCTCTGGGACAGCCAGAGCCCAGAATTTCTACACTTCCTTCCCTGTGGACAAAAGCACGTGGCCATCCTTTGGAAATGGAGACGTTTTCTCACATCAATGAAAAACCCATGGGCATTTGGGGGAATAAAATTCTCTACCTTGTTAACAAATCAGAAAGGAAGGGTTATTCAGTAATTGATGGCCGACACTACTAGCTAACTATTTGTGGAAAACGGTTAAACTTTCTACCTCACACCAAAATACATTCCAGATGGTGTGAAGAGTTAAATGTGTAAAATAAAAACCTAAATGAGCTAGAAAAATACAGGTGGATATTCATCTAGTCACATAAAAATCATAAAACTAAAGACCTTGGCTATCACTTTATAAAAATACAAAATTCTGCATGTCATAAAATGCCACAGAAATGTTTAGAAATGAAAAGAACATTTGCAACAGTTACGACAGATCAATGTTTCTTCTCACTAACTTCTAAAAACTACTCTTACAAATCAACGTGAAGAGACAAGCACATCACCAGGAAATGGACAAAAATTGTAAACCGGCAATTCACAGAAGTCTGGAAAGCCAATAAATATTGGAAAAAAAATATGTCCAGACTTCATAAGTTAACAATCTTTTGAAGGGATAGTCTTGCTCTGGTAGAAGGGGTGGCTTGAAGAGGCAAGGAAAGCTATGGCTTATGGCCAGTGAGTTGGGTGATAACAAAACCTGTCCTGCTGACATTGGTTGCTGACTTGGACCCAGGAAGTTGTGAGAACAGTTTTCTGGAGGTGTATCCTTGCAGGCTTTTTCCTTCTGAGGCTTTGGAAGCTGAGTATGTATCAGAACAATCACCTCGACCATTGCTGCTGCTGCAAAATGCCTCTGCTCAAGCACTCTGAGCAGCTCCCCGAAGATTTTCTGGCTCCAGCCTTCCACCTCACCAGCACAGGCATCTCTGTGGGACAAAATCTACTGTGGCCTCAGCTCTCAGCTCCTCTTGTCCCTGGGCAAGCACGGACACAGGGGGTTCCTGGCCTGCCCCACCACCAGCAGCTGCCCACCTCTGCAGCCTCTCAGTTCTGCTGGAGCCCCTCATTGTGCCTGAGTAATGGCAGTCCACCCCAAAGAATCACTCTTGATAGGAACAAAGCAACGGGACACGCTTCAGGACTCTGACCTGCATTAGCTCTCTGGACAGGCCTCTTGAGCCAGCCAGGTCCATCCAGTGCCCTTCCCTGCACTGACCGCCTTTTCCCACACAACCTCTGATATGCAAAAGGGGAGGGACCTGGAGAATGAGGATGGTCTTGGATCTCCAGTCACTACCAGCAGGCGGGATGCTCCAGCTTTCAGGATGAATGGGTGATGTTAGCTGAACCTCAAATACTCTAAAGATGTCCGCCACGAGACATCATCTTGTTGCCTAAATTAATAAGGAACTGAAATCGGCAACTTATTTGGCATTCAGAGCCATTTGGTCCTTGTAAAGGAAAAACTCTCTTTTCCTTTACACTCTACACAATGCTCTGAAGACTTCTGCATTCCAGATAAGTGAGGTTTTCCCCCACACTAAGCAATTCTGTTGTCCTACAATTTAACCCAATACTTCTGATACAATCTACCAGCTTGTTGTCCTACACCAGCTTGTTGTCCTACAATTTAACCCAATACTTCTGATACAATCTACCTGGAGATGGCATCAGATCCCACAGGTTAAGGGCTCAGTTCCACAAGACAGCTCCCATCCCACTTCAGATGCTAAACCCAAGTCCAGGTTGTCACCTGTGCTTCTGACTGACTGGCTATAAATCAGAGGTTTCCATGACCGCTCCCACCCCCTCGCCCCCCACCCCCCACCTTCGGTTTCATTAATTTGCTAGGGAAGCTTACAGGACTCAGGAAAATATTTATTAACTAGATTATTGGAACAGCCAGATGGAAGACATTCATAGGGCAAAGGTATGTGGGAAAGGGTCCAAAGCTTCCTTGCCCTCTCTGGGTTACCACTCTCCCTGAATCTCCACATGTTCGCCAACCCAGAAGCTCTTCGAATTTGGTTTTTTATTGAGGCTTCCATACATAGGCATGATTGATTAAAACATCAGCTATTGGTGGCTGAATTCGATCTCTAGCTCCTCTCCCTACCCTGGAGGTGGAAAATGGGACTGAAAGTTCCATTCCTGTGATGCAGGGATCCCCAACCCCCGGGCCTCGGACTGGCACCAGTCTGCAGCCTGTTAGGAACCGGGCCGCACAGAAGGAGGTGAGCCGTGGGAGAGCGAGGGAAGCTTCATCCGCCGCTCCCCGTGGCTCCCGTTACCGCCTGACCCATCCCCCCACCCCCGCACCGATCCGTGGAAAAATTGTCTTCCACGAAACCGGGCCCTGGTGCCAAAAAGGTTGGGGACCGCTGCTCTAATGCTTGTTGCTTCCCCTGACCACCAGCCTCCATCCTTAGGTTACCTAGGGCCTTTGCAGTAGTCACCTCATTAACAGAAACGTGGAGGTCGTTGAAAGGGGGTCTACAAGTACCTGGACACCCCTTTCACCATTATTGCTCTGAAGCAATTTCAGGAACTGAGGACAAAAGTTCAAATATTATAACAAAAGATTCTCCAATTGTTCTTATCTCTTAGGAAATGCCAAGAGTTTTAGGAGCTGTGAGCCAGGAATGGCACAAAGACCAAATACATATTTCTTATTATAAATCACAATATCATGGTGCTGCAAACGAGCTTCTGTGTGTGTGAGTGTGTATGAGTTTGTGTGTGTGTGTGTTTCCTAATAATTAACGTGATTCTGAGGTTCACGTTTATTTGTTCACCTCTCTATGTGGACTGTTTGATTGTTTTTTTCCCTTATAGCTAACTCTAGGTGGATGTGTGCAATTTCTAGAATGATAAGAAAGTGTGAATTCATGGAACTTGTTCAGTCTTTCAGATACCTACAAATTAAAGTCAAAAGTCAGCCTTGTTACCCATGAAATCTGCTTCTATATTTACAGATATTTTTTGCCTGCTAAATCCTTTTATCATTTCATGGCAATTCATCTCTATCCACTGGGCTGCATTTTAATGCTTCTGTTGCTAATTAGCACAAATGGTAGTCATTCTAGCTTTTGGTCTGTATCCTAGAAGAAGATTTTGCCATTGTCCACAGTAAATGAAGTGATGTTTTCTCCTTTCATTAGCCATGAAAAGAAAATACATGTTGTTTCTAATAAAACAGATGTTGAAGCTATATAATTGAAAATGCTTGTAGCAATTTAGGAAGTATATTACATAAGAACGTTTTTAGCTCTGGTTACAAAATGATCTTAAATTGAGTCTATAGGGGCCCAAAATGGCAACAATTCCTTGGGTCTACGAAAACTCCCTCTGGTCTTGAGAAACCTCCTTGGCTGTAGGCTGAAACTGGCCCCTGGATGAACCAAACCTTCCCAAAGGCTATAGATATCCCAGGGGGTGCTCATTTGGGGCATTACTATGACTATCACGTTTGATCTGATACTTTTGGTGTCTCACCGGTAACTTGCATCCCCTTTGCACTCAGCTTTCTTCACGGCACCAATTGCACCTGTGGCTCTGCCTGAGGGTTTTCTCAGCTGCAAGAAAGTGCTCTTTGCGCATTGCAACCCATGTGATGTCCCCTAGTTTAACATGAATTTCTTGATCTATCAAACATACAGGTGACTTTAAATTCCACGTCAATGAGTAGAAGAACCTCATAATTATAGCTAGTTTCAGATCCTCACAGCTAACAGAGCTGAATTAGGTGAACGTGAAAAAGGACAGCCAATGGTCACAACCAAGACAGGTCTCGGACATGACCCCCTGAACTCTTGTCTCCTCCCCGCCAAAATCTCTGCTCCCCCTGGAGCTCTTCCATCCCAGTAAAAAGCAACCCAGCGCTCATTGCACAGCTCCACCCTGGGTATCTCTCTTGACTCCTTTCCTTCACACACTCCGTGGGATTTATCACTGGGTCCTGCTGCCTCCATCATCAAAATACATCAGCAGTCCAACCACATCTCATCACTGCCTCTGCTGAGCTCTGGTCGAAGTCACTATCATCTCTACCTGGATCATTACAGGAGCCTCCCTGCTTGCACCCTCAGCCCTCTGTGGTCCAGGACAGGCATCGGCAAGCTTTTTCTGTAAAGAGCCGAATGGTAGATATTTTAGGCTTTGCCAGTTTTACAGCTCCTGTCACAATTATTCAACTTTGCCCTTGTAGCACGTAAATAGTCACAGATAATACACAAGCAAATGGACCCTGAAATTTGCATTTCACATGCCGCAAAATATTACTCTTTTTTGACTTTTTTCAAATGTTTCAAAATATAAAAACCCTTCTTATCTCTTAGGCTGTACAAAAACAGGTGGAGGACCAGATTTGTCCCACAGGTTTGCTGACCTCCTGTGATCTAATTACGTAACAACAGCCCAATCTGTATGACCTGCCAGCTCATGCCCTTCCTCAGCAAGTAGCCTTCCCTGAGCTTCTTACCTCTCTGAGCTCAACAGGAGACACCCATCACTGGCACAAGGCCATCGACCCTACTCCTTCTCCAGCACCCTTCCCTGCCTCTTCCCCTCTTGTCACTTCTCTCCACCCGCTCTTTGGTTCTCAGGCACTCTGAGAATGCTCCTACCTCAAAGCTGGGGCACTTGCAGAACAGCCCTTGAATTCCCTTTCCCTAAAGGTCTGCATGCATCCCTGCCTCACCTCCCTTGAGTCTCTGCTCAGGTGTCACCTTCTTAAGGTGAGGCCTCCCCCAGCCACTCTATTTAAACAAGCACACCAACTCCTTTTCCAGGTGGCATCCTTGTCCCCTTCCTTGTTCTGCTTGTGCCCATGGCACTCACCACATTTTGACCTACTGTGTATTTTTCCTGTTCCTTAATTGTCAGATTCCCTGCACCACTCCCCCAAACACTAGAATGAAAGTTCCATGAGACTAGACATTTTACGTCCCCCAGAAAAGTGTCTGATATGTCGGCACTCCATGAAGACTTGTTAAATGAATGAATGAGTGGATGAGCGAATAAGTGGACGAATGAGTGAATAGTTCCCCTTCTGCTATTCTTTGATTGGAAATGAGTACATGCACTGCTGAATGTCTCAGTTTAAACAGCACGGAAATGTTCAGTTGAGCCAATTAACTCTCCACTGGGGTTCAGACCCGTCTGAGACCTGAAGAAGCACACTGCCGTCTCCTAAGATCTGCTCTTCCAGGTGTGATATTAGTCATGGCGACCGAGAGAAATAAACATCGTCTCACCATCGGTGGTGTATTCGACTCCAAGAACAGGACCAATTATTTAATACTCTCCTCTGCACACTAATATCATTTTCAGTAATAATCATTCCTCATCCAGGTTTTCTTAATTTGTTCTTTAGTTCTAAAACAATAATTTTAAAAGGGCAATGAATTTCAATGTAAAGGTATGATTCCTGCTCAGTAAATTATTTCATGTATAAAGTAAAATCTACAGTTAATGAGAAGACATTACTCCTCACAGTTTGTACCAGGAGTCGTAAATTTTAAACACAAAACTCTAAGGGATCAGCTAGAGTAACGTAATTAAGGTAAAAAGTTCTGGCCCTTCATCGTTATAATCGCAGGCTTACCACCGTTTGCTGCAGGTCCGCTGCTTATACGCAGGAATATGGAATCGCGTGGGGGCCACACACGTGAGCTTCTCTGGACAGGATGCTGCCCAAAGGATCGTTGAAGGAAAGACGAGGGCTGAGCCCACATGTGTCAGAGGTCTGCTGTGTCGGTGGGCATGCTGCAAAGTGACCTCAGGTACAATATAATGTTATCAAAGGATGGGTGCTAACAGTGTGCTGATTTGAAGCTTTCATCTATATTATTAAAGCTCAATGGTAATCACAGCAATAGCTTAGAAAGACCTTCCAAATATTCCCCTTCCCCCTACCCCAGGAGGAGTATTTTATCACTGGCGATGTTTAGAATGCTAGCACATGGCGAAAATAAAAAGCCAACTAGAACGGCGGTGGGTTCTAAGGTTGTTTTTAATTTCTCTCAAGCAATCTATCCCATTGTGTGCTGGGCTGGACCACTCCCACCGCCGCACCCTTGATACGCTACTGCTTATCGTTTCTCCCTGTTTGGGTAAAATCTCTAATCCTCAGTTGTCACAAACAGCTACCAAAGGCACATAGCGTGTTCCTGCATGCCTCAGCTTCCAACTGCCGCGCTGATCCGTCTAGTAAGGACTGAAAAGGACCTAAGAGAGAATCTACTTAAAACCTTTCATTTTACAATGAAAAATGTTATTTACGTGATGTTTAAAAACTTTTCAAATGCTTTCACTTATTTTGTTTCTCAACCAAACCTTTTAAGTGGGCAGGATAAGCATTATTGCTGATTTGGAAGAGGGACATTTGAGGCTCTGGAAGTTAAGGGACAAGCCCAAGGTTGCACAACCTAGTAAATCCAAAGTCTAGTCTTAAACCCTCAAGGGCCTGTAGGGCCTATTTTGCTTTTTAGAATTATGTTGAATTCAAGGCCATTTGTTTATACAACCAGGATTAGAAATCATTACTCTTAGGGAACTCTGAGCTGCAATTTCAAAATGTACAGTGTAGCTGTGGAAACTGCAGTTTTTTGCAGGAAGCAGCTAGGTTTGATACATAGTTGTGTTTCCAGGGCACATATGGGCACTGGGTAAGTGTTTGTTTCATGGAGGAATGAAATCTTAGGAAAGCCTCAATATCCAGTGTGGACCAGTCCACACTGAACGCTAGTGGGGCTGGTGGTCATGATGGGATGACTCGAAGATCATATCAACAAAAAGCAGTGTAAAGACCTATGTGCTTTTATTCTTTTTTTATTTTTTATAAATGTATTTATTATGTTTATTTATTTATTTTTGACTGTGTTGGATCTTCATTGCCGCACGCAGGCTTCCTCTAGTTGTGGCGAGCGGAGGCTACTCTTCGTTGCGGTGCGTGGGCTTCTCGTTGCTGTGGCTTCTCAGGTGGTGTAGCACGGGCTCTAGGCGTGCGGGCTTCAGTAGTTGTGGCACCTGGGCTCAGTAGTTGTGGCTCATAGGCTCTAGAGCACAGGCTCAGTAGTTGTGGTGCACAGGCTTAATTGCTCCATGGCATGTGGGCTCTTTATGGACCAGGGCTCGAACCCGTGTCCTCTGCATTGGCAGGCAGATTCTTAACAAATAGGCCACCAGGGAAGCCCGAACTGTGCGTTTTTAAAGAAGAAAAATCTGAAAACAGCCCCTAAAGCTATCCGTAATAGTAATAATGGCCATTTTTGAGTGCCTTCCACGGACAGGCCGTTTCCCTTCCACACTGTGGAAAACCCTGCCAAGTTGTGATCAGTGTGTACAAATATGTTCTGCTTACAACTGAGGCTGTGTGTGCACTGTTAGGATAACATCAGGAGGTCAGGATGCTGAGCTAGATGGGTTGGGTGATGAAGGGGAGAGTGGGGGGCACCAACCATGTGGGTCACAGGATGAGGTGCAGGGCGAAGGTGCCAAGGAAAGCGTTGTGTTTACTGAAACCCATCGAGAGAAGGATGAGTATATACAACGGTGCTATCAGGGCAGTGAGCAACTCTGCTCACGGGGTGGGCAGTGACAGGGTGGGCAGTCAAGGGAAGACTATAGTAATTATGAAAAATTATTTTTCCATCTTTCCAGGTTGTGTCCTTTTTAAAAGTGCTGCCAACCTGTTAATTCTTTTGGATATGCCAAAAAAAAAGTATAGTCTTCCCAGATGTGCTGCAGATAAAGACAGGTCGAGAATGACCTCGTTGGGTATTTCACACATGTAGTTTGTAATTCTTACAATGACTCTACAGATACGAACTCTCATGGGGTTTAAGAGCTCACTCCAGTTCGCAGTGTGGGTGGCTGGGAATTGTATTCAGTTTAGGTAAGTCTCCAAAACCCGTGTGTTTCCCTCCTTGCCTGTCCCCTCACACCTATGGGACAGGCTGTCTTGGGAAGAAGAAAGTGGTAGCATTTTGAACGGCAAAACTTAGACCAGTGGCGGGCTTCAGGGAGGCAGCTCTCCAGCCAACCTAAGGGGAGGAGTGCTCTGACAAGCAGAGCTGCCCACGAGTGGCATGGGGCTGCCGAAAAGGCTGCAGGATCCTCAGACGCGCAGAGTCCAAGCAGAGGCATGGGGACCCGCGCGGTCAGGATCTCCCCGAAGAGGGCATTCGGAGGGTCTGTCAGCCTGCCTCTGGGATGGAGAGTCAAGACCTTAACACGGAGACTGATCAGGCCACTAGGTCATGGTCAAGGTCAGGCCACAAGCCATGTGCTGCTCGCTCACACAGGGGCTAACTCAGCTGCCCCTAGAGGAGTATTCGAGGCAAATATGACGGGGACCCAATGAATATCAGACCCAATGACACAGGCCAAAGATGGTCAGTCCTTATTGCCCTAGCTGGTAACGGAAGTCACGAAACGGAGAAGGGAGTGGGGGGAATGGAGGCCAATGGGGATGAGGAAGGAGACGGCCACGGGCACTGTGCCAGAGGGTGTGGGGTCACTGATTTTGGCCAAGGAGGAGTCAGAGAGACTGCAGGTCATCTTGGGCGGAGACGGGCGGCCCCGCCACCCTGTCACCTACGGAAGGCTGGAGCAGCGTCCTGCCACGTGGTGCTAGGCGTTACCGGAGCAGAAACAGCCGCGTCGGAGGGGCGGGGTTGAAATCCGGCTCTGCCGTGAAACCTCCGGAGACACAGGACTTTAAGCTCTCAGTTTCCTCGCCTGTGAAAGGGGTTCTGCCTCCTTCGGGACAATCAAGAGGGAGTGTTTGCAACATGCTTAACGGGAGGTCTGCCTCCCACTGAGCCATCACTAAACAGCAGCTGTTATTATTATTTTCATTATTGTTGTTTTGAGTGTCGGACTTTCAAAAGCCTATTCTATAAAGCCCATTATCCAAATACATTCCAACTCTTCAACTCATTTTTGGAATCAGGGAATGGGAAATGATTTGTAGTCAGAGAACATTCTGGAAAGTACTTTGGGAAACAGTCTTCCTTGTTCAGGCTGAGATCCTCTGTAAAACGGGCACGATAACACGTTTTAGCACATGGTGCCTGTCCCATAGAGAATCCTCAAAAACGTTAGCAATTATCTTCATTATTTTAACTAATCACATCATCATCGTAGCTTCTTTTTAACTTTTGGAGCATGAAGTTAGCTTTGTTTTGTTTTTCAAATTTACTATCAAGAATTGCCTGGTTCTTGGTTTACTCACTGATTACCATTTTTCCCAATGAGACAATCTAATCAGAATTTGGTTACTTAACTAATAAATGTTTCCGAGGGTCAATCTGACACTGCTTTAGTATTGTGAAAGCACTCCTGTTCTTATTAGGGTAGTTCATGCATGGCCCTTCAGTTCGTTTATATTTATCACAAAATACAGTGGGTCTTCACGGGGGATGGTTTTGCCCCCAAGCCATATCTGGAGGCAGTTTTGTTCGTTACAACTGAAGCTGGGGTTGCTACTGGCATCTCATGGGTGAAGGTAAGGGACGCTGTTAAACATCCTAAGGTGCAAAGGCCAGGCCTCCACAACAGGCATATTCAGCCCCAAATGTCAGTAGTGTGGAGGCTGAGAAACCCTGGTCCGACATCTACCTTTCCTACTCTCTTTGCCTGAGAAATGCCAAGAGGACCAGGGGCAGATGACTTTGTGGTGCATTGCACCAGGCACTGTTTTTGAGAAAAGTTGTGGGGACTTGCAAAGCTTTTTTTTTTTTAGCAAAGAGCAAAATCACAGATAACCAAAGCACTAAGGGCATGCCCTCCTGCCGGCTAGGTGTCCCCCTCTGGCTTCCCTGCCCTGGCCAGGCTGTGAGCATCACCTCAGCCAGAGCAACATTTTCAGTGTGGATCAAACCTCCTAAGGAATCCATAGAACATGAGCACTGGGGACTGTTTGCCCAAGACTGAGAGGGGGAAGGGATTGTGTTTGGGGGGCTGATGATGCTGAACTTTCAACCCTTCTTAGCAATGTTTGCTGGCCAGAAAGCAAAGCCAGCTGTATTTGGACAGCACTTTATACAAACAGACAACACAGACTGTTATCTCCTAAATTGGAGGCTTTCTACAATGTCTTCTCATGTGGGCACTGGACTCAGGCGGGAAGACCACCCACAGGCAAGCACGCAGCACCTCCCAGGGAGGCCCTCTAATCACTCACCGTTCTCACCACCTGTTCTGGGCTGTGTTATCAGATGTGAAGGAGCCAGCTAATAACCGTTTATAAGCTATAAATGGAAGTGGCTATAGCAGGGAGCTGATAAACATTTTGAGGGCAAATTATTTGTGTAGCTGACTGTCATTTGCACCCCTCTCAACTGCTTAAAAGGACGTGTTTCAGGTTACAGGATGTCTAAATGGCTGTGTGCAGGGAGGATGCCTATTGCAGTGCTGTGTCTGTGGTCTCGATCCAGGCCACAGATAATGACAACAGCCCGGGATATTTGCAGCCTTCCTGGGCACCAGGTCTTTTTTCTTAACCCTGTTTGGGGGTGAAAAGGAAATTCCAAAGCTAGAACCCCTTAAAGTATCTCATGTGCTTTGAAATCTCAAATCTCAGGGTGGGGTTGAAATGCATGGACAGAGTTGTTTAGGAAGTGAGCTCTTACACACCCCATTACTTTGGGTTGGGTTTTGTTTCATTTCTGCTGAAAGAACGGCCAGGATGGGAATGCTGTATGTAAATGGACATCTGACTGAGGCAATTACAGCCCTGAATTGTGTTTGTAGGGCTTAGCACAAAAGAAGCGTTTCAGCAATGCAAATACGGTCACAGCCGAGCCACTATCGTGCCTTGGGTTGGTGGGTTGGTAGCTATTGGATTAAAAGGCTGAAGGGGGAGTTTTGGAAATGAAAATGGTGTGAGGAGTAGGGAAGAAGCGCCCTGGACATTTAAATAACAAAGTGACACCCTGTTTTTTCACCAGGGGCATGGGAGAGTGGGCAGAACTTGCTGCCCAAGTTCTGCCCAATTTCTACTTTTATCTTCCCAGGGGAGCCACAGACTAGAGTCTGTGTGTGACCAGAGTCTCCAGAGGCTCTGAGCCACTAGTGCAGGACCTGGGGATCGCTCATTTCATGCTGTCTTAGGATGTGGGAAGGGTGCCAGGGGGCTGCCTGCAGAGCCGGTTCCAGACCCCTCTGCTCTTGCTGGGCTGGGGTATCTTCAGCAAGTGTCTTACCTTCTCTGCACCCATGTGTTTATTTGCCACAAGGGATGCTTATGGCTGAGGGTACTGCTGGAAGCTCCAGAAGTTTGACTAGACACCATCATCAGGGAATCCACAATTGGGCTGGAGAGAACACCTTTTACGGAGAGATCGTCAACCGTCCAAGGCCACAGAGAACTGGCAGCAGTGCCCCAGGGGAAAAAGGAGAGCAGGGAGACCCTAAGGAGGGGGTCTGGCTTGCATTGGCCTCCAGGGGTGGTTGGGTTCGATCGGGGACTGAGGGAGGGAATGCCATGACCAGAGGCGCAGTGGAGGGCATCCACGCTGTCCTTCAAAGGCACAGTTTATCTGTCCCAAAGGAGCAGACTGGAGCCTTGCAGGTTGACATTAGGGAAGCAAGTTAGGGCGACATTGTGAAGGCAGAGGTCAGTCTTTTCCTGGTAATACCTGAGCAGGAAGGGCTGGAAAGCAGTGATCTGAGGCAGGTGGGTCTCGTGAAAACGTAAGACACCTGAGGGAGAGACAGCACCAGCCCAGCATCAGGGGTGGGCAGCTCACAGGCAGCTGGAAAGGAGAGACAGGGAGGGAAGAGACCGCAGAGAAATAGCCCGCTGGCCTCAGGAGGAGAGCTAGCAAGACCCTGCTGGGGGTGAGGCTGAGCCTGAGTCACCAGGAAAGTGACATACCTTCCACAGAAACTAGCACGTCCTAGAGACTGAAAGGAGAGCTTTGCTTCCTACTCTTTGAATTTGGAGGCAAAGCATCCACGTAGAAACACCCCGCAGGAAGTTGGAAATACAGACCTGGAGCTGGAAAGGGTGCGTTTGCTTCTCTAGGTCCCAACTCGGTTGTTATCACTTCAAGGGCGGCAGTGTCATCCCAGGACAGTGGACATTATATTGGGCAACCACTATGTACTGAATTATTATCAGCTGAAGACATGTTCTTGTCAGGCCACAGCCCTACAAAAGCAGGATTAGGATGATTGTTATATTCAGAAACAAAGGTTCAGAGAAGTTAAGAAATTTATCCAAGTTCACACAGCTTGTAAGCAGCTGAATTGGGATTCACGCTCAGGTCTGGCTGATGGAAAAGGCCATACTCTCCCCATTCTCCCTCATGACCCCCTTGACTTCTTAATGCTGGAACTCTTTCATGTGGAACTTCTGCATCTCTACAACTAATGCAATGCCTTGGGCACAATGGTTAACGTTTTGATATGTGTTAAATATTAATCTTTCTTTCTGCTACCACATTTCTTACAAATAAATATCAAAATTTTATTAGTCCACGAGTTTGAAAAATAAAACAAGAACAAAAAAACTTGGCCTCTTTCTCTTAAAAGCATCCAGTTTAGAGACATCAAATTAATCACAGTTATTTGCTGAGTCAAAAATTATACACTCCCTTTTTCTTTTTTTGCAAAGTGAAGGAAATATCTGAAAGGCAAAGGAGACAATATAAATTTATCCTTAACTTTATTACAAAGTATTTATCTAGAAGTTTTTGTTAATAAAATTCTTTGGCAAAACTTTAATAATTTTCTAAAAGTAAAACTTAGATGCATCTCTTGCAGGTAGCTATCAGGCCATATTCATCCATGTTAAAATATCATTTATATATTTGGGGAAGGAAAGTACACAGATTGTGCAAG
Organism: Tursiops truncatus; assembly: GCF_011762595.2. Classification (NCBI taxonomy): domain Eukaryota; kingdom Metazoa; phylum Chordata; class Mammalia; order Artiodactyla; family Delphinidae; genus Tursiops; species Tursiops truncatus. Next base: position 29,150,894 of record NC_047039.1, on the reverse strand, counting down.
GTCTCACAGTAACTAGAAGTTGGAATGTAAGATGAGTATTTACCGCTTCTACTCTTAAAGTCATGCCAAAGCCAGGCTACCTCCCATATAGTTTCAAGGAAAAATGAAATCAGAAACCTAGCTATGGTGATTTTTACTGCATTGAAGTTTTTGCCAAATCTGGGTTCTTAAAGGAACCAGAGTGTTTTGGCAGGGACCTTGCATTTTTTTCAACCGTCACCTGGAGCACTTAGCTGGGATCCTCTACTGTACAATGAGTTTGCCTCAACCCTTCCTGCCCTCTTCTTTAATTTAAATCAGAGTAAACAGTATATGAGAGTATGTTACAGTATATATTCTCTACTGACTACATGTTTCTTCCTCCATAACCCACTGGCAGGCAGGAAGCGGACAGTCTTCATCAATTTCCTGGAGAATTAGCATTTTCTGTCAGGTTGCATTGCTTTTTCACCCAAGGAATTTCTGAACACCGGAGAGAAACCCTAGGCAAAGTGACCCATTGGTGGTTTGGTGAAAGCATCGTTTCTGTGTTAATGATCCTTTTACTCCATGAGCCTAATCATAAAAATCTATATGTCCACAGAGGTCTAAAGCAAATTAAGTTAAACTGTAGAGAAATGGAAAAATATTACTTTTCCGTTTTGTTTTATTTCATTTTTAAATCAAAATGATTACACTTTTTCATATGGTTGTTACAGACAAGGCTTTATGCCTCTGTGCACCAGCGAGAAAAAAAAAAAGCGAGAGAAAAACAACGAAAAATGTTTGTTTGGATAATACAAATTTTGCAACCCAGGGAAAAAGTTGTAGAGCTTCATTTTACTTTTCAGCCTATGTATTAAGCTATAGGAGTCCATTGTAGAAGCAATACGCACTATTTCTTAGACAAAGAAAAATTAATAATTGATTTTGATGCTGAAATCAAAATCTACTTTGTAATCTTCAGTCCTGGAATGGTGGCAAAACCAAAAAACTGAGCATGTGCAGGCCAACATCCCCACACTGCCCTCTGGTGGTGGCCTGCCTCTTGGCATCTTTGGACTGATAACTAGGGGTCAGGCAGCTGGGAGCCTTTTGGGCAGTCGAGGTTTGACTGCTGTGAAGAAGGAGGTCATTGCAAATATTTTACAGTTTTATCTTTTTGTGTGTCCTTCACCTTTATCACATGTCCTAGTTTTCAGTCATCTCCCGTTCACCTCCCCACTGGCCTGCTAGCTACTTGGTGACAGGACACTGTCATCTTCATCTTGTGCACCCACTTAATAGAACCCAGTGCCTGTTGAATGCATGTTAAATGTGTGAAGAAAGGGATACCTCATTAAACTGGAGTGTGGCTGATTTTCCCCACCTCCCCCCCAAAGAAGGGGACTGTGCTCTTCTTACTTGTATTTACCATGTGCCCACAGAACTGAGCCGGAGTGAGGGCACCTGATTATTGGGGACCTGACACGTGGGCACCTGCATCTTGGGGACCTAGAGCTTGGGCAGCCGCATCTTGAGGAGCTAGTGTGTGGGCATGTGCATCTTGGGGCCCACTTTAGATTCAACCTCAGACCCTGGCCTGGCTATGTAGCTGACATCTCTCTCCATCACTGATACAGCTAAAGTGATAGAGCCAGCAGGGCTCAGACACAACATTTGGAACACCAATTTTCTCTTCTCATTTCAAATGCAGGGATACTACAATGCAAATGTGGAAAAGACATAACAACTGTTAGCAACAGTTTGACCTCCATAGCCTGTTCACAGTGTTACCAACCTCTTAGAAACAGTACTTCCTGATGAAATAACTTGGTCCATTTTTTTTTTCTTTCTTCTTTCTGCTCTTCTTTCTGCCCTTTCTGAAGGGCAAATCACTTCACAGGGCCTCATCTATGAAATTAGAGCATTGATTAGCTAGAGCCTTCCAGCTCAGATATTTCCTTCAATCTAGTCTCTTATAACTTTTCTTTATTTTAATTAAATTCACTAAAATTAAAAAAGTGACAACTTAGACATGTTTCTCTCTTTGCAGAGAGCTCCCTACTCTGCCCTGCTTGTCCCTTTTTCCCACCAGAATCTCTAACCAGTCCATCCTTGACACTTGCCTTCACAGGAGATGGCCTTTATAAAGATGGGCTTCTGCTTTTTAGATCTTTTAAAGAAATCTCACACATAGAAAAATGTTCATAGTAGCATTGTTCATAGTTACCCAAAGCTGCAACTAACCTGGATGTTACTGTATATATTCTGGAATACTATACAGCCATGAAAATGAGTGGCTTACACAGAGGCATATGAACGTGTGGTGTGATGACATGCCTGCTCAAATACCCAGGATTGGGGAGTTAAACAAAACATACAACAACAAGAAAATAGGGCAAACACTTTACATTGTAGATTTCCATTTTTTCTTAAATGGGAAATTTTGCAGAGGCACACATGAGAGGAACCTGAATTGACATCTCGGGGCAGAGCTTCTCACAGTGTCATTGCAAAGCCTGTCAGGATCATCTGAGGGCCTTGTCGGAAACAAAGATGCCTGACTCCACGTTGGCTCTCCTGCATCACAATCTCCTGGTGGGACTGGGGAAGCATAATAAAGTCCCCAGCTGATTTTCATGCACAGTAAACTATGAAACCTTGTTCTAAAGCTTGGTTAAATCTCAAGGAGGATGGTTCTTCGTTAACCTCCGAGGTTTCTTATTGTCTCAAACATCACCAATGTCCCCTGACGGTCTAAGGCAAGGACCAAGCCCAGTAACATTCAGAATTGAGGGGGACACATGCCACCCTCATTTTCATGGGCTGTTTGAGAATCAGATTTATGAAGACCAGTTGGCCAAAGAGAGAGTACCAAGCAACCCAAGACCCTTGAGCAGATTTTAGCCAAGATTTTGGGGGTCAGAGAGAGGCCAAGAATGCCACTCTTATATTAAGAAAAAGCCAGTAAGCCAGGGGATGTGGTTGCATATTTATGAGGAGGTTAATATATACTGAGCAAAAGACAACAATAATCAAGCTTAGTTGGGGTGCTTTTTTTCCTCCCTTTAAAGACATTTAAACTCAGTCCAAAAGCTGACCTCAAGTTCCTATCTTATTATTCTAAGCCATATCATTAGCTACAGGAAATAATCCTGTTGGTTGGAGGAAATACTTAAGGAGCAGTTTTCTTTAGTCTTTGCCAAGTGTATGATGTAGTGGGGAAGCTAAATGCAAGGCACGCTTTATGTTCACCTGGTATTAACGTGTGACATAATTGATTCATCCTTTTAGAGATGGAGACATCTTCTGGATCAAAATCATAAAATGAGTGACTAGGTCTTTATGGTCCATGACAAGGGGGGCGGATTAAGGCATAAACTGGATAATTTTAGGTAAAGAGGAAATAGCGGCTTTATTTCCTCTACAATCCCTATGGTTTTGGTGTCGACCCACCCTCTTTTTGTCATTATGAAAGTAAGATTCATTTCAGAATATCTCCCTGAATTTGATTAATTGATGGATTGAGTTGTCCTTGGTTACTGTACATTGCTTTACATAGCAGTTAAGAGGGTGGACTCTGGGGCTTCCCTGGTGGCGCAGTGGTTGAGAGTCCGCCTGCCGATGCAGGGGACACGGGTTCGTGCCCCGGTCCGGGAAGATCCCACATGCCGCGGAGCGACTGGGTCCGTGAGCCGTGGCCGCTGAGCCTGCGCGTCCGGAGCCTGTGCTCCGCAACGGGAGAGGCCACAACAGCGAGAGGCCCGCGTACCGCAAAAAAACAAAGAGTATGGACTCTGGAGTCCACTGACTAGGATCAAATTCCAGCTCTGCTACTTAGAAGTGGGGTGATCTGCTTGGGTAACCAACTGTCCTGATTTGCCAGGGACCAAGAAGTTTGCTGAGACATGGCACATTCGGTGCTGAAACCAGGCAAGTCCCAGGCAAACTGGGACAGGCTGGCCATCCTAGACCTGGAGCAAGTTATCTCACCTTTCTATGACTTCAGTTTCCTCACCCGTGAAGTGGAGGTGCTAGCACAGCAGCCCACCCCGTGGGGTGGTTGGGGAATTCCCGGAGGCAATCAGCACTTGGAACTGTGCCGGGTGCACAGCAGGCACCAGCGTGTTTTGTCACTTTGAACTAAAAATGCCCCGTTCCACCTCCTCCCGGCACAGAGAACTAATGTGGTATGATGACGGGTCTAGACCGGGACCCAGACCATGCGCAACACTTATGGATATTGTGAACCTTCCTTCGCTGCGTGGTTGGCTGGTTGAGATGCTCACAAAACAGGTATTTGGTATCTTCCACGCAGTAACAGGCATGACATTCGGGGCCTGAATATCCTCTACGCTTCTCTGGGTGACTGTGACTCCACTCGTAGGGTGTTGTGACCACACACTCGCCTGTGAGCCATGGAAGCAGGAGGCCATGGCCCGTGTTAGGAAGCAGGCAAGATGGTCACTGCCCCAGGGCGTGGACTGAGAAGGGAGAGGAGTGGGGACCAGGGCTTGGGGGAGGGGAGATCAAGCTTGGACTTGGAACCTTGAGGGGTCAGGGACCTTAAAGACCACCTGGATATAGGAGTCACATCAGAGAAGGAGAAGAGGCCAGGTCTGTTCTCTGATTTCCTCAAAAGTTCATGGGAAGAAATGAAAAGGATGGCAGGAAGGGCAATCAATAAGGAAAAGCAGGTTGAGGAAATATACACCTGCATGGGCCAGTTTACAGTAAATATTCTATTCATTCAACACATATTTATTGAACACCTACTATGCACCAGGTGCCGTGTGCCGCCTGCACTAGAGGTGTGTCTCTGAGCACAACAGGCAGCGGCCTTCTATCCTAGTAGGGCCACCCCTTCTTTCAACATGCGGTTACTGAGCACCTACTGTGTGCTGTGCAGTGTTCTAGGCACTTGCCTTGTGACATTCACAGATTAGTAAACAAACACATATATAGGAAAACATCAGGGTAATGAGAGAGAATACTAACAGCTGATGATCACTGAATGCCTGCTCAGCAGAGCACTGACCAGCCCAAGATGTCAGTAGAGCTGGGGTGGAGAAGCTCTGCTCTAGAATGCCTGGGGAGACAGCAACATCAGGCAGGGGTAACAGAAGCCTCTGTGATCTTCTGTATTTGAGCTGAGTCCATGACCAGAAAGGCATCAGCTATGCACACACCTGGGAATAGCCCATGCAAAGGCCCTGAGAAGGACAGGCCCAGGCTTGTGCAGGGAAGCCAGCAGGCTGGGAGTGAGGGAGCGAGGAGATGAACGAGAGGGAGGAGGGTAGAACAGGTAGGGAGTTGCAGCTGAAGTAAGGGGCCTGGAATTTATGCTAAGCACAACCAGAAGCCACTGGAAGGCCCCAAATTGTGAGATTATATGAGCCTTTTTAATCTTCTTTTTGCTTATCTGTATTTTATGACTCTTATGGGCTGAAAATGCCCCCCCGAAAACTCATATGTTGACATCCAAACCCCAGGACCACAGAACATGACTATATTTGGAGATGGGGCCTTTAGAGAGGTGATTAAGTTAAAATGAGGTCATAGGATGGGCCCCAATCCAGTCGGACTGCTGTCCTTATAAGAAGAAGAGAGTAGGACACAGACATTTGCATGGAGGGAAGACCATGTGAAGACACAGGAGGAGACAGTCATCTCCAAGCCAAGGAACGAGGCCTCAGAAGAAACCAATCCTGCTGACACTTGGATCTCGGACTTCTAGCCTCCAGAACTGTAAGAAATGAATTTCTGTTGTTTAAGCCACCCAGTCTGTGGTACTTTGTTATGGCAGTCCTGGTAAACGAACACAATGACTATGTTCCAGTGAGAGAAAAATGTGTACACAAACACATAATTAAAGAAAAAGCAACAGTACAATTTCTTTAAATAGAATAGCTAAAGGAGACATTATCAACATGTTTGAGACTCCAAGTAGAAATGAAAGCTTTCTTCAAAAACTAGCTGTAAGGATAAGAGGAGAAATAAATTTAAAGAAACATGGGTACCTTAAGAATAGAAGTAGGAGATGTCAGTGGCATCCTCCCCTAAAATGTCAGATGCCTTAATCTTGTGGTGGAGGCCACGCAATCTCAGGACGTCCTGCCTTCAAGGGATTCAATTTGGTGAGGAGCACACAGGGCTGTGGGGAATACATCGTAGCCACCACCTGCCTCCCTCTGATAAGTTTTGTAAAACTGCTTTGGAAAAGTCAGTTGAGTTTACAAAGAGCATTCAAGGTTGTGAGAGGGATGGCATCACAGCAAAACGGAAGGAAGGAAGGAAGGGAGGGAGGGAGGGAGGGAGGCAAGAGAGACAAAAGACATAAGTGATTAGCAGACAGTGTTTAGCTGTCTGTGTTTAGCAGACAGAGTTTCAAAATGGCCACTATGGTTGGATGCCAAAATAGAAAAGGGAGGTTTTAAAGAAAACATATAATAAAATATGCAAAAAATATGCACTAAAGAGGAGGGGCCAGGAGGTGTATGTCAGCACATCTTACTTTTCATTTGGATGCTTTCAGAATAGTGTTAGTTTGTAGACCACAGACATAACACCATTCAGTGTATCTGTATGTCCCATGGTGAATGGAACGTGACACAGACCACAGCCATCCCCCAATTCCATGCCCTATCCATTGTGGAATTGCCTTATTTAGATCTCAGAAGGAAAGCTCAATTGTATCTTATTCTTTGCAATGCAATTTGACTTGCATAGACCGGGCTGGAACAGGGCTGTTAGAATACTCTTTATTGAGAATCATCCATTATCACCATTTATCTGAGAGCTTGAGAGAAACCGTCCTCTCAGCAAATGCCCCATAGCAGTGAACACTGGCCAAGCATTTCCACTGATCTTCCCTGTTCGGGTCTCACTTCTCAGTGTCACAAATGCTTCCTGTTCCAGATTCCCTGGAGCGAGAACTTCCCCTCCCCAAGTCTCAGTGGGTTTGGTAGGTGCTGGGTCTGGCTGGGGCTAGGAGATTTGAAATGGAGTTGTAAACAGTAGGGTAAGTGAGAGCTGTGTGATCATGCGGACCCTACTGTGGACCCGTTGCAGACCCTCCAAGGGAGGATGAGTGATGGGGATGTCCTTGGTGAACTTCACTAAGAGAAGAGAAACCTAGAGGAGCGGAGGAGGGAGAGAATGAAAGAGCACCTTAGTGTTCACAACTAAGGGACTTACAGGGTGGAAATGGGCTGTATTGTCACTTAGTAGAAAACAGTGCCAGGAACCAAGGCAGCAAGACTCAGAGAAATCCTGAACGCAGAGTCCAGGGTCCTCGGGGTAGGCTGACTTTGAGGACAGCTCACAACGATTCTCGCCTCCTGGTAGACACGCCCTGATGCCATCCTTGCCCTGGGCACAGGCTGGGTCTGCTGACTTGCTCTATGTTTGGGTTACAAAATTGCAACCTCCATCCTCCTGGCACACACTCTCTCTCACCAGCTTTGATGAAGAAGTCGCCACGTTGGAGAGGCCCACGTAGCAAGGGTCTGCGGGCGGCCTCTGGGCAACAGCCGGTAAGGAGCTGAGGCTCTCACTCTATCAGCCCTGAAGGAACTGAGCCCTGCGGACAAGCACCCGTGAACTTGGAAGTGGATCCTGCCTCAGTTGAACCTCTGTTACAGGTTTGCAGGTGAGTGGAGCCAATACCTCCATCACAGCCTGTACATGACCCTGAAGGAGAGGACCCCTCTAACCCATGCCCGTGCCTGACCCACAGGAACTGCGAGATTGGAAAAGTCGTTGTTTTAAGCTACTAAATGTTGGGATAGATTATCATGCAGTCAGAGGTAACCAATACAGCCCCCCGCTGAGACTTGTGTGCCCTCACACGAGACCCCCAGTCAGAGGCGAGCCTGGTGCTACCCTCACCCACTGCACAAGCTGGAGGAGGGGGACTCTAACCTTGAATGTCCCTTCCAGGTCTGAAGTGTGAGAGAACAGGTTGGCATTTCCACGTTGGTATTTGACATTAGCTGTGCTTCTGTGCAAGAGCCTTGGCCTTCCTTGCCATTGCAGACCCAGGCTCGGAGCGTCCAGGTATGCTCTGATGCCCAGAGCTGGACACTGAAACACTTCGTAAATGCGGTGAACCATTCTCAAGTCTCCTGACGTTTGTAGACTCAAACTACTGGAGGCAGAGGCATTTCATGAATCCTTCTTGAAATAACCTTTTTCCCTTGCTCTACTTTTTCTGTCTTTCTCTAACACGTACCACCTTCTAGTACATTTTGTAATTTACTGATTTATGATGTTTATTGCTTATTGTCTGTCTCTACTGACCTACAGGTATTTGAAAGAAACACAGCCAGACGGGGGTCTTTGTTTTATTCACGGATGTATTCCAAGGGCCTAAAACAGCACTTGACACACAGCATGTGTTCAGTTAATAATTGCTCAATGAACGATTGCCTTTTTGGAGGTGAGGTGGGGTGTGTGAGGAGGGGAAGGTATTAGGATACAGGTCACAATAAACTTTGAACTATGCTGTCTATATTTTTTAAATTACTAAATGGCCACTTTGGGCCTTAAGTACCAATATGATGCCCTAAACATAGAGATTCCCGAGACCTGACCCCAACACAAGTTATTGCTTCTCACAGAACTTGGGACGTTTGGAGTCCCTGACCAATCAATCCTACAGCAGCCTCTGCCGGGATCCCAAATTTCTCCCCCACCCTTCCCCTTACCCCAGGCTGCCTACGCACATTATAATTCTTATATGTGAATTAAGATACACAAAAGTTGCAAAGCACTGGTCCAGTTAATCAACCTGAATTATGAAGTTCAAAATAGACCAGTTGTGAATATTAGTCTGTTGATAATTATATGCTGAATTGGACACAATCGTTTTCCTGCCTAGGGTTTATTCTCCCTTCTTTTAATCATATAGTCCATATTTTTCTAGAAAAGCTCTTACTTCTCTGCTCTTAAATCTCTGACTACCTTCATGTCTGGATCCAGCACTGGGCACCTGTCCCAGGCCTGGAGGAATGAACCAACACCCCCCATGTCCCAGTGACTGGCCCAGATTCCTGTATGTCATCCAAGTCCAGCTCATAAGACTCAAATAGGGGATGCTTGTTTAAACTGTTATGACAGAGACTTCTTTTTCTGGGGTTTCAGGGAGAATGAAGAATAAACCTGAACCTCCTAGCATCTGCCCCCAGTCGTGAGCCTGCCTGAGAAAAGAGCCAACATGGAGGAGAGCTGAACTGAGAGGGAAAGAACGAGGCTAAGTTCTGATAGCATCAGTGGAGTGCCTGGATCCAGCTATGCCTGAAGATAGATAAACTTTTCAGTTACGTAATTCAATAAATTCCCATTTTCTTATTCATACTGGTTTGAATTGAAAGTGTCCTGACTGATCAAATAATACATAGAGGAGATAGCACACAAGCCAGCCCATCTCATTTTCCTTCTCCTTGAAGCAAGACAACAAAAAGATGTTAATGTGCATATTATAGATGATTCAGTTAATAGTCCTGTATCTACAGCAGCATTTTGAATGATACAAGTTCTCTGTGATTCCATAGAAGTGGAACATTTGGGGCAGTGATGCTTCTGACTGTTATCCCACCGACAGGACTCACCAAGATGCCAATTCATCTAGTATTTTTAATTGTGCCACTTTGTAAACCTCTAAAACCTAAAGTCTGAGGGTCCTATTTGGTTACCTGCCTCAGCTTGCCCAACGTCTTTAAGACAGCGACAAGGTCATCACCAATTCTCGGTTTCTCAATCAGATATATAAAAGTGAGCTGCGGGGTGGCTTCTTGAGCGCAAACGCAAAGTATGAGCAGTGAGTGGCTCCACTCCCAATAAGCATATAAAACTTGAGTTTTACTAGTTGCGAGCATACAGTACAGTGTGTTCGTACTCTGCCACTGCAGGCCATGGCGGACACAGCCACACGCAAGCCTAGATCTGAATGACAGTAAAGTGCAAAGTCTGCTCAGGCGGCTGCAGTGGTGGTTCTCTGCCCTGGGGAACCGCGCGGTGTGTGGTCCAGGAGCTCTCCAATTACACAGCCCCACCCCCATTCCGACAAGTCCCCAGGGGGCAAATGCTCTGTAAAGCTTCCCGGGGTATCCCCTGTGACTCCCCCCCTACCCTTCGCCGGGCTGAGAATCAAAGCTCTGAACTGCTTTCCAGTTTGTTGAGAAGTCCCATCTCCCAGGATCTGGTCAGTTGAAGCACTGGACTTAATCTATAAATACCTTATCTTCAAAAAGAAAATATTTTCATGATTATCTAAGTAAGCAATATGTTTATTATAGAAGATTAAAAAATACCAGAGGGTATAAAGAAAAAAAAAAATCCACGAATACCCTTGCTAGAACCGCTGTATCATAACCTGGGCGCTTGTCAGCAATGCCCTACTCCAGAACTCCTGAGTCAGAATCTGCATTTTCACCAGACCCCCAGTGGGTTCTTTGCTTATTCAAATTTGAGAAACCTTGAGCTAGCTAATCCCAGAACAACTTTTGAGTGTATTTCCTTGTAGTCTCCTATACGTTTACTAAAGCTGGGATAGATATTAAATGATCAATATTGCAGTCGCCAACTTTTATTTTTATTTATTTTATTTTTTATTTTTTTGCGGTACGCGGGCCTCTCACTGTTGTGGCCTCTCCCGTTGCGGAGCACAGGCTCCGGACGCGCAGGCTCAGCGGCCATGGCTCACGGACCTAGCCGCTCCGCAGCATGTGGGATCTTCCCGGACCGGGGCACGAACCCGTGTCCCCTGCATCGGCAGGCGGACTCTCAACCACTGCGCCACCAGGGAAGCCCAGTCGCCAACTTTTAAAAGGTTATTTTAATTTTATTTTAATATTATTCGGAGGTTCAGTTTGTGCCCTGATTTTCTCTTTTAATTGCGTACTCTATCCACCATCACTTCTAGTTGTTTTGGAGGCTTTCTTAAAACCTCGTTTCTTCATTCTTGGGTGAAGAATAAAATGGGAGGCAGCACACGAAGGGTTAATGTCTACTCATTGCTGTCATACCCACCCAAAGACCCCACAGCCACCGCCTGCCAAGCCCAGATTTTGCAATATTTGCCATGCGCTTGAATCGTGTTGAAAGATGGACTGAACGGGGATTTCTTTTTGTTTGCACGTACTTGTGTGTGTGTGTGCGTGTTTCTCTGTGCACAGTCTCCATGTGTGGCCTCCTCCGGGTGAAAGCGCAGTGTTCCCACTGTTGCTTATCCTGAAGGCTTTCCAAACCTCCCTCCCGCCGACAGCCGGTGTGGGGTGGGGAACACCTCCGAGGAGAGAAAGGACAGTGAGCTGCACAGATTTCTCAGTCCGTTCCCGCTCAAGGCAGGCAGCCGAGGGAGCCTCCCTTCTTCAAGTCCTCTTTAAACCCATTTCTTTTTAGCTACATAGTTTTGGAAGGTGCCCAAAGGACTGGCGACCATGTCCCACCCTTCTCCAACAGCACTGGGAATACAGAAGAGGTGGCTGCTGCCGCTTGCCCAGAGGAAGGAAGGGCTGAGCAATCCTGGGGCCTTCGGGGCCTGGAAGCCAGTGGCAGGGGGATCAGGGTGGGTGGTGCTTTGCACTGGCCGAAGGGCCGAGACAGACCCCTCAGCCACAAGGAGGGCGAGGGGAGTATGGAAGTCCACCACTTCCCAGGGACCGTCACCTCACTCAATTATTCCCCCAGCAAGAATCGTTTGATATCTCGGTCGTCTCTCTCTCTTTTGCACACACGTTCTGGGAGCTGTTTCTTCCCCAGCTCTGTCCCCGCTCACATCTTCACCCCATGTCCCGCCCTGGTCTGCTGTTCTGGGCCTCGCCCCTTTCCTTTCTCTGTAACAGGAGTCTGATTTTACGAGGGCTCTTTGGCGGGCTAGGCCCGTCATGTTTCCACGTTTCCCGGTGGGGCCAGAAAGCGGGCCAGCCACGCTGAGCAGCTGCTCTGAAAACAGCACACCACCTCTCACCACCACTGTCTCCCACGGAGCTGAGCCCTCCTCCCACTTCCATCCGCGGGTTCCCTGGGGGCCTCTGGGCACACTCTTCCCGGCAGACGTGGTTGTCGCCACAAGCATGTCAGTCATCCTGAGCATCGGGCCCTGCTTGAATTCTCCAGCAAGCCCAGACCACAAAGCCTTTTGTTTGCAGCCTTGTCATCCTTCCCCCATTCCCACAAACCCGTGGTCCAGGGAAAACACCCAGTACAAAAACTTCCTGTTTGCATCTGGTAAATTTTCCACTAAAACTTTCAGCACCCAGGTGAATGGGTTCTGGATCCGAACTCTCTGAATACTGAGAAGTAAAAGAGGGCATTTCGTGTGCGTTTGGCGGCCGCGGAAGCCAGCAGCCTCCGGGGGTCCAGCGCAAGTCCCCGCTGGTGTCACCACGTGCGCAGCCCGCCTGCTCTGCTGGTTTTCCTTACCTTGAGCTCAGCCACCTATCCTGTCTGAAGAGAAGGGCGAGCTGTAGATTTCTCAGCGCTCACGATGGTTTTTCAGATGACTTGCGCCAACTCCCGAAGGTACTAGAAAAATGTAGACAGGTTGGCCACCGAAGGAAAAGCCATCGGTGGCATTTTTCCCAGCCTCAGCTGAATTCAAACCACAAAACACTTGTGTTTTCTACAACTTTCCTAGTTAACAAGACTGGATGGATGCCTCCGAAAAAAATAACGTTTCAAAATAATATTTTAAAACCTGGCATTATTTGTTTTTCCCTCTGTAAAGGCCAGTCTGTCATCATTTCTCCGTAGCAAGCTTCGGGGAAAGGGGTGGCTGATGGGCAGAAGGGACGTGACGTGGTAACTAGGAAGAGCATGAGACATGAAGGAAACAAAAATCCTTTGTTCAGAATCTATTCAGCCGCCTACCAGCACAGTCACAATCTTTCTGGGTCTCAGGTTCCTCCTTTGGAGAATGGGAAGAATAATAGTATAGGCTCAGTTACCTTACAAAATGATTTTATGAATCATACGAGCTAGTGTTTGTAAAAGCATTTATTCACCCTAAAGTGCTACACAAATGTGAGTTATCGTGCTTTAAAAAACACCTTGAAAGAAGTATTGAGTTTCTGGAAGCCTACATACCCAGAACCCTGGGTCGTGTGTTCTCAGATGGCAAATGGTGGTCCCTGCATGATCGGCCCCATGTACCCCAGTTGCTTTCTCGAGGGCTCAGGTTTTGGGGGGACTTTCCCATGCAGTAAATATGAACAGCAAGAGCTCCAGAAACTCATTCTTCGCTTACCTGTTTCTTTGTCTTAAACCATCACTGTTAGCACAATGGTTAAGGGTACACGTGGCACTGGAGCAGGACCGACATAGCTTTGAGTCTGGCTCTGCCACTTAACTTGTCTAACAAGTTACTTAGCTTCCCTGAGCCCAGTTTCCTCACCTGTAAAATGGGAATAACAATAATACTATTATTATTATCAATGCAATACATAGCTTACAGAGTTCTTGCGAGATTAAAAGGCGGTGCATCAAATTGCTAACTTGTACGGTATCTAGCACATTGATTAAATGAATGTATAATGATGATGATAATTATTTTAAAGAATTTGAAGGAGAAAGTTTCCATTAACTGGTTCTTTTGCACTGAGTCGTAGAACTTCCTATTGGCCATGCATTCATTAGACAAGCGTTTGTTTAATACCTTCTAGGAGCCCAAGCATACCTTTTGGTTCAGTTTAATGAAGGGCTACCACCCTGACCAAATACCTCCGGTACTCTAGCACTGAGAACTCCAACTGCAGTGTACCAAAGGAAGATGAACATAGGGAAAGTTAGTACTTGGCGGATACTGGAGGAGGGCCTCTGCGGGAGCAGAGCTTTGGCGTTTGGGGTAGGTTGCAAACACGGTAAAAATGATCTGGAGCAGTGATGCATTCAGATACAGGATAGATGGTAATAGCAAAGAGACTCAAATATAGTGGCCAAAATAAGATAGAAGCTTATTCCTGTCTTACTCAAGGACTGGGTAGGCAGTCCAGGGCTGCAGGAGTGGCCTGCTGGCATCAGGGAGCCAGGCTTCATCCCCCTTGTTACTCTGCCTTCTCCCAGGGTGTTTGTCAGGTCTATTTGGCTCCCTGACATGTATGATGGATTGGCATTCCAGCAAGCAGGAAGGAGAAAAGGGAAGGCACAGCCACTGCCTTGAAGGACATGACCTGGAAATTACACACATCCCTACTGTAACTTAGTCACATGATCACAGATAGCAAGGGACAATGGGAGATGTAGTCTTCATGCTAGCTTGCCATGTAACCAGCTAAAATGTGGGGATTCTAGTACTACAAGAAGGAGGAAAGGATAGCAATACAGTAGACCACACAGCAGATGAACAGTTTTGCCAAATAAGGGAGAGTGAGTCATGAGAAGCCAGGAGAAATGGCTGATGGACAGGGGGAACTGAGCCACAGACCGCTGAGGACTCTGTGGGCTGTGTGGTTATAAGAGAGCAGTGTGGTAGGAGGTGGCGTGTTTGTGCAGGTGGCTGCAGTATGGTGGGCACACTGACTATGTGGGATTGTAGAAGAAAGTATGATTTGAGGACTGGCCCATCATCACTTAAATGTCATTTCTGGGACAGCCTGATTCAGTCTGGGATTTTTCTCTGCTACTTGAATTATTTGCCCATTCATTATGGGGTCACTTCACTGACTTTTCACTCAAGTTTCTACTTTCTTATATGAGCTCTATCCACTAATCACTACTGTCTACAGTAAAGGTTGGATATAACAACATCAACAAGGAAAGAGATAGGATTACACTAAAGACTTTCTGAAGTGGTTCAGATGCTATCTCACCTGGGATGAGAAGGAAGGATGTGATCCCCTTTCATGATCTTCTCCAAATTTGCAATCCTTAGACCACTAATTGAGCTGGTGAAAACTCAGTCTAAGAAGTCAGATAGATTTGAACTTGTATTGAACAATGTAGGGAAGGTATATCAGTGTATATTATTTTAATTTTAAAGTTCTCATCTCCAGCCTCATTTTCAACAACATGATAGCACCAAGCTAAAAGTGATCCTTATAAAGATGTACTTCTTGTGTTTATTATGGTTTGGATTTTTGTGCCAAGAATACATATGACAGGGCTGCCATTCTTCCCAGCTAAATGCACGTGAACATGTGTTCTTGCATTTTCATCTGTTTCTCTGTGGAGAAATCATGCACTGAACCAACAACTCCTTTGGAGCAGTATCTTATGATTTCAAAAGCTTCTGTCTGGGCTTCCCTGGTGGCCCAGTGGTTGAGAGTCCGCCTGCCGATGCAGGGGACACAGGTTCGTGCCCCGGTCCGGGAAGATCCCACATGCCGCGTAGCGGCTGGGCCCGTGAGCCATGGCCGCTGAGCCTTGCTGTCCGGAGCCTGTGCTCCGCAACGGGAGAGGCCGCAACAGTGAGAGGCCCGCGTACCGCGAAAAACAACAAAAAAAGCTTCTGTCTGTGAGCCACCAAATAGGCATTCATGGTGGGCATTCTTTTCTCTCAGCTTGAACCTCACTTTACAGAGATGTGGTTCCTCGGCTTAGACACGGATGGTGCGTCCAGGGTGCCCAGAGGGTTGCTAGAGCCTCTGAGACTTGGAGAAAGAGAAACATGCTAAATGTGTCTGTGCAAACTTCACTTGTGTCTGCCAAGAAGCAATATAGCTTAGTGAATTACAGGAGAATGGGGGCCTGCCATATTGATCCTCGAGCACTGACTTTGCAAGAAATCTCCAGGAGTAATGGATATGAATGAAGTTACCTGGCTTCTGGTTTAACCTTGTCACTCAAAAAAACTTTGGTAGTTCATTATATCTCCAAGTACCGGATACTTATATGTTGCTAAGGATAAAGGGTTGGATGTGATAGGCCTGTAAACACATAATTACTGTATACTGTGTGAGTTGTAGATTGAAAGCTGTAGGGCTACGTCTACAATCCCAAAGGTGGGATTTGGTGCCCAAGATCAAAGCCCTCTACACTCTGGCATTTCAGGATTCAAAAGAACAAAGGCAGGCTCCCCTCACTCAATAGTGAAACTGTCAGTCAAAGCATGTAAATGGTGCTTTACAATGACATTGACAATGGAAACATAAAAACAATAGAGAGGGAGATGACAGCGAGACAGGGGAGAAGTGGAAAGACTTGGAGGTAGGTGGGCAGACGACCTCATCTTACAAAGCAGGGAGACAAGAGATTTCATCTTTAGTTGATGGAAAAAAGAAATAATTGCCTTTACAAGCACAAATAATAAAGAAACCAAAATAGTGATGCACCTTTATTGACAGGAAGAAGCAAGAAGTGGAGCTCAAGGGAGCTGAAGTCAACAGATGGGGTCTAAAATGGATAAACAGAGAAAGAAAATACAAACGTTATTTAGAGATGTGGAAGTAACCAATTAAAAGTGTACCTCTGGGGAGATCAGCTGGGGCTAAAGCAGCCTTAGGGTATGTCTCTTGCTTTTCATTATAAGCCCTTCTGTACAGTTTGATTTTTAAGTCTTGCTGCATTTGTTAGAATTAGCTTTAGTTTCATGACAGGCTACTCACAGTAACCGTAGTGTAAACAAAAACGTGGTTTATGTCCCTTACATAAATTTAGTCCAGGGATGAGCAGTCTTCTATGGTGGCTCTGCTCCCAGGAGTCCTCGGGACCACAGACTTCATCCAACTCATGGCTCCATAGTGCCATCCCTAGGCTGTGGTCCTTAGCCTCCTGGCCCCGGATGGCAACATCTGTGTCCCAGGCAGCGAAATGGAGGCAGGGATGAAAGAGAGGGCATAGGGACTGCCTCTTAGGGAAGGGTCCTGGCAACTGTCACATGACACGTCCTGTTATATTTTATTGATCAGAACTTAGCCACATGGCTACACCTAGCTGCAAAGGAGGTTGGGAAACATAATCTCTGTGTTAAATTTTCATATACATATTTTAAATTTCTACTACAAAGAGAGAAGACAGTATATATTGTGGGACATTTAGCTGACCCAGCTACGCTTACCTTGATATAAATATCAACAAAAATCATGAGCATTTAACAAAAAAGCTGTTTTCCTAAGAAAATGCTGGGAATAAAAATATAAAGAAAAATAGAATGGATTGATGAAATGAGAGAGGGATGGGTAGATAAACTGATGTGTGATAGAGCAAATATAGCGATCATTGTAAAATCTAGGTTGTGGGTGTGTTCGCTGTACAATTTTCAACTTCTCTATATATTTGAAATTTTTCTAACAAAATGTTGGGAGAAAATAGGGTTAGGGAATACAAAAAAATCAATTATTTTTTTAAACTATTTTTAAAGGTCGCAGCACGTCTGACCTGAGAACTTTGGTTTCTCCCATCCCTTTACTCAATTCCACAAGTTTTATACAGAACTCCTCTAATTCTTCATATTGTAACTTACTGTCCCTTACCCCCAACTCCTTTTCCTCCCCCATCTGTCATTTCCTAGTCTCTTTACTTTCTGTTTTTGTCTAGGTCTGTGCCTGGGTCTTAATATATGGCTTTTGGTGTCTCAGGCTTGAATTGCCTGCTTGGGCTTCTCTCCATAGGCTCTGTCCTAATCTGATTATAAGTAAGAGAGAGTCCTGGCCCCTCATGGACCAGCTTACTGGATTGACTGCCAGGGTAGGCGCCCCTCCCCCTTCCCTAGGCTGGGGAAATTGAACCCAATATTTTGTTCAACAACTTGGAGGAATATTTTTTCCTCCCTCCCTGCCTCCCACCCTTCCTTCCTTCTTTTTAAATTTTGTGCCCCTTAGCATATAGCAGGTAGGTCACAGTTGAGGTTGTGGTGACTCACTCATTCATTCATTCAATAAATATTAAATGCCAACTATGAACCAGACACCATATGGCTCTCTGGTCATTGCTTCGTCCTAAACACCAGTCATTCGGGAAACAACTTAGCTTCCAAACGAAAGCAGTAATAGGGTCTTGCTGTTACACCATCCTTGGGGTTGCACCACAGCTGACCTTTTAGAAGAGGCTGCCTGATCAAGAGTCCTTCTGGTAATTCAGTAACTAAGCACCTTGGACGGGGGCCAGACGGGCCTGTGCTGGAAGCAGTCTCCCCCGTGTGATTTAGGCTGAGAGCGGCTTGCCATTACCACCTGCCCCGACCCAACACACAAGCCCCTCATGATTTGACCTCGCAGGTGTGTTTCATGCTTGGCAAAATCTGAAGCAAGTAAACTACACAGACTTACTCTCTGCACGTCTTTCTCCTCAGCTGGATGCATAAATAGTTCATTTATTTATTCCATGTCAACAATCGTAGTTTGCTTCTTCCTACTCCCTGTTATACGATGCGGATAACGTGTCACTGCCCAGATGGGTCTTTCATTCTGTGGAGACTTAGTTGTCCTGCTAACGCTTATTTTATATTTGGCCTTTGAAGGCAGCAGTTAGGAATATATTTAGTGCGTGCCCTTCGTGCGATGTTCTCTGCCTACTTCTTCATTTCTGTAGAATTTGGCACTGAGTGAAGAGGAGAGATAATAAGAATGAAAGGGCAAAATAAAGCCAATTGTTCAGCTGAAAACAAAACTTTCTGCAATCTCCTTAGCTAATTCAACCCCTTGGGAACAAAACATCTTAACCTGTTCACATTGTTTTGACTTTCCAGGTTATAGTGGGTAAATGTGGTGAGTAACGGCTGGGAAGGTCACTTCACATCTCTGCCCTTTCAGTCTAGCCTACGTGGCACTGGTTTCTTTCTGCTTAAAAATATTGATAGGTTATAATCAGATACATTTAATGTGCATCAGGATAGGTCCATTGCCCTGCTGTCTCTTTGTAGTAAAAAAAAAAGGGTGGAATCAATAACCACAATAATAAGAATAATTCCAGTGCATTTTCCCCTGACTTCCTGAGAACTCATCAGTTTGGGAGCGCCGAGAGGATAACCCCTCCCTCATCCACCCGGAGTAAGAGAGCTGGGTGGTGGCCCTTCTGTTAATGCCTTTGGTACAAACCTCCCAAGATATATGAGAAGGAGCCTCTCTAAATGTGTGCAGGTGGCTTCTTGCCTCCGGTAACGAGTCTCATTGTCCCTTTGTGTCCTCACATGCAGTAAGTCTCTCACAAAGCAATAAGTGAAGTGACACTGTAGAAAAGGCAGGAGGACAAATAGGGATCCCTAAACAAAGAAGGTAGTTTGGGAGGCAGAAAAAAAAAAGAAAGAAAATCCCTTGAAACATCTTAAAAGCAGCCAAGCCTAAGCATGGTCATATGAAAGAGACCTTCTCTTTTATTTCACCATGTCGAGTTGAATTTACTTTCCGGCTTTTTTTTTTTTTTTTTTTTTAAGAGATTTTGTGGCACAGATGAAACTCCTCCAGAAATCAAGACAATGGTCACTTCCGAAGAGCCACTGAAAGGAATAATCCAATTCAAATGGACATTTCAGATTATATTTTAATAATACAGGCTATATAATAAAAGCAAGAAGAGTAATAGTCCAACAATGCTTTGGGTGGAACAGAACCTTTCTCCAAGGAGCTCACGGTGATTTATAAGCGTTGTTAATTCACAGGCAAACGCCTCGTCAACTGACTGAACAAGCAGCAATGACTGCCCTTCTGTGCAGATAGGGAACTGAGGACCCAAGTGATGGCCTCAAGCTCCTGGCACTTTGGCCTGAATGTACAGGAATGTTACAGGCCAGGCTGATCCTGCTTAGTCTTCACCCAAGCTGAGGGGCCACAGCGTCACCGTCCAGCTGCTGGCCAGCACCCCATGGAGGCCACCACCCCTGGCAGGAGAAGGTGGTGGCGGCCTTAGCTACTAGGGCCTAGATTCCTCTGCCTGTAATCATCCCCTATTTCTCAACTCCACAGTTGCCACCAAATCTAGCTGTGTGACTTCACGTTGCTAACTAATCTCTTGAAACCCTGGTCTCCTGATTTATTAAACTGGAGCAATAACACACACTTCCCAAGATGACTGTAAGAACTTGAAAAAAAAGTATGTAAAGCACGTAGCACTGTGTCTCCCATATAGGAGATGTATGGAAAAATGTTGATTTTTAAATTTTATTAATAGGTGGACTTGGTGCTCTGCTGCTTTGTAAATATCAGACAAGCTCCCCTCTTAGAGATTCTTTCTATTTTGAAGATTACCTTTAATATAAGTTTTAAGCTGGTTTTACCTAATGGGGAAAAATGTGATTACACCTCACTCCCCTAACACACGTGCATACACAGACACCAGATCTCCCCAAGGAGAGCTTGGTTATACTTTTTGCAATTTGTACTAAGTCCGGCCATTAAAAAAAAAAAAAAAAAAAAAAAAGATGTTCTATAAAGAATGAGCACATTTTACTAGTCAGGTTACAGCTTCATCAAGGAAGCTGGCAAACCCAGGTTCACTTCTGAACCGAAAAGGTTTCAGCCCGAATCTCTCCAAACAACCGGCAGATCCTCCTTCCAGGGAGCCAGTAGGCTTTACGATTAGGGTAGGCTCTGGAGTCAGGCAGACTTGGGTGTGGGCTCCCCCAATTCTGAGTTCTCATCTGTAAAACTGGGGACAGCAGTATTCCCTGACTCACAGCTCAGTGTAAGAATGGAACTAATGCAGGGGAGATGCTTAACACTGTTTCTGGGCACTACTTGGTAAGTGGTAGCTGCAATGGTTCACGACCATTGTACAGAAGGTGAGAAAAATTTGTAAATTCAGTACAAGCCAAAGTTTTCCTTTAAACCTGAGCTATAGAGCTTTTAGCAACTACTTTTGAGTGTACACCATGATCAGGCTCCAGGAGGAAAGGAATCTTAACCAGCTAATTAGTTAGAGAGAAAAGACAGAGATATATGGAACATACACCAGTGTGAACATTGTATTCATGGGTGGATGGAATTGTTAGAACATTTTAGAACAGCTGCTGGAATTTAGGCTTCAGGGCTTCATCTTGCTTTTTTTTCTTTTTTTAACTTTGAAGAATTTTGTGGGGACTGAAAACATTTTAGGATAAATGTCTACATACAAGGTTTTTGGCAGAGACAGAAAAATTGTCATTCTGAATCCAGGTTTGACTTGGACAGGGAGTGACTTAAAGAAAACATCAGGAAGACAGAAATCTGAGAAAATTGTATTTACTCAAGGCTCAAGAGAAGGTTTCTGTCTAGTCTAAGTGATGTCATGCAAATTTAAGAAGGGAAATGCTGAGGAGATACATTGGACAGTGTTTCCCAAGGTGTGTTCCATAGGACCCAAGTCTCATGAGATGATTGGTGACAAACGAGATCTGTGACCAGATAAGTTTGGGAAACTGTACAATAACTCTGCCTCTTGAGATAAACGGTGTACGTTCACATGTAAAAGCTTTCAGAAGTCCTGGAGTAAGGAAATCTCTCATGGTAGACCCCGTAAGTAGCTTCCAAATAGCCATTCCTCCTTTATTTGCCATCAGAATCGTGATTTTGTTTGAGAGATAATGGGCGCAGCTCCAGGAAATGAACCACAATATTTCTATGGCGATGACAGAACCTGTGATCTCCTTTGCCAGGGATGAGTATGGGGTGAGCATGTGACTCAGTTCTTCTGGTCAATGAGACTGACTTTGGGGACTCTGGAAATAAAGAGAGAAATACAGGGAGAAGGTGCTTCTTTTTTGACACCTCCTTGCTTTCTGCTTTTGCATGAGGTTGTATGAGAGAATATGATACCTGGTGCCACGGCTGCCATCTTGTGACCATGAGGGAGGACCCTGAGAACTGAGACAGGAGATGCCCATCTAGTACCAGATACCGCAGAGCAACTGGGCTTACCCCAGAGCTGCCCACCGCCATAACCTTGCTAATGTCAACAACTGTCCAAATGGTTTGAGCCACTGCTGGTTGGGAATGGAACGCAGCTTATGGTAGCCACCTTTTCCTTTTGTTTACTCCAGCTTTTTTCAGTATATGGCTAGGCCGGATTAGTAGCTTCTGAATACCCGTTCCTCTTTTTATGTGAAGGTGCACCCGTTTATCCCGAGATGCAGCATTAATGTGCAGCCGTTGGACCACAGGTCTGTTTTTTAGGTCTCTCTGCATCCCTCACCAGCAGTGCATACTCCATGGAGCACACTTTGAGAAATGCCTGTGGGAAGGGACCAGGAGAGAGAAGCAGGCAGTGGGTCCCAGGCCCCACTCCCCTACTAATTCAGCCCTTTGTGTCTCAGCTGTACCATCTGGTCTCCATCACCTCTCCCCTCAGTCTCCAGCTCCACCACTTAGCATCCCTGAGACCAGGCCCCGTGCATCACACCATGCACTGGGGGCCCAGCAGCTGCCACCCACCTATCCTGCCACTCAACTGAGTCTCTACCTTTCCAAGGTTGTAACTGTATGTACTCTTTAAACAAGACGACAGCGGCACTGAAAATCCACTTAGGGATCAACTGATTCTTTTACTTTAGTTTTTCAAGTTTGCCTTCCCTTGTTCTCCCCACTGGCCTTCGGCGGAAGCCAGGGGCCCTCAGCCAGGGCCACTGGAACGGTGCTGTGCTTGCCACACTGGGACGGGCGCGGGAGGAAGGTGAAGTGTCGAGCGGAGGTTTGGGGAGGCGTCATGCGATCCGAGCCTTTCGCGCTGCTGGGTCACCGGTTCAACCCGCCCCCAGGTCGGTAGTTACTCGGCCTGTGTGAAAATCCCACAGCAGAACTCGATAGCACACCCGATCTTAGGTTTCCCTGGCTGCCTCGCGGCCCGGCGGTCTCTGCTGCCCAGGCTGCGCTCCCGGGGTGGTTGGGGCTGGAGGTGCCCCTCCTCTAGGGCAGCTCCCGGGAAAGCTCCACTGGCAGAGGCTGCGGGGCTTAGGAAGCCGGCGGTGATTTAACAGCCGTGCCCTGAGCCGGCTCCAGAGGTTGAAGTTCTGCTGCCCGTTTTCCTGCAAACATATCTTCTTCACCCCACAGCAACGCCTGCTTCCGATCCAGAAAGTAGCGACGCGAAATGATCCAGGGTTTTCTGCCCTGTGTTTATGTGCAGAGGGTGGGAGAAGAGGGAAGCAAAGTACTGTAAAAAGAGATTCGTTCCCCTCATTTTTTCTCAGTTATCCTAAAAACCCGAGGAGCACGTTTTACTGCCTTGCTTCTTAGAGAGGCTGGAAACTGAGGTTCCAAAAGATTCAGAAACCTGTCCAAGGACACGGGGCGAGAAGTGACAGAGCTGAGATTCTGACTCAGACCTGCCTGATTGCAGCGGCTGCTCTAGACTCCTCTGGCACCGCCTGTCTTCTAGGACAGGCCACTTCGGTTGGGAAAATCCCGCCCTCCCCAACCTGTACTAAGTTCGTGTCCAGCTTTCAGAGTTATAGAAGGGCCAGGAGATTTATAAAGAAATTCAGATTTAATGTGCTCAGCAGCTTAGCAATTTGGGTTGCAGAACTTCTGCAGATTTCATCAGAGGGGGTAAGGGGAGGGACTGGGGTAGAAGAGGCCAGTTGTCCGGGATGCTCACCATGTAGACGGTTCAAGACCTCTGGCCTGGTCGAATCAGCCTCCCTCGGACCTGAGCCTACCTGGAGGCGGTCTTGTGACTGCTTCCTTGAACAAGGTGGCTTTCCATGCGGTGACACAGTGCCTGGTGAGGAGTTCCAGCCTGGCGGTGAACAAATGACATCATTGGCTGAGGCCATCCATTTGGCATTTTCTCAAGAATGCTGGGATAATTTTAAGAGGTGGCAGGACAGAGACAAGGGTGAGAGAGGCCTCCTCTTTAGGAATCCTGTGTTGACAGCCATCTGTGACATCTAAGATGGGAACCGGCTTACGCAGAGATGGAATTTTTTATATTAAGGGAAGAATCGGCAAACTTGTGTGGGCCTAAATGAATTTCCAATGGATCAGCAGAAAAGTCAACAAAAGGTTGTGTTTCTTGTTCTAATCCCTTCACTTATTCCACCAAATGGTTGTCAGATGTTCAACCACACTGAAAGGCAAGGAAAGCCCACACCAGAAGGCTAAGCTTCTGGCTGCAGCGAGGTGTTTTAAAAACAGCCGTATTACGTATGGTTCTGGAACCAGCTGAAAAGCCCTGAAGAAGAGCTTACCCTGTGTGCTTTCTGATGCCTGGAAACAAGGCAGGAGGAAGGAGAAATAAAAGGCCTGCTCATTGCTGGAATAAAGAGTCAGTATGAAAACCCAGGTTCTTTAAGCAAAGCTTGGAGTCCAGACATTTTTCTCCCTGCATTGGAGAAGTGCTGGTATCCTTTAGAAGGAGTTTTGGAGTCTCTCCTCCAGAAGAGACCTTCTGATAAGACATGGAAGTAAGAATCTTGGTTCCTGGTGCTCATCAACTTGTTGTTTGTAAATGGTTTTCCACTTATTTTCCATCCCTGGTCAATTGGTAGTGGCTTTATGAAGCACTCAGAGAAACCTTCTGAGGCCTTGTCTGGGCTCGGAAGGACAAAGTGGGATGGTCAATCAGTGATGCCTGCCAAGGGTCCCCGTAGAGGAGAGAGGCAGCACATAGGCCAGATATTTACACCCTGTACAGAATAGAGCAGTGGTAACCAGCAAGGGTTCAGAGTTATATTGCCTACTTTCAAATCCTGCTGCACTCTTGTGACTTCCGTAGGTCTTATCTTGTGGGGCTCAAATTTACGTACCCTATTTCAGATGAACAGGAAAGGTACAACCTCTTTATTTTCTTAAGGGATCTGATTTTCCTTGCAAGTCCTCACCTTGCTAGAAGGATGGGTTGCAGGGAGAGGAGGGAGGTGGTGGGAGCTACTCCATTTCTTCTCATCTAAACAGTCTCTTTGGAGGTGAGTGGGTAATTTGGTCTTTCATATTTCCTCTTCCCACCTTACTCTTCCACAGAGGGTACCTGGGTATGTGGGAATGGGGAAAGGAGGGGTTGTAACCTTGTGGCTGAGGGGAGGAGCCTCGGGTTGGGAGCTGCCCTGAGATTCTGGTTGCTGCCATCTTCATTGGGCTGTGTCGTCTCGCCCTCGAGCTCCTTGAGCTGTTGTCCTGGAGTTCTGTGGGGTCACCTATGGCTTGTTCTCCTGCCTTGGTTGAGACCCCATGGTCCTCCTTGACTGGGCCTCCTACTGACTTTCACTGGTGTCCCAGACTCTTTGGAACTTCAACCTCACCTTCCACCTGGCCCCTGGCTAGGGTGCCTAGCTTGCTCTCTCTGAGGCAGTGTCATTATATCAGTTAGGATTACAGAGCTTCAGGTAACAGCATAGAACTCTAATTCATACTGCTTGAAGCAGTAAGAACCTGCATCATCTTACATCATGAGTCAAAAGTTGGCTGGACTCCAGGTACATTATAGTCACAAAATAATAGTTTCTTTCCCTCCCTCTACTCTTTATCTTGAAGCTGCTCTATACCCTCAAACCCTGTCACATGGCTGTCCGTGGAAGTCAGTATGGCTTACTTTCTCACTATGGCCCAGAGACAACCAAAAACTCTCCCCACGCAAAGATGGTGAGTTCTAGTTCTTCATTCTGGTGGGCTCTCCATGTGGCTTTACTTCCCTACGTTGTGGAAGAGATTCTACAATCTCAGCCCACCAGGCATGGCTCCTGCTGTTGGAGCCATAAATTCATTGGTTTATTATTCCTCTAATATTATCATTCCTCATCTGTAAACTGAGGGTAATATGGTACCTAACTCATGAGATTGCTATGAGGACAAGATGAGATAGTTTACATAAAGCTACTTAGTATAGCTCCTGGCATATAGAAATGCTCAATAAATGTTAGCCTTTTTTTCAGTTCTTATAAGAAATATTAATTTTTCCTTTTGGCAAAGTAAACATTAACATTCTGAAATAAGTTTTAGAAACATGATGTTCCAAACTGGAATCAAATTGTCCCATCTTGGAATGATAATTTGTGAATGTATATGAATTATATTTCATTATTCTCCTAATTTTTGAAGGGCTTGTAATCAGAGGCCTGTAAGAACAGCAGGTTCACAAGTTTGCTAGGTTCTTGGCTCTTCCTTGAGCCAGTTTCTATGAAAAAAATCCACTGGAGCCACACATGCCATGGTTGATTTACTGCTAAAGGTATGAGGATGTTCAATGGAGGGAATGATAATGTCCATCACACAACATTCTGTTGCCATCCTGCTGGCTCTTTTGTTCATACTCTCTACTCCCTCCCCGAAAGCTTGTGTCTCCTACATGTGGACCCAACTACTACTCAACCACGACTTACCATCTCTAACTCCATGCTATTGTCTTCTTATAAGGTAAGTGGGCTAACCAGCTGTCCCTGTGTCCCTGGGTCTTTCCTGGATTTAGCACTGAAAAATCCTGTGTCCTGGACATCCTCAATCCCAGATAAACCCGGAGGGTTCGTGCCCCTATAGGTAAACCGTCTCCACCTGCTGGTCTGATAAGCAGGCTCTAGGAATCCTAGAAAATTAAATTTTCTCCATCTCATTCTATAAAGAATTTTGGATGCTTTCTAAAAACTATGAGAAATTATTAAAGGATTTTGAAGTAGCTAAAACATATAATGAAAATTGCATTTTAGAGAGATCTCTGCAAATCAAAACTGCAATGAGATACCCTTTTACGTCCACTAGGATGGACGGCCATAATAAAAAAGACAGAGAATAACAAGTGTTGCCAAAGATGTGGAGAAACTGGAATTCTTATCCACCACTGGGGGGGAATGTAAAATGGTACAGCTGCTGTAGAAAATAGTCTGGGAGTTCCTCAAAAGGTTAAATACAGAGTTCCATGTGATCCAGCAATTCCACTCCTAAGTACCTACGCCAAAGAATTGAAAACAGGTGTTCAAACAAAAACTTTTGCATCAGCATTCTCAGCAGCACTATTCACAGTAGCCAAAAGGTAGAAACGACCCTAGTGTCCATTGACTGATGAATATTTATGACAAAATGTGCTATAGCCATACAGTGAAATATTATTCAGAGATAAAAATAAATAAATCTATGTTACAGCATACTGACCATGCTACAGTGTGGATGAACTTTGAAAACATGCTAAGTGAAAGAAGCTAGTCACAAGGGACTGCATATGATATAATCCATTTATATTAAATATCCAAAATAAGCAACTTTATAGACACAGAAAGTATATTAGTGGTTACCTTGGGCTTGGGGAGACGGGAGCATCTGTAGGGGAGTGATGACTAAGGGATGCAGGGTGTCTTTTGATGTAATGAAAATGTCCCAGAATTGATTGTGATGATAGTTGCACTCAAAGCCATTGAATGGTACACTTTATTTGGGTGAATTTTGTGGTTTGTGAATTATATCCCAATAAAGCTGTAAAAAGAAAGAAAGATCTCTGACAATATGTGCAGAATGAATTGCATGGAGATAAGGATGAAGGCAAGAAATCCAGTTAGAGGGCTTTGGTAAAAATCCAGGTAAAATGTCATAAAGATGAATCATGGAAGTGGCTGGGCAGTGAGAGAAGAGAGCTAGTTTGTAGGCTATTAAGAACTCCATTCCACAAAACTGCTGATTGGTTGTCATCTAAATCTGGGGAGATGAAGGAGATGTCGTCAGTTGGGCAGCTCATGATGCCATTCTGCAAGATGAGGCAGTTCAGGATGAGGAGGCTTAGAGGGTGAAAACATTGAGTGCAATCTGGACTGGTCCATTGGAACATGGTTCATTTCAGGAACCTGTGGGTCATCCAAGTGATATACCTTCTGTGTCACTGTTTATAGAACTCTAGAAAAGGGAAGGCATTGTAGGCTGGGTAGACTGGGATGGATGGTATTATCTACACCTACACTATCCAAGGTGTAGCTGCTACTCATAGGAGACCGTTTAAGTTTAAATAAGTAAAATTAAATAAAATTTAAAAGTCGGACAGTCGGTTGCACTATCCACATCTCAAGTATTAAATAGATATGTGTAGCCAGTGACTATCATTTTGGACAGCACAGATAGAGAATATTTCCATAATTGCAGAAATTCCTGTTGGACAGTGTTGATCAAGGGGATTTTGTTCACTGAAAAGAGAAATTTATTAGTAAGAAGATCATCTGAAGTCTTGAAAGAATAGAGTGTCAGAGCCAGCCTCCAAAACTGATGGGGGGTTTAGAACTAGAGCTGATGAGTGTAGACAGTCTTTTTAAGAAATTTAACTATGTAAATAAATGTAAGAGTAACATTGTATCTGACACATACTATGCATGTAATAAATAGTTGAATCTGAAGAGCCCATGACAAGGTGGCTTCTGCATTTCAGGGCTTGTGGTGCATGTGGACCTGGAGACCTTATTGAATATGACCTGAGAGCCATCATTTGGCAGGACAGCCATAAGTAGCCACGCAGCCACCTTACTTTTTTCTCTAATGTAGCTTAGGCACTGGGAGGGTCTAACTCATGAAATGTTCATGTGTGGGT
Source organism: Tursiops truncatus (assembly GCF_011762595.2). Classification (NCBI taxonomy): domain Eukaryota; kingdom Metazoa; phylum Chordata; class Mammalia; order Artiodactyla; family Delphinidae; genus Tursiops; species Tursiops truncatus. The sequence goes on along the minus strand of NC_047039.1, from coordinate 29,122,595 downwards.
CTGGTTAACCGGAAAACTTTTTCCCCATTTTGGGTAGCAATAAAATGAAAGGAATTCAGCTGATTTTTTGACTTGAAATGGAAAGGGATACCTCACTGGTAGGAAGATGAAAAGTTATCATTTCTTCTTATTTTCCCCTTACATTAAAAAAATAATTTGTGTTTTATTTCACATTACAAAAGAAATACATTTTCGTGCAAAGTAATTTAGAAAACTCATATAAGCAAAAAAGAAGAAATTAAAATTATCCATGATATCCATTTGTGGGTTTCAGCTCCAGAAGAAGAAATCCTGGCTTAAACAACAACTATCATAATTTCCTGACATAACAGGAAGTCCAGGGTAGGGTAGGTTTCAGGGCTGGTGTATCCATTGGCCCACTGATGTCATTAAAAATCTAGAGTCCTTCATTATGTTGTACATCTGAAACTAATAAAATGTTAAATGTCAATTATACTTCAATTTTTTAAAAATCCAGATTCTTTTTCTCTCTCTGATCTGCCATCTTCAGTGTGGTTTTATCATCAATCTTGTGGTAAGATGATGGCAACAGTAGCTCAGGGTGTCACATCCAGAAAGAAAGGAGAGAGACTTCCTCATCTTTTTTAAAAATGAGAAAACTTCTCGTAAAACTTCTTATTGGACTCCTCCTCAAACCCTGTTTGCCAGAACTGGGTGACAAGCTCACTCCTTAACCAGTACTTACAAGGGGCACGACATTCCTTTCCAAGCCCTTGAAGCTATGGGGGTGGTCAGTTGTCCCTGACACATATGAATAAATGGGACTTGGGGAGATATTTTTTAAAAAGCAGCAAATTATTCTGAAGGAAGATAGGGGAAATGGATACTGGGAAGCAATCAACAGTATCCATAGTTAGTAACCTGTACGTTTAACCTTCGTTAATGTTTTGGTAAATACAACTTGTGTGTGTGTGTGTGTGTGTGTGTGTGTGTGTGTGTAATAACACTGTTTATTCTGTGGTAATGTGTTTTTTCCCATCAACAACACATCATGAATATCCTTCCACGCCATAAACAATTTTCTATAGCATCATTTTAATGACCAGAGATATTTCATTTTTTAAGGATATGACATAGTATATTTACCAAAGAGAAATTAAAAATAAATATTTCCAAGTCTGATGTGGAAATTTAAATTTCCATCTGCTATAGGCTAAAATGGTATTACAGACTTAAGGTCTTGCTTTTTTTGAAGGTCAGTAATAAATCAGGAAGGAAACTTGTGTTGACATTTATTTTAATAAATTATGTTTTAAGTTAAAAGATGACCATTTCTTAGCTCCCTAACAAAAATTTCTAGAGTAACCTTCCTCACACATCAAATGATTCCTTGATATGTGAATCACTGGATTTCTATTTAATAATGTTGTAAAGATAACAGTAAAGCATCAGTCATTTCTGATAGGCTTAGGCCCTCATGTATAAGCTCTAAGACCAAGACATTTATTTTACATTTCTTATGGATGTTAATAATATTTCATTTGTAAGATACGGTAGCTAATCTTTCTTAGAAGAATTTGCCTTTTAGAGAAATTGCTTCTCCCATATGGATTACCTGAAAAACACCAAGAAAAGCCACACTTTTGCAGGTAAAATAAAATTAGGAGTTAAGCATTGTTTTTTCAGACTGACTATATATTTTCCTCTATAAAAATATTTTGGAAAAAAAGTAGAGCCCCAATTTTGTCAAAATAACTGCCCCAATTCTCCACTTGAGTCTACAAAGATCTCAGTGGGAAGATACAAAGTAAATCAGGGAGTCTGCTAGTTTTTACGTTCCACATTATGATCAATTTATGCTGTTTCCTTTAAGGCTTACATTTAGTGAGACATCCCATTCCTAAAGGTCCTGCCAACTAGTTATTACTCTTGAACTTGGTGAGGTGAGGATACCAACCTACTTCCTGGTGGTCCTCTTTCCTCTATCCCAAGCCTTTATTTGAGATACATTTCCTGCCCACAGTCTGTTTCATATGCAGAAATTCATTGCTAGTTTACCTTATTGCCTGTTAAATATATGGCCAACTTGTGATTATTCAGAAACTTAAAATCCAGCCATTGCTTCTTTCATACTTCGTTCATTCATGTTTGGTTAGCAATTCCAGCTCAGGAAGAACAAGGCATATTTTGTATGGTGGAAAAGGAAAGGACCGACCACCGAAAATATCAATTATGTCTTTAGTCTATAGTGTTAAAAACACCAGAAGAAATAATACAGTCAGCATTCCTTAATTTCAATGCTTATAATTTTTGAAGCTCACCAGAAAAATAAAGTGTTATGCAAATTTACTTCTCTCTCTTCTTTATTTCCCTTCCCCAGCAAAAATATTGTAAATTGTTAAAAGTCTTCCGGTGACTTGTCATATTTGGCACTAGTTTAATTAGTTTTGGCAACTATATTAATGACTCATAAGAGAATACTTTTGGTCTCTTTGCTAACAGATGCCACTGCTAAAAGCAATGACAACAATGTCATGTGGCCCTAAAATTGCAGGAATTTGCCACTGGTGGTCCAATAAAAACAAACGTGTGTGAAAAGAGAGTGAGGAGAAAATAAGACTTAAAATATACATTGTCATAAATGTTTAATCATAAAAGATCTGATCTTCTGTCACTTACTTAAACAACATGTTCAAGTTGGGGATCTGCAAGAGGCATCATAGGAACCACTAAAATTTTGAGTCCAATATGTTTATAATCATATTTCACTTGGACTAGTGTTCTTATTTCTCGTTCAGAGGAAGTGTCTCTAACACCATCAGAAAATTCAGGGGATATCCTACTCATGTTTTGCTTCTCTAAAAAATTTCTTTTTGAAAACTAATGTGGGTCCTTTAAATTATTATCATTTTCCCATGTATCATCTGATTTGATGGCCATTATAACTACATGAGGTACTATCATTTGAAACATGAAAATATTCAAGCAACAAATGTTTGAATGCCTGTTTCTCTGCCACAAACTCTGCTAAGTACTGGAGAAACAACTCTAAACAAGTCCCTGGCCTTAAGGAACTCACAGTCCAAAGGCAGAAGAAGCAAGAAAACACTTGTGCTTATCAAGAACTTTGATAGGAAAGGTCCCATATTCTATGCTAGTGTCATAGAGACAAGATTCCCTGATGTGGGGGACCCCCAGCAACCTCTCTATCCCAGACCCAAAGAGAATTGTGGTCTTTCCTGTTCTGCTTTTCCTCTTCCGCAGTACTTTAGGGAGATTCTGTATTTGCCAGCCCTAATTATGGATTTTTGTGCTTCAGAATCAAGAGAATGGGTAGAGAGAGATTGAAAAGGTGTGAGGAAAAAGGGGGCAATTATTTTTTACAAGATTAATTCTTTGCCTTCACCATTATAAAGAATCCTCATGGTGAGGAAAAAAGAAAAGACGCTCAAAAAAGGAGTTGAGAGGCTAAGCCACTACATGTAAAATCACATAAACAAGTAGCAAAGGGAAACTTGCCTCCAATCAAAAAACATGCCCATGACCAATTCCCTTTGACCGAGGGTCCAAGACCATGCCCCCAGTCCCAGAGACTAGAAAGGGGTCTTTTTCTCTCCAACCAAGCTCTTGCTAGTCTGTGGCCCAGACAGGGAGTCAAGGTAAATGGTGGTACATCTCCCAGAGCTTGGAACATTCAGTTTGATCCAACTCCATAGGCATCGGCATAATGTCAATAAACTCTCCAAACTGATTCAACACGATCCTTATTAGAATCCCAGTTGGCTTCTTTATAAAAATTGACAAGCTGATCTTAAAAATCATATGGAAATGAAAATTCATGTGGAAATAAATTCTACTTACATGAAAGATCTATACAGAAAGTAGATTAGTGGTTAGCCAGGGCTAATGATGAGATAGGCAGGCGATAGCTAGAAGACAGGGAGTTTCTTTTTGAGATGATGAAAATGTTCTGAAATCAATTGTGGTGATGCGTACACAACACCGGGAATATATGAAAATCTATTGAACTGTACACTATAAATGGGTAAAATGTATGGTATGTGAATTATATTTCAATAAAGCTATTACAAAAATTATACCCTTTTTATGTTTCTCTTAGATGACTATTCAATTCAGCAAAGTTTTTAATGGCTTTGAAAAAAAAAAAGGCAATGACTGATGTCCTCCAGAAAGATTGCATTCAACATAAATTCAACTTACATCGTCAACAATAGTGTATGAGGACGCCTGCCCCACCTTTTATTTTTTTCTATTTTCACTTCCATAGCATTTATTTCATTTCATTTTATTTTTTAACATCTTTATTGGAGTATAATAGCTTTACAGTGGTGTGTTAGTTTCTGCTTTATAACAAAGTGAATCAGCTATATATATACATATCCCCATATCTCTTCCCTCTTGCGTCTCCCTCCCTCCCACCCTCCGTATCCCACCTCTCTAGGTGGTCACAAAGCACTGAGCTGAACTTCCAGTGCTATGGGGCTGCTTCCCACTAGCTATTGGTTTTACATTTGGTAGTGTATATATGTCCATGCAACTCTCTCACTTTGTCCCAGCATATCTTTCCACCTCCCCATGTCCTCAAGTCCATTCTCTAGTAGGTCTACGTGTTTATTCCCATCCTGCCCCTAGGCTCTTCATGACCATATTTTTTTAGATTCCATATATATGTGTTAGCATACAGTATTTGTTTTTCTCTTTCTGACTTACTTCACTCTGTAGGACAGACTCTGGGTCCATCCACCTCACTACAAATAACTCAATTTCGTTTCCTTTTATGGCTGAGTAATATTCCATTGTGCTACATCTTCTTTATCCATTTATCTGTCAATTGACACTTAGGTTGCTGCCATGTCCTGGCTATTGTAAATAGAGCTGCAATGAACATTGTGGTACATGACTCTTTTTGAATTATGGTTTTCTCAGGGTATATGCCCAGTAGTGGGATTGCTGGGTCATATGGTAGTTCTATTTTTAGTTTTTTAAGGACCCTCCATACTGTTCTCTGTAGTGGCTGTATCAATTTGCATTCCCATCCAACAGTGCAAGAGGGTTCCCTTTTCTCCACACCCTCTCCTGGATTTGTTGTTTGTAGATTTTTTGATGATGGCTATTCTGACCGGTGTGAGATGATATCTCATTGTAGTTTTGATTTGCATTTCTCTAATGATTAATGATGCTGAGCATTCTTTCATGTGTTTCTTGGCAATCTGCATATCTTCTTTGGAGAAATGTCTACTTAGGTCTTCTGCCCATTTTTGGACAGGGTTGTTTGTTTTTTTGATATTGAGCTACTTGTACATTTTGGAGATTAATCCTTTGTCCGTTGCTTCATTTGCAAATACTTTCTTCCATTCTGAGGGTTGTCTTTTCGTCTTTTTTATAGTTTCCGTTGCTGTGAAAAAACTTTTATGTTTCATTAGGTCCCATTTGTTTATTTTTGTTTTTATTTCCATTTCTCTAGGAGGTGGGTAAAAAAGATCTTGCTGTGGTTTATTTCATAGAGTGTTCTACCTATGTTTCCCTCTAAGGGTTTGATGGTGTCTGGCCTTACATTTAGGTCTTTAATCCATTTGGAGTTTATTTTTTTGTATGGTGTTAGGGAGTGTTCTAATTTCATTCTTTTCCATGTAGCTGTCCAGTTTTCCCAGCACCACTTACTGAAGAGGCTGTCTTTTCTCCACTGTATATTCTTGCCTCCTTTATCAAAGATAAGGTAACCATATGTGCATGGGTTTGTCTCTGGGCTTTCTATCCTGTTCCATTGATCTATATTTCTGTTTTTGTGCCAGTACCATACTGTCTTGATTACTGTAGCTTTGTAGTATAGTCTGAAGTCAGGGAGCCTGATTCCTCCAGCTCCGTTTTTCCTTCTCAGAATTGCTTTGGCTATTTGGGTCTATTCTGTTTCCATACAAACTGTGAAATTTTTTTTCCAGTTCTGTTATAAATGCCAGTGGTAGACTGATAGGAATTGCATTGAATCTGTAGACTGCTTTGGGTAGTAGAGTCATTTTCACCATGTTGATTCTGCCAATCCAAGAACATAGTATATCTCTCCATCTGTTGGTATCATCTTTAATTTCTTTCATCAATGTCTTATAATTTTCTGCATACAGGTCTTTTGTCTCCTTAGGTAGGTTTATTCCTATATTTTATTCTTGTTGTTGCAATGGTAAATGGGAGTGTTTTTTTTGTTTGTTTGTTTGTTTTTGTGGTACGCAGGCCTCTCACTGTTGTGGCTTCTCCAGTTGTGGAGCACAGACACCGGACATGCAGGCTCAGCGGCCATGGCTCACGGGCCCAGCCGCTCCACAGCATGTGGGATCTTCCTGGATTGGGGCACGAACCCGTGTTCCCTGCATTGGCAGGAGGACTCTCAACCACTGCACCACCAGGGAAGCCCTGGGAGTGTTTTCTTAATTTCACTTTCAGATTTTTCATCATGAGTGTATAGGAATGCAAGAGAATTCTGTGCATTAATTTTGTATCCTGCTACTTTACCACATTCATTGATTAGCTCTAACAGTTTTCTGGTAGCATCTTTAGGATTCTCTATGTATAGTATAATGTCACCTGCAGACAGTGACAGCTTTACTTCTTCTTTTCCTATTTGGATTCCTTTTATGCCTTTTTCTTCTCTGATTGCTGTGGCTCAAACTTCCAAAACTATGTTGAATAATAGTGGTGAGAGTGGGCAACCTTGTTGTGGGGCGCGGTCGGCTAACTGCTGCGCGGCAGGAGGCTGAAATAAGCTGAGTCATCCTTCCTGTGGCCACTGCGCTTGCGCTAAGTATACTAATGAGGTTTTAAAGTAGCAACCTATCCGATGCTGGCTCACAAATCGCACCATCGGCGAAAGCCAATCACAGAGCGACACATGTTCTTAATCCCTATATAAGCAGACTGCTATAAGATTGCGGGGTCTTCCTTCCATCTTTCTTCAACCAAGCTGTGCTCCAATAAAGTGTGATACGAGAAGAATCTTGCGTGTGGCGGCTCGTTATTCTGCTGGTCGGAAACGGCCCGCCGCATTTGGTGCCGAAACCCGGGAACTTCGCGCCCTGCATGGAGGACCGATTCAGAACTCGACACACGGAGTGAACCGTCGGTGAGTAGTCCAGTCAAGATAGCGTATCAGAGAATGAACAAACAGGGACTACGGTAGACAGGCCTGAAAATATGAAAAAAAAAAAAAAAAAAAAAAAACAAAAGGAAAAGCAAGAAACGGTGCCAGGATTATATCCAATCCTAGCAAGATGAATTAAATCCTAGAGAAGAAAAAGATTTAGAAGGAGCGGCCGCGGCAAAGGAGAAGTTTCAGGGAATTTAACCAAGATTATACAGGGCGGCACAGAACCATTTTCCGATTTTGTAGCTAGAATAATGGAGGCTGCCGGACGGATTTTTGGTAATGTAGATGAGGCTATGCCATTAGTAAAACAATTAGTTTATGAACAATGCACAGGGGAGTGTCGCAGAGCGATAACACCTTATAAAGGGAAGGGCATTGAAACCTGGATGAAAGCATGTAGAGAGATCGGAGGGCCCTTGTCTAATACAGGGCTTGCTGCGGCTGTGCTGGCTGCCGCCCACAGTGTACAGAACCCTGCCAAGTCAGGGGTTTGTTTCCAATGTGGAAAGCCTGGGCACATTAAGAAACAGTGCAAAAATGCAGGTGCGAGACCTAAAATGCTACAAGCTCAAAGAGTTCCAGGAACTTGTCCTAGATGCAAAAAAGGAAAACATTGGGCTAATGAATGTAGATAAAGATATAAATGGGCAGCCCATTCAGCCCGCTGCGCAGGTAAATATCCATACAGCCAATTCAAAAAACGGGATAACCTTCAGCCACTCCGACCCCAAGGCGAGCCACGTCAGGCTCCGCAGGGTTGGACCTCCGTGCCACCTCCAGAATGGTATTATATGCACAGACACCCAAAGTTAGCTCCAAGGATGGGGAAGGGATGTCTGAAGTCGCACAAAATATTATGCTTAAATCGGGATTTATACCTAATAGAGGGATAGGACGTAAGTTATAAGGCATGACCGCCCCTATAGGAGCCCGCGGAAATTTAAACCGCCGAGGCTTGGGTTTTTCTCAAGGGTCACTGAGTTTATGATTACATGGAGGACCACAACACCTGTGTGGGTACCTCAGTGGCCTTTGTCAAAGGAAAAGCTGGAGGCGGCATCCAAACTAGTGGATGAGCAGTTACAATTAGGGCATTTAGAACCCTCCTAGTCACCCTGGAATAATTAAGAAAAAATTAGGGAAATGGCGTAAAGATTGTTTCTTTTCTATTCCTTTGAATAGTCGAGATAAAGCCCCTTGTATGGAGTTGCTTGAACAGGCCTTAGGCGTTTTGATTAAATATTTAGGGAATGGGGGATTGTTTCTTGCTCCCGAGGGAATACAGAAGGGAGATGTTGTAAATTTTTTAGGAGCCTGATCTTAATTCCCCACGCCAATTGACCCCAGAAGCCCATCAGGCACTTCAAAAGGTAGAATAAGCTATTACAAATGCACAATTAGAACGCTGTGATGATTCTCAACCTGTTTGGATGTGTCCTTTTAATTTAATTTCCACACGCGCTCTAACAGCGCTAGACTCTACGACACAGGCTCAAGAGTTTCATAAGCTATATCATGTGTCATCTACAGTCTTAAGAAAAAAATTTAACATTACCAGAGCTTTGGCTAGGAATATTGTGAAGAGTTGTTACCCAAAAGACTGGGGTTAACCCCAGAGGCATTCCAAAAGCTTTGCTCTTTTTTGTCAAAAAATGCAGGTGATTCATATTACAGGCTTGCCCTATAATCCACAAGGCCATGGCCGACGAAAAGCCCAAGGAAGGAGTCAAGACTGAGAACAACGATCATATTAATTTGAAGGTGGCGGGGCAGGATGGTTCTGTGGTGCAGTTTAAGATTAAGAGGCATACACCACTTAGTAAACTAATGAAAGCCTATTGTGAACGACAGGGTTTGTCAATGAGGCAGATCAGCTTAAAGAACTCTTAATAAAACAAAAAGGGGGAATCGCAGAGAACTGTACCCCTAGACAGAGACTTTCACTTGCCTTATTTACCATAAATTTTTTACATTTAAATGATGATAAAGAAACCTCTGTTGAACGCCATGTGGCAACAAACCATAAAAATTATGGCAAAGTGATGTGGAAAGATGTGTTGTCCAATCAATGGAAGGGCCCGGATCGTGTTATTACTCGATCCAGGGGATCTCTTTGTGTCTCCCTACAGGATCAAGATCCGATCTGGGTGCCATCAAGACTGACGAGAATTGTTGAAGAAAACTTCAGAGAAGATGCTGAGCTGGATGTTCCTGATGATTCTTCCCTTGCTTAGGGCAGAGAATATGACGTTCTGGGGAATTAGCCGGACCTGGCCAGTTCCCATGCCGGTTCACTCTCAGAGCAGAGTTCTAACCTTGACCACTTGGAACAATCCACTTAGAAATAATTTGGTTACCTTTGGAGATTTTACCTCTTGGCTCTCTTCTGCCTTTTCCTTCTTTAAAGAGTGGGTAGGGGTGGGGATCTTTGGGCTCTGCTGTATATTTGGGATTATACTATGTCTCTGGTTGGTCTGTCGCATGCGCGTCAGGGCACATCGAGATAAGGTCCTACTCACTCAGGCACTTCTGGCTATTAATGAAGGAGATTCGCCCGCAGCCTGGCTCTCCGCCCTGAATAATTCGAAATGATTGCCCTTGCACAGAGAGGCCTTGTTGCCATTGCACCTCTATAGGGAGTCATCCATTGTCCTGATTGCCCTTGCACAGAGAGGCCTTGTTGCCATTGCACCTCTATAGGGAATCAAGGCCTATTCTTGATTGCCCCTGCACAGAGAGGCCTTGTTGCCATTGCACCTCTATAGGGAATCAAGGCCTATTCTTGATTGCCCCTGCACAGAGAGGCCTTGTTGCCATTGCACCTCTATAGGGAATCAAAACTTATTCTGAGTCAGCCTTTGCACCCTGCAGCCCTTGTTGGCATTGCACGCAGGAAGGTGTCTCAGACATGCCAACAGAAAACTGCCCTCGTACGGGCTATGTTCTGCTTGGTGTTCTAATAAATAAAAAAGGGGGAGATGTGGGGCGCGGTCGGCTAACTGCTGCGCGGCAGGAGGCTGAAATAAGCTGAGTCATCCTTCCTGTGGCCACTGCGCTTGCGCTAAGTATACTAATGAGGTTTTAAAGTAGCAACCTATCCGATGCTGGCTCACAAATCGCACCATCGGCGAAAGCCAATCACAGAGCGACACATGTTCTTAATCCCTATATAAGCAGACTGCTATAAGATTGCGGGGTCTTCCTTCCATCTTTCTTCAACCAAGCTGTGCTCCAATAAAGTGTGATACGAGAAGAATCTTGCGTGTGGCGGCTCGTTATTCTGCTGGTCGGAAACGGCCCGCCGCACCTTGTCTTGTTCCTGATCTTAGTGGAAAAGGTTTCAGTTTTTCACCATTGAGGATGATGCTATCTGTGTGTTTGTCATATATGGCCTTTATTTTTATTTTTTTTTTTGCGGTACGTGGGCCTCTCACTGTTGTGGCCTCTCCCGTTGTGGAGCACAGGCTCCGGACACTCAGGTTCAGCGGCCATGGCTCATGGGCCTAGCCACTCTGCGGCATGTGGAAACTTCCCAGACCGGGGCACGAACCCGCATCCCCTGCATCGGCAGGAGAACTCTCAACCACTGTGCTACCAGGGAAGCCCATGGCCTTTATTATGTTGAGTTAAGTTTCCTCTATGCCTAATTTCTGGAGGGTTTTTATCATAAATGGGTGTTGAATCTTGTAGAAAGTTTTCTCTGCATCTATTGAAATGATCATATGGTTTTTCTCCTTCAATCTGTTAATATGGTGTATCACTGATTGATTTTCGTATATTGAGGAATCCTCGCATTCCTGGGATAAGCCCCACTTGATCATGGTGTATGATCCTTTTAATGTGCTGTTGGATTCCGTTTGCTAGTATTTTGTTGAGGATTTTTGTATCTATGTTCATCAGTGATTTTGGCCTGTAGTTTTCTTCCTTTGTGACATCTTTGTTTGGTTTTGGTATCAGAGTGATGGTGGCCTCGTAGAATGAATTGGGAGTGTTCCTCCCTCTGCTATATTTTGGAAGAGTTTGAGAAGGATAGGTGTTAGCTCTTCTCTAAATGTTTGATAGAATTCACCTTTGAATCCATCTGGTCCTGGGCTTTTGTTTGTTGGAAGATTTTTAATCACAGTTTCAATTTCAGTGCTTGTGATTGGTCTGTTCATATTTTCTATTTCTTCCTGGTTCAGTCTCAGAAGCTTGTGCATTTCTAAGAATTTGTCCATTTCTTCCATGTTGTCCATTATATTGGCATAGAGATGCTTGTAGTAATCTCTCATGATCCTTTTTATTTCTGCCATGTCAGTTGTTACTTCTCCTTTTTCATTTCTAATTCTATTGATTTGAGTCTTCTCCCTTTTTTTCTTGATGAGTCTGGCTAATGGTTTATCAATTTTGTTTATCTTCTCAAAGAACCAGCTTTTAGTTTTATTGATCTTTGCTATCATTTCCTTCATTTATTTTTCATTCATTTCTGATCTGATCTTTATGATTTCTTTCCTTCTGCTAACTTTGGGGTTTTTTGTTCTTCTTTCTATAATTGCTTTAGGTGTAAGATTAGGTTGTTTATATGAGATGTTTCTTGTTTCTTAAGGTAGGATTTTATTGCTATAAACTTCCCTCTTAGAACTGCTTTTGCTGCATCCCATAGGTTTTGGGTCGTTGTGTTTTTATTTCTTGCAGATTTTTTCCTGTAATTTATATCTAGTCTCATAGCATTGTGGTTGGAAAAGATACTTGATATGATTTCGATTACTTTTAATTTACCAAGGCTTGATTTGTGACCCAAGATATGATCTATCCTGGAGAATGTTCCATGAGCACTTGAGAAGAAAGTGTATTCTGTTGTTTTTGGGTGGAATGTCCTATAAATATCAATTAAGTCCATCTTGTTTAATGGGTCACTGAAACCTTCTTTTTCCTGATTTATTTTCATTTTGAATGATCTGTTCATTGATGAAAGTGGGGTGTTCAAGTCCCCTACTATGATTGTGTTAATGTCAATTTCCCCTTTTATGGCTGTTAGCATTTGCCTTATGTATTGAGGTGCTCCTATGTTGGGTGCATAAATATTTACAATTGTTATCTTCTTCTTGGATTGATCCCTTGATCATTATGTAGTGTCCTTCTTTGTCTCTTGCAATAGTCTTTATTTTAATGTCTATTTCTGTCTGATATGAGTATTGCTACTCCAGCTTTCTTTTGATTTCCATTTGCATGGAATATCTTTTTCTGTCCCCTCACTTTCAGTCTGTATGTGTCCCTAGGTCTGAAGTGGGTCTCTTGTAGACAGCATATATATGGGTTTGTTTTTGTATCCATTCAGCCAGTTTGTGTCTTTTGGTTGGAGCATTTAATGTATTTACATTTAAGGTATTTATCGATATGTATGTTCCTATTACCATTTTCGTAATTGTTTTGGGTTTGTTATTGTAGGTCTTTTCCTTCTCTTGTGTTTCCTGCCTAGAGAAGTTCCTTTAGCATTTGCTATAAAGCTGGTTTGGGGATGCTGAATTCTCTTAGCTTTTGCTTGTCTGTTAAGTTTTAAATTTCTCTGTCAAATCTGAATGAGATCCTTGCTGGGTAGAGTAATCTTAGTTGTAGATTTTCCCCTTTCATCACTTTAAATATGTCCTGCCACTCCCTTCTGGCTTTCAGAGATTCTGCTGATAGATCAGCTGTTAACCTCATGGGGATTCCCTTGTATGTTATTTGTTGTTTTTCCCTTGCTGCTTTTAATATTTTTTCTTTGTATTTAATTTTTGATAGTTTGATTAATATGTGTCTTGGCATGTTTCTCCTTGGATTTATCCTGTATGGGACTCTCTGTGCTTCCTGGACTTGATTAAGTATTTCCTTTCCCATATTAGGGAAGTTTTCAACTATAATCTCTTCAACTATTTTCTCAGTCCCTTTTTGTTTTCTCTTCTTCTTTTGGGACCCCTATAATTCAAATGTTGGTGCATTTAATGTTGTCCCAGAGGTCTCTGGGACTGTCCTCAATTCTTTTCATTCTTTTTTCTTTATTCTGCTTTGCAGTAGTTGTTTCTACTTTATAGTTGTTTCTATTTTATCTTCCAGGTCACTTATCCATTCTTCTGCCTAAGTTATTCTGCTATTGATTCCTTCTACAGTATTTTTAATTTCATTTATTGTGTTGTTCACCATTGTTTGTTTGCTCTTTAGTTCTTCTAGGTCCTTATTAAACGTTTTTTGTATATTCTCCATTCTATTTCCACGATTTTGGGTCATCTTTACTATCATTGTTTTGAATTCTTTTTCAGGTAGGCTGCCTATTTCCTCTTCATTTGTTAGGTCTGGTGGGTTTTTACCTTACTCCTTCATTTGCTGTGTGTTTATCTGTCTTCTCATTTTGCTTAACTTACTGTGTTTGGGGTTTCCTTTTTGCAAGCTGTATGTTCGTCGTTCCTGTTGTTTTTGGTGTCTTCTCCCAGTGGCTAAGGTTGGTTCAGTGGGTTGTGTAGGCTTCCTGGTGGAGGGGACTGCTGCCTGTGTTCTGGTGGATGAGGCTGGATCTTGTCCTTCTGGTGGGCACGTCCACATCTGGCGGTGTGTTTTGGGGTGTTTACGACCTTATTATGATTTTAGGCAGCCTCTCTGCTAATGGGTATTGTTGTGTTCCTGTCTTGGTAGTTGTTTGGCATAGGGTGTCCAGCACTGCAACTTGCTGGTCGTTGAGTGGAGCTGGGTCATGGCGTTGAGATGGAGATCTCTGGGAGATTTTTGCCGTTTGATATTACATGGAGCTGGGAGGTCTCTGGTGGACCAACGTCCTGAACTCAGATCTCCCTCCTCAGAGGCACATGCTGGACGACCGGCCAGAGTACCAAGATCCTGTCATCCACTCAGCTCAGAATAAAAGGGAGAAAAAAAGAAAGGAGGGCTTCCCTGGTGGCTCAGTGGTTGAGAGCCCGCCTGCTGATGCAGGGGACACGGGTTCATGCCCCAGTTTGGTAAGATCCCACATGCCATGAAGCGGCTAGGCCTGTGAGCCATGGCTCACATGCCTAGCCGCATGTGAGCCATGGCTGCTGAGCCTGTGCGTCCGGAGCCTGTGCTCTGCAATGGGAGATGTCACAACAGTGAGAGACCCATGTACTACAAAAAAAAAAAAAAAAAAAAAAAGGAAAGAAAGAAAGAAGAGAGCAACCAAACCAAAAAACAAATCTACCAATGATAACAAGCTCTAAAAACTATACTGAAAACAAACAAACAAAAACGGACAGATAGAACCGTGGGACAAATGTTAAAAGCAAAACTATACAGACAGAATCAAACACAGAAGCATACACATACACTCTCACAAAAAGAGAAAAAGGGAAAAAAATATATATATATCGTTGCTCCCAGCGTCTACCGCCTCAATTTGGGATGATTCGTTGTCTATTCAGGTATTCCACAGATGCAGGGTACCTCAAGTTGACTGTGGGGATTTAATCCTCTGCTCCTGAGGCTGCTGGGAGAGATTTCCCTTTCTCTTCTTTGTTCGCACAGCTCCTGGGGTTCAGCTTTGGATTTGGCCCTTCCTCTTGTGTAGGTCACCTGAAGGCGTCTGTTCTTCACTCAGACAGGACGGGGTTAAAGTTGAAGCTGATTAGGGGTCTTTGGCTCATTCAGGCTGGGGTGAGGGAGGGGTACGGAGTTCAGGGCGAGCCTGCGGACGCAGAGGCCACTGTGACGTTGCACCAGCCTGAGCTGCACCGTGTGTTCTTCTGGGAAAGTTGTCCCTGGATCACGGGACCCTGGCAGTGGTGGGCTGCACAGGCTCCTGGGAGGGGAGGTGTGGAGAGTGACCTGTGTTTGTACACAGGCTTCTTGGTGGCTGCAGCAGTGGCCTTAATGTCTCATGCCCGTCTCTGGTGTCCATGCTGATAACCATGGCTTGTGCCCGTCTCTGGAGCTTGTTTAGGAGGTGCTCTTAATCCCCTTTCCTTGCACACTGTGAAACAAAGAGGGAAGAACAAGTCTCTTCCCTCTGAGGCAGGTCCAGACTTTTTCCTGGACTCCCTCCCAGCTAGCTGTAGCGCACTAGTCCCTTCAGGCTGTGTCCACGCAGCCACACTCAGTCCTCTCCCTGCGATCTGATCTCCTGAAGCCCGAGCCTCAGCTCCCAGTCACCACCCGCACCTGCAGGTGAGCAGACAAGCCTCTCGGGCTGGTTAGTGCTGGTCAGCACCGATCCTCTATGCAGGAATCTCTCCGCTTTGCCCTCCGCCCCACTGTGGCTGCGCTCTCCTTCTTGGCTCTGAAGCTTGCCCCCCGCCCCCCCCCCCCCCCCGTCTCTGCCTGCGAAGGGGCTTCCTAGTGTGTGAAAACTTTTCCTCCTTCACAGCTCTCTCCCACTTGTGCAGGTCCTGTCCCTATTCTTTTGTCTCTGTTTTTTCTTTTTTCTTTTGCCCTACCTTTTTGCCTTTTGGGTCGTCTGAATTCTTCTGCCAGCGTTCAGTAGGTGCTCTGTAGGAGTTGTTCCACCTGTAGGTGTATTTCTGGTGTATCTGTGGGGAGGAAGGTGATCTCCACGTCTTACTCTTCCGCCATCTTGAAGTTCCTCCCATCACGCCTGCCCCCTTGACTGATATTCAGGTGGCAGGCACTGGATGAACACGTGGTACTTTATGGCTGGCATCGGTTCTGGGAGGTTGGTGTCTGTACTATATTCGTTGTTAAATTATTTTGAATATGCCTCCTATCTGTTCCCTACATCCTGGCTTACCTTGGGAATCATGAAATTTTCATGTTTTTGTAAAGTTGACAAATTGAAAGTAATTTGGTTGAATTCTTTTAATTCTGAGTGGAGTGGAGTATGATTTCATTTTTCAGCATTGGTCTTTTATTTTTATCAAAGTAATCTGCACATGGTTTAAATATTTAATTAGATCGTAAGAATTTAAAATGAAAATCATCTGTCCCTAGCCCCATCTCAGTCCTGTTCCCCGAGGCAACCGTGTTACTCTTCTAACATTTTCTGATTTTAGTTGTTTGTGTGATTAAATATTAAATATCTTTAAATCTACTCAATACCTCTAAATAATATATCTAAATCCTTATTTCTTGAAGTATCCCTTTAAAAAGCCATCTCTTGACTTCCTGCCACTGTACTTAGCTCATCTTCTTTCCTATCTTCCATATAGTCATGTCATTCTTTTTATCTTTATCAGTTGCTTTTGTAACTTTGAATAATATACTTACATATTTCTTTCTTTTTTGTCAATTACCACCATAAGGATGTTAGGCTCAGAGTGTTTCCCTCTGCTTGCATTTTTCCCTTTCCCTTTCCCTTTCCACTTTCTGTCATCTATTGAACAAACTCGACAACTTCCACATTGTCAAGACTGATGGTATTTATTATTTATATTCTGCTCTGAAATGGTAAATGCATCTGTGCTGTGTCAATACTTTGATTCTAAAAGCTGAAGCTCAATTAAATCCTTATGGTACTATGACCATGTAAATACTGTTCGCTGTAGATCCAAGTAATGTGCTATGTTTAGATTTACTTTTCTTGTTCCTCGTGGAGCTTCTAATTGCTTATTTATTCTGGTATTGCAGGTTTTATTGCAACTTAAATATTTTTTCCATTCTCCAAAGAATACTATGAAATGTATGAAATCTCCTTTTCCAAGATAACTCCTTCTTGGACACCTAGCTCCCTAACACTAGTTGTTTTCTAGGTTGCTGTACAGCTGCATTCTGGAGCTTCCCTTTGTCATTCTCCTGGGCTCAGTTCACTATATTTCAGATCCTGGTATAACTGCCTGAGAAAGGCCCTATGACAGCTAAACTTGGTCTGAAAATATTTTCATTATTTCATCATACTTAATTTATAATTAGACTGAGTATAGAATTTCCAGATAATAGTACTAGAATATTTTTGTTGTGAGTGGCAGAAAACTTGGTTTACAAAGAGAAGGGTAGGGCGTTTCTGGTGGAAATAACCAAAAACCCTAGAGTTGAATTGTCTTCTGGTATGTTTCAATCCAGAGGTTCACAGAGTTGTATGGGCTTTGGCTCTATTTTTTTGAAGTGATTCTCCCCTTCCTTCCACCCACTGCATTATGATCAGAGAATGTGATCTGCATTTACAAAAGTCATTTTTAACATTAATTGAGATATGGTTAATTTTATAAATGTTCCTTGGATTTTGGAAAACAGTATAATGTCATACCAAAGAAGTAATTTTTTTCCAGATTCTATAAATACTCATTTATATTATATTTCAAAAGCCCAGCTTTATTTCTTTTTCTTAGCATATATCTGGGGGTCTTTTCCCCTGTATTTGCTCTATTCACACAGCTCACTATTGTGCTCCAGTGGTTGTGATGGAAACCATTTTAAACTCAAAGCGTTATTCGGACTATTTGTGGTACAGAATCTCTATACACCTATACCTAGGAGAGTCTGGTGCATGGGTGCTCAAAATACTTGTTAAAAGGGTTAGTTTATAAAATGGAAGGGCGCGTCTAAGGAAAGCAGGTCAATTCTGCTCTGCTCTGTAGGTATCTCCATCTATTTCTGCAATTTCCCATTTGTTTCATTTTTTGTTTGCTTGTTTTTTGTTTTTGTGGCACGCAGCCCTCTCACTGTTGCAGCCTCTCCCGTTGCGGAGCACAGGCTCCGGACGCACAGGCTCAGCAGCCATGGCTCACGGGCCCAGCCGCTCCGCGGTATGTGGGATCTTCCCGGACCGGGGCACGAACCCGTGTCCCCTGTATTGGCAGGCGGACTCTCAACCACTTGCGCCACCAGGGAAGCCCTGTTTCATTTTTTATTCCCTTTAGCTATTTGAAATCAATATCTAATTTTCAGTGCGAATATCTCAGGGACAGAAATACATCACTGACCATATTTTTTGCCTTCCTTTCTATCCACTCAAATTCTCACTATTCATTTACTAAGAGTACAGAAAACCTGTGAAAGAATTGTTCCTACTCACAACTAAATTAAAGGAACTCGTGGAGTGTCAGTTTTCTCAAACTCCCAGAAATGTCCTAAAGACAATCACCTAGGGGACCCCATTTGTGCTCACAAACAGGGTGGGATTGCTTTAGTGGGCATGTGGCCCCTTTCCTATTGACACCTCCAGGCTACAGAGGGAGGGAATGCAGAGGGATGGCAAAGGTTCAGGGGCACCAGGTCCGCTCCCCTTAGAAACATCACCAAAGGGCCTGACCTTGTGGACATTTGCCTGGCTTGATTTATAGAGCAAATCTAGTCTTACCCAGAGAAGTTTCTCTTTCCCCTAAAAATGAAACTTCTGTATTCAGACTTACATCGGCAATTTTATTCTTTTTAAAGACACAACTCTCCCCACCCCCAGGGACTTAGGCATAATTTGAATTGTCATATGGTGCTGATATACAGAAGGTTTGGTGTGGCTGCTAATACTGGCAAAAGGAGTTGAGTTTTTCCCAGTAGAATGAACATTCTGTATTTAATGAAAGCAAGATTCTAAAAATTGGTTTCTGTAACATGTAGGTCTTATAGAATTGTACATGGCTCAGGGACCACTTAGATGGTATACAGGAGTCAGCTATTTTATCCAAAGAAATGTTCTTTAGTGATTCCAGTTGTGGTCCAGGGCTAACAGCTTCACATAAATCTCATCCGAGATAGACCCAAGGTGGATCTTCCCTTCAGTCAGCATTTGTGTGTTCTGTGTGGCTAATAATATTTTCGACAGTGTGACTTAATCACAAAGATGTGATCAAGTATCAATTTTTAAATGGTCATATTTCTTAATGAACAGCCTGCTGGGTGGGAGATGCTACTCACTTGAGGTCTTGCCCTGTAGTATTCTAGAATGAGAAGAACATTGTTTTGTACCTCAGTCTAAGCGTCTCTTCAAGATAAGCACCTCCACACTTGAATTTGAAATGAATCAAGTCGTTTGGCCAGTGCACTGTCACCAATGCTTTCAAAACTTTTTCTTCCTAACCTAAGCTAAATTAGAAAGCTTTCCTTCCTCTAGATTGTAGGTAACATAAAAGGTTAGAATAGGCTGAAAAAGAAAACTTAGTTTAAAAAAAATTCTACTTCTAGGAATATAATCTACATATATATATATATATATATATATATATATATATATATATATATTTAAAAGCCAAGCTATAAAAGGATCTTCAGTCAGTATTTTCTTTAATTTAAAAAAAAAAACCTGGAAACTACTTAAACACCAATTAATAAAGGGCTACTGAAATATATCGTAGAATATATTGGATATATATAGCTTCTGACAGAACTGGATGCTCTGCAGCTGTTAAAAGGAATGAGGTTGATCTATTTGTGCTAACAAATAGAAGTTTGTTAGCACAAATAGGAAGTTCTTCAAGATATCTTATTATGTGGGCTTCCCTGGTGGCGCAGTGGTTGAGAGTCTGCCTGCCAATGCAGGGGACACAGGTTCGAGCCCTGGTCTGGGAGGGTCCCACATGCTGCGGAGCAACTGGGCCCATGAGCCACAATTACTGAGCCTGAGCGTCTGGAGCCTGTGCTACGCAGCAAGAGAGGCCGCGATAGCGAGAGGCCCGCGCACCGCGATGAAGAGTGGCCCCCACTTGCCACAACTAGAGAAAGCCCTCGCACAGAAATGAAGACCCAACACAGCAATAAATAAACAGACAAATAAATAAATTTAAAGTTATCTTATTATGTGAAAACAAGGCAGATGAGACACTATGGGTATTAGTTGTGTGATGCTCTCTATGAAAAATATTTTAATATGTGCATGTGTGAGTGTGTTTGTGTATGTACAGTGCATTTGATATATGAGCAAAATGTTTTTGCTCATTTGACATATGAGAAAATGTTTTCTGAAAGAACTATAAGACACTGCCGATAACAGGATAAGAGTGACCAGATGAGGAAGGAGAATATTACGTTTCACTTTACAACTTTCTGTACTGCTTGAATTTTTCTTTACGTACCTGAGTTAATTTTTTAAAAACGTGTTATCAGAGGTTATCTATGGGTAGGGTTACAGAACATTATGAGTATCATCTTTATAGTTTTAAACATTAAAGAAAACAAGCAAATGTTACTTTTAAAAACCTGATTATGGCATATTATAGTCTTAACAACAACAGATAAGGTGGTTAAATTTCAAAGTTTGTTTCCTTAATACAACTTATAAAGTCACTCTCTTCTAGTCTAACAGAAGTGATGCTTGTGCAAGAAAACTTTTGCTCTGATATGTGAAATAGGCTCAGGAAGAGAAAGTTGTTTCAAAGTGTGATAATCTAGAATTAGGGTTTTTAAAAAATATATTAGAGAGAAGTTTTTGAAAAATATATGTATTAATTCATAATGATATCAGGAAAAATGTATAAAATGAATACACTATGGACAAAATGCATTTCTGAGTGTTTTTCTTTAGTTGCACACATATTGTGTAAAAATTTTTTAATTTAAAGATTTTCTCAAAGATATCATAATTTGCCACAATCCTTAAGAAATACCACCAAATGAGGACACTGAAACAGGTACTGGATGTTTTCCTTTCATGAAGCAGCTGTTTAAGTCATTCTGCATTTCCTTCCCTCTACCTGATAGTTTCAGTTCTGTGGTTAAAATTACTTGAAACTAGCCCTGATCATTCACTTAAGACACAGTGATACTCTGTTCTCCCATAACCTCACAGAGCACCAGAGAGAACGCAAAGCGCTCGCACTTCCATCAGACTTGCTGATTACCTGATGGACTATGAAGTGGGATAGAAGTTGATTCTGGTGTATATCACTTCCATAAAATTAATGATCACCTCAAAAGTGGTTTTAGTCTACATTCAACAGGACCCATGAAGGGATTTTCACTCAGCTTCAGGTTTTTCTCTGATTAAAAATAGACTTTTCTCTTTTCCTTTAAGTTGAATTTCAAAGTCCAGTTGCTGTGATTACTCAGTAAGAAAGAGGTGAATCAGATTTGCATTTGTGACTTATGAAGAACTTTAGTGCCTGATGGTGAGTGAAAAAGAGGAAGTGGGACACGCCTTGGCCGGGACACCAGGCTTCCAGGAAGCCAAGGGGTCTGTACCTCTTCTCAGTGTCCTAGGAGGTTTAAAAGCATTCTCTTCTCAGCAAACAATGCCTCAGAGGGTACCAAGTCCCACCATATTTATTCAGACTGTTTAATATGAGGAGTCAAATTTAGGACAAAACACTACGTTATTTCCGGGGAGAATATTTTAACAATATTTTGTAAGAGCTGACTTGGTACAAATGCATTTCAATTAAATATACCCAAATATCTGCTGATGAAATACCTACTCAGGTCATAGTTGGGAGTCTACACATTAGACCCCGAATCCACTACAAGTCACATCACCAGATGTTCTCTGCGTTACATCAGGGCAGCAACTCATTACACCTCATGAATATTCAGAAAAAGTTTTTTCTTTCTCTGGTTCTTAGTGGTCTCCCTGTAATCTTGCTCCTGACCTTGATCCGCTCCTCAATGCCAGTTCAGTTTTAATTCTAGTTTAGTCACGTTTGAAGTACCATCCTAGGCCTTAACCCTCCATTGCCTGTTTTGGTTGTGATAAACTTAGTATTACTTCATTTTGAGCCAACTCCTGCCCCAGTCCAGTTTTCATCTGTAACAAGATGTTGTGAATCTGCATCCAAAGTGGGAATTTACTTGGCCCACCTGTGTTTCTTTAAAAGTCTTGAAAGTCGGTGTGTTTATTGTCTTTTGACTTTGAGGACTCCAGGCTTGCTTACCTCCCATGACCTTTTGTCCCTGTGTATCCTTGTATGTAAACAGCTTTGCAGCAGTGAAACTCCAACTCTCAGTGACCTTGCCAGCATGGCAGTGAGTAATTGTTCTCAGAGAGAAATCTCTTTCTGAGCTCATTTTGCTTCACATCTCCTGCCCCCAAAGGGCTGCTGTTGGCAACAGTCAGACATGTCATTTCTCCTCCACGTGATCTTGTTTTTAGAAGAACATCTTTAAAAGAGCAAGTTGACAAATAATTTGCAGTCATCTTTCAATTATCTTCATTCTTTGTTTTCACCAAGTATAAATCTCCCATTTCCTCACGTCTTTGAGGTGTGTTTCCACATTTAGCCTTCTTTCAGAAAAAGGATATTTCTACCTTCTTGTTCAACTGGCTTTTGACCTAGATTCCTCTACTCCCCCAAATGCCGATATACCCATCCCGAATTCTCAGGAAAGGAGCACAAGTGGGTTTCTGCCTCCAAACAGCACAGTATGGAGAGAAAAGGTCCACTGATTTCCACCCTTTACCCACCTGCCCTCCAACACACGCCCACAGCTGCATGGCAGACCACGTCTAAGCAGAGCCTGGCATAGGCTCCAAAGGGAAAGGAGCTGGGCTCAGGGTCAAGGTGAAACCCGAAGAAACTATTTCCCTGAGCATAATGGCCCCTTTATAGTGGGATGCCTTTGCACAGTGTGAGGGTGGTCCCTTCGCCCAGAAACAAACCTGGGTTAAGGGGAGAAGTCCAGAATGGAGCAAATAATGCTTCTCTGCTATTCCAGTTGCCAATTTGTTTTCCTAACGTAGGTAGCCAGAAATTGCTTGCTAATGACTTAGAGACCAGGAATTGCAACTCTGATGCATGCAAATCAACTACAGTATTGTTTTCTAGCACAGTTTCTTTAAAAAATAATTTGAATTTGAATGCCTTCTCCAGTTTGCCTTAGCCTGTCTGCTCCCTGCTTACCCCCCAAGTGTTCTGAGTTTACACCCCGTTAGACTTAGCAAGAATTAATTGGGGACCTTCTGAGTTCTCAACTCTATGCTAGGTACTACAAAGATGCCTTGGACAGACGAGACAAAGGCCACAACCTCCTCTCTAGTAAATTTTCCTGGGACTTAGGATCTCAAGAAGAAAAAGCAGGAAATACACAAGAGGCAAAGTTAAGGGAATTTGGACAAAGGGATCAACGTTGGCCAACAAAGCTGGAGAGGCATCTTTGTATATGAGGAAGGGATTGTTGAAGGGTGGGAGGGTATGTGAATAGAGAAAGGCAGTCAAAGATTCATGAGCCAAGATGTAAATCTGTGGGCAGCTCCTTGGGGGTTTAAGAGGAGGAGAGCCTTGTCTGAGTGGGGCATTTGTGTGAAGGAGCTCCAGGAGCTGCAGATTCCTATCACATTCACAGTGGGTTTTGTTCTTTGTCTCCTTTTAATACTCTTGTATTCAGTATTTGGATAGTATGATTTTGTCTAACTACATTGCCCAAGCATCCCTCCTCCAGACCACATCAACCAAGGCAAGACTTTGGATTTACTTTTCTGTGGTGTTCTCCCATTAGAATTCTCTAGCCTTTCACACCTAAGAGACATTCCACAGCCATGCCATCAGGCACGTGAAAGACTTCACTCTAGAGCCATATACTGAGTCTGCCCAAGGCCAAGTCCAATAGAGGAGACCACAGAAGTGTCAAATGAATATCTAGAATAGTCAATTCAGGTTTACTTTCTTGTCTTTATTGTATATCATGCACTGAATTTCTAAGGCAAGATAACTTATTTTTATGATCAATCATTGCACTAAACTAATGAGTTGATAATCACATTTTTCCCAGGTATCATCATCTGACCAGAAATATGATGAGGCTTCATTCACCGTCTTCGCCTCTAGGCTAATTTAACTGTTCACAGTTATGAGGTTCCTTTGAAAAATATTGGTAGCTTCTAGCAGTTAGAGATCTATGTCCTCTCCCTCATCCAACTCACCGCCAGGACATGTGTTTAAATGAAAGCACATCTCAGATCAAATTCTGCCACCTACCCGCGAACATGTATTAGCAGGTAGGCACAAAAATACTCATTCAATCTCTTTCCTCTATTCTCTCGTCTTTTTAAGGACTCTGACCAGCCTGTTGCAGAAAATATTCAGTTAGATGTGATCACAACACAATTTTGACATCAGGATCAGGTGACAGAGGTGACAGAGGCTCCCCTCCAATAGGTGGGGAACCACAGGACAGAATTCTATCCCTAGGGCATCATTCCAAAGGTGTTGGGCCACTGAGTTTGTCAAATCAAGGGAGGAAGTACCAGTGGAAATCTTAGGCAACCACATGCCTTAACACTAGTCATTTCTCCAGTGACAACCTACTTCTAAGACTCCCTGTGGTAACTAATGAACCCTCTGAGGCAGATGGAGATAGGATTATTTGAAGCTCTTGCCTTGGTCTCTTCTGGTGCCTAAATTCCTGATAAGAGTTCTTTATATGTTAACCAACAACTGTTGACTAATCACCCTAAGGCATAGATGAAAGTAAAGTATAAACATAGATATCATCTGGTTTGCCTGTATTTTAGGTCTCCCTCCCTTTAATCCCTAACAGCTGTCCTAAAGCAACCTCCAGTAAAAATATAACCTAAGTCAAATAGCATGCTTGCTAACTATCCCTATGCAGCCTCCATGTAAATCCTCTAGCACCTCCCAACCTCTCTCTCATCCTAATGAGATGGACACCCATTGAATTTCTCCCAAAAGCCACCACTGGTGGAATCCAAATTCAAACGATTGATTTTACAGACATCCAGAGACAAGCTACTTGGATCAATACACAGCAGATGTGGTGATGCATTGCTCAGATCCACCTTCAGAAATAAAAGGCTTGTTCCCTGAGCTGCTGGGAGTTCTGCTGGAAGCCGACCTCACTTATCAGCTCTGTCCTTGCCCTGCCCCTGCCCTGGGAATTGCCCAGGCTCCTTCATCCAAGGTTACTCCCCAAGGTTACAATTTCCTGGGGCCATCTGCATCCCAAGACTGATCAATAATGGGATATGAAGGTCTGGCCTCCTTGCCACAATACCTCTGATAGTGCATCCCAGCCCCAGAACTCCCAGCTTTCCCCGCTAACCACAGTCCTGCTTCCCTCTTTGCCCACAGGTATTGATCCCAAGAGTGCTCCCCAATAAGTCTTCTATGCACTAATCTCCATCTCAGAGTCTTGTTGTTTTGGAAAAATTTACTTGAAAATTAGAGGTTTGCAAGGGTGCCCATACATCCTTGCAGCATGTGTAACATATATTCATACCAGGAAAGGGGCTGTAAGCATCCCGAAATAGAGGGACCTAAAGTATAGTATCAAACAGGCCTAAATCCTCTTGGCGTCACACCATCTGCACAGTCTTTTCTGGGGGTGCCTGCATTCTGCTCCAGGACCCCGGTTTCTAGCTTTCGATCACTAATTCAGTTGATCAAAAGATGATCTTTAAGCACTGGGTCTTAAATTTAGTTTTTATTTGTATGGAAGTTACGCATGCACCCGGTTGAAAAAAGTCAAATAATTCTACAAAGCTTATTTGACAGAGGTGCTGCTTGAGCACTGACATCAGTTCTCACCTTCTTTAATAATAGGAATTCTGAGTTTTAGCTGAGCACATGGCCAACAGCTAGTCACTGCATTTCCCAGCCTCCCCTGCGGCTTGGTAAGGCCATGTGCCCACATCCGGGTCAATGGCTATGTGCTGCTTCTGGGGCATGTTCCTGCCAAGGTATGTACATGTGCTCCCCTGACCTGTTCCCCCTTCCCACTGGCTGGGAAGACAAAAACTAGAATGGCTGCCTTGGTCCCAGAGATGAAAGCTAGATTTTGAAGGTTATAAAGCCGACCTGCCAACCCAGATTTTTTCTCTCTGGACCATATCAAACAAGACACATATACCTATCTTATTTAATTAAGCCTCTGTATTTTGGGGTCTTGTTATTAAAGCTGGCTGTACCTTCATCCATATAGCTAGTTTTTTGTTTTTTTTTTTTAAAAAAGGGCAATCTTGCCCATCCTCTTTTCTTTTTCCCAAAAGCAACCACAACATGTTTAAATAACATACTTCTATCTGATATTTCATCTTTAGGCATTATTAATTGAGTTTCCAGTTTGGAAAATGAATATTCCACTCTCTCCTTCTCTCCCACACTCACCATAGCGATACACACTTACCACCCACCCCTCCATGCTCCAAAAATAGTTACGTTGTCATTTTGGATAGATAGATATTTAGTGTTTATATAATTATAACAATGCAAATGGTATATAAAACTGACCTCTGCAGTGCACTATGCATGCTTTATCCTTTCTTGAATAACATTTTTCCCCCCTGGAGATGATACTGAACTATTTTGTTTTTTCCATTTTCCTAGCTTCCCATTGACTTATCATTAATTCAAACCTAAACACTGTTGCATGATCTCCTCTAAATACATTCAAAAGTAACTGGGATGCAATCAATTTCATTTGTTTGAAGAAATATCCCCAGAGCTTTCTGATTGGCTCCATCTGGGCGCGTTGTTTGCTAAGTCTGATGTGTGTGTTTGATCTGCCATCTTTAATGGGACTTCGGTGCCAGTTTTATAACTTTGGATTGCTATGCAAGTCTTAATCCCTTCAATGGGCTGCAAGAGCTGCTGGCTATGTGACACAGCAAGTTTCCTTAAGTCTAACCTGAGAAGGCCCCATGTGTCAGTGTTCTCCTTGTTGGAAGTGTTCTGAGAACCTTTACCAATCTTCTGCACAATGAAGAGACTGGAAATCTCCAAGCTGGATCAATGTCTTCCTTCTTGGAGTTCAGACTTGAAACTCTTCCTACATTAGGCAGAAAAATGGATGCCAATTCACAGCTTCCTAAAACAAACAAACAGAATGCTCTAACTCAAGATACCACTGTTTAATCATTTCAAATCCAATATTGTTGGATTTGAATGCTGCACTATTGCACATGGATACTGGCCAACCTTCAATGTGACAGAATCCTCAAATACTTGGGGTTTGGTATTAATGCATAATCTTTTGGTCTTTGTCCAAGTTCAGGTTTAGGTATAACGCTTACTGAGAATGCCTGGAATCTGAACAGCCAAGTTTAGAGCTTAAACAGAACCCCCTTCCTCAGTGCCCTGTTACTGCCAACAGAGCCAGATACCCCCCACTGCCCCCCCACTGCCCCCCCCCCCAGCTCTCAGGGAATTCTGGGAAGACAACTCACCTTGGCATATTTTATTACAAGATTAAACCATTCCAGGAGGCTGGGAGAAAACTTAAAGGGCAGACACTGGTCAATAATTGTCAGGCTCATTTTTACTTCAGTTATCTTTCCCAAATTCCAGTATGATTTTGGATGTTTAAACAATCAATGTGGTCTGATGAAAGCTTATCAGCTCAGAGCAGCCATAGAGAAGGGAATGAAGTAACTATTTCCCACTAGGGTCTGAAGTGAAGCTAAACCACCCAAGCGTGCGTGCACTTGTGCACAAACACACATACACACCCTAACAACAAAAACGGAAACATACAAGAAAACAATATACAGATTCAAAGCCTGATCATTTCAATCTGGTTATTGATAGAAACTTTGAAAAAATTGGAAGGAAATTATTATGAGTTGAATTCCAGGTGGATTTAAGAAGGCATTTCTAACTGGGTATGTCTGAAATCTGTGCTTGTATATTTGCAATCATCACCACACATTTCTGAACATCTTCTGTAGAACCTGAGCCAGGTGCTGGCTGCCACATACACAGATGACTAACGACAAAGCAAGGTGAGATACATTAAATAGCCAACGTGAAGGGAAGGAGGGGATGTAGAGAGGTGGGGACTTTATTCGCACCTGCAAGGAAGGATAGAATGTATACCAATGAAAAGGAGGAGGCAAGCTGTCTGTGCAAGAGGGAGAGTATGAATGTGGGAGCAGAGGCAGAGATGGACCTGACATGCATCTGGCATGTTCAGAGAGCAACAGGTTTGTCTAGAACACAGGATTCACATGTGGAATAATAAAAGACAACTGCAAAAGGTTATATTTATTCTAAACAGTGGTCGAGCTGAAATGCCAACTGAAGGCATTTGAACATCTTGAAGGCATTGGGAAAGCACAGAGGTTTCTGTTGTTGTTTAGGGTTGTGGGTTTGGTTAGGGGAGAGGAGGAAATGTGATATATACAAGTGCTGCTTTGGGATGATTCATCTGACCATGATGTGTGGCTGATAAGAATCGAGATGGAGTGAGGCTTGGGAGTTACGGGCTATGGCAGACTCAGGGTAAGGAAACGGGAACCTGGCCTAAGGCTACCAGCTGTTAAGCACCTTGGCTGTAATCTATGTTACAGGCTGTGTGAGCTCCACACCTTATCTCAGGTAACCTTCACGACACCCCATGGAGTATGTATCTGGCTGCATCTTACAGATCAGGAAACTAACTGAGCGGTTCAAGGTTACACGAGGAGCAAATGACACAGGTGGGATTTGAATTAATTTTTTTTCTGATGCCCGAGTCCATGTTCTTTCTTTCTTTCTTTTTTTTTTTTTGAATTTTTCAATTTTATTTTATTTATTTTTTTATACAGCAGGTTCTTATTAGTTATCCATTTTATACATATTAGTGCATATATGTCAATCCCAATCCATGTTCTTTCTACTATGACACATCAGCTTCTTGTTTTTAATAACGGTTAATCATAGCACTGACAGAGGACATAGTAGGGGACCCTACTTAGGACTGGGCTACCCTTGCAACCTCAGTGTCCTTATGTCGTACCATGATTTTGTGAGTCAGTCAATATCCTCTTATTTCCACTTGGGATTTATGAAGTAAAAACCATTTCATGCTGCAGAGTCTCCCCATGGGCCAAGTCCTGTGATCGCCGTGACATGGAAAGTGAGTAGCGAAACATGTTTTGGGTTTGTGGGAAATTGCGAAGGACAAGACAGAAATCATAGAAGCGCAATTGAATTATGTTGTGCCGTGGCCCCTGGGATAACAGCTGTTTTCCAGGTCTACCATCGTTCTCATTAGGAAATTAAAAACGTGAAGCTCCGCACCCGCAGCTTTGCACAGCTCTGGCCACGTGGTGACAGGAAGCCCTGTGTTTGCACAGGTGGGGGATCCAGCAACCCCACAGAGCGGGTGGTTGGAAGCCCTGCCTGGAGCACAGGTGGGCTACCGGAGGAAAGGCAAACCCAGGAAGAGGCTCGAGTGTTCTGGTGCTGTCAGCTCCCCTCTGCACAAGGAAGAGGGGCCCCGCGGGCGGCTCCATCTCGGTAGGTCATTGTAGGGCCAGATCCAGCTACTGGTTGAGAACTCTCTCCATCCAAGCTGGTGCAGAAGGATTTGGTCCTGGCACAAGGTCAGAAGGTCCGTTCCCCTTTCTCAGCAAGTCCCCCAGAATTACTTACAATTTGATACATTTGTACACTGCTAAGAAAAACCCAAACTACATATGCTTTTGAGAACACATATAGGAATGTCATACTTTTCAAAAAAGGTACTTGTTTAAAAGCAAAAGGAATAAACAACACAAGACTTCGGGTAGTGTGTGGCTACCGAAGGTTTGGGGTTTGGGGAGGTGAGGAGCCAGGAAGGGCGGGACCACCTGGATGTCTACAGTGTTGTCAGTGTTCTAGTTTCTGAGTCAGGTGGTGAGTTCATGGGTGTTGATAAAATTATTAAAAACAAAAAGATCTACATATAAACCATAAAGGGGCATGCATGGACCAATGATAAGAGGACATCAAGATTATAATTAATTCATTTCTGCCCACCTGAGGTACAAAAAGAACAAGAAAATAAAAGATGTGATGTTGCCAGGACTCTGCCAAGGCGCCCCTATTCTAGGACACCTAGGCTTTGAACATTCTTACATTTGAACATCTTACCTTGCTGGAGGCTTCAGTGTGCAGCCTGATGACCTGGCACCTGCCATCTGCTGCCTTCTTGCCATGCTGGGCCACTGATACCCACATGGAGAGAGAGCACAGTCCTTGACTAAAAACTGGGAAATGAGCAATGGTAGAAAACTTCATTGAAAATGAATGTGGAGAATGATAGTAATACCAGACTACTTTGGAAATTTAAATGTCAGTGATAGTTCCTTCAATTAAAAGACATTTAATATCAAGGAGAAAGTCAGAAAATGTATATTTGCACCTGACCTATAACTAGTCTTGTAATCTCAAGAAATTAATTCCTTCTCAGGAGCCAGAATAATTCAAGTATACCTTTTATGGTCTCCTCCCCTGCCCTCCTCTCTTCATTTCTACCTCTAACCTGAAACATCCATTCCACCCAGAAAGAACACAAAATGTTAAGAGTTTGGGCTAGCTGATCTCAAAGGCATCTCTGGGCTCTGATGTCTATCCTGCCATGTGGGTCATGGCAGGGCCCTGGGGCTGGCAGTCAGGGCACAAGTCTGTTGCCATTTCCTCCAGCTGAGATTGTCCGGTTCAGGGTGAATTGGGAGATTATCTTGAGATTTCCTAAGGCTTATCTTCTTGTTTCTCTCTCTAAAGTTAGAAAATTCATCTCAACTTTTCCATATCTTGAATGTTCAAAGCATAGAACTAGAGTTGTGGAAAACCAGAGAAAGAGAAAGAGGGGGAAAGGCAGAGAGATTAAGATGAGTGGGAATATGTGGCAGTCTGAGAAAAGCCAGGGGACCACAATTAAAGCAAAGCAGCACATCTCCAAACGTGTCCTCTAAACTCTTCTCATAACCAGGTTCAGAGGATTAAAATGTGCTCCTGGTGAGATGGGGAACTTTCACGGTATTACTGAGGAACATGTTAACTCAACAAAAATGTACTGAGAAATATCTGTGTGCCAGGAAGTGTCTTAGGTCCCAAGGACAAAGAAATGACCAAGCCAGGTAATGTCCTTGTCCTGGAGGAACTTCTACAGGGACAACAAGAGCCAACTGCACTTAAGTAAATATACTACATAACACCAGGCAGAGATGGGGAGGGGTGACACCAAGGACATGATGGTCAGAGAAGGTTTCTCTGCTGGGGAGGGCCGAGTGAAGGAGAGGAGCAGCAAGTAAACATCTTACCAGGTGAGCTTTCTCAGAAGAGGGAAGGAGCAGCAACTGGCCAGTTCCTGAGGCAGAAGTGGCAGTGTGTCAGGCCCATTTGAAGATGGGAGGAGGCTTGTGGGGCTGGAGTCAGAGCATGCCGCACGATATGCAGGGCCCAGTGTGAAATGAAAATGCAGGGCCTCTGGTTCAGAAATTATTAAAACCTTCAAAACTGCATTAGCAGAGCACTGAACCAAGAGTGGGGCCCTTCTAAGCTCAGGGCCTGGACAACAGAGGGCCTGGCTGGCTCTGTCTAAGGTGGGAAATGATATCTCAGAAGTACTTATGGATGATCGTGCTTGGCCTTGTAAGACACTGCAGGTTGCTTAGATTTTACTCCTAGTGCAATAGGAAGGCATCATGGGCTCTGAGTAGGTAAGTGTGGGGCCTGACATGGTTCTAGAAAGAGCTCTGGACCGTGTGGAGAAGAGCCTGGGAAAACCAAGAAGGACAACAGGGAGGTCAGTGAGGTTGCTAAAGAATTGTAGCAATGACTATAAAGAAATAACTCAGGATGGCATTCTTTAATCATAATTGGATACAATATTGTCCTCACCACCCCTCACATTTGGAATATTCTATGTGTTTGCCGGCTCTGGAGATGAATGAAACTGCTCTGGTTGCTGGAGCAGATGTCAGTAATGTGCTTGGGTAAAGAACTTGGGCAGAAGGAGGAGCCAGGCTGAAAGTGCCCTTTACATTCTCAGTACGCCCCTGCCTCAACTGATTTGACATCAGGCAGGGACAGGAAGTAGAAAGAACAGGAACACATACTTCATAAAAATTCTGTCCTGTGGGTCTCTGATCTGGAATTCCATTTCATTTTCTTTAAAGGAAAAGGAAAGTCCTGAGGGCTTAAAGAATGTTTTTCAATGGCTTCTACAGGTGTCATGAGAGGGGAGATTTGAAATTCTAACCAAACCCGAAGGCAGGGGTGGACTCTTAGGCATGATTGAGTAGTAGGGTAGGTGGCCTCTGTAAGGTGCAGCTTCCCTGGGCACTCCACCATGTCCTTCCTCAGCCACTGAGGGGCAACCGGGAGATTCCACCTTCTGAACGATGGCTTTGAGAGCAGATTTTGGTGGAATTATGGGAGGAAGATTGAGGATTCTCCTGCCTGAGAAGGGAGGTAAATATGGTAAAGAAAAAAGAAGCTTAAAATCAGCCAGCTTTTCATGAACACCAATGTACTCTAACGTGGATTTGTGCATATTCTAGCAACCTTGTGATTGACCACCATCTGAGTTTGTACAGTAAAGAAAGAGGTCAAGTAAACTTGCCCAAGGTCACCCACTTAGGAACAGAGGAATCAGGACTCAAAGCCAAGCTCATATTTTGTCCATCTTGCCAAAACCATATCCTTGGACCCTCCTCTCATTAACCCCTCCCCTTGGATCTGTGTGGGCTTATGAGTACTTTAAGTGATGAGCATGGCAGAAGTGATGCTGTGTAGCTTCCAAGACTAGGTCAGAAAAGGCCAGACAGCTTCCATCTGGTTCTCTTGGAACCCTTGCTCTTGGAATGTTCCCTCTTAGATCCTATCAGCCACACTCTGAGAAACCCAAGGCATACAGAGAGGCCACATAAAGGTGCCCTAGTCAAGAGCTCCAGTGAGCCCAGCTTGGAGCAGCCCAGCCCAGGAGCCAGGCATGTGAATGAAGAAGCCATCTTGGAAGTGAATCCTCCAGCCTCGGCTGTTCCAGGCTTTTCAGCTGAGGCCGCAGACATCACAGAGTGGAGACAAGCCAGCTCTACTGTGCCCTTTCCAAATTCTTTACCCACAGAATCCATAGCATAGTCGGATAGTTTCTGTTTTATGCCAGTAAGTTTGG
This sequence comes from Tursiops truncatus, assembly GCF_011762595.2. Taxonomy (NCBI): domain Eukaryota; kingdom Metazoa; phylum Chordata; class Mammalia; order Artiodactyla; family Delphinidae; genus Tursiops; species Tursiops truncatus. The sequence goes on along the minus strand of NC_047039.1, from coordinate 29,089,807 downwards.
GAGAGTTGGTTATGCAGCAATAGACAATGAGACTAATAACTTTGACTTGGGCTGACTTGATGGTGTGAATGGGTCTAAGATCATGTCTCATAGGAATGAGCAATGTGTACCATAGCTTTGAAATAACTTGACTATAGAAACAAGCTAATACTTGAGTGCTATAACCTTGGTCCAGTTGCTAGAAATGTCAAGTATTCTCTTAAATCCTGACATTTAAATGACAGGTGTCTGAAACAAGAGGTTCTTGGGCCAACAATTGATACATTTTTCATATAAATTTTAAATGAAGTCTTTCTGGCTTATGTAAGATCATTAAAGTCTCCTTTTAACACAATAATTCCATGCGCTGTAGTCTGTAAAGTCATTTGGAATTACATGGCAAATGACATTTCTAAATCAATGGCTGGTGGAAGCAATTTTAAATCAAAACATTTGAATAGGGCTTCCCGGGTGGCACAGTGGTTAAGAATCCGCCTGCCAATGCAGGGGACATGGGTTTGAGCCCTGGTCCGGGAAGGTCCCACATGCCACGGAGCAACGAAGCCCATGCACCACAACTACTGAGCCTGCACTCTAGACCCCGCAAGCCACAACTACTGAGACTGTGCGCCACAACTACTGAAGCCCACGTGCCTAGAGCCCATGCTCCACAACAAGAGAAGCCACCGGAATGAGAAGCCTGCTCACTGCAACGAAGAGTAGCCCCCGCTTGCCACAAGTAGAGAAAGCCCGAGCACAACAACAAAGACCTAATGCAGCCAAAAATAAATAAGTAAAATAAAATAAATTTAAAAAACATTTGAATAACTTCAATTTTTTTCAAAAGTAATATGTTTTAGGCTATATTTCATATACAAGAGGGTTTGGTCAAATTTATATTTATTCAGTTACCCAAACCATATCCAGATTACACTTGAACATATCTTTGAGGATTCTATATGGTATTTAATTGCTTTTGACAAGCATGATACCCTATAAAAGATATGACTTTCCTCTGAAAACCCCCTTCAGCTAAAAATACATTGTACTGAAAATAAAGTGGTTGCATCATCTAAATTCAACTCTCTGTAGCAGTTTGTACAATTTCATGACCATAGAGAATGAGCTCTTAAACATGGTTTCAGGGTGACTAAAACAAGGTTTGAATGTGAAGACATGAGGGTGCTGCCTTCATGCCAGGGAACCAGGCAACCCATTCAGGTCCTTCTTTCCAGGCTTTCAGTGCAACAATGTGGGACAAAACAGCTTTGGATTTCTTGGGCGGGGAGTTTGTGGGGAGAGGATAATTCTTGAGGAAAATCTTTTGAGGGGAAACTGAGGCTTTTTGAACAGAGCATGGGAAAGTATCTGGGGCAGAACCGGAAGAAAGGAGAATATATAGCTGACAGGATACATTTGGCAGAAGCTAAGAGTGAGGACAGGAGAAGGTGAAAGAGCGAGAGCGAACAGTGGGTGATTGGGAAGTAACACCAAGAGCTCTGAGCATCCTTGTCACCAGCATGACCATCTGCACAAAGCCCGATGGCAGAGGCTGCATGCTTCTTCCGGCAGCCATTCTGCCTCAAGCGTCCTGTTTATTGTACAAATCCATGTTCATGGTGCTGTGTCATACCCATGAACACCAGAGTCTTCTTGTGTGTGCGCATTAAGGATTGTGGCAGAAACCCACATGAAAGACTTGGGTTACTGCAGTGATAAATTCTCTGGAAAATTAAATGACTCTGATGGCTTCCATGCTGCCATCTGGACTGTAGTCATTTTGAAGGCTAACTCTTTACTTGTTTTAATTAGTGTGGCCAGCATTGCTTGTGCTGTTAGACTAAAGATAAGACTAAGGAAACCCACCTTACCACCACAAAGGTTATGGCCGTAATATTTGTGAGCTTGTCGGGAACGTCTCATGAAGTTACTTGAAGCCAGAGGCTCCAGTAAATCTAACATTTGATAATGCTTGTTCTTGTTTAACTTAGTGAAGCAAGGCCAAAGAGTCAAACCTACTGCCATGCACAAGGCAGGCAACCTTTTATAAAAACAGAAGGATCGTCCTCAAGATACCAAGAATGTCTAGATAATCATGCTGTTTCTAAACCTATTGGAGGTTTATCTTCCAATCAGAAATACATATACAGCTTCAAATTAAGTTCAACTTGGTTGAAAACACCTTGAGAGTTGTTACTACCTTTTATGCACGTTCATATGCCCCACTTAGTAAACACTCTTGTAAGGTCAGGTTCTCCAGAAACTACTCTCTGAGGTGAAGATTTGTGTGTGAGGGATTTACTAAGGAAGTGCTCACAGGGAGACCAGTCAAGAGTGATGGAAGCAGGGCAGTAAGTGTAAACAGATAGGGTAGGGGGTCCCCAGAGAAAGAGAACCAGGCATGGCTTCCTGGACATAAGAGAAGCCATTTCTAGCCTAAGCCATTTTGTGATCTAAGCATGGCCACAGTGCTGGTCCATGAACAGGTCTCAGTAATTAATGATATGAAGGGAGCAAAAGAAGGCAGAAACAAATAACTCTTATCAGGCAAGAGAAGTAAGAATAGCAAAGAGAATATATCAGTTGTAAAGACTCCCAGTTTTGTTTCAATGGTAAAGATCAGCTTGAAGTGCTCAGATCAACTGGAACCTAAGGGAGGATGATGTTGACCTTTGCTGACCCTCGAGGCTTGAATCAACTAAAGCTTTAGATTCTGTCGACCACCCAAACCCCTCCATGAATATGCATGTAACCCTAAGGTTAAAACTTCTCCAATTTTGCTGTTCGGGGAGACACTGCTTTGGGAAAGATCCCCAGTGTTCTCCTTACTTGCTGCAGGTAATAAATTCTTCCTTCTCCCCATCTTTGGCTTGGTTGTGTCTTTTGACTCAACACTCACTAAGAGGCGAATCCAATATCTATTGTGTGCCTTCTATGGTCCAGGCATCACGCTAAGCTTTGGAGATACAAAGCAACAAAAGATGCAGTCTGTAAATGAGTTGACATCCTTGGAACAAAGGCTGGGAAGGATGGAAGAAGATGTGAGACTGGAAAGGTAAGCAGGAGCTATATTGAAGAGCTTCCTGAAAACTATGCTAAATATAATGAATTTTCATTGGTCATATTTTCTGGGGCTCTATGCTTTTAAAAATATTATCAACTTCCCAGTTTTTCCTTAACCCATTCTAGAGACTCTGAGACCACAAGATGCAAACACCTTCAGACACCTTCCCCTGTAGCTCCAAATCAAAATTTCCATGTAAACCACCCCTCAGGGGTATGGATTTTACAGAGTGTAGATGATGATGTTCTTTAAATCTGTTGTCTGCTTTTCTGGGCTTTTTCCTGAATTTTACCTTCTGGGCACATGACTCTTACATAAAACAGATTATTTTTTTAAATTGAAACTGAGCAGGACCCCATGGGCCTCATGTGTCCCCCATTCCTTGTTTGTAGGGAACAGACTCCAGCCTCCATGACCTTCCCTGAGTTCCAAAGGGCAGATTTGAACAGTTGCTAATCAGGGAAAGGAGGGGATGCAGAGACAAGGGAGGAGCAGCCAAGAAACAGTAGTGCAGCCTTGGGGCAGGGTCCTGGTTCTGCCTCAATCCTTACTTGCTGCAAGTAATAAATCCTTCCTTCTCCCGATCTTTGGCTTGGTTGTGTCTGTTGGCTCAACACCCACCAAGAGGTGAATCCAGTTTTTCGGGTAACATAAGGGAGGAAGCCAAACAAAGGTGCTATCGCAGGCTGAATATCAGGCTGATCTTTACCATCGAAACAAAACTGGGAGTCGTTACAACTGACGTATTATCTTTGCTATTCTTACTTCTCTTGCCTGATAACAGTTATTTGTTTCTGCCTTCTTTTTTTCCCTTAAGCTCATTAATTACTGAGACCTGTTCATGGACCAGCATTGTGGCCAGGCTTAGATCACAAAATGGCTTAGGCTAGAAATGGCTTCTCTTACACATAACAATATCTTTGAGTCCTTTGCAGAATCAAAACTCCCTACAAATAGAGTTAGCATTCCTCATTCCAGAGAAGAAAACCTGAGGCCAGATTAAAGGAGTGCAGGCCCTGCACACACCCTAATCTCTGGATTGGGACACACAGGTTTCAAAGGCAGGAACCGGCTGTGTCCCCTTTGCCTGGCAAAGCAATAAAGTTATTCTTTCTACTTCACCTAAAACTCTGTCTCTGAGATTTGTTTCAGCACCAGTACACAGAGGCTGAGTTTTCAAAATCAACAGTATTTTAGGAATCTTCCCTCTTTTCTAACTTCAATTATTGCATGTTAATTTCTATTATTGGCATGGGCATTCTTAAAATTCTTAATTGACTACACCTTGGGGTTTTATTTTTGATATTGCAAAAGAAGTATTTTGTAATCCTAAGAGTGAAATCCCCAAAAAGAGAGAGAAAAGTTTTAAGAATGATGTACCAATTCAGAGTCTCTACTTGGGTTCAGAACTGTGGAGATGTAGGTTTTTATTTATTTTTTATTTTATTTTATTAAAGTATTGTTGATTTACAATTTCATGTTAGTTTCAGGTGTATAACACAGTGATTCAGATATATATATATACATATATATAATATATATATGTATATATATATATATAGCACAGTGGTTCAGATATATATATATATATATATCTTCTTTTTCAGATTCTTTTCAACTATAGGTTATTACAAGATATTGAATATAGTTCCCTGTGCTGTACAGTAGGTCCTCGTTTTTTATCTATTTTGTATATAGTAGTATGTATATGTTAATCCCATACTCCCAATTTATCCCTTCATTCCCTTTTTCTTTTAATTTAATTTAATTTAATTTTTTATACAGGAGTTCTCTATTTTATACATATTAGTGTCCATATGTCAATCCCAATCTTCAAATTCATCTACCACCACGCCTGCTTTCTCCCCTTGATGTCCATATATTTGTTCTCTACATCTGTCTCTATTTCTGCCTTGCAAATCAGTTCATCTGTACCATTTTTCTAGATTCCACATGTATACATTAATACACGATATTTGTTTTTCTCTTTCTGACTTACTTCACTCTGTATGACAGTCTGTAGGTCCATCCACGTCTCTACAAATGACGCTACTTCATTCCTTTTTATGGCTGAATAATACTCCATTGTATATATGTACCACATTGCCTTTATCCATTCATCTGTCGTTGGACATTTAGGACATCCATTTGTCTGTTGATGGGCATTTAGGTTGCTTCCACGACCTGGCTATTGTAAATAGTGCTGCAATGAACACTGGGGTGCATGTGTCTTTTTGAATTATGGTTCTCTCTGGGTATATGCCCGATAGTGGGCTTGCTGGGTCATATGGTTATTCTATTTTTCATTTTTTAAGGAACCTCCATACTGTTCTCCATAGTGGCTGTATCAATTTACATTCCCACCAACAGTGTAAAAGGGTTCCCTTTTCTCCATACCCTCTCCAGCATTTGTTGTTTGTAGATTTTCTGTTGATGCCCATTCTAACGGGTGTAAGCTGATACCTCATTGTAGTTTCGATTTACATTTCTCTAATAATTAGTGATGTTGAGCATCTTTTCATCTGCCTCTTGGCCATCTGTATGTCTTCTTTGGAGAAATGTCTATTTAGGTCTTCTGCCCATTTTTGGATTGGGTTGTTTTTTTTTTTTTGATATTGAGCTGCATGAGCTGTTTGTATATTTTGGAAATTAATCCTTTGTCCATTGACTGGTTTGCAAGTACTTTGTCCCATTTTGAGGGCTGTCTTTTCATCTTGTTTATGGTTTCCTTTGCTGTGCAAAAGCTTTGAAGTTTCATTAGGTCCCATTTGTTTACTTTTGTTTTTATTTCCATTACTCTAGGAGGTGGGTCAAAAAAGATCTTGCTGTGACTTATGTCAGAGTGTTTTTCCCATGTTTTCCTCTAAGAGTTTTACGGTGTCCAGGCTTACATTTAGGTCTTTAATCCAATTTGGCTTTATTTTTGTGTATGGTGTTAGGGAGTGTTCTAATTTCATTCTTTTACATGTAGCTGTCCAGTTTTCCCAGCACCACTTATTGAAGACTGTCTTTTCTCCATTGTATATCCTTACCTTCTTTGTCATAGATTAGTTGACCACAGATGCATGAGTTTATCTCTGGGCTTTCTATCCTGTTCCATTGATCTATATGTCTGTTTTTGTGCCAGTACCATATTGTCTTGATTACTGTAGATTGTAGTATAGTCTGAAGTTGGGGAATCTGATTCCTCCAACTCCGTTTTTTCCCTCAAGATTGCTTTGGCTATTCGGGGTCTTTTGTGTCTCCATACAAATTTTAAGATTTTTTTGTTCTAGTTTTGTAAAAGGTGCCATTGATAATTTGATAGGGATTGCATTCAATGTGTAGATTGCTTTGGGTAGTAGAGTCATTTTCACAATATTGATTCTTCCGATCCAAGAACATGGTATATCTCTCAATCTGTTTGTGTCACATTTGATTTCTTTCATCAGTGTCTTATAGTTTACTGAGTATAAGTCTTTTACCTCCTTAGGTAGGTTTATTCCCAGGTATTTTATTCTTTTTTTTGCAATGGTGACTGGGATTGTTTCCTTAATTTCTCTTTCTGATCTTTCATTGTTAGTGTATAGGAATGCAAGAGATTTCTGCACATTAATTTTGTATCCTGTAACTTTACCAAATTCATTAATTAGCTCTAGTAGTTTTCTGGTAGCATCTGTAGGATTTTCTATGTACAGTATCATGTCATCTGCAAACAGTGGCAGTTTTACTTCTTCTTTTCCAATTTGTAATCATTTTATTTCTTTTTCTTCTCTGATTGCTGTGGCTAGAACTTCCAAAACTATGTGGAATAATGTTGGCTACAGTGAACGTCCTTGGCTTGTTCCTGATCTTAAAGGAAATGCTTTCAGGTTTTCACCATTGAGAATGATGTTGGCTGTGGGTTTGTCATATATGGCCTTTGTTATGTTGAAGTACATTCCCTGTATGCTCACTTTCTGGAGAGCTTTTATCATAAATGGGTGTTGAATTTTATCAAAAGCTTTTTCTGCATCTGTTGAGATGATCATATGTTTTTTATCTTTAAATCTGTTAATATGGTGTATCACATTGATTTACATATATTGAAGAATCTTTGCATCCCTGGGATAAATCCCACTTGATCATGGTGTATCATTCTTTTAATGTGTTGTTGGATTCTGTTTGCTAGTGTTTTGTTGAGGATTTTTGCATCTATATTCATCAGTGATATTGGTCTGTAATTTTGCTTTTTTGTAGTATCTTTGTCTGATTTTGGTATCAGGGTGTGGTGGCCTTGTAGAATAAGTTTGGGAGTGTCCCTTCCTCTGCAATTTTTTGGAAGAGTTTGGGAAGGATAGGTGTTAGCTCTTCTCTAAATGTTTGATAGAATTCAACTGTGAAGCCATCTGGTCCTGGACTTTTGTTTGTTTGAAGGTTTTTTATCATAGTTTCAATTTTATTACTTGTGATTGGTCTGTTAATATTTTCTATTTCTTCCTGGTTCAGTCATGGAAGGTTGTACCTTTCTAAGAATTTGTCCATTTTACTGGCATATAATTGCTTGTAGTAGTCTTTTATGATCCTTTGTATTTCTGCAGTGTCCCTCTTAATTTCTCCTTTTTAATTTCTAATTTTATTGATTCGAGTCTTCTCCCTTTTTTTCTTGATGAGTCTGGCTAAAGGTTTATCAATTATGTTTATCTTCTCCAAGAACCAACTTTTACTTTTATTGATCTTTACTACTGTTTTCATTGTTTCTATTTCATTTATTTCTGCTCGGATCTTTATGATTTCTTTTCTTCTACTAACTTTGCAGTTTTCTTATTGTTGTTGTTCCTCTTCTTCCTCTAGTTGCTTTAGGAGTAAGGTTAGATTGTTTATTTGAGATATTTCTTGTTTCTTGATGTCAGATTTAACTGTTATAAACTTCCTCCTTAGAACTGCTTTTGCTGCATCCCATAGGTGTTGGGTTATAGTGTTTTCATTGTCATTTGTTTCTATGTATTTTTTGATTTCCTCTTTGATTTCTTCAGTGATCTCTTGGTTATTTAGTAGTGAATTGTTTAGCCTCCATGTATTTGTGTTATTTACAGTTTTTTTCCTGTAATTGTATTCTAATCTTGTAGCATTTGTAGTCAGAAAAGATGCTTGATATGATTTCAATTTTCTTAAATTTACTGAGGCTTGATTTGTGACCCAAGATGTGATCTATCCTGGAGAATGTGCCATGTGACCTTGAGAAGGAAGTGTATTCTGCTGCTTTCTGGTGGAATGTCTTATAAATATCAGTTAAGTCTATCTGGTCTATTGTGTCATTTAAAGCTTGTGTTTCCTTATTAATTTTCTGTCTGGATGATCTGTCCATTGGTGTAAGTGGGATGTTAAAGTTTCCCACTATTATTGAGTTACTGTCAATTTCCCCTTTTATAGCTGTTAGCATTTGCCTTATGTATTGAGGTTTTCCTATGTTGGGTGCATAAATATTTATATTGTTATCTCTTCTTCTTGGATTGATCTGTTGATCATTATGCAGAGACTTTCTTTGTCTCTTGTAACAGTCTTTATTTTAAAGTCTATTTTATCTGATATGCGTATTGCTACTCCAGCTTTCTTTTGATTTCCATTTGCATGCAATATCTTTTCCCATCCCCTTACTTTCAGTCTGTATGTGTCCCTAGACCTGAAGTGGGTCTCCTATAGACAGCATATATGTGGGTCTTGTTTTTGTATCCATTCATTCTGTCTGTGTCTTTTGTTTGGAGCATTTAATCCATTTACATTCAAGGTAATTATTGATATGTATGTTCCTATTACCATTTTCTTAATTGTTTTGGCTTTGCTTTCGTGGGTCTTTTTCTTCTCTTGTGTTTCCTGCCTAGAGAAGTTCATTCAGCATTTGTTGTAAAGCTGGTTTGGTGGTGCTGAATTCTCTTAGCTTTTCTTGTCTGTAACACTTTTGATTTCTCCATTGAATCTGAATGAGATCCTTGCTGGGTCTTACAACCAGGGTTGTAAGTTGTAGGTTTTTCCCTTTCGTCACTTTAAATATATCCTGTCACTCCCTTCTGGCCTGCAGAGTTTCTGCTGAAAATATCACCTGATAACCTTATGGGGGTTCCCTTGCATGTTATTTGTTGATTTCCCCTTGATGCTTTTAACATTTTTTCTTTGAACTTAATTTTTGATCGTTTGATTAATATGTGTCTTGGAGTGTTTCTCCCTGGGTTTATCTTGTATGGAACTCTTTGCACTTCCTGGACTTGGGTGGCTATTTCCTTTCCCATGTTAGGAAAGTTTTTGACTATAATCTCTTCAAGTATTTTCTCAGACCCTTTCTCTTTGTCTTCTTCTTCTGGGACCCCTATAATTCGAATGTTGGTGAATTTAATGTTGTCCCAGATGTCTCTGAGACTGTCCTCATTTCTTTTCATTCTTTTTTCTTTATTCTGATCCTCAGCTCTTATTTCCACCATTCTATCTTCCAGCTCACTTATTCATTCTGCTTCAGTTATTCTGCTAATAATTCCTTCTAGTGTATTTTTCATTTCAGTTATTGTGCTGTTCATCACTGTTTGTTTGTTCTTTACTTCTTCCATGTCCTTGTTAAACACTTCTTGTGTTTTTTCGATCCATGCCTCCATTCTATTTCTGAGATTTTGGATCATCTTTACTATCAGTACTCTGAATTCTTTTTCAGGTAAGTTGTCTATTTCCTCTTCAATCATTTGGTCTTGCAGGTTTTTATCTTGCTCCTTTGTCTGTACCATATTTTTCTGTCATCTCATTTTGTTTGATGGTTAGGCCTGTGCTCCTATCTTGCTGGTTGTTTGGCCTGAGTCATCCAGCACTGGAGTTTGCAGGTAGTTGGGTGGAGCCAGGTCTTGGTGCCAAGATGAGGACCTCTGGGAGTGCTCACATGAATTAATATTCCCTGGGGTCTGAGGTTCTCTGTTAGTCTGGTGGTTTGGACTCAGCACTCCCACCACAGGAGTTTAGGTCCGACACCCAGCCTGGGAACCAAGACCTCACAAGCCACATGGTGTGGTAGGAAAAAAAAAGGCAACAAACAAAAAGGAGCAGAACAATAACAAGGAATAAAAAGTAAAATAAAATTAGTAAAATAAAAAATATATTAGAAAAAAAATTAAAAATGTAACAACAACAAGATCAAAGCAAAACAGAACCATAGCACTGCAACAGCAGAAAGAAAAGAAAAAAAAAAGCCAGAAAAGGCCTTGAAGGCGGGTGGGTCTCAGGACTGGGACACTTGCAGCTGGAAAAGGCTGGTTGGGGGGTGCGGCTTAGGTTCAGGACAGCTAAGGCCCTGGAGTTGTGGCATAGACTCAAGACCTGCATGGCCAGAAAAGGTCCTGTGGGGAGTGTGTGGGTGGTAGTGGGGTGGAGGGGTAGGGTTGGGGAGGGTATGGGGGCTTAGGTTCAGGACCCCTGTGGCCAGAGTGGGCCCTGGAGGGCTAAGGACCAGGCCTGGGACCCCAACAGGCTCGCCGGGGCCCGAGTGGGCGGGGAGCCACTTGCCGCATTCCCCTCTGATCCTCCAATCCCCCGAATGTCTTTCCCCTTCCTCACCAGTCTTCACACCATGTGTTAGCCTCTCTGATCATGGAAACCCCTCCCCTTCCCCCGCCGCCCCTCAGGGGTGTTGATCCAGTCCTGCCTCCACTTTTCCTCCTCCCCCTCTCCCCCCAAGTCCTACCCAGTCACGTGGGGATTCTTCCCATCCCTTTAGGTGTCCGAGGTCACTCATCAGCACCTGGCTGGTGCCCTAGTTTCGAGGAGACGCGAACTCCGTGTCTTCCTACTCCACCATCTTGACTCTGCCTTCAAATTTATTGTTTCTTATCATAACCACTGGATTATACTATTAAAAACCTTGGGACTTCCCTGGTGGTCCAGTGGTTAAGACTTCGCCTTCCAACACAGCAGATGTGGGTTCGATCCCTGGTTGGGGAGCTAAGGTTCCACATGTCTCGTGGCCAAAAAACCAAAACATAAAACAGAAGCAATATTGCAACAAATTCAATTAAGTCTTTAAAAATGGTCCACATCCAAAAAGTCTTAAAAAAAAAACAAACCGTGACATTGACAAGTTGTATCATTATATAGATTTAAGCTTAACAGAAAGGAGAGCTAGGACAGTATCCTATTTTATATCACTTAAAATTGGAATCTGGTTTTTATTATTCTGTTCTGCATGCTTATATTTGTGGTTTTACAACACAGGCTTTGACAGAATATTTGTAGTCTAGAGTCTTCTGAGATCATATGGCTTAGTCTGTGGCATCAGATTAATAAACACTAAGAAACGTTTCAACCATCTTCTTGGTAAGAAAAAGCTGAGTATGGAAAAGGTCTATAGGAAACTTGGAAAAGGTCTACAGGAAACTTGTCACTAAATGAAGTCCACTAGTCCACTCAAGCCTCATACAAAATATTGGATGGAGACAACTACAGCTTTGGGTGAGGAAAGGCTGAGCCATGTGTGATTGAGGAAGACAGAGAGTACCTCTTCTGAAAATATGATTGAGTCCATCTTGAAGGAGTGATACCTGCTTCCTCATTATGATAAGTAATTATTAAAAATCAAGGTCCATAGAAGGATTTGAACAGTTCTGGAGGCATAAAGATTTTCACTGAGTGCCATCTTCCAAATTATTACTAATAATATTTGTACTGAGGTTGGGCTGAGGAGAGAGTTATCCAACTCTAATTATGAAAACTGAATCTCACATGGGATCCCTATCATGCACCACTGTGTCCCCAAGTCTTCATTCATTGGTGGCCTATGTGGCTGTCTCCTGCTGAGATTTAATTTACCTCCATTTTTTAAAGACTAGTTTATTTTCAAAATTAAGTGGACTTCATTTTTGAGAGTTTTATTTAAGACTTCTTACTTAGCCAGACTGTTTGTTCCAGCAGTGTCTATTAAATCAAGGACAGGCTAGCCAGGCATGGGGTAGTCACAGTTTGTTTTACACTGTCTATTAAACTGTCCATTAACGTGGCTATCAAAGAAGCTGCTCCCACAAAACAGCCAAATTGAGGCTCATGAATTCTTTGCTCCACCAAATAAGTTTTATGAACTTGAGGACACCCTCACTTTGTTTTAGTTTCATTAAACTTTGTATTTATTCTACTTATCTGATTGGTTAGACTTAGGAGCCTGAACGCTCAAGGAGATTTTAAGAACTAATTGATGATTTTGCAGCCCAGTTTATTGACTAATTATAAGTAATCCCTAAATCTGATCTGTTAATGAGAGGTGACAGTAAGTCTCCTTGCCCTTCTCTGCTAATGAACAGTACTACTTTGTGATTACACATGAATTTGGGTAAGTGTTTCCTTCTCTGACTCCTCCTCCTCTGATTCCTAACTTAGCTTTTCCATTTATATTATTTATTGGTAGAACATTAATAGAACCATTGCCCAAATTAGTAAGGTTTAGAAGATTGTTTATACAGAATGCCTCCAATCTGGCATGTTTCAGCATGATATTTCTGCAGTTTCGGTGTGTTAGCTCCAAGAAGGCACAGCAATGAAAAATAGTCACTAATTTCAAATTGTTATTGAAAGATATGTTACAGACGATTTTATAAAAATCAGCTAGTTAACCAGCAATTGCTATCTAAGCAGGAGGTAAGATTAAAATATATTCTTTGAAGTCTGTTATCATTTCAACTTTTTATCTTGTAGGCTTACTGGAGGAGTGAGGTAAGAAAAATGCATGTCTTCAGTGGTGATAAGAAAAGAGTAAACATTTTTCTTTGCTGGGGAACAGCCAACAGCATTATTTTCCTAGAAAATACAAGGCCTGAGGAATCACAATTGATAGGATGTGTTTAATAAAATAACAGAAAAATGTTTGGTTGGGAAACTTCAGTCAGTTGGCCAGTTTTACTAAAAATTGTAAAGTATGTGGCTTTTGTCTTTTATGCGCCCTTTCTTCCCTGCCCCCTCCAAATGCAAAAGATTACGATGTCTACAATTGACTACAAAATACTTGTGCAGAGTCAGGGGGTATCAATTGCTCTAACCAAATATCCATAACCTAAGATGGTGAGCTTCATTCTACCAGAAAGGCCAAACTCAGGGGCTACTCCTTGACCAACACCTGGGGATTTTCTAATTAGTGTAGTGAATGTTGAAAACAGGTTTTTATTGATGAAAATAGTGGCCTGTTGACTATCATGATAAACACTATACATAAGCTCTAAATGTTGAAGTTAAAGGTATTCAGGATGCACAGATAAACTAAAAGTTTTTAATTTTTTTAAACTTCCCTCCCTCAAATGTAAGGGATGGAAGAATCTAACGAGTAGCCTTTGTACTTGGCCATAACATCTATGCTTGATCCCCAAGGAGTCCTGTGTCCAGTCATTGGTTAAGGTTCTGTTGAATGAACTAATAAGGGTAACAAAATCTTGCTTCTGGAACATTGCCCTGTTTTTTCTCCAGCAAGCCTTCCATGCAATGTAGTGGTCAGTGTACTAAGAGGCTAAGAAGCTGGAACTTTGTGGAGCCTGTGAAACAGGTGATAAGAAGTGTTTAGGGCCTGTTTACCTGAGAAAGTGTTTGATAAATGTTTGTAAGGTAGCAGAATTTTTTGAGACTTGCTTCCATAATAACCTGATAGTAAGGTTGTGCTTAAGTTACTAACCCTTATCCACATAAAAGCTCTTCCTCAGCTGCTGTTATCTAAGACCAAAGGGAACCTAACAGTGGTGTATGGCCAAATTGGCTTTCAGTCCTTTTGGAACACACACTTACAGCAGGTTCATGGTCTGTTTCTTCTTTTCCTAGTGCTCTTCCTTTCATCTTCTCTCTGTAAATCTTTTTTAAACCATACAGACCTTCCAGGGATCCTGTGCCCTCATGATATCTTCTATTTCTCAGTTTTCTACTCTCCTCTGCCTTCTTGCCTCACTCACAAACCCAAGCGCAAACAGTTAACTTACTGTTAAGGCTCAGGTGCTTACGGTCTCAATGGGATTTCTATTTTAAGCCCCCCAAATGAAGTTCTAACAGTAGGATTTCAGGCATCAGAAAGAGTAAGAGAGGTATTTCAAGGTTAGTTACCACCAAATGACTTTAATATTAAAGGCCAGGCCCTGGCAGTGTTACCCAATTAGCAGGAGGGCAAATTGAGACAGCGACATTGTGGGAAAATCTGGGTATGGAGTGCCATTTGTTTTATGATTTCCCCATCCTGCATGTGCCTTGTCCTCAACCAGCATTCCAAGCTCTGAACTTTTCCTGACTTTCTACTGGAAAACCTTCTTTTACTCTCCATTTTCTTAGCATCCAGTAATCTGAAAAATCATCGTTGCAAGGATATCAGTGAAGCTTGTGGGTTCATGTGTATTATTTTATTTTTTAACATCTTTATTGGAGTATAATTGTTTACAATGTTGTGTTAGTTTCTGCTTTATAACAAAGTGAATCAGCTATACATAAACATATATCCCCATATCCCCTCCATCTTGTGCCTCCCTCCCACACTCCCTATCACACCACTCTGGTGGTCACAAAGCACTGAGCTGATCTCCCTGTACTATGCGTCTGCTTCCCACTAGCTACCTATTTTACTTTCGGTACTGTATATATGTCCATGCTACTCTCTAACTTCGTCCCAGCTTACACTTCCCCCTCCCCATGTCCTCAGGCTCATTCTCTACATTTGAGTCTTTATTCCTGTCCTGCCCCTAGGATCATCAGAAACATTCTTTTTAATTCCATATATCTGTGTTAGCATATGGTATTTGTTTTCCTCTTTCTGACTTACTTCACTCTGTATGACAGACTCTAAGTCCATCCACCTCACTAGAAATAACTCAATTTCATTTCTTTTTATGGCTGAGTAATATTCCACTGTCTATATGTGCCACATCTTCTTTATCCATTCATCTGTCCATGGACATCTAGGCTGCTTCCATGTCCTGGCTATTGTAAATAGTGCTACAGTGAACACTGGGGTACATGTGTCTTTTTGAATTATGGTTTTCTCAGGGTGTATGCTCCGTAGTGGGATTGCTGGGTAGTCCTATTTTTAGTTTTTTAAGGAACCTCCATACTGTTCTACACATCGTATCAATTTACATTCCCACCAACAGTGCAAGAGGGTTCCCTTTTCTCCACACTCTCTCCAGCATTTATTGTTTGTAGACTTTTTGATGATGGCCATTCTGACCGGTGTGAGGTGATACCTCATTGTAGTTTTGATTTTCATTTCTCTAATGATTGGTGATGTTGAGCATTCCTTCATGTGTTTGTTGGCAGTCTGTATATCTTCTGTGGAAAAATGTCTATTTAGGTCTTCTGCCCATTTTTGGATTGGGTTGTTTGTTTTTTTGATATTGAGCTGCTTGAGCTGCTTGTATATTTTGGAGATTAATCCTTTGTCAGTTGCTTAGTTTGCAAATATTCTCTCCCATTTTGAGGGTTGTCTTTTCATCTTGTTTAAGGTTTCCTTTGCTGTGCAAAAGCTTTTACGTTTAATTAGGTTCCATTTGTTTATTTTTGTTTTTATTTTCATTTCTCTAGGAGGTAAGTCAAAAAGGATCTTGCTGTGATTTATGTCATAGAGTGTTCTGTCTATGTTTTCCTGTAAGAGTTTTATAGTGTCTGGCCTTACATTTAGGTCTTTAATCCATTTTGAGTTTATTTTTGTGTATGGCGATAGGAAGTGTTTTAGTTTCATTATTTTACATGTAGCTGTCCAGTTTTCCCAGCACCACTTATTGAAGAGGCTGTCTTTTCTCCATTGTATATTCTTGCCTCCTTTATCAAAGAAGGTGACAATATGTGCGTGGGTTTATCTCTGGGCTTTCTATCCTGTTCCATTGATCTATATTTCTGTTTTTGTGCCAGTACCATATTGTCTTGATTACTGTAATGTGTAGTATAGTCTGAAGTCAGGGAGCCTGATTCCTCCAGCTCCCTTTTTCTTTCTCAAGCTTGCTTTGGCTATTCGGGGTCTTTTGCGTTTCCATACAAATTATGAAATTTTTGTTCTATTTCTGTGAAAAACACCATTGGGAATTTGTTAGGGATTGCATCGAATCTGTAGATTGCTTTGGGTAGTAGAGTCATTTTCACAATGTTGATTCTTCCAATCCAAGAACATGGTATATCTCTCCATCTGTTTGTGTCTTCTTTAATTTCCTTCGTCAGTGTCTTATAGTTTTCTATCTTTTGTCTTCTTATGTAGGTTTATTCCTAGGTATTTTATTCTTTGTGTTGCAGTGGTATATGGGAGTGTTTCCTTGATTTCTCTTTCTGATTTTTCATCATTAGTGTATAGGAATGAAAGAGATTTCTGTGTGTTAATTTTGTATCCTGCTACTTTACCAAATTCATTGATTAGCTCTACTAGTTTTCTGGTGGCATCTTTAGGATTCTTTATGTATAGTATCATTCTGCAAACAGTATCAGTTTTATTTCTTCTCTTCCGATTTAGATTCCTTTTATTTTTTTCTTCTCTGATTTCTGTGTCTAAAACTTCCAAAACTATGTTGAATAATAGTGGTGAGATTGGGCATCCTTCTCTTGCTTCTGATTTTAGAGGAAATGGTTTCAGTTTTTCACCATTGAGGACGATGTTGGTTGTGGGTTTGTCATATGTGGCCTTTATCATGTTGAGGTAAGTTCTCTCTATGCCTACTTTCTGAAGGGTTTTTATCATACATGGCTGTTCAATTTTGTCAAAACCTTTTTCTGCATCTATTGAGATGATCATATGGATTTGCTCCTTCAGGTTGTCCATATATATTCTCACAGTGATTGATTTATGCATACTGAAAATCCTTGCATTCCTGGGATAAACCCCACTTGATCATGGTGTATGATCCTTTTAATGTGCTGTTGGACTCTGTTTGCTAGCATTTTGTTGAAGATTTTTGCATCTATGTTCATCAGTGATATTGGCCTATAGTTTTCTTTTTTTTGTGACATCTTTGTCTGGTTTTGGTATCAGGGTGATGGTGGCCTCATAGAATGAGTTTGGGAGTGTTCCTCTCTCTGATATATTTTGGAAGAGTCGGAGAAGGATAGGTGTTAGCGCTTCTCTAAATGCTTGATGGAATTTGCATGTGAAGCCATCTGGTCCTGGGCTTTTGCTTGTTGGAAGATTTTTAATCACAGTTTCAATTTCATTACTTGTGATCAGTCTCTTCACATTTTCTATTTCTTCCTGGTTCAGTGTTGGAAGGTTATACCTTTCTAAGAATTTGTCCATTTC
The DNA here is from genome assembly GCF_011762595.2 of Tursiops truncatus. Lineage (NCBI taxonomy): Eukaryota > Metazoa > Chordata > Mammalia > Artiodactyla > Delphinidae > Tursiops > Tursiops truncatus. Next base: position 29,072,549 of record NC_047039.1, on the reverse strand, counting down.
TTCCAGGATGTCCATTTTATTGGCATATAGTTGCTTGTAGTAATCTCTCATGATCCTTTGTATTTCTGCTGTGTCAGTTGTTACTTCCCCTTTTTCATTTCTAATTCTATTGATTTGAGTCTTCTCCCTTTTTTTCTTAATGAGTCTCGCTAATGGTTTATCAATTTTGTTTACCTTATCAGACAACCAGGCTTTAGTTTTATTGATATTTGCTATTGTTTCCTTCATTGCTTTTTATTTCCAATCTGATCTTTATGATTTCTTTCCTTCTGCTAACTTTGGAGGGTTTTTTGTTCTTCTTTCTCTAATTGCTTTAGGTGTAAGGTTAGGTTGTTTGTTTCAGATGTTCCTTGTTTCTTAAGGTAGGGTTGTATTGCTATAAACTTCCCTCTTTGAACTGCTTTTGTTGTATCCCATAGATTTTGGGTCACCTTGTTTTCATTGTCATTTGTTTCCAGGTATTTTTTGATTTCCTCTTTGATTTCTTCAGTGATCTCTTGGTTATTAAGGAGTGTATTGTTTAGCCTCAATGTGTTTGTATTTTTTTTACAGATTTTTTCCTGTAATTGATATCCAGTGTAATAGCATTGTGGTCGAAAAAGATACTTGATACGATTTCAATTTTCTTAAATTTATGAAGGCTTGATTTGTGACCCAAGATGCGATCTATCCTGGAGAATGTTTCCTGAGCATTTGAGAAGAAAGTGTATTTTCTTGTTTTGGGAAGGAATGTCCTATAAAAATCAATTAAATCTATGTTGTCTATTGTGTCATTTAAAGCTTGTGTTTCCTTATTAATTTTATGTCTGGATGATCTGTCCACTGGTGTAAGTAGGATGTTAAAGTGCCTCACTATTATTGTGTTACTGTCGATTTCCCCTTTTATAGCTGTTAGCATTTGCCTTATGTATTGAGGTTTTCCTAGGTTGGGTGCATAAATATTTATAATTGTTATATCTTCTTCATGGATTGATCTGTTGATCGTTATGCAGAGACTTTCTTTGTCTCTTGTAACAGTCTTTATTTTAAAGTCTATTTTGTCTGATATGAGTATTGCTACTCCAGCTTTCTTTTGATTTCCATTTGAAAGGAATATCTTTTTCCATCCCCTTACTTTCAGTCTGTGTATGTCCCCAGGTCTGAAGTGGGTCTTGTAGACAGCATATATATGGATCTTGTTTTTGTATCCATTCAGCCAGTCTGTGGCTTGGTTGGAACACTTAATGCATTTACATTTAGGTAGCTATCAATATGTATGTTCCTATTACCATTTTCTTAATTGTTTTGGGTTTGTTATTGTAGGTCTTTTCCTTCTCTTGTATTTCCGGCCTAGGGAAGTTCCTTTAGCATTTGTTGTAAAGCTGGTTTGGTGGTGCTGAATTCTCTTAGCTTTTGCTTGTCTGTAAAGGTTTTAATTTCTCCATCAAAACTGAATGAGATCCTTGCTGGGTAGAGTAATCTTGGTTGTAGGTTTTTCTCTTTCATCACTTTAAATATGTCATGCCACTCCTTTCTGGCTTCCAAAATTTCTGCTGAAAGATCAGGTGTTAACCCTATGGGGATTCCCTTGCATATGATTTGCTGCTTTTCCCTTGCTGCTTTTAATATTTTTCTTTGTATTTAATTTTTGATAGTTTGATTAATATGTGTCTTGGCCTGTTTCTCTTTTGGATTTACCCTGTATGGGACTCTCTGTGCTTCCTGGTTGTGATTAAGTATTTCCTTTCCCATATTAGGGAAGTTTTCAACTATATTCTCTTCAAATATTTTCTCAGTCCCTTTCTTTTTCTCTTCTTCTTCTGGGACCCCTATAATTCCAATGTTTTTGTGTTTAATATTGTCCTAGCAGTCTCTGAGATTGTCCTCAATTCTTTTCATTCTTTTTTCTTTATTCTGCTCTATAGTAGTTATCTCCAGTATTTTATCTTCCAGGTCACTTATCCGTTCTTCTGCCTCACTTATTCTGCTATTGATCCCTTCTAGAGAATTTTAAATTTCATTTATTGTGTTATTCATCATTGTCTGTTTGCTCTTTAGTTCTTCTAGGCCCTTGTTAAACATTTCTTGTATTTTCTCCATTCTATTTCCAAGATTTTGGATCATCTTTACTATCATTATTCTGAATTCTTTTTCAAGTAGACTGCCTAGTTCCTCTTCATTTGTTAGGTCTGGTGGGTTTTTACCTTGCACTTCATCTGCTGTGTGTTTCTTTGTCTTCTCATTTTGCTTAACTTACTGTGTTTGGGGTCTCTTTTTCGCAGGCTGCAGGTTCATAGTTCCCGGGTTTTTGGTGTCTGTTTCCAGTGACTAAGGTTGGTTCAGTGGGTTGTGTAGGCTTCCTGGTGGAGTGGAGTCGTGCTTGTGTTCTGGTGGATGAGGCTGGATCTTGTCTTTCTGGTGGGCAAGTACATGTCTGGTGGTGTGTTTTGGGGTGTCTGTGACCTTATAATGATTTCAGGCAGCCTCTCTGCTAATGGGTGCAGTTGTGTTCCTGTCTTGCTAGTTGTTTGGCATAGGGTGTCCAGCACCGTAGCTTGCTGGTCGTTCAGTGGAGCTGGGTCTTCGCATTGAGATGGAGATCTGGGAGATTTTTGCCGTTTGATATTATGTGGAGCTGGGAAGTCTCTAGTAGACCAATGTCCTGAACTTGGCTCTCCCACCTCAGAGGCATGGCCCTCCACCTGGCTGGAGCACCAAGAGCCTGTCATCCACACGGATCAGAATAAAAGGGAGAAAAGAAAAGAAAGAAAGAAAGAGAAAATAAAATAAAAGCTATTAAAATTAAAAAATTATTAAAATTTTTTTAAGTAATTAAAATGAAAGAAAGAACAACAAAACACAAATTCACCAATGATAACAAGCACTGGAAACTATACTAAAAAAACAAACAGGAGAGGAACCAAGATGTCGGAGTAGAAGGACGTGCTCTCACTGCCTCTTGCAGGAACAGCAGAATCAGAACTAGCTGCTGGACAATCATCAACAGGAAGACACTGGAACTCACCAAAAAAGATACCCCATATCCAAAGACAAAGGAGAAGCCACAATGAGATGGTAGGAGGGGTGAAATCACAGTAAAATCAAATCTCATAACGGCTGGGTGGGTAACTCACAGACTGGAGAACACTTATACCACAGAAGTCCACCCACTGGAGTGAAGCTTCTGAGCCCCACAACAGGCTTCCCAACCCAGGGGTCTGGCAATGGGAGTAGGAATTCCTAGAGAATCAGATTTTGAAGCCTAGTGGGAATTGACTGCAGGACTTCGACAGGACTGGGGGAAACAGAGATCCCACTCTTGGAGGACACACACAAAGTAGTGTGTGCATCGGGAACCAGGGGAAGAAGCAGTGAACCCAGGGGAGACTGAACCAGACCTACCTGCTAGTGTTGGAGGGCCTCCTGCAGAGGCGGGGGGTGACTGTGGCTCAGCATGGGGACAAGACATTGGCAACAGAAGTTCTGGGAAGTACTCCTTCGTGTGAGCCCTTCCAGAGTCTGTCATTATCCCCACAAAGAGCCCAGGTAGGCTCCAGTGTTGGGTTGTCTCAGGCCAAAAAACCAACAGGGAGGGAACCCAGCCCCACCCATCAGCAGACAAGTGGATTAAAGTTTTACTGAGCTCTGGCCACCAGAGCAACAGCCAGCTCTACCCACCACCAGTCCCTCCCATCAGGAAACTTCCACAAGCCTCTTAGATAGCCTCATCCACCAGAGGGCAGACAGCAGAAGCAAGAAGAACTAAAATCCTGCAGCCTGTGGAACAAAAACCACATTCACAGAAAGATAGACAAGATAAAAAGGCAGAGGGCTATGTGCCAGATGAAGGAACAAGATAAAACGCCAGAAAAACAACTAAATGAAGTGGAAATAGGCAACCTTCCAGAAAAAGAATTCAGAATAATGATAGTGAAGATGATCCAGGACCTTGGAAAAAGAATGGAGGCAAAGATAGAGAAGATGCAAGAAATGTTTAACAAAGACCTAGAATAATTAAAGAACAAACAAACAGAGATGAACAGTACAATAACGGGAAGGAAAACTACACTAGAAGGAATCAGTAGCAGAATAACTGAGGCAGAAGAACAGATAAGTGACCTGTTAGACAGAATGGTGGAATTCACTGCTGCAGAACAGAATAAAGAAAAAGAATGAAAAGAAATGAAGACAGCCTAAGAGATCTCTGGGACAACAATAAATGCATCAACGTTTGCATTATAGGGGTCCCAGAAGGAGAAGAGAGAGAGAAAAGGAACAGAGAAAATATTTGAAGAGATTATAGTTGAAAACTTCCCTAACATGGGAAAGGAAATAGCCACCCAAGTCCAGGAAGTGCAGTGAGTCCCATACATGATAAACCCAAGGAGAAACACGCAGAGAAACATAGTAACCAAATTTGCAAAAATTAAAGACAAAGAAAAATTATTGAAAGCAGCAAAGGAAAAATGACAAATAACATACAGGGGAACTCCCATAAGGTTAACAGCTGATTTCTCAGCAGAAACTCTACAAGCCAGAAGGCAGTGGCATGATATACTTAAAGTGATGAAAGGGAAGAAACTACAACCAAGATTACTCTACCCAGCAAGGATCTCATTCAAATTCAATGGAGAAATCAAAAGCTTTACAGAGAAGCAAAAGCTAAGAGAATTCATCACCACCAAACCAGCTCTACAACAAATGCTAAAGCAACTTCTCTAAGTGGGAAACACAAGAGAAGAAAAGGACCTACAAAAACAAAACCATAACAATTAAGAAAATGGTCATAGGAACATATATATTGATAATTACCTTAAACGTGAATGGATTAAACGCTCCGACCAAAAGACACAGGCTTGCTGAATGAATACAAAAACAAGACCCATATATATGCTGTCTACAAGAGACCCACTTGAGACCTAGGGACACATACAGACTGAGAGTCAGGGGATGGAGAAAGATATTCCTTTCAAATGGAAATCAAAAGAAAGCTGGAGTAACAATACTCATATCAGATAAAATAGAGTTTAAAATAAAGAATGTTACAAGAGAGAAGGAGGACACTACATAATGATCAAGGGATCAATCCAAGAAGAAAATATAACAATTATAAATATATATGCACCCAACAGAGGAGCACCTCAATACATAAGGCAACTGCCAACAGCTCTAAAAGAGGAAATCGACAGTAACACAATAATAGTGGGGAACTTTAACACCTCACTTACACCAATGGACAGATCATCCAAAAAGAAAATAAATAAGGAAACAGAAGCTTTAAATGACACAATAGACCAGATAGATTTAATTGACATTTATAGGACATTCCATCCAAAAACAGCAGATTACACTTTCTTCTCAAGTGCACACGGAACATTCTCCAGGATAGATCACATCTGGGGTCACAAATCAAACCTCAGTAAATTTTAGAAAGTTGAAATCATATCAAGCATCTATTCTGACCACAGCGCTATGAGATTAGAAATGAATTACAGGGAAAAAAACGTAAAAAGCATAAACATATGGAGGCTAAACAATACTTTACTAAATAACCAAGAGATCACAGAAGAAATCAAAGAGGAAATCAAAAAATACCAAGAGACAAATGACAATGAAAACACGATGATCCAAAACCTGTGAGATACAGCAAAAGCAGTTCTAGGAGGAAAGTTTATAGATATACAAGCCTACCTCAAAAAACAAGAAAAATCTCAAATAAACAATCTAACCTTACACCTAAAGGAACTATAGAAAGAAGAACAAACAAAACCCAAAGTTAGCAGAAGGAAAGAAATCATAAAGATCAGAGCAGAAATAAAGCAAATAGAAACAAAGTAAACAATAGCAAAGCTCAATAAAACTAAGAGCTGGTTCTTTGAGAAGATAAACAAAATTGATAAACCATTAGCCAGACTCATCAAGAAAAAGAGGGAGAGGACTCAAATCAATAAAATTAGAAATAAAAAAGGAGAAGATAAAAACTGACACTGCAGAAATACAAAGGATTATGAGAGATTACTACAAGCAACTCTATGCCAATAAAATGGACATCCTGGAAGAAATGGACAAATTCTAGAAAGGTATAACCTTCCAACACTGAACCAGGAAGAAATAGAAAATGTGAAGAGACTGATCACAAGTAATGAAATTGAAACTGTGATTAAAAATTTTCCAACAAACAAAAGTCCAGGACCGGATGGCTTCACAGGTGAATTCTATCAAACATTTAGAGAAGAGATAACACCCATCCTTCTCAAACTCTTCCAAAAATTTGCAGAGGAAGGAAGACTTCGAAACTCATTCTATGAGGCCACCATCACCTGGATACCAAAACCAGACAAAGATACTAAAAAAGAAAGAAAATTGCAGACCAATATCACTGATGAGTATAGATGCAAAAATACGCAACAAAATACTACCAAACAGGATCCAGCAACACACTGAAAGGGTAATACACCATGATCAAGTGGGATTCATCCCAGGGATGCAAGGATTCTTCAACATATGCAAATCAATCAATGTGATATACCATATTAACAAATTGAAGAATAAAAACCATATGATCATCTCAAAAGATGCAGAAAAAGCTTTTGACAAAATTCAACACCATTTATGATAAAAGCTCTCCAGAAAGTGAGCATAGAGGGAACCTACCCGAACATAATAAAGGTCATGTATGACAAACCCACAGCAAACATCATTCTCCATGGTGAAAAACTGAAATCATTTCCTCTAAGATCAGGAATAAGACAGGGATGTCCACTCTCACCACTATTATTCAACATAGTTTTGGAAGTCCTAGCCACAGCAATCAGAGAAGAAAAAGAAATAAAAGGAATACAAACTGGAAAAGAAGAAGTAAAACTGTCACTGTTTGCAGATGACATGATACTATACATAGAGAATCCTAAAAATGCCACCAGAAAACTACTAGAGCTAATCAATGAATTTGGTAAAGTTGCAGGATACAAAATTAATGCACAGAAATCTCTTGCACTCCTATACACTAATGATGAAAAGTCTGAAGGAGAAATTAAGGAAACACTCCCATTTACCATTGCAACAAAAAGAAAAAACTACCTAGGAATAAACCTACCTAGGGAGACAAAAGACCTTTATGAAGAAAACTATAAGATACTGATGAAAGAAATTAAAGATGATATCAACAGATGGAGAGATATACCATGTTCTTGGATTGGAAGAATCAATACTGTGAAAATGAATATACTATCCAAAGCAATCTACAGATTCAATGCAATCCCTATCAAATTACCAATGGCATTTTTTATAAAACTAGAAGAAATAATCTTAAAATTTGTATGGAGACACAAAAGACCCCGAATAGCCAAAGCAATCGTGAGGGGAAAAAACGGAGCTGGAGGAATCAGACTCCCTGACTTCAGACTATACTACAAAGCTACAGTAATCAAGACAGTATGGTACTGGCACAAAAATAGAAACATAGATAAATGGAACAAGATAGAAAGCCCAGAGATATACCCATGCACCTATGGTCAACTAATCTATGACAAAGGAGGCAAGGATATACAATGGAGAAAAGACAGTCTCCTCAGTAAGTGGTGCTGGGAAAACTGGACAGCTACATGTAAAAGAATGAAATTACAACACTCCCTAACACCATACACAAAAATAAACTCAAAATGAATTTAAGACCTAAATGTAAGACTGGACACTATAAAACTCTTAGAGGAAAACATAGGAAGAATACTCTGACAGAAATCACAGCAAGATCTTTTTTGATCCACCTCCTAGAGTAATGGAAATAAAAACAAAAATAAACAAATGGGACCTAATGAAACTTCAAAGCTTTTGCACAGCAAAGGAAACCATGAACAAGATGAAAAGACAACCCTCAAAATGGGAGAAAATATTTGCAAATGAATCAATGGACAAAGGATTAATCTCCAAAATATATAAACAGCTCATACAGCTCAATATTGAAGAAACAAACAACCCAATCCAAAAATGGGCAGAAGACCTAAATGGACATTTCTCCAAAGAAGACATACAGATAGCCAAGAAGCACATGAAAAGCTGCTCAACGTCACTAATTATTAGAGAAATGAAAATCAAAACTACAATGAGGTATCACCTCATACCAGTTAGAATGGGCATCAACAGAAAATCTACAAACAACAAATGCTGGAGAGGGTGTGGAGAAAAGGGAACCCTCTTGCACTGCTTGTGGGAATGTAGATTGATACAGCCACTATGGAGAACAGTATGGAGGTTCCTTAAAAAACTAAAAATAAAATTACCATATGATCCAGGAATCCCTCTGCTGGGCATATACCCAGAGAAAACACATAATTCAAAAAGACACATGCACCCCAATGTTCATTGCAGCACTATTTACAATAGCCACGTCATGGAAGCAACCTAAATGCCCGCCGATAGACGAATGGATAAAGAAGTTGTGGTACATATATACAATGGAATATTACTCAGCCATAAAAAGGAACGAAATTGAGTCATTTGTTGAGACGTGGATGGACCTACAGACTGTCATACAGAGTGAAGTAAGTCAGAAAGAGAAAAACAAATATTGTATATTAACGCATATATGTGGAACTAGAAAAACGGTACAGATGAACCGGTTTGCAGGGCAGAAATTGAGACTCAGATGTAGAGAACAAATGTATGGACACCAAGGGGGGAAAGCCGCGGGGGTGGGGTGAGGATGGTTGTGTGCTGAATTGGGCGATTGGGATTGACATGCATACACTGATGTGTATAAAATTGATGACTAATAAGAACCTGCTGTATAAAAAAATTAAATTAAATTAAAACAACAAACAAAACAAAACAAAAACAGACAGACAGACCCCTAGGACAAATGGTAAAAGCAAAGCTATACAGACAAAATCACACACAGAAACATACACATACACACTCACAAGAAGAGAAAAAAGGAAAAATAAAAATATCCTTGCTCCCAAAGTCCACCTCCTCAATTCGGGATGATTCGTTGTCTATTCAGTTATTCCACAGATGCAGGCTACTTCACGTTGACTGTGGAGATTTAATCCACTGCTCCTGAGGCTGCTGGGAGAGATTTCCCTTTCTCTTCCTTGTTCGCAGAGCTCCTGGGGTTCAGCCTGGATTTGGCCCTGCCTCTGCGTGTAGGTCGCCTGAGGGCATCTGTTCTTCCCTCGGACCGGACGGTGTTAAAGGAGCCGCTGATTCGGGGGCTCTGGCTCACTCAGGCCAGGAGGAGGGAGGGGTATGGATGTGCGGTGAGCCTGCGGCCGCAGAGGCCAGCATGATGTTACACCAGCATGAGGCGTGCCGTGCGTTCTCCTGGGGAAGTTGTCCCTGGATCACGGGACCCTGGCAGTGGTGGGCTGCACAGGCTCCCAGGAGGGGAGGTGTGGATAGTGATCTGTGCTTGCACACAGGTTTCTTGGTGGCTGCAGCAGCAGCCTTACCGTCTCATGCCCATTTCTGGAGTGTTTGCTGATAGTTGCGGCTCGCGCCCACCTCTGGAGCTCCGTTGAGCAGCGCCCTTAATCCCCTCTCCTCGCGCACCAGGAAACAAAGAGGCAAGAAAAAGTCTCTTGCCTCTTCGGCAGCTCCAGACCTTTTCCCGGACTCCCTCCCAGCTAGCCATGGCACACTAGCCCCCTTCAGGCTGTGTTCATGCCGCCAATCCCAGTCCTCTCCCTGGGATCTGACCTCCGAAGCTCGAGCCTCAGCTCCCAGCCCCGCCCGCCCCGGCGAGTGAGCAGACAAGCCTCTCAGGTTGGTGAGCGCTGGTCAGCACCGATCCTCTGTACGGGAATCTCTCCGCTTTGCCCTCCGCACCCCTGTTGCTGCGCTCTCCTCCGCGGCTTTGAAGCTCCCCCTCCGCCACCCACAGTCTCCACCCGCGAAGGGGCTTCCTAGTGTGTGGAAACCTTTCCTCCTTCACAGCTCCCTCCCACTGGTGCAGGTCTCGTCCCTATTGTTTTGTCTCTGTTTTTTCTTTGTTTTTTGCCCTACCCAGGTATGTGGGCAATTTCTTGCCTTTTGGGAGGTCTGAGTTCTTCTGCCAGCATTCAGTAGGTGTTCTGTAGGAGCTGTTCCACATGTAAATCTGTATTCCTTATGTATTTGTGGGGAGGAACGTGATTTCCACATCTTACTCTTCCGCCGTTTTGAAGCCTCTCCCTATCATATGGTTTTTATCCTTCAGTTAGTTAATATGGTGTATCACATTGATTGATTTGCATATATTGAAGAATCCTTGCATTCCTGGGATAAACCCCACTTGATCATGGTGTATGATCATTTTAATGTGCTCTTGGATTCTGTTTGCTAGCATTTTGTTGAGGATTTTTGCATCTATGTTCATCAGTGATATTGGCCTGTAGTTTTCTTTTTTTGTGACATCTTTGTCTGGTTTTGATATGAAAGTGATGGTGGCCTCGTAGAATGAGTTTGGGAGTGTTCCTCCCTCTGCTATATTTTGGAAGAGTATGAGAAGGATAGGTATTAGCTCGTCTCTAAATGTTGATAGAATTCACCTGTGAAGCCATCCGGTCCTGGGCTTTTGTTTGTTGGAAGATTTTTAATCACAGTTTGAATTTCAGTGCTTGTGATTGCTCTGTTTATATTTTCTATTTCTTCCTTGTTCAGTCTTGGAAGCTTGTGCTTTTCTAATAATTTGTCCATTTCTTCCAGGTTGTCCATTTTATTGGCATATAGTTGCTTGTAGTACTCATGTTCCTTTGTATTTCTGCAGTGTCAGTTGTCACTTCTCCTTTTTCATTTCTAATTCTGTTGATTTCAGTCTTCTCCATTTTTTTCTTCATGAATCTGGCTAATGGTTTAACAATTTTGTTTATCTTCTCAAAGAACGAGATTTTAGTTTTATTGATCTTTTCTACTGTTTCCTTTGTCATGTATTATTTTAAAATGACCTACTTAATCATCACCAGGGCCTTTCATGTTCCAAAAGCAGAGAGGGAACCAGTAGAGGAAATGTTTTTAATCAGAATAGTTCAGAGGAGAAGGTAATTTTAAGTAGATGTCTTTGCCTATGCCCCAAATTGTATACTATTTTTCCTGTCAACCTCAGCTTCCTAGACTGCCAGTCTCCAGCAGTAACATTCTATTTATGAAAAAAATTAACTAGACTTTCTGCTAAGGAATTGTTTTTATTCCTCTTGTTTTCTAGATTGATGGGGTATATTATTCATTATTATTTTTATAATGATTATAATACAATGAATGAATATCTTACCTTTCTTTTAGGAATGCCAAGTAGTTTGTATAAAAGCATATAATTATATATAAAGCATATATATTTTATATATATTTACGTTAGAATATTTCCATTAAGTCAATGTGAGATGAGACGGTAGATGTTTTTATTTTTATTTTATAGGCAAATAAACTGTAGCAGATGCTGTTGTGCCCCACCCATACAGGGTCTTATCACTTCAGTGCTGGCCTGCCACTTTCCCGCTACCCAGAGCCATATCTCTTTGCTGGAAATAGGCAAGGCTACTCTTCCCCACTCACTGGAGACAGAATTACCAAGGGGAATCAACCACCCTTTACAATGACTGATTTCAGTTGGTGTATAAATACGCCAGCTCCCTCTACCCTCAGCAGTGTTACACATTTGCAGTGTGTTACACCTTTTCAGTATGTCTTGTTATATTTCCCACAGCTTCTCGACAGAATTAAGTTCCAGCTTAATTTTAGGGGCAACTGGTTTAATAATGTGCCCTTAATAATGTGTCCCTTCCCTGTTTTACTACTTCACTCTGCTACTGTGTTTCTTCTACTAATGTTGTGCTAGTAAACTGGTGCTCAAAACACAAAGAAAACAAAAAACAACAAAAACAGCCCTGATGTGTAGCACCTGTTGATTTCCATGGTGTGAATACTGCTACTTGATCTATTCCAAGCTCCTAATGCAACATCACTGAACATGGAACTGGGGAGAGATGTGCACTGTCAGTTCTCCCAGTCATCATGAGCTTCCTCCAGGACACCACTCCCTGTACCTCCTAAATGAACTGTTTGCATGCAAATCCTTTCTTTAGTGTCTGTTTCTGGGGTAACACAAAGTAAAATAGAAAATAGAGAAACTAGGTAAATCCTTAGGTGTGGACACGGGGTCAGCAGCTGAAGGAATGCTTTATTATTACCAAATAAATTATATGGTAAGATGTGATATTATGTTGTCAGTTTCTTAGACTTTCACTTAGTTGTCAAATAGTAATGCATTAAGTACATGCTGCTTTATAGAGAAAAGTGAAAGGAATTATAATTTTATTATTACAAACACTGTGAAGCAGATAATAAAATCCTGTATTACAGCATTATCTCATAATATTCTGCCAAAAGACCTGATTTCTCTCCATTCATTGCTTTGCTGCATCAGTTTCACTAGCCTTGTCTGTACTCATGTTTGTTCATGTAATTAGCAAGATTAATTTCGCCTAGTAAGATTAAGAACCATAACATATTTATTATATTCTTCAGCAGAACAGAAATTAATCAGTCTTGGGCTTTTCCTTTTTTAAAAAAAAATTGCTAAAAGATGTTTAGAACCTCCTAACTTTTGATAACATTGCCTTGAAGTCACTTTTAAAAAACCTTTTTTCCACTGCCAAGACATTCCAAGCAGCTCAACTCCTTTTGCTTTTCCTTTGCAACATAGGCTCCATACTGCCAGCATAGGAAGAGTGCTGGAAACCTCAGGAATTACCCTCCAGTGTGCAAAATGAAAGGATTTCAACTATCAGAAACGTTCCACTTTGGCTTCCTAGAAAAATGGGTCAGTGTGCCAGATACAATATGTGGTATGAACTGGATGCTAAGAGAAACTTGGATGACTGATTCATATACAGTTCTCAGTACTTCTGAAAACCTTCTTTTAAGAATTATTCCATGCTTCTCTGGTAGAAACAAATGTGAGTTGTGGAGGTAAACCATAAATAATCATTTCCCCCAACTTTACTGTCCCTACATACAGATTTTAATCCCTCCTTTACTATATTTGTATTCATGGTTCCCTCAATATCCTCTTCTATTTAAGACCCTTTTTGAATTATTTTTTATTTAATTCTTAAGTAAAAGAGCCCAAGACTATAAAGCATTTTGTGATTATTAAAGCACTAACTGTCCATGATTTTGTGGCACAGCAGTCCATACTGAGTCTACTTATGCAAATCAAGAGTGAATAAATTGTAGACTAAGCCATGGGCAGACTGTTTAGGCCTGGGAAGAGACATGATCATTTAGTTCACTCAAAAAGCCATTTATCAGATGTCTACTTTGTACTGGGAACTGAATGTGCTAAGAGTAGTCTAAGGGAATATGGGGAAGTTAACACCTTACTCACTGTTGTTGTCATTGTTTTTAAACCTTGGTCAATTATTACCATGTCTTGCATTTACTGATTTGTGTATTTATCTTACCCTCTTCATTAGATTTTAAACACTTTCAAGACAGACACTTGATCTTATATCATTTGTCTAAGTGCCTCGTAGGTACTTGAGAAAAAGTGTTAAACTGAACTGAATTGAGACAGGCTGGGACCTGGGACTCTTTGCTGCAGTGCTGCAAGGCTTGTACCTGGACACATCTCTCCTCAAGACACAAAATACAAAGAAATTGTATGGGACTAAAAATAATTGTGTGCGTGCACAATTGGGGTAAATTCTGGACCCAAAAGATACAGAGACCAAAAAATCCCACTGCCATTTTTAAAGAGCCTGGAGTAAAAACAGGGTGTGGGGAGCAAAAGTAGGGTACTGCACATGACCCCTGCACACAACATCACCTAATGGGTGGGCAAAACACCTAAGCCACCCCTCTGGCTTGACCCTTGGACACACCCCTACCCTCATCCCATGTAAGAAACAAGCTTGCCCCACCCTTGGGGAGTGAGAAAGCGCTCCCCACTGCTGCAGCAGGGACCCAAATGAAGCCTTGCCTGAATTTCTTGTCTGACCTCTAGTCAGTTTCTATTGATTGGAGAAGGTCAAGAACCCTGGTTAGACTACCAGATGTAAAATAGATAGCTAGTGGGAAGCAGCCACATAGCACAGGGAGATCAGCTCGGTGCTTTATGACCACCTAGAGGGGTGGGAGAGGGAGGGTGGGAGGGAGCCGCAAGAGGGAGGGGATATGGGGATATATGTACACATATAGCTGATTCACTTTGTTATGCAGCAGAAACTAACACACCTTTGTAAAGCAATATACTCCAATAAAGATGTTTTTAAAAAAAAGAATTTATCATGGCACTGTGGTCCTTAATATAAAATCTAAATGCCTTTATTCATTCACTCAGTAAATATTTATTGAGGCTTTCCTAGCTTCAAGGACACAACAGTGAAAAAAAAAACAAAGAACCCTCGTTGGTAACAGAGGTGAACGCCATTTTTTAGGCCAGTGCTTAAGTTAGTAACAGAATTTAGGATTCCTGGCTTTACATTCTCAGCTGCTTTACCTTTTATTTATAGCTTGTAACATAATTTGTGACGTAAATGCCTTTTGTATCTAAAGAGTTTATTATTAATGGGACCCTTTGAGTGCTTAATATGGCAACATTTATAAATGTGTATTTGGATACTATTTTTTAAGTGTTAGATTTTATTTTGACTCAGCATATTGATTCATTCACTGGCTCCTCTAAATGTGGCCCAAAGTCGTGGGTGGCAAAAATGCAGCCTGTGGACCACATGTGTTTTCTAGGCCAGTGGTCCCCAAATATTTTAGCACCAGGGAACGGTTTTGTGGAAGACAATTTTTCCACTGATGGGGGTGGGGGGGGGTGGGGGATGTTTCAGGTGGCAATGCGAGCGATGGTTCAGGCACTAATGCAAGCAATGGGGAGCAGCAGATGAAGCTTCAGTCGCTGGCACGCCACTCACCTCCTGCTGTGAAGCCCGGTTCCTAACAGGCAGCGGACTGGTACTAGCCCACGGCCCAGGGATTGGGGACCCCTGCTCTGGGCTATATTCAAAACATGAAGAGTTCTTGAATTCCAGATGAAACTTGGGCTTCTGGTACAACTTGCCTAAGAGGAGCCATGTCTAAGAGATTCTGCGCCAGTGATGGGGCTGGCTGAAAAATGCATTGACCACCCTTACCGCTTCACAGTCTTTAGCCTTCAACCCAGTTCTCAAGCTTCAGCCTGCTTTTAATTGGGAATTGATTTTAATTGAGTACTTAATTGAGTACTTTTAATTGAGTACTTGGGAATCTGAGTACTATTGAGTACTTAATTGAGTACTTAATTGATTACTTTTAATTGAGTATTTGGGAATCAACAAGAAATCTTTGCACACACTTTTCTGTTTGCCACTCTCTTCTCCAACTTGATTCTGTCAGTTTTGCCCTTGTGCCTCCTTCACTTTATTCTAGTCCTTTCCTCTCCTCCTCCATTTCCCTACCTCACACTTCTCCCCACCCCCTCCCAGAAAAAGAAAAACCCAACACCCTGGGTGGGTCACTTTGACTTAACTTTTGCTGAAGCCTTATACCAAAGAGGTATAATTCTGTGATGTGAATTAAACTTGAGTATAAGAGTGAGATTGTACTATAAACAAGATTAAAACCAGTCAACCTGTGGATGATGAATATGTGGCATGTGCTGTCAGTTGCTCCTCCTGTACCTACAGTGTGCATTATTACCCTGTCCTAGAACTCTGTTCCATCGAGACTGGACATGACTCAAGAATCCTTCTTAACACTGAGTTTCCAGTATCTAGTACCTTCAACTTTTTTTTAATCCTCTTTTGAATTTCTTCTCTTGCTGGGTGGGAAAAACTAGTCTTTAAAGGAGAGGTTTCTTCAAGTGTAGT
Source organism: Tursiops truncatus (assembly GCF_011762595.2). Lineage (NCBI taxonomy): Eukaryota > Metazoa > Chordata > Mammalia > Artiodactyla > Delphinidae > Tursiops > Tursiops truncatus. The sequence continues at coordinate 29,056,740 of NC_047039.1, read as the reverse complement.
TTCTAGGCCAGCAGCATGAGTATCACTGGGAAACTTGTTAGAAATGTAAATTCTCTGGCTCCAACACAGAGTCAGAGACTCTGGGAATAGGACCCAGGAATCTGTGGGGTATTTGTGTGTGTGTGACAAAATATACATGAGATAAATATGCCCTTTAAACCATTTGTATGGTGTTCAATTTAGTAGTGTTAAGTGCATTAACATTGTTGTGTAACCATCACCACTATCCATCTCCAGAACTTCTTCCATCATTTCAAACAGAAACTCCATACCCATTAAATAACAACTCCCCATTTCCTCCACCCTACTCCCCAGTTTCTCTATTCCACTGCCTATCTTTATAAATTTGCCTACTCTAGATACCTCACATAAATGGAATCATACAATATTTGTCTTTCTGTGTCTGGCTTATTTCACTTAGCATAATGTTTTAAAGATTCACCTATGTTGGAGCATGTATCTAAATTTCATTTTTTTAACAGCTGAATAATCCATTGTATGTATAGAAGACCTTTTGTTTAGCCTTTGACCTATTGACAGATATTTGGGTTGTTTCCATCTTTTAGCTATTATGGATAATGCTGCTATGAACATTGGCGTACCGTAAATGGGTCTCTGCTTTCAATTCTTGTGAGTATATACTGAGAAGTGGAATTGCTGGATCATATGGTAATTCTGTGTTAATTCTTTGAAGAACTGCCAAACTATTTTCTACAGTGGCTGCACCTTTTTACATTTACACCAGCAATGTACATAGGTTCTAATTTCTCCACATCCTTATCAATACTTGCTGTTTAATTTTTTTTTTAAATAATAGCCATCATAATGGGTGTGAATCAGTACCTCACTGTGGTTTTTTTTTTTTTTTAGATTCCAGATATATGTGTTAGCATACGGTATTTGTCTTTCTCTTTCTGACTTACTTCACTCTGTATGACAGACTCTAGGTCCATCCACCTCACTACAAATAACTCAATTTCATTTCTTTTTATGGCTGAGTAATATTCCATTGTATATATGTGCCACATCTTCTTTATCCATTCATCTGTGTACAATATATCCTTGTAGCTCATTTTATACCTAATAGTTTGTACCTCTTAATCCTCTATATTGCCCTCCCCTCTTCCCTCTGCCCACTGGTAACCACTGGTTTGTTCTTTCTACCTGTGAGCCTGCTTCTTTGTTGTTATATTCACTAGTTTGCTGTATTTTTTAAATTCCATATATAAATGATACCATACAGTATTTGTCTTTCTCTGTCTGACTTATTTCACTTAGAATAATGCCCTCCAAATCCATCCATGTTGCTGTAAATGGCAAAATTTATCCTTTTTTATGGCTGAGTAGTATTCCATTGTGTGTGTGTATGTGTATGTATGTGTGTGTATACATACATATATATATATAATGTTTTTTATCCATTCATCTGTTGATGGACACATAGGTTGCTTTCATATCCTGGCAATTGTAAATAATGCTGCTATGAACACTGGAGTGCATGTATCTTTTCAAAACAGTGTTTTCATTTTTTCCAGATATATACCCAGGAGTGGAATTTCTGGGTCATATGGTAGTTCTATTTTTGATAATGTTATACATCAAGTATACAGCAATAAAAAAGGAACAAAAAACAAAAGCATCAAATTGAAAATAGTAACAAATATGGTAGATATTAATCCAACCACATCAGTAATCACTTTAAACATCAATGGCTTAAATATACTATTAAAAAAATAGATTGTTGAAGGAATCAAAAACCAAAACTCAACTATATATTGTCCAAGAGAAAACCACCCTAATTTTAAAGACATATATAGATGAAAAATAAATGGATGAAAAATGACACAACATGCTAACACTAATTAAAAGAAAGCAGGAGTAGCTACGTTAATTTCAGGCAGAACAGATTTTGCAGCAAGGAAAGTAATCAGGAATTAAGAAGAACATTCCATAATGGTAAAGTGTCAGTTCTTCAAGAAGATATAACAATCCTTAACATGTATGCACCTAAGAACAGAGCTGCAAAATACATAGGGCAAAAGCTGACTTCATAAAAATTAAAAAACTTCTGTTCTGCAAAAGACACTCAAGAGAATGAGGAGATAAGCCACAGATTGTGAAAAATTATTTGCAAAAGAAACATCTCATAAAGGACTGTTATCCAAAACATACAAAGAAAGAATTCTCAAAACTCAACAATAAGAAAACAAACATCCAGGTTAAAAAATGGGCCAAAGATCTAAACAGCCATCTTCCCAAAGAAGATATACAGATGACAAATAAGCATATGAAAAGGTACTCTAAACCATGAGCCATTAGGAAAATGCAAATTAAGACAACAATGACATACCACTACACATCTATTAGAATGGCCAAAATTTCAAACGCTGACAGCACCAAATGTTGGTGAGGATATGGGGCAACAGGAACTCTTATTCATTGCTGGTGGGGATGCAAAATGGTACAGTCATTTTGGAAGACAATTGGTAATCTCTTACAAAACTAAATATACTCTTACCATACAATCCAGCTATTGTACTCCTTAGTATGTACCCAAAGAAGTTGAAAACTTATGTTCACACAAAAACCTGCACAAAGATGTTTATAGCAGCTTTGTTCGTAATTGCCAAAACTTAGCAGTAACCAAGATATCCTTCAGTAGGTGAATGGATAAATAAACTGTGGTACATCCAGACAATAGGATATTATCCAGTGCTAAAAAGAAAATAGCCACAAGCCATGAAAAAATATGGAGGAAATAAATGCATATTACCAAGTAAAAAAAGGTACTCGGAAAAGGTTACATGCTGTATGATTCCAACCATATGACATTCTGGAAAAGGCAAAAGTTAGAAGACAATAAAACAATCAGGGGTTGCTAAGGATTAGGGAGGAAGGAGAGATGAATGAGCAGAGAATAGGGGCTTCCCTGGTGGCACAGTGGTTGAGAGTCCGCCTGCCGATGCAGGGGACACGGGCTCGTGCCCCGGTCCGGGAAGATCCCACATGCCGCGGAGTGGCTGGGCCCGTGAGCCATGTCCGCTGAGCCTGTGTGTCTGGAGCCTGTGCTCCGCAATGGGAGGGGCCACAACAGTGAGAGGCCCGCGTACCGCAAATAATAATAATAATAAAAATAAATAAATAAGCAGAGAATGTAGGATTTTTAGGATAGTGAAACTATTCTGTATGATATTGTAATGGTAGGTACCTGTCATTATACATGTGTTAGACCTCACAGAATGTACAACACCAAGAGTAAACCTTAGTGTAAACTATGGACTTTGGGTGATAATGATGTGTCATTATAGGTTCATCAATTTTAAAATTGTACAACCCTAGTAGAGGATGTTGATAGTGGAAAGGCTGTGCATATGGTGGGGCAGGAGATATATGGGAAATCTCTATACCTTCTGCTCAATTTTGCTGTGAATCTAAAGCTGCTCTAAAAAAATAAAGTCTAATAAAACAAAACAATATACATATGCTCATCAAAATACATATTTTGTAACAATCAAAGCAGCAGAATAGAAATATAGTATGAATGGTGGCATCTGCACACAATGCAATACTAATATGAATATGAAAAAGAACTACAGCTGCATGCAACATAGAAGAGTCTCACATAAAAGACACGAGAGTATATATTTTATTATTCCAGTTACATCAAGTTTAAGAACATGATAGAAATCAGTATCATGATTACCTTTGGTTGGGGGGAGATTGAGCTAAGAGGAAGCATGAGAGAATCTTCTGGAGTGCTGAAAATGTTCTATATTTTGATGTGGGTGGTATTTACACAGGCGTATTCATATATAAAATTCATTGAGCTGTACACTTAAGATATGTGCACTTCACTATACAGCATGGAATCTTTTCTTCAGAGTGTCCTTCAGCCTGGTTCTCATATACTTTGGCCTGGGTCCCAGGATGGAGCTCATCAGCTGAAATCCTATGGGACATTGAGATCCCAAGGTGTCAGCAGCTTTGGTAATAACAGGAGGTAGCACAACCAGCAGCCATGTAAAGGGTCCTCTGTATAGACAGTAGTGTCCTCACCTTCAGGCATTTGCAGCTTGGATTCCCACATCAATAGCAGGAGCAGCACCATTAGTTAAAGCTCTTGTGACACTGGGGGAATCACAGCTGTGATATCACAGCTGTGATATTTACAGGCACTAGCGATTTCACCACTGAGGTGGAGGAGAAAAATGGAGGCTACTTTGTGGGGTCCAAGAGAACCACTTCATGGAGACCACTCCTTCTGAAGACTGCTGTCACACAAGGAGGTCAATGCATTTATGCCCTTTTGCACTAGAGTTCTGAACCATTTGAGATAGAAAGTGGAACCAGACAGATGGAATGCAAATGTCAGCCTCATTATTAATAGATCAATGGGAGAAGAAGGTATAGAAACATGAGAATTAGATTCCCAATACTTAACCTCAGAATTAGAGGCAGTGCTGGGAAACCACAGGCCCCTGCTCCCCTGCAATGACAAAGCCTTTATCATTTACCTCATGATCAAGAGCAGCCTAAAACACATGCCTTCTGCAGGCAAGCATACACCAGTAATAAAGAAAGAGGAAGGAGCTAAGCTGTAAGTGCCCAGTTCATTATCTGAAGCTCCCTACTCAGATGAGGTGCTACCTTTCAGAGGAGGAGAGTGAGGCAGCACTGTGCCACACAAACAGCTGTCCTCTACCTGGAAACCTCAGGAGTGGGGAATGAGTGTCTTCCAACAGCTGCCCAAAATATCTGGCAGGAATATGAGAATCTTGAGTTCCCACAGAGCAGACAGGGAATTGTCATTATCACTATGGTCTGTTTTTAGTCAGATAATAGCATGGCCTTGCAAAAGAAGGCACATCCTGAATGTAGGACATTTTGTAATGACATGTGGTGGTCATCATATTATGTCAGGGTCCTGAGAGTGTATGAGGAGACAACAGGAGAAAGCTGATGTTTTTTTGTCTATTTATGAGAAGAAAATAAGGCAGGCTCATATTTGGATCAGAATGTAATTTTTACAATTCTAGGTGCCTGTTGCCCCAAGATGAGTGTAAAGAGAGTATTCCTTCTTTCTATGAGGTAGGCCTGTGTGGGAGGAGAAGATGCATACTCAGGAGTCTTTCATGTGGACAGCTAGATCCCCCAGAAAGGGGTCAAACCCAACCTCTCTCTCATCTAAAATGGGATTAGGATGCTGTTCAGATCTTCTGGGGCAGGGCTCCAGTTATAAAGCAGGGGAAAATCTCAGTGTGCTCAAAAAGGCACATGCTTTCACACAGAAAATAAGCTTAAAAGCTTAAGGTCACTTCAAGCTGGGAGAAAGTGAACTAAATGGCTATCAAGTTTTAAAGGCAAAGATAAAGAATTGCCACAATCAGTGAACGATGTGTGAAAAGTACCAAACTTCAGGTACTTGACAAATATTGTACTTGGGACATCTTATTTCCAGTTATTACTAGATGATATTTTCCTAATGTTCTAGAAATTATTAATATTTTTGAGAACCATTCATATTTTTACCTATAATAGTTTATTTAAATATGTGATTTTAATAGCTGTTGTATTAAGAGCTTTATCCAGATATTAAATTACTTCCAGGAAAATATATCTCTTTAAAATGATAGTCAACAATCACATCACAAAATAGAATTCATTTGAAAGATATGCTTTGCTGTTTTTATTTCAAACCAAAATTCATGTAGTCCATAAGCAACCATGCCATGAAATACAAATGGAGGGTTTCAGATCCTCTGTGGGGTAGATTATCAAGCCACTTAGTGCATCCTTGAGAGAACACAGATGTTCTGGCGAAGGAATCAGAGAAGAGTACAGAGGGGAAATGACCAGAAGGGACACCAGCGAAGGAGGGACAGGGTCTACAAGAGCAACCACAAGGAAGAAGGAAAGGTTGTTACAAACTTCCCCTATTTCAAAATTTTGCAAAGGACTTGGGTCTAAACTTCTAGCAAATTGAGATAGAAAATTTATAAAAACATTATTATACACTTAAGGCAATTCTTAAAGTTTTGCTTTAATCTTTTGTGTAACTTCCTCTATTCTCTGGATTGTTGCAGTGATAAGGAACAGCAGACAGAGACATTCTTTGTAGAAACAAGAAGAGGTAATTACCTTCTATATTGGCACTGTTTTTTGTTGTTTTTTTGCTTTTTCTCCCTGATTTATTCATTCATGGGCTTCTTCAGCTGTCCTGAGTCTATGGGAAGGGGTGTTTACCCGTTAGTCATTGAATGCCTATTTCTCCCTTCCCTGCACTACTGGTCAAGTAAAGAACACTTTCAACTTCTCAAAAGTCCATTTTAGATGTTCCTTGTATGACTCAATTGACATGTTCACTGGCGATAAGCAATCTCACTATGACTAACCAGCTTCTACTTTTGACATCTTCCAGTAGAAGAAATGAGTTACTGTGTAGGAGTTTCCTTTCAGGGGAGCTTTACCTCAACAACTAACAACTGATCAATTCTATAATGCAAAATTTTCTCTTCGAGAGATCAGAATGTCTTGTTAATGTAAAGTGCTTACTGCTGCCAAGTTCTACCTCTCAAAATGGTAGAAGAAAACGATTTTCTGTTACTGTAGGGATTTTTAAAAGAATTTTTTACTTGGCACCCAAGAATAAAACTTTTTCCTGTTTCAGATTTTCAGAAAAAATAAGAACATTCCTCCTAAGAAGCTGTCATCTGAATGTACCAGACTGAAAGGTGGGGTTTTGCATGCCAGGTGGAAATCTACATTCAGTTGAAGGTAACTAGAAAGCTATAATATTTAATATTAGCTTTAAGATCCTATCTTCCTAACCACTCTGAAGAACCTTGTATATTATTCATAGTGGATTTCAGAGCAGACTTGGATCATCAAGGCATTTAAGAAGGGGTTGACAGTTATGGGAGCTATAGTATAAGATGAAGCTTCAGTGATGGACTGGGTTTGAGAATATGATGGAGGGACCATAATTTAGTACTTGGTGTTCCCAGGGCTTGTTGGAAATCACAGGATATCATGACAGAGTTTCAACACATGTATTAAAGTGAAGGGGAAAAGCGAGGGGAAGAGAAAGGTATCGTGGGTAGTAGAATACAAGCAAGATAAATGGAAAAAAAAAAGAATAATTGAGTATTAATTGCAGAGTGATAGCAAGGATAATTAAAATTATTTAACTTTATTTAATTTTAGCTTTTTCATGTTAATTTAGGTCATAGAATATGACATAATTGATGCATAAACCTTATTTTAAATTAATATGTTTATCTTTACATTTTGTCAAAAGCCCCTGAATTAGTAAGAAACATATCCTTGATCACACTGCTTACTATTGTATAAACAAATGTCAGTGCCAGATATTAAGGGAGTAATTTTTATCACCATTGCACAACACTAACAGATATTTCTTCAGCTCAATATTTCACTTTTATATTTAACAGATAAACCAATTTGCTACTAAGTTTGTTTATCCAGCCTGGGCTGTAAAAAAAGCAGCATCTTCTGGGAAGCTTTGCGATTAATGCAGTATTACAGAGATGCCAAGACACAACTTCAGTGAGATCCATACTTACTCAGGTAAATTCAACTAATTCTTGTGCTATGTTAGCTAAATGGTAAACTATTTACTTAGTCATTCTACTTACAAAAATTGTTAGATTTTACATTAGGTCAGAATTTCATCAAATGCCTATCTAAAATTTATGTGAAGGTGGATGTCTGTGATACTGAAAATAATTAAAAATATACTGACCTCTACGAGCTTCAAGTTGTGCAGTGCTCTAGGCCGTTCGCATCCATATTTATCCTGAGAGAATACATATTTAGAAAAGCAGATAACTGGTACTGTGATGCCAGCTGCCTCTGTCTTAAGGATGATTACCATTATTTTCTTGGCACTTATTTAGTAACAGGTTAATGGCATTCTTTGTAAAGAGTGCTAGTTCATTTTTGAGCTTAGCTCTGTATCTTTAATAGAGAATTCCTTTGGATTCTTTTTAAAAAGTTCTGTCTTTTATTATAAATGCTTAAATAACTTTTGTTTTTCCAACTTTTTACTATGAATATTTTTCAAGCATATAGAAAATTTGGAAGAAAAATACAACAAACACTCCTATCACTCATACACGTACCATCTTGATTCAATAATTGTTAATATTTTTCCATATAAGCTTGTGTGCGTGCCTGTGTGTGTGTGTATGTGTGTGTTTGCTGAATCCGTTTCAAAGTGCAGACTTGATGATATTCTTCCCTAAAGATTTTAGCTGCATCCCCTTAAAACAGCATTCCACTACAGAATCACATCATTAACACCCCCAAGAAAATTAACATTAATTCTATAATATTATCTAATACCCAGACCACATGCAAATGTCTTCATTTGTTCTGCAAATACATTTTATGTCATATATTATATAGCTGGTTTGTGTGTGTCTCCTTAGTCTCTTTTAATTAGAACAGTGCTCTCCCCAGCACTCCCCGCCCTCAACACACACACATTTTCTTTTCTTTGGCATTGGACTTTTAAAGTGTGCAAGCCAGTTTTTTTGTATAATGTTCTACGTTCCAAATCTGTTTATTTTTTCATAGTGCCATTTAACTTGTTCATCTATCCTGTGTATTTCCTGTGAACTCAGTTGAGTCCTATAAGTCCATCTTAAACATTTGATCTAGCTACACTCACTTATGTTGATCTTTTTTATCATCACATATACATAAGACTTGGCCTTATCCAATAAACTAAAGTCTTTCTAATTTCATAAAATGTAATACATTTAGTGAGACCACTCTCCTGTGCTTTATGATTTCTTAGCAAAACATACACCGCACATTTACCAGTTGAATCATACTATTCATATTCAACCTCTTTGCATTCTCATCCAAACATTTTCATTTAGAATGTAGTATACTACACTAAAAATTATTCTTTTCCTGTCAGTGTGCCATCAGTTTTTCTTAGTATTATCTGTTTTTTGATTTTAGCTTAATATTAAATGTATTAATATGCAGTTAAACTGTATTAATATGCAGTTAAAATCTTAGAACTATCTAAACAACTGGTTGTCTGCTTCTAGAATAATAATATATATTATGAATATATTAGAATGAATGCTTTTTATAAAAACTAAATTCTTTAGTGTACCAATGAAGTGTGAGGGAAATCTGTATGCTATTTCTATAACGTGTAATGAGTATCATGAAGTAAAATAGTCTATAAAAAACTGTGAAATTTTTAATCCAAACTATGAATATCTGGAAAACCAATGTCTGAATGTTTCAGTGACTGCAAATTAAACTAATTACAAATCTATTACAATTTAGAAGTTAGTTCTTTAAGCTCTTCTCAAAAGAACATAAAAGTGGAATGTTTTATTTATGTTTGATTTGACTATGCACAGTATTTGCTTTAGGGCAACATTTTAGTCTTTTTAAGATTCACCTTTTAACTAGACATTGGGGAGAAATTAAACTTTTATAAATAGCAGACATATTTCTGGCCCAGAGGGCACAAATTCAATTACAAAAAGACACAGTAAAATGTACAGCACCTTGCATCAGAGAATCATTGTGTATAATACAGAAAAGAATTAAAGCCAGAAAAGGAGATTTTTCATCCATTTAATTAGTCATTTAAGTTGAGAATTAGAGAGCTGGTAAGCCCTTGAGGTACGGTATCTGGAAGAGGAGGCTAATGTTCTGAAAATTTATTAAAAGTTAATTTACCAATTTTCCAATCTTAATTTTAGCTGATAGTCTTCTTGAATATATTTGCCCACTAGGAACAAATTATTCTTGTATTCAATTAATTCATTTAACAAGTACTTATTGAGTGCCTACTATGACCAGGAATTTTTTTTTAATGTTGTGCCCATAACAGAGAGCATCAATAACAAAAAGTCGCTGCCCTCACTGTGCTTAAGGGAGGTGAACAATGAACACATAAAATACATAAAATGTGACATCTGGTAATGATAAGTGCTATAAAGTCCCAACTGTACCTCCTCTCCCTTTCTTTCCTTAGTAGATCTCAGTGGTCTAGATCTGGTATCCATCCCCTGGCAAGTAGCCAAGAAAAGGAGTAATGCTCATAAAGTCATATATGGATCCACGGTCCCTACTTTGGATGAATGAGCCATGAGAATATCTAGGGAAATAATAGTACAGGCTGAAGGAACTGCAAATACAAAGAACTTAAAGACAAATTCCTTAATAAACATTTATTTTAAAAGACTAGACTAGAAAAAAATGGCCACAAGAACCCTAGACTGCCTATGTCCTCACTTGCTACAAGTTGAATATTCTTTAAAATGATCCCATGAATACAGGCGTTTAATATATTCAATATATTTCAGAATGTTAAATTATCTTATCCATGAGGATAATCTATTTCTCTAATTATTTAGATCTTTATGTCCTGTAATTGGGTTTTAAAACTTTCTCCATAGATGTCTTGCATATTATTTTAAAAGTTTATTACTAGGCACTTCATAGTTTTTCTACTGCTCTGTATTTCCTATCGTGTTTTCTAGATCAGCGGTCCCCAGACTTTTTGGCACTAGGGACTGGTTTTGTGGAAGACAATTTTTCTGTGGGGGGTGGGGATGGTTCAGGTGGTAATGCGAGTCATGGGGAGTGATGGGGAGCAGCAGATGAAGCTTTGCTCGCTTGCCTGCCACTCACCTCCTGCTGTGCAGGCCGGTTCCCAACAGGCCGAGCAACATACTTGTCCAAGTCCTGGGGGTTGGGGACCCCTGTTCTAGATGATCATTGCTGGTATAGAGAACTGTTAACTGACTTTTAAAAACTGATCTCGTACCCAGCATCTTTGCTGAACTTCCTGATTTGTTTTACCTTCTTGAGTTGTTATAATATCCATATATAATATTGCTCTTTGGCTTTTATAATATTTTTCCTTGAATTCTCTTTTGATAGATATTAAGATTGGTACTCTAGCCCTTTTTACTGTTGTTTATATTTCAGTATGTTTTATTAATGATTTAAATTTCCATCTTTCTGTATCTTTTTGTTTTAAATCTCTTATTTTTACATTTAGTATATTGTTTTGTTATCCAATATGATTAACATTTATATTTACTGTAATTACTGTTATATCAGATTTATTTCTGCATTTCATATTTCCCTTTGCTATGCTGCTGCTTTTTCTTCTTCCTATTCTTTCTTTCACATAGATAAAAATTTGTTCAAATATCTTCAAATATCAAAAATTGAGATTTACATTCCAGTTTTATTCTTTTAATGGGTTATCCCTAACTTATTAAGACTGATTGTTACACTTTTTCATATTTTTCTATTTCCCAAGTTTATCAATATCTTTCCTCAAACAATAAAAATGATTTAGAATTCTCTCATCTCTTTTTAGTTTCTCCCTGAAGTGTTTTGGTTCACATCATCTAGAATTTCAGTTTTGGAAATTCAATTGTAGATGTGTTTTTCTCCATTTTCTGTCATTTTCCCCTTATTATTCTTTATTTTTTGTCCTCACATTTTTAGACAACAATAATTTTTAAAAGTTTTTTGCCCACTCTTTCTTCCCTTATTTCTATAATATCATACTGAATTTATTTCTATTAGAGTTCTAGAAGTTTTCATGTATTTTTTAATTGTGGTAAAATATACAAGGCATAAAATTTACAGTTTTAACTATTTTAAATTGTGGTAAAATACACATAACATAAAACTTACCATTGTAACCATTTTTAAGTATACAGTGCAGTAGTGTAAGTACACTCACATTGTTGTGCAACCATCACAACTCTCTGTCTCAGAAACTTGTTTCATCTTCCCAACTGAAACTCCATTAAAAGTAAGTCTCCATTCCCTCCTCTCTCTAACCCCTGGCAATGGCCATTCTACTTTCTGTCTTTATGGATTTGGCTACTCTAGGTACCTCATATGAGTGAAATCATATAGTATTTGTCCTTTTGTGTTTGCCTTATTTCACTTAGCATAATGTCTTCAAAGTTCATCCATGTTGTAGCATGTGTCAGAATTTCCTTCCTTTTTAAGGCTGAATGGTATTCAATTGTATGTATATACCACATTTTGTTTATCCATTGATGGACACTTGGGTGGCTTCCATCTTTCATTATTTGAATAATGTTGCTATGAACATGAGTGTACAAATATCTGTTCAAGTCCTTGCTTTCAATTATTTTGGGTGTATAACCGGAAGTAGAATTGCTGGATCTATGCAAATTCTATAATCATATGATAATTCTACATTTAACTTTTTGAGTAACTGACATACCATTTTACTTAGCAGCTGCACCATTTTACATCAACATTCTTCCTACCAATGCACAAGGGTTCCAAATTCTTCACATTCTCACTAACACTTGATGCTTTCTGTGTGTGTTGTGGTTTTTTTTTTGCCTGTTTTTTGTTTACAATAGCCATCCTAATGGGTGTAAAGTGAGGTTTTGACTTGCATTTCCCTATGATGTGTGACATTGTGCATCTTTTCATGTGATTATTGGCCATTCACATATTGTCTTTGGAGAAACATCTATTCGGGTCCTTTGCCCATTTTTGAAATGGACTGTTTTCAGATTGTTCATTGCTAGTGTGTGGAAATGCAACTGATTTTTGCATGTTGACTTGTATCTTGCTACTTTGCTGAATTCATTTATTAGTTCTTACAGCTTGTGTGTGTGTAGTTGTTAGGGTTTTTTATATACAAGATCATATCATCTGCAAACAGAGATAATTTTACTTCTTCTTTTCCAGTTTGGATGCCTTTTATTTCTTTTTCTTGCCTTATTGCTCTAAGATTTCCAGAACTATGTTGAATAGAAGTGGTGAAAGCAGGCATCTTAGCCTTGTTCCTGATCTTAGAGGAAGAATGTTCAGGCTTCCATCATTGAGTATGATGTTAGCTGTGGGTTTTCCATAAATAGGCTTTATTATGCTGAAGTAATTTCCTTCTATCCCAGGTTTATTGTTTTTATCATGAAAGTGTGTTGAATCTTGTCAAATGTTTTCTCTGAATCAACTGAGATAATCATGTTTCATTTTGTTTTTTGGTCTGTCTTTCATTCTCTTAATGTGGTGTATTACATTGATTGATTTTTGTATGTTGAACCATTCTTGAATTCCAGGAATAAATCCCACTTAGTCATGGTGTATAATCATTTTACTATGCTGCCAACTTCTGTTTGCTAATATCTGGTTGAGGACTTTCACATTCATATTCATAAGGAACAATGTTGGTACTTTTCTTGTCTGAGTTTGATATCAGGATAATGCAGGCCTAAAATGAGCCAGGAAGTGTTCCTTTCTCTTCAAGTTTTTGGAAGTACTTCAGAAGGATTTAATTCTTCTTTAAATATTTGGTAGAATTCACCAGTGAAGCCATCTTGTCCAGACTTTTGTTTATTGACATTTTTAATTACTGATTCAATCTCCTTACTGGTTATAGGTCTATTCAGATGTTCTACTTCTTCATGATTCAGTCTTGCTAGGTTGTATGTTTCTATGAATTTGTCCATTTCATCTAGGTTATCCAATTTGTTGGTGTACAATTATTGATACACTTTTATAATTCTATTTATTTCTATAAATCAATAGTAATGCCCCCTTTCTTATTTCTGATTTTAGTTATTTCAGTATTCTCTCTTTTTCTTGGTCAATATAACTAAAGGTTTGTCATTTTTGTTGATCTTTTTGAAGAACTCTTGGTTTCATTTTCTCTATCATTTTTATATTCTCTATTTATTTTTGCTCTAATCTTTATTTCCTGTTGCTGGCTTTGGATTTGTTTGTCCTTCTTTTTCTAGTTCCTTAAGTTGTAAAGTTAGGTTGTTGATTTGAGACCTATATTCTCTAATGTAAGTCTTTACAATTATAAACTTTCCACTTGGCATTACTTTTGCTGCATCACGTAAGTTTAAATATGCTGTATTTTCATTTTTATTTTTCTCAAGACATTTTTAATTTCCCTTGTGATTTCTTCTTTGACATATTGGTGTGTTAATATTTATATATTTATGAATTTTCTAGTTTACCTTGTACAGTTGATTTCTAGTTTCATTCCACGGTGATAAGAAAAGACACTTGGTATGTTTTCAATCATTTAAACTTTATTAAGACTGTTTTGTGGCCTTAACATATGGTCTATCCTGGAGAATGCTCCTTCTGCATTTCAGAAAAATGTATATTATGCTGTAAGGAGAGTTCTGTATATCTGTTAGGTCCAATTTGTCTATAGCGTTATTCAAGTCCATGCTTTCTTTACTGACCTTCTGTCTAGTTCTTCTACCCATTATTGAAGGTGGGCTATTAAAGTCCTCTACTATTATTGTAGCAAAGAGCTTTTTTTTTAAGAGTCTGTGTGTGGCAATGTTTCTGAGGCCTTAAATGGCGGAGATGATTTTTTATTGTACTCTCATATTTAAATAATGATCTGGATAAGTGCAAAATTCTAGCTTCAGAAATTTGTCTCCCCTACAATACTAAAAAGTATAACTCAGTTGTCTTTTTACAGAAGTTTTTGAAATGTCTAAAATGAGTATATTGCCTGGCCATATGTGAGTGATCTGTTCTTTCACTCTGGAAGTTTTTCTTTATTTTTGATATTCTTAAATTTTACTAAAATGAGGCAAAGTATGTAAATTATCCAAATAACAGCAATCTGTCTTATTTAACTGTGTGAGAGTCTATGTAATCTCTCCATGTTTTAAACTATTAATTTTGGGCATGTTATTGACTTTGAGTTTTATGAGGGCAGGGGTCATGTCTTTCTGGTTCTTGGCTTTACCTTCAGTGCCAAGCAGGGTTCCTGGCATATGACAGGTGTGCTAAATAAACATTTGTTGAATGAATGAATGAATGAATGACTAAATGGATAGATACTAAGGGAACTGCCAATTTTCCTAAGATTCTATAAAATTTATTAATATTTCTTCTGTAATTTATCTCAATAGCTAGGGAATTTTTATGGCAGAAACGTAAGAAATAGACATTTAATAGAATTTAACAGTAAACTGAATTAGTTCCATTAAATGATCTATGGATTATATGAAATATAAGAAATACATAGTCAGGAAAAGGATCATGCAAATTATGACTGGCTTCTACACAAATCTGGAGCCTGAAAGATAGAAGTCTCAATCATAAATGCAGCAGCCCTTTGTACATGTGACTTATCACACTGTACTTGGTCTACAGCCCTTCCTCCCCTACTAAACTGTGACCAACTTGGAGGGACAACCTGTTTTTGAAGGAATACTGTATATGACAAGATTTGTACTGCACTTCTTTAGACCAGTGATATGTACCACTTTATGATAATTTAAATACTTAAAAGTGGAAAGAAGTGGTAGTCTTCTTTTTTTCCCCTCAAGAATATCCACTTAGGATTTAATGTACAGCATCGTAGCTATAGTTGATAATACCATTGTATATATTTAGAAGTTGCTAAGAGAAGAGACCTTAAAAGTTCTTAGCACAAGAAAAAAATTTTGTAACTTTATATGGTGATGGATGTTATCTGGACTTACTGCGGTGATTGTTTCTCAATATGTATAAATATCGATTTATTTTGTCATACACATGAAACTAATATAATGTTGTATGTCAATTACATCTCAATAAATAAAAAGAGAATATTCACTTATATCAATGAATGCTAAGTTAAAAAAAAACAGAATGGAAGAGAGAATGGGGGACATTCTTTCTTAAATCATCTTTGCTATGGTTCTAAGCTTATTATGCTTAGTGGTATGATTTTTTTCTAATGATAACAACCATGTGTGAGCCCCCACCATCATATTCTCTGCTTCTCTTAACTACCATCTAAAATAATAGCAGTAAGATGCAGACGTAGAGAATGGACTTGAGGACACGGGGAGGGGAAAGGGTAAGCTGGGACAAAGTAAGAGAGTGGCATTGACAAATATACACTACCAAATGTAAAATAGATAGATAGTGGGAAGCAGCTGCATAGCACAGGAAGATCAGCTCCATGCTTTGTGACCACCTAGAGGGGTGGGATAGGGAGGGTGGGAAGGAGGCACAAGAGGGAGGGGATATGGGGATATATCTATACGTATAGCTGATTCACTTTGTTATAAAGCAAAAACTAACACACCATTGTAAAGCAATTATACTCTAATAAAGATGTTAAAAAATAAATAAAAATAAAATAATATCAGTAATGTCCACTTTTAACAGTCCTATACATTTGAAAGTTGTCACAGATTTAGAAACAGATATAATCTTTCCTGAAGAAAAATAATAAAAAGGTTGATAGAAAAAGAAAAGACAGGTATTCTCATGGTTGTGAATATAGAAAGTCTAATGATAATTCACAGCCACAAAAGACATTATTGTGACAACAGTGATAAGTACAAAAAGATCTTAAGAATATGCTTTGGATGGTGGAATTCTTGCAGGGTTTTAGATATTTAGAATCTGTAACACTGAACTGTATAAATAACTAACAGTAAAAAAAAAAAAGCCTATGTTTTTCTACAGAACTTGAATGAATTACAGAAATTTGAGAAGGTTTTAACAGACTTGAAAATATGAATTATTTGGATTTTGCACAGTAGGTACGAAAGTGGTATGTGATATTTCAACCAGTATGTCAAATAATATATGCATAAATTGGACAGAGCAGAGTTGCCTTATATTTTAAATAATAGTAATCAGTTTAAAAATAAACTCATTTGGGCTTCCCTGGTGGCGCAGTGGTTGAGAGTCCGCCTGCTGATGCAGGGAACACGGGTTCGTGCCCTGGTCCGGGAAGATCCCACATGCGGCGAGCGGCTGGGCCCGTGAGCCATGGCTGCTGAGCCTGCACGTCCGGAGCCTGTTGCTCCGCAACGGGAGAGGTCACAACAGTGAGAGGCCCGCGTACCGCAAAAAACAAAACAAAACAAAACAAAACAAACAAACAAAAAACTCATTTAACTTTTACATGCTTTTCATATTTCACTGTCTTAACTAGTTCCTCAAGTTATTCCTAGCCCATGCTATTTCATTAGAATATATTGATGAATGTAGAGCAAGGTGATAAAAATGATTCTCATAAAGGAAGTATAATAATATATTTGCTTTCAGAATAAACCTCTATTCAAGTCTGCACATCCTGCAATGACCACAGAATTCCCTTTTACTGTTGTTTCATGGTTCCTAAGGTATCATTCCATCTGGGAACATATTTGAAAATTAAAACTTTGGCAACGATCTTTACAAAGTATATAGGCATACTTTAAAATCTGAACTTTAACATTTTAAACCATGTCTATATATCTTCCCTTTTGAAACAGTTGCCTTGTTTGAAGAATTTAAGCAATGAAAATGCAGGTAAAGTCACCAACAATGAGGCCATGTGGGCTAAAATAACTTGAGGAAAAATTACCTTTAACAGAAGTTACACAGAATTTTAGACTTGAAATGGACACTACAGATCATGTAATCTGAAAACCATTTGGGGAGCCCATGGTAAGGATTGAAAACATCTTTCACCCTAAAATTTTTAAGTGATTCAGATATTTACTGTTTCTATCCTGCTTAGTAAAGGCAAATCTACATTTTTTGCACTATCTAAATGTTATTTAAATGTAATTCCCATTATGTTGACTAGAATCTTTTGTGGAAAAGAGAATCACATTATGAATATGTAATGAATTTTTGGAGTTTACTTAATTCCTTGGAAAAATACATCTTCATTAGTAGTTTTTTAGTTGGGCAAAAAGTCTTTCTATGATACTTATATTAGTTAATTTTTTTATGCTACCACACTTTTGGATAAATATGAGGGAAGGACCATATGGATTAAGTCCAAGTATTGTTTTTCAATATTTTCTCTAAAATTGTATTCAATTTTCAATTTAGTTTTTAAAAGTTAGTTTTGCAATATCATTGCAATTAAGCCTGTAATTGTTGCATTTATTTAAAGCAATACTAGCCTATCGATTTACATTTAAGTTTTAAACAACTTATTTTGTTTTTATAATGATAAAGTTGAGTAGCATGTTCTTACATGGATATACTAGTTTTATGTTGATTGTTTTCAGAATAAGCTAATCATATATGATATAATTAAATTTTTATGTTAAATAAAAGTATGCTAAAAGAAATACTTCAAATATAACTATATATGCATCATTAATATGCAAATTTTTACATGTAAACAATAAAATACTGTTCTAGTTGTCTGAAGAGTTAGAATAAAGGCATGTCTAGTAAGGCAACTGCCTTGTACATAGTTGTACAAATGGTATAATTATACCACTTCGTTTATCATTCTATTACTTTACCACTCATTTGGTGTTTGATAGCTGTGCTGGGCTGACCAGAAATTTTGAATATGAGAAAAGAATTTGTTGGGTTGGTGGGTTATTTTTTCCCTTTCTTTCTAAATTTAGAACTTCTTAAAAATTTTAAAGTTTTTCATTTTACATTTGGTTTTTCATTTACTTGGAATTTAATTTAATTTTATGTATAACATTGGACACAAATTCAACCCCACTTCTCTCCCCTGTGAAACTCAACTGTTCCAGTTTTGAACAATTACTTATTGAACTGTTCCTCCTTTCCTTTTGGTATCTTGTCAAAACTGTCTTGATATTCTTGGCACTTTATACTTTTTCTTTATATCCCCTTGTCAAGGTCCACAGGAAAAAGCTCTGCCAGTAATTTGATAGTGAATTTCATTGAATCTATAGATTAATTTTGGGGAAAGCTGACATCTTTATCATATTAAATTTTTATACCATGAACACAGTGTATCTCTTTTCCATGTATGTTTCCAATAAAGTTTATTATTCCTTCTACAACTATCTTGCATACATTTTAAAAGATAATTATTAACTATTCTTATATATTTTTAGTTGATACTATAAATAGTATATTTTAAAAATTATGTTTCCTATTTTGTGTTGCTAGTGTATAGGAATTCAGTTGATTTTTATAAACTGCACTTGTATTTGAATTCTCTTATTCTAAAATATTATCTGCATATTCTCTTATTTTTATGTGAATTCTCATATTTTTTTTAAATAATAGTTTTTTTATCTTAATGTGGTAAAATACACATAAAATTTATCATCTTAACCATTTAAAGTATACAGTTCAGTGGTATTAAATACATTCCTATTGTTGTGCAAGCATCACCACTATCCATCCCCATAACTCTTTTCATCTTATAAAACTGAAACTCTGTATCTATTAAACAATAACTCCCCATTCTCCCTTCCACCCAGCCCCTGGCAACCATCATTAACACTTTCTGTCTTTATGATTTTGACTACACTAAGTACCTCATATAAGTGGAATCATATAGTATTTGTCTTTTTGTAACTGTCTTATTTCACTTAGCATAATGTCCTCAAGGTGCATCAATATTGTAGCATATTGCAGAATTTCCTTCTTTTTTAAGGTGGACTATTTCATTATTTGTATATACCATGTTTTGCTTATCCATTCATTGATCAATGGACACTTGGACTACTTCCACATTTTAGTTATTGTCCACTCTGCAGCCGTGAACTTGGGTGTACAAATATTTCTTTGAGACCCTACTCTCAATTCTTTTGGGTATATACCCAGAAGTGGAATTGCTGGATCAAATGGTAAAGTAATTCCATTTTAAATTTTCTGAGGAACTGTCATACTGTTTTCCACAGTGACTGTATCATTTTACATTCCCACCAACAGTGCTCAAGTGTGACATTTCTCCACATCCTCTCCAACAAGTTATTTTTTTGATATAAGTGTTCCTAATAGTTGTGATGCGGTACCTATTTTAGTTTTGATTTGCATTTCCCTAATGATTAGTGATGTTGAGCATCTTTTTTATGTGCTTATTTGGCCATTCATATATCTTTCATATCCAAGAAATTACTGCCAAGTCCAATGTTGTGAAGTTTTGTTCTGTTTTCTTCTAAGAATTTTATTATATTAGGTATTACATTTGGGTCCTTGATCCATTTTGGTGTTTGGTAAGGGTCCAACTTCATTCTTTGCATGTGAATATCCAGTTTCCCAGCACCATTTGTTGAAAAGACTGTCTCTTCCCCATTGAATGGTCTTGGCTCTCTTGTTGAAAATCATTTGACCATACATGTGAGGGTATATTTCTGGCCTCTCTATTCTACTCCATTGATCTATGTCTGTCTTTGTGCTAGTACAAAACAGTTTTGATTACTGTAGCTTTGTAATAAGTTTTAAAATCAGGAAGTGTGAGTCCTCCAGGTTTCTTCTCCTTTTTCCAGATTATTTTTGGATATTCTGGGTGCTTGAGATTTCATCTGAATTTTAGGATGGGTTTATCTATTTCTGCAAAAAAAATCATTGGGACTCTTCTAAGGGTTTCATTGAATCTGTAGATTGCTTTGGGTAGTACTAAATCTTAACAATATTAAATTTTCTAATCCATGAACTTGGGATGTGTTTCCATTTATTTTTCTTCTTTAATTTTTTTCAGGAATTTTCTGTAGTTTTCAGTGTATATTTTTCTATAGAGCTTCAAGTTGCTGTCTAGTGTCCTTTCATTTCACTATACAGGAATCCCTTGATCACTTAATGCAGGGCAGGTCTAGTGGTCACGAACTCACTTGGCTTTTGTTTCTCTGGCATTGTCTTAACTTCTCCCTTCACTTCTGAAGGGCAGTTTTAGCAGATATAGGCTCTTTGGTTGGCAGTTTTTCCTTTTAGCACTTTGTATATACCAGCCAATTCTCTTCTGGCCTCCAAAGTTTCTGATGAGAAATATACTGATAATTTTGAGCATCCTTTGTATGTGATGATTTGCTTCTCTCTTGTTGCTTTCAAGATTCTCTCTTTGGCACTGGCTTTTGAAAGTTTAATTATAATGTGTCTTGGTATGGGCCTCTTTGCATTCATCTTATTTGGAGTTTGTTGAGCTTCCTGGGTGTTTCTATTCATGTCTTTCACAAAATTTGGAACAATTTTCAGCCATTATTTCTTCAACTATTCTGTCTCTTTCTCTCTCTGTCCTCTGGGACTCCCACAAGTGTGTATGTTGGTCTTCTTGATGGTGTGCCCGTAAGTATGAATTTCTCATAAGCTTTGATATGCAGTATTTCTATTATTATTGAGTTCTAATGGATACTGAAACAGCAAGACTCCTGAGAGGAAATCAGAATATAAGTTCACTTATTTGTTACACTGCTCATTCAAACCCACTCTGAGGGCTAGTTTTTCTCCATACCCTTGAAAGGAAGGGTACAGAGAAATCATAGGAATCTTCTGGTCTCTCTCAATAATAAAAAATCCTGTGGTCACTTCTAGCCACTAGACAAATAAGCAAAAAGTCTTGGTTTGATAGTTAATAGGTCCACTGTAATATTAAAATTCAGAATTCAATACTCATTTAAACTTAAAGTTCTTCTGCTAGCAGAGCTTACACATGCTTCAGGTGAGTTGTTGCAGTGGAAAAAGTAGGGGTGATTACTACTTTTATATATGTTTCTGCCTTTCCCTCATACTTACTAGGCTGCTCCTGACTTTTCCAGAATTGTTTGGGAAAAGGAGAAAAATTAAGAAACAGGAAAGGTCTTAAATCAGTACTGCCGTAAGAGTGCAGAGGCCTTCCTTGGATGTCTTTCATAGGGTGCTTTCCTGTATTCTTCAGGGTCACCGTTTTATCCCTATGTATCCAGCTGTCCCAGGTTCCCTTTTGGGGTCATCTTGAAGTCTCTGCTGGCTTTCTCTCACCTAAGACCCACATCTTGAGGAAATGTGCATTCTTTTGTCACAATAAACTCTGGGAGTAAGGTGGCCCCAAACACATTAAACTTTCTTACTCAACTTCAGAGCAGTTAGCCAGCCACAGCACTTGCCCTTCAGATTCTTAAGGTTTGAGTCAAATAGTCCACCATATTCCAAAAATTCCAAGGGATGCATATTAAATATTCCAAGTGATTCCTCTGAAGCTCCTTTTGCTTGTCTTGAGGTGTGGAACTTAGCTCTGCAATAGCTCTATCAAAAACATTTTCTTCTCTTCCTCTAACCTCCCATCCTCATCCTCTAATCCCTTCCATCCAACACTTTCATATACTCAATGTAGATGAGGAATTAGGATCATAAAATCTGTTGTTGACTTCCTTTGGAAATCTTATATGGAAGACTATCTCACATTAAATGTGAGGTTTGTCATTTTAGGGCCTCAGCTGAAGAAGTCTTATAACTTGTTCCTTTTAATTATTACATATTTATTATCTAATTTCCATCATGATTTTTTTCTCTGACCCATAAGTTTAGAAGTGTTTTTAAATTTCCAAATATATCATCTTTTAAAAATATTTTTGAAATATTGATTTCTGACTTAATTCATGGGACTAGAGAACATGATCTGTCTGAAGCAGACTGATGGAAATCTGTTGAGACTTGTTTTATGACATAGTTTATAGTCAATTTTTATAAATATTCCCTATGTGCTTGTGAAGATGTTTATTCTCTAATAATAAAACAGAGTACTCTATATATGTCCATTAGATCAAGACAGTTAATTGTGTGGCTTGATTCTACTTTCTTTTTTTTTTTTTTTTTGTGGTACACGGGCCTCTCACTGCTGTGGCCTCTCCCATTGCGGAGCACAGGCTCCGGACGCGCAGGCCCAGCGGCCATGGCTCACGGGCCCAGCCGCTCCACGGCACATGGGATCCTCCCGGACTGGGGCACGAACCCGTGTCCCCTACATCGGCAGTCGGACTCTCAACCACTGCGCCACCAGGGAAGCCCTGATTCTACTTTCTTTTTAATCTGACAATTACTGTGAAGAATATTAAAAATTTCTACAATGTTTATGGCCTTACCAGTTACTCCTTGAAATTCTGACAACTTTTGTATATTTGAGACTATTGGTAGGTGGTTATAAGTAGAGATCCTTCTTTTATCTCCTTGGTAAACTATGCCTTTTATAATTTCTGTGGCTAATTTCTTTGTCCTTAAGGCTTTTCACATTAAAGCTTGTATTGTCTGATATTAATATTCTGAGCTATTCTGTTTTTTCCCTCCACTATTTCTCTATTATATCTTTTTACTTTACTTTCAGCCTTGTCTTTACTTTTTTTAGGAGTATGTATTATAACTGACATACAGCTGGATTTAGTTTTTATCCAATCAGAAAGTACCTTTTACCAGGAAAATTAATCTTTTAAATACATTTATTGCTTTTACTAAAATATATGGATCAAATTTTATTATTTTGAGCTATTAATCATGCTTTTGCTTTATTTTTCTCCTTTCCTGCTTTATATTGATTATCCACTTTTTTATTAAGAACTTATATGTTCCTTTAATATTTCATTACACATACCCTGACATTTAATGTGAATATTTCACTTAGTAAAAATCATCAGGTGAGCCATGGCCCCTGAGCCTGCGCGTCCAGAGCCTGTGCTCCGCAACAGGAGTGGCCACAGCAGTGAGAGGCCCACATACCGCAAAAAAAAAAAAAAAAAAAATCAGTATCTCTACTCTACTCTTTTCCAACAGAAACATCTTAAACACCTTAGAGTCTTTCACTGTTATCACATTTTCAAGTTTTTTGTCCGGCATTTTAATTTTCCTTTATTTTTTATATATTTAAATTACATCATTACTATAGTTTTACACAGTTAATGGTTGTTTGCTAATTTTTTTAGGCTAATCATTCTTCTTACATTTCAGATCTGTTTTCTGAGTTCAAAATACTTAAAAGATCTTGTAGTGAGAGTCCACTGGTTTTAGGCTTTTGATTTTGCCGGAAAATATTCTTATTTTGCACTCACCATAGTGTAGCAGACTATGAAGTTCTAGGTTGACAGTTATTTTCTTTTTGCACTTTGAAGTTACTATCCCATTGTCTCCTGGCTTCCTTTCTAATATTGAGAACTCTAGTGTTATCAGTTAAATTGTCATTCTATTCTATAGGTAATCTGTCTTTTCTAATGGCTGCTTTCAAGACTCTGTTACTTTCTTTTGTAATTTTTCTTCAATGTGTGCAACTACTGGCATATATATATTTTTAATATTGCACCCAATTTATTGTGCTTCCTGAATCTGAGGATTTCAGCTATCATTTCTTTGAAAATTTTCTTTCCTCATTCTCTCTATTCATTACTTCTGGAAATCCAATTCTAGCCTCCATTTTTCTTAACCTTTCTTTTGTACTTTCCCTCTACTTGACATTTTGTCCTGCATTTGGGGTCATTTCTTTAGATCTTACAGGTCATGAATTATATATTAGGGTTTTTTCTTTTCTTTCTTTTTTTTGGGAGGGGGGATATATCCATTCTGCTTTTATTTTTTTAATTTTTTTTTGAACTATAGTTGATTTACAATGTTTCAGGTGTACAGCAAAGTCAGTTCAGATTCTTTTCTATTATAGGTTATTACAAGATACTGAATATAGTTCCCTGTGTTGTATGGTATATTATGGTGTGTTTAATCTGCCATTTAACTTACTATTGAGTTTTTAATTTCAATAATTAAAATTGTCATTTCCGTAAGTTCTAATCCTTTTAAAAAATCTATTTGCTGTTTTTTGACTGTGTCTTTTCTCTTTCTTATGTTCTCAGTTTCATTTTTAAAAATATCAGTACGTATTTTATCTATACACACACACACACAAACTTTTATCTAATACTTCTAATAACTGAAACTACTAAGGGTCTATCTTTGTTGCATGTTTTTCCTACTGGCTTTTGTTCATGGTGGCTCATTTTTGTGTTTTGCAGTTTGGGGACTGTGAACTGTTTTATAGGGCTTTATCTCTGAGAATTTTGAGGGGTCTTTGTTTTAACGTGTTTTCTTTTAGAAAGGATATACTATTTTCTTTCTCCCAACCTGGATGTAATTAAACTGGCACTACATTATGCTATTATCGTGGCTTGGGGTTTCCTAGATCAGGCAGATTATGTGAATTCAAATTGTAATCCATTTGGGGGCATGGCTGTGGTTTCAAAATGTCAGAGGAAATACACACACGTGCACACACACACACACACCCTGTCCAAAGAGCCCATGCCAAGAAAAACAAGTCTCTCTTCTTCATCCTCCCTGTTTTCTGCTCTCCAGAGTTTTCTTCTAGCCCACTGTTTCACTGAGGATGTTACCTTTCAAGGTTTCTGATTTCAAATGAGAGCCTCAGTTCCAATTTGGGACCTTATGAGAGCTTAAGACCATGTCTTCTGTCCCCACAAAACTGTTAAAACTCAGACCTTTTGGTAACTGAGATGGGCAAATGCTTCCAGGACAGCAGTGGCATAAGTGCCAGCTAAATAAGCTAGCTTTCACCTCTCTCCTTTTTTTTTGTGGTACGCGGGCCTCTCACTGTTGTGGCCTCTCCCGTTGTGAAGCACAGGCTCCGGACACGCAGGCTCAGTGGCCATGGCTCACGGGCCCAGCCGCTCTGCAGCATGTGGGATCTTCCCGGACCGGGGCACGAACCCGTGTCCCCTGCATCGGCAGGCGGACTCTCAACCACTGCGCCACCAGGGAAGCCCTCCCTCCTTACTTTTGGCCTATGAGTATTTTACATACTTGTTTTTGCAATGTCTGCTATGCATTTTGAGTATTTTTATAAAATTATTTCAACCTGCAGTTCCTCGTGTTTTGTTGCTGATTTGTTAGGCTTACTATGTGACATGTGATATGAAATATTACGTGAAATTGAATCACAGGATTTAATTTTTCAAATCTAAAAGTATCTTCTGTGAAATATTTTTGTATACCTATCATATTGCAGTGAGTATCAGGAATCATGTTCTAGTCCTGATTTTATTTGCTATTTGTGACCAGGCGCAAATAACCTAACATTTCTCAAAACTATCTTCTTGTCTTTAAATTAAAGCGCAGGATCAAGGAATCCCTTAAATTTCTTCAAGTTCTAATATATAATAAGTCTATGAAGTAAAAACAACATTGGTGAAGGTTCAAGAGGTAATAATGCTCATCACATTCCTAACACTAACCTGCCATTCACTATATATCTTTCACTACACCTGACTCAAGAATCAAATTGTCCTTTTGTTGACCCAAGTTGTTTTTTTTTTTTTGCGGTACGCGGGCCTCTCACTGTTGTGGCCTCTCCCGTTGCGGAGCACAGGCTCCGGACGCGCAAGCTCAGCGGCCATGGCTCACGGGCCCAGTCACTCCATGGCATGTGGGATCTTCCCGGACCGGGGCATGAACCCATGTCCCCTGCATCGGCAGGCGGACTCTCAACCACTGCGCCACCAGGGGAGCCCTTGTTTTGTTTTTTAATGAGAGTAAAAGAATATATATTACATGAAATTTACCTTCTTCAACATTTTAAAGTCTACAGTTCAGTAGTATTAAGTACATTCGCACTGTTGCATAACATTGACTATTAAACTTTAAGGTTTAGGTTACTTATTGGCAAACAAGGACACATCTATTTCTATCACCTCTACCCTGCCCTCATCTGTTCTTCCTTTCTTCTGCTTGATACAATGGCTGGAAAACTGTATCAGGGGAGAGATGCTACAACCTAAAATCAGCTAACTAAAACTCTGAGACTCAATTTCTTATGCTGTCTTATGTTTTCATACTTCTATGGTCTGAATGTTTGTGTCCCCTCAAAACTCATATGTTGAAATTCTAATGCCCATTGTGATGGCTTTAGAAGGTGAGGTCTTTGGGAGGTGATTAGTTCATGAGATGGAGCCCTCATTAGGAGGATTAATGCTCTTAAAAAAGAGATACCACAGAGCTCTCTAGCCCATTCCACCATGTGAGGACACAGCAAGAAAGGGCCAGCTGTGAACTGGACGAGGGCCTTCACCAGAATGCTACCATGCTGACACATTGATCTTGGACTTTCCAGCCTCCAGAACTGTGAGAAATAAATTTCTGCTATTTATCTACAGCTACCCAGTCTGTGGAATTTTGTCATAGCAACCGAAATGGACTAAGACACATACTTATTTTTTTCTTGAGCATTTTTGCTGGATTAACTCACAATTTTGGAGGTCTATGAACCACAGATAGATTCATATTTGACTTCTGCAGTGTGAATATAAAGACTACTGTTTTGTAAAATATTAAAAGGTTTAATCCTCTTTCTCAAGGGTCTCTTTGATAATCAAGTAATACTCTTTTGAAATGCCCATGCTATCATCATCTGTGTTTTTTCTCTTTTTGTAGATTTTACAGGCTTAACTTTACTAGATCATACTTTGCCAATGTTTTTGCATCCAACTTAGTTATCCAATATCATTTTTATTGACTTCTGGTAATTCCTGAATATCTTGCAAGGCTTTCAATTTCACTTTGCAGTGCAGTTTTACAGTGTTGGATGCTTACAATATCAGCACCTAGACAAGGATGTCACTCTAATGGGTTCAGACAAAAGCTACTGTTAAATGGGGGAAGGAATGTTTCAGGATGTCTAATTTTGTGAGGCATGTAAGTCACTAAAACATATTTTATGTCATGATTATTTCACTTCACCATGTATCATAACCATGGTGGTGAGATTAAATAAGAAACACTCAGAAATTGAGGCCCCCTTCACTTCTGTTAGTCACAAGAGTATTCCATCACCCAGATGATCTCTTTCATTTAAATCAATATTTACTTCTACGTGATTTGTCTAATCACTCCTATTTAGAGGTCAGCTCTTTAGAAATGAACATCTTAAATCAGTGGACCTCTGGAAAAATTAGACAACATTAAAAAATAAGACAACATTACACAACTAGTCATTTCAATAGGGGAAAAAAATCAAATTTCTTCTCTGATAGTTGCAGAAAAAAAAAAGTAAGCTTGACTGATATTTCCAATTGCTATTGATTTTAAGGACAATGTGAACAGAATTTAAGTAAAACAGATATATTTCATCAATTCCAATTCCGAGAAGATTTTTCCCTACATTTTAGAATTTCCAACATCAAGATGCATGTTAAAATCAAGAGTAACAAGTACAATGAGTTTTTTTCAGCTGCACCTAGAAAATATGCCTTATAATCCATGGTTTTTAAGTTAGAATCTAGTCTAAAATTCTAATCTAACTAATGTGCTATCAACTATTAGCCAAAATATTAAATTGAAGAAATGGCTATGCAGAATTCAACTTTCAAGTGGACGCATTCTATTGATAACAAGAGTATATTGCAATACTAAATCCTTACTGTGACTAGGTATTGTTTTAGGTGTTTTATTTATTTTATTTAATTTTTACAATAACCCTATTATTAATCTGTCATGGGTGAGGACACTGAAGCAGTGGGGTTAAATGACTTAACCTCTTAACCACGTGTGAGGACCAACATAATGGATGAATTAGATGTTTCTCTTCCATACAAAATTTTTACCTGCTGGTAAACAGAAACAAGTGCTATTCTAGATGAAGCATTTTATGAAAACACACTAATTTTTAGTATCTGTCAAAGAATGGATACCTATTTACAGAGCAAATAGCCATATAGTTTTTCTCATTAAGATCCTGTAGTAGGCAGAATAATGATCCACCAAAGATATTCACATGCTAATCCTTGGAACCCATGAATATGTTACTTTATATGGCAAAGGGACTTTGTTGATGTGAAAAAGGGTATAGACCTTGATATGGGAGGATTATCCTGGATTATTGGTGGACCCAATCTTATCATGTGAGCCCTTAAAATCAAATAGTCCTTCCCTGCTGCAATTAAAGGGAGATGTGACTATGGAAAGGTCAGGGGGATGCAACATTGCTGGCTTTGAAGACAGAAGGGTGTTTGTGAGCCAAGCAATGTGTATAGCCTCTAGAAGCTGGAAAAGGTGAGGAAACATACTCTGCAGAGCCTCCAGAAAAGAAGGCAACCCAGCTAACACTTTGATTTTAGCCTAATGAGACCAATGTAGGGCTTCTGACTTACAGAACTATAAGATAACACTTATATGCTGTTTTAAGCCATTAAGTTTTTGGTAATTTGTTAAAGCAGCCATAGGAAACTAATACAGGCCCATGCGGGCTAACCTCCTTCAATGAAATATCCTACAGCATACAAAAACATTTTAACATGTGAGGAAGCATTTCTGGATTAATCTACATACAACGTCTGGAAAAGTATTAGATGAGCAGTATTCATTAATTCCTGAGTGGTATGCTGCCCTGAAGATGCTCACCAAAACAGCCTGATGGTTTGCTTAGTGTTTACCCATATAACGTGTTATACAAACCACTGGTAACTTGGGATGGTACACGAAAAAACACTTTCAAGTTTTCATAGTATCTTTACCTTTGCCTTCTACTTAGGGCATGTGTTGCAGGTTCTGTACTCAGAAAAGTTATTTATAACTTACTACATTTTAGTATATGACCTAAGAAGATATGCCTCCTCTGGGTGTCCTGAGCCGTCGGTGTCCACACGGCTGAGGCGGCACTCCAAGCGGGAACCGCTCGCCTCCTAAAGTCCCTGGGCGTCCGGCAACTCGACGAAGGAACCAAGCGCCTAATATAAGCCACAAGATACGATCGCGGGGACGACGGTCTCCTGCCAGGCCGTCACCCTCCTTACCGGTCCTTAAAAGACCCACTGCAGGCCCACGCCCATGAGCATCTTTCTGCCTCTCTC
Organism: Tursiops truncatus; assembly: GCF_011762595.2. NCBI lineage: Eukaryota > Metazoa > Chordata > Mammalia > Artiodactyla > Delphinidae > Tursiops > Tursiops truncatus. Next base: position 29,027,176 of record NC_047039.1, on the reverse strand, counting down.
CGTAACCGCAAGAGCCGCCGCAGGCTAACAGGCGATATGAAACTTCGCGATACTTGCAACTATCGCGGTTCTTTGTGTTACCGGTTTCCTAGAGGAAAGACGGCCGGAAGATCGCTCCGCCCATGTCAACCAAGATTTTGTTCTCGTGAGATCCCGAAAACAGATCGGGAGCCAGTTCTCGCGGGATTTTCCGAGTCAGGGCTGGAAGTTGTGGTGGGTCCCAGAGCGAAGCCTATTACTGAGAGGGAGGTTAGGGGGTCGACCTGCCTGCTTGTTGTCCTCCCCCGGCGGCGGAGCCCCAGACGATTAGGTGAGCGCCGCCTTGCCAGCTTCCACAGCGCCCTCCGGCTCTGCCGCTGTCTCGAACGCAAGCGGCCCTTCTCCCTGGACCCCGTCAGGCTCCACCTTTGCTCCCTCTCGTCCCGTGACGTCGGGCTTCGGGGGCGGGGGGCTATGTACAGAGGGCGGCGGCAGGTGGAGTTGGCCGCCGTCCGCCCGCCAGCCTCCTCCTGGCGGTCCTCCGCCGCCTGTCAGGTGTTAAATGCAACCAGGCTGCCAGGCCCTTCCCCCTGGCCAGATGGATCTCTCTGTCCCGAAGCCCCGCGCGGAAACCAACAGCAAAGGTATAAGCTCCGAGCTCCCCTCTCTCCCCAGACAACTGTCTTTACTGCGTAGGGTTGGACCTGTTCCTGCCAGTTCCCTTGGGGTTGCGGTTTTACCCTGCGGCTCCTGTGAGTGACAGCTGGAGATTGTGAACCACCTCTAGGGCTGGGACAGTTCTTTGTGATTCAGAGTTGAGAACCTGCACTCTGAAGTCAGACTGCCCTGGGATCTAGTGCTGGCTCTGACAGTCATTTGCTGAGCAACTTTGGGTGGTTTCCTCGTCTGTAAAACTGCTGTCTTTGCTGAGTGAGTTCTTGTGATTATTAAATGAGATGGTGTTAAGCAAAGCATTTATGTGACCGTGTCTGGCTCATAGTAAACCCTAAGTAAATGTTTGGTATTTTTATTCTCTGTTCTTGTATGCCTCAGTTCTTAGTGAATGGTAGATTTGTTATTAAGTAGGTGAATAAAGGTTGAGATATTTCGTTCAGTTTATTACACAAAGAGCTTAATATATGATGTACTGAGTCAGGATCACCTTTAATGGGTCACCAAGAGAGGGTTTAAGGAGGGTATGGTTATCTGCCACAAGTCATCTGGGATGGCTTCTTGACCCTAAATTAATAGCTTTCATTATTAATAGTGACATAACAAAAGCTACCAGATATTGAGTGCTTGTTCCGTGCCCAGAAATATGCTAATTGTTTATGTACATGTTTTCCTTTGAGGAAGATACTGATCTCATTAAATAGATGAGGGATTCAGAACTAAAGTTCAGAGACGTTTAAGTAACAAGCCTCAGCTCTGACGGCTAGGAATTGATGACACTATAACTCAGGGACCACAAATATAAATACCTATAGAAACCTGGCAGGTGAAATAAATGGATGAAGCTGCTGAGTGGAGATTATAGTAACTGGAATGCTCATACCTCATTTAAAAGGGGCAGGGGCTACTCAGTTCCAAGGAATTGCTCATTCACGTGTGAACTGGTATAGCATTGTAGTTACAAGTTCAGATAGCTTGGTTCAAATCCAGGCTCTGCCACTTTCTAGCTGTGTGACCATGGTTAACCTTTATCTGTTTCACCATTTGTAAAATGGAACTAATAATATTACTTACATGAAGGGTTGCTGTGAGGCTCAAATGAACTACTACATCTAAATTGCATGCCTGGCACACATAAGCCCTCAAAATGTTAGCTATATATAAATATTTGTTAATTTGATAAGTATTTGAGTTTCAAACATTGTCCTAGGTGCCCAGAATATGGCAGTGAACACAAGTCCCTGCTCTGGGGAACTTATATTTAAGTTGAGATAAACAATAACAGACAGTTCATATTTTTCTCTGAAAATGGTATCAAGCAGGGTGAAGGAAGAGAGAGTGGCGGGGAGTGCTATGTTAGATTGGGTGGTCAGAGAAGATACCTCTGAGGAGATGCCATTTGAACAGAATCCTGAATGAAGTGAAAGAATCAGTCACTTTGGTATCTAGGAGGAGCGTTGGCGGAAGGAACAGAAATCTCAGGAGACTAAGGTGGGAGTATGCTTACCATGATTGGGGAATAGCAAGGAGGCCAGTTTGGAATGAAATCAGGAGAGAGGGAGGAAATGAAGTTAAAGAGGAACACAGGGACCAGATCATAAGGAGCCTTACCCCTATTCAGTCCAATAGGAAATCATCCTAGTTTAAGCTATTTGTTCTGGAGTTTGAATACTGAGAGATAACCGCCCTGCTCAAACTTAACTGAATCTATTAATATTTAGTTCTAGAAATTACCCAAACTCAGGAACCAAATACTTCTGTAAGTTGTTGTGTGAAGCCCGTGAGGATTTTGCACATGCTGTATGTGCCCTCTGACTGATATTCTCTTCTTAGATTTCCTTACTTTATTTAATTAAATTAAATTAATTAATTAATTAATTTTTTTGCGGTACGCGGGCCTCTCACTGCCGTGGCCTCTCCCGTTGCGGAGCATAGGCTCTGGACGCGCAGGCTTAGTGGCCATGGCTCACGGGCCCAGCCGCTCCGCGGCCTGTGGGATCTTCCCAGACCGGGGCATGAACCCGTGTCCCCTGCATTAGCAGGCAGACTCTCAACCACTGCGCCACCAGGGAAGCCCCTAGATCTCCTTACTTTTTAAACTGTTTCCTCAGTACCTCCTTCTTACAGCACTTTGTTCTGCCAAAGCACTTATAGCAATTTCATGTGTGTGAACTTTTGAGTATTTGTCTTTCTCATTAGATGTCAAGGTTCTATGAGATCAAGGATGTGTTTTTGTTAATAAATTCAGCTCTTTTATTGAATGCCGACTGTGTGCTGGTCCTGGGGATAAAATTTTGAAGAATACAGACATTTTCTTGGAAAAGATATTCTTCTCTAGTGAGAGGCAGATAAAAAAAGTAAACGTGATAATTAAACATTGTGATATGTGCTATAGAGGCAATAAAATAGTACAGAGTAGTGGGGTTCCCTACTTTAAATAAGGTGGTCTGAGATAAAGTCTCTGAGGCGATGACATAAAAACACCTGAGAAAAGACCTGCTTAATATGCTTGAGTCAAGGGAAAAATTGATAGATTAAGTTGGAGAGGTAAGTAGGGGAAGATCATACAGGGTCTTACAGGCCATAGTAAGGAGCTTGGACTTTATTCTTTGTGCGGTGGGTCATTATTAAAAGATTTTAAATGAAAGATTTACTAATAATTTATATTCTTAAATAGTCACTATTGCTGCTATGTGGAAAATGGATTGTAGAGGGAAATAGTGTCAACAGAGAGAATGGTTAGAGAATGGAGGATAGAGAATGGAATTTGTAGCAGTAATTTAGGAGAAAGCCAAAGTTTGGCAAATTACAGTCAAGGCCGAATTCAGCCTGACACTTGTTTTTTTGTAGATAAAGTTTTACTGGAGCACAGCCATACCCATTTGTTTATGTGTCTGTGGCTACTTTTGTGTTACAAGGGCAAGAGACAGTATAGCCTGCAAGATGTAAAATAACAAGTAGCTAAAATCTGACTCTACAGAAAAAGTTTACCAACAGTTGTTTTAAAGTGATGGTGGCATGGAGGAAAGTGATGCTTTTTTTTTTTTTAGGTAGAGCCAGCAGGACATTCTGATGGAGGGGATGTAGGGACTAATATATAAAGAGGAATAAGGGCTGACTAAAGGTTTTCTACCTTGAAAAGTTGGTTAGACAATGATGGCCTTTTAATGAGATTTGGAAAGACTAGTTCTAAGCAAGGTTTAATCACTATCATTTTTGACATTGGTTTTCTTCATTTTAACTGTGTGGTACAGTTCTAGCAAATAATTGGTGTTAAATCATATATGTTGAATAATAAATAAATTAATGAATTAAGTCTTTAAAAATTAGAAGGCGTTTGCTGGATAGGTAGACAAAGCATGTGAAACAAATAATGTATTAAGAATTGTTGCAAGGCTTAACGTAGGTTTTAAGGCTCAAACAGTACTGTTATGAAAATAGGACCCATCAACCTATTTTTTATCCCTGTATAGTGAATAAATGTTTTATTTTCACATTAAAACTCTTCTCTTTTAGAATAATGTAACAATTCTCAAACAGTTTGGATGCAAAGATTAGAGTGGGAGAACAGATTTTTTTTGCTGATTGTTATATAAAAACAACCTTATCAAAATTAGAATAATGGTTTTACTTTTGAGGAACAACTGATGAGGAATAGTATAATGAGCTCTTCTTGCTGAAGAGAATATAGATGTACTAGTTATAATCATGAATGTTATACAAGCCTAATTCAGCATCAATAGGAAGTCCCTGGGAAACTACCAATGATATATGATCTCAATGACAAATATGTGAGAAAAATAATTCCTAGTATCCTTAAAATTGTAGCTATACAATTCCTCTGGGATTCTTGCTATAAGAAATTCCATTTGGGAAATTATTTTTACTTAATTTCCTCTATTTGGTACCTTTTAATTGTACCAACAGTATACTCTGCAGAGGCCCTCTTCCTCATTCACAGTGCTTTATTTTCTGAATAGAAAATAAAATAGCTCTACAGTTAAGCACAGAATAAATTTGTACATAGAGACAAGTCAGACTCTTCAAAGAATAATAGAATCTTAGCAGAAAGAGATCTTAGAACTCATCTCTTTTTTAAAAACCTTGGCTCTTCAAAACCTAGAAGGGAAAAAGCTGTGACAAAGCTGGTACATATCACTCTAGTTGAGTTGGGAGATTCCCTTGATTAGTTGTATACAGATTCAAGCAACATTTTAGAAGCAGCAATATTGACAGTGAGAAGAAACAGCTGTCTTCAGAGAAAGGAGATGGAGTAACTAAAAAAGCAGACAGAAGAATCACAAAAATATTGCTGTTCAGAGGATTTTAGCTTACCTGTTACCAGGTCCTATTCAGTGTTATTCTACCATATCATGAACGTTATACCTAATGTTCATGAGTCATCATGAATATTTAAATAAGTGGTTCTCAATTCTGGCTGTGCATCAGAGTCACCTTTTGAATTCAGCAGTAACAACCAAACACAATAATAAAACCAAATGCCCATGGCCCATATCCACTGAATCAGAATCAACAGACGAAGCATATATGGGGAGATTATGACACACAGCCAAGGTGAGAAAAACTGGAAATAAATTATGTACCCTTTATTATGATAATATACTTGAGGAAAATATACTTTAGGAAAATATTTATACATGTTATAAGTATAATTTATCTTGTTTCAGATTTTGGAAAGGGTATTTATGTGAGGAACACTTTTTCTCATAGCAGTGGATAAATGAGGTGTTACTTTATAAGTTAGATTTGGCAAGTTTATTTTCTCTTTTATTATTATAGATATATGGCATCCAGGAGAAAGATGTCTCGCCCCTTCTCCAGATAATGAAAAACTTTGTGAAGCAAGCATAAAATCTATCACAGTGGATGAAAATGGGAAGTCATTTGCAGTCATCTTATATTCAGATTTTCAAGAAAGGAAAGTACCTCTTAAAAGACTTCAAGAAGTGAAATCTGTTAAAGATTGCTCCAGGAATTTTATATTTGATGATGAAGATTTGGAAAAACCTTATTTTCCAGACAGAAAATTTCCATCATCTGCTGTTGCTTTTCAATTATCTGAAAATGGAGACTCTATTCCTTATACTATTAATAGGTATTTGAGAGACTACCAAAGGGAAGGAGCCCTGTTTCTCTATGAACACTTCATCCAAGGAAGAGGGTGTATTCTTGGTGATGACATGGGACTTGGAAAAACAGTACAGGTATTTATTTTAATTACTTTATAATTAAAATTCAATAAAGTCATACATATTATATCATATATATTACATACATGAATGGATACCATATGGAAATTTCTGTTTGTATCGCAGATCTTATAATTGTTTCGTGTGTGTGTGTGTGTGTGTGTGTGTTTGTCTCACACAGTACTTAAGGATGGTGTTTAGTCATTATTTTATCTTCAATATTTATTTAGTACCTATGAAATACATTATTTAAAACGATGTTATAGTATAACGACTTGTTTTTACCTTTGGTAATACTAGTACTAAGATATCAATTATATTTAGAGTAATTTAACTTTCTTAGTAATACCTTATGGAAGGAAAGCATTCTGACATTTGTTAAGCTACATAGCATGGTTAAATTGACTTCTGCAGGCCTTTTGTGCATATTGTTGGAATTTATCAAAGCATAAATTTCTTAGTCTGGGATCTCTGGGCCACTAGGAGTTCTATTGGTGGACTTCAGAGAGGCCTCCTATTTCTCTAAAATGTGTGCCAGAATTTGTATATGTATATACTTTTCTGCAGATAGGCTCTATGTTAGTTATCTATTGCTGTATAACAGATTATTCCAAAATGTAGCAGCTTAAAACAATACACATTTATCATATTAAAGTTTCTGTGAGTCAGGAATCTGGGTACCATTTAGCTGGATCTTCTGGCTCTGCCTTTCATAAGGCTGCAGTTATTTCAAGGTTGGACTAGGGAAGATTCACTCCCCAGTTTGTGTGGTTGTTGCAGGATTCATTTCCTTGTGAGTTCTTAGACTGAGGCCTTTGTTTCTTGTGAGCTATTGGCAAAGCCCTTCCTTGGTTCCTTACCACATGGACCTCTTCATGGTGCTTCTCACAGTGTGGAAGCATGCTTCAACAGGGAGAACAAGTGATCAGGCAAGAGAGAGCACTACTAGTGAGACACAAGTCATGGTCTTTTGTAACCTAATCACAGAAGAGACAGCCTTCATTTTTGCCATATTCACATCATTAGAAGCAGGTTGTGAGGTTCAGCCCATACTGGGCTGAAGGGGGGACATTAAATAAAGTTGTGGATACCAAGAGGTGGGGATTATTGGGAGCCTTGTCAGAAGCTGTGTACCACAAGGGTTTATAATCCAAAAAGATTAGAGTTCTGAACCTAGACTTTATACTAAGCAATCACTCTGGATTTTCAGGAGTGTTTGTCTAGTGTGATTAAGTCCTTCTGTGTTTCCATCTTTACAATTGAATTTAAGCTATTTTATTCTTCATGACACCTCCATTGTTAGTGGAGTTCAAAGGTAAGCGAAAAATTAAGTTTAACATTTGAAAATAGCCAAATAATAGCTATGTATAAAGCTCTGGTGTAAAAAGCTAGGGTAAAATTAAGTCCCTCAGTAATCATAGTGTGTTTCTATTAGCCATAATCTATTTTCCTTTAATCTCAGGCAATGCACATAGTTCTAGGCTTGCACATTGAAGGTGTTAAATAATTGCTTGTGGAATAAAACGAACTTACTTTCTCAGGAGAAGAGGTTCCAAGAATAAAGATAGGAGCCTTTTGGAAACTACCATCTGTGACCAAGATATGCAGATGAATATTAAAGGAAAATAAATAATAAAGCCCTTCTGTGACTGTCTTTACATATACTTTTACTGTTTTTGCCCATGCTAGAATGTTCTTTCCCACATGTCTTTGACTAGTCAATGCCTGTTCATCTTCAAAATCAGAAACATGAGGGAGCTACAAAAAGTGACCTGCAATTTGGGAAACCCTACCCTAAACCTACTAAATACAATTCAAATTCTTCTGCACATTTTAGGCTCATATTAAGCTTTCATCTTGGAAGCTCATGTCACAAAGGAATTCCCTTTATTTTACATTTTATAAGATTATTTTAAAAGTGATTTTACTGCACAATTTTATATTTTCTGACACACTGAAATCATTGGAAGGCTTTGAGTTGTATTATATGCTATGACAGTGCTGCTATGAATATCTTTGAGGGCTCACCTTCTCAAGATTAGGAAATAGTTTTTGTACTAATTTTGATACATAGCTGGATTTATCTGATCCTTGAGGACCTAGTTCTCTGGTTATTATTCTTGTAACTCAGAAAATAATTTCTACATAAATAGGCGGTTTGGGGAGATCCATTTAAGATAGAGCTTCTGTAGATAGGATGACTAACCCAGTTGAAGAAATGTGGACAATAGTTAATGAGCTCACTAGAATTTCAAAATGTAGTAGAATTAGGTGAAAATGTTCTATGAAAATAGACCATTGGCAATTACTCTTTGAACTATAGTAGTAACTTCTTCATTTTGTTTTCCTTTTTTCTGATCTCATCCCTTAAGTTTTCCCCTCGTATATTCTAACTTGGCCGTAGTATGAAATTGAGCTCTTCTTTTTAAAAATGCTTGTTTTACATATCAAAAAAGTTTGCTTCCCTCATTCCAAATTGAAAAGTGGGTAAATTTAATATTTTAAATTCTTCAAAGGATGAGGATTTAAAAATATCCATTTGATCTACTGACTTGGAAGTCATTGAAATCTTTGAGTAAGAGCCATTTTGCTGGAGTATTGGGGGCACAAGCCAGAATGGAGTAGGTGAAGACATGGACACCAGAAGTATGCTCTTCTCTTTATATGACCTAGTAGTAGCTGAAGGAGGATAGGATTTCTATTTTGTTTGTTTTGTACCATTTGGGGTTAGGGGGAACTTGAGTATGTTTAAAGTGAATTGGAAGGATCTGATTGAGAGGGAATAGTTTCATATACAACATACATAAATATATACATGTATATGCTTCATATGTGCATGTCGATGAACACACAGACATACATAAATATGCAAAAAATGGAATCCCTACTACCTTACAAACTGATTTTTCCTCAACATCTTGTTATGAAGCTTTTAAAACACATAGAAGAGCTGGAACAATTGTACAATGAATACCCACATACCTACCACCTAGATTCTGTTAACATTTCATTATATATGGCTTATTAACATATCCATCCATCCCACCATCTTTTGTTGAGTTTTAAAGTGGCATACATTAGTATGTTTTATCCCCAAACACTTGAGCATGCATATCATTACCAAGGTTCAATATTTAATTATAATTCTTTTTTTTCATTTTGAAGTAAGATTTACAATGAAATGCAGAAATCTTAAATGTACCCACAATTCCATGAGTTTTGACAAATACATGTCTCTGTGTAATCTGGCTAAACTGTGTAAGCTCTTTCAGGATATAGAGCATTTTAACTCCAGAAGATGTCTTCACGTTCCTTCCTGCCACCCCCAAGAGACATCATTGTTTTGCTTTTTTATATCATAGATTAGTTTTGCCTTTTCATATAAATGGGATCATACAGATGTATTCTTATATAAGGCTTCTTTTACTTAGATAATATTTTGTGATTCATCTTGTTATTGAGTGCATGAGTAGTTTGTTTCTTGTTACTGCTGAGTAGTATTGCTGAGTTGTATGGATGCTGCATTCTGTTTATCCATTCTCCTGCTGATGGACACCTGAGCTATTTCCAGTTTTTAGCTGTTAGAAATAAAACTGTTAAGAACTTTCTTGAACAATCTCTTGTGTACCCCTTTCTCTTGGGTAAATAATTAGGAATGGAATTACTTGGTCATAAGGTGATGTGTGTTTAGTTTTGTATGAAACTGACACTTTGGAAACACTTTTCTTTCATTCCTATCAACAATGTATCAGAGTTATGGTTACTCAATAACCTCTCAAAATTTGGTTTTGTCAGACTTATTAAATTTTTGTTGGGTGTGTGTATCTGTAAGTTTGTGTGTTGTTTACATATTTTATTAAGGTATAATTGACATACAATAACTGTAAATTTATAGTATATATATAGTATATATATAGTATATACAATTTGATAAGTTTTACATATATTTATAGTATATATATAGTATATATAGTATATATATAGTATATACAATTTGATAAGTTTTACATATATTTGCACCCAAGAAATGATCACTGCAGTACCACAATCAAAATAATATATCACTCCAAAAGTTTCCTCATGTCTGTTTGTGCCCATGATTTTTTCAACACCAATAATTCTATCACCACTATTTTCACTTTTAATTTTTAATTGGACTAAGAAGTTAAATTGGGAAAGAATGCAAAATCCTAGATTTTTATGAAAATTTCTTAGTGTTTTACAGAAATCTCACATCTAATTCAAAGGTAATTTGAAAATGACTATATATTTACATGATATTTAAACAGCTAATGTAACTATAATAAACAATTTCACCTGGAATATACAGGTTTGGGAAACTGACCTTTGATAATCAAACAGCTCAAATGATAGGAATGGAGTTGAATGGGCATTTACTATAAGGTCATGTTTCTCAAAAGTGTGATTTCTGGACCAACAGCATCAGCATTACCTGGAATTTGTTAGAATTGTAAATTCTTGGGTCTTATCCCAGACATACTGAATCAGAAACTCAGGGGGTGGGGCCCAGCAATCTGTGTTTTAACAAACCCTCTAGGCAATTTGAGGTCCACTAAAGTTTAAAAACCTTTGCTCAGACTATACATTTTTCAGAGGTGATGGAAAACTTGTTAATCTGGTGAGTTGGTTCAGTGAAGGTTGATTAAGAGAGTGTTTAGTCTATGTGAATATTTATACATAAGATGACCATTTCATTTTTAAAATAAAATTTTAGAAACAAATGATATTAGAGATAATCTTGTTCAGCTTCTTTAAATGAAGAAACTGAGGCACAGGAGTAGTAAATGGCTTCCCTCTAAGGACATATACAGGAAGTAACCATTTTAATTTCCATTCTAGTACTTTTTTCCCCCTTCTTTCTCTTCCCTTTGCTGCCTCCATCTTGCAACCTTTTGTTCAGCTTTTAATTAACTGTATTCATTCATTCAATTAGTTGACATTTATTAAGCACTTAGCGTGGTCCAGGCCCTGTGATAGGCACTGAAGAGCCTAATATAAATGTGCATGATCACTGCCCTTACAGAGTTCACGAATGATGATGAAAAGAAATGTAGTTAAGGGGCCATCACCCAGTCTGATATTCCAGTGGAATTAAGTGGAAAAGCAAGCCTGCCTGGGGGTGTCAAGGAAGGCTTCCCAGGAAGTTGGTATTTTCATCCTTTGCTTTTTTTGTTGGGTTTGCTTTTGAAAGTTCACCAAAATTTAAAACTAATTTGAGTGATATCAGTTAGGACGTTGAGGTTTTTTTGGTTTCTTTTTTTCACTGATGGCATAGTTCTAGTACAGTGTTCGAAAGGTTTATCATAAAAGAACTCATTCATTGAATCAAAGTGATTTTGAAAATCTTAATTTGGTAATTAGCTTTCATAGGCACAAAGTCTTAAAACACTACTATTAAATAAGTACATATGTGTTTTACATGTTTATTTCCCCATCTGCTATGCGAAGAAGATGGTATTAGTACTTTTTGAGCAGCAGAGGAGAGAGAAAATTTTGCAAACTGTAAAGATTTTCTTTGAATCTTTGTTTTTATATTATTTGATATTATAAAAAATGTCATTACTATACATTTTAAAAATATAGGTATAGTAAACCTCAATCCTGAGAGAAATGGTGGGATTGCTGATAATCATAGCTTTCTTAGGTTATTGTCAATACTGTTTTTTGGATAATGTGATCTTCAGTTGATTCAAAAGCTATACTAAAATTTAAAATTTCTTTAGATCACAAGTCATGTTGTTCACTCAGGAATATAGTAATAAAGAAAATAATCATATTGTCTTTATTTTCATTCATGGAGAATGAAAATAATGCCATGACATCCAATGTGAAAGGTGAATTAACCTCCAGAGGCACAAAGCCTTTAACACAGAAACAAAAATGTCTTAGCATTTTGAAGATAAATTGCTTTTCTTGTTTTGGCATGTACTTCAGGTTTTAGGAGTAGAACTTTGTAAAAATAAATGGGCTAGGTCCCCTTTTAAAACAGCACTTTGTTGTTTCTGTAGTTTAAAGCAAGTAAAAATCATCATACTTTTTGAAGTATGAGTCCAAAGTACTTGCTTACCTTTTTATCTCCCAGGGAGATGAAAAATAAGGAAAGTAGGCTTTTTTTTTTAATCCTATAAGAAATAAACAATTTTTGCTCTGCCTTCTGTTGGTCTAAGAGGAGGTTTGTTGCGTTATTTGCCTGTCTCTGACTTATGCTATATATCATGAGCTGACTGTGTATGAGAAAAGATGGTCTATAAAAATGTTTGCCTGACAGTTTCAAAGGAACGCCTGTAAAAACAAAGCTTTCCCAGAGTGATATATCATTTCTGAAATGCAGTTTTTGGCCTTTTACTGTTCTATAGGTGGCTGATTAAATAGTTTTTTGTTCTTTTCATCTTTAACCATAATTTTAGAACTACTGTATTCTACGTTAAAGCATGTTCTTTTTTTTTTTTTCAGATTAGCTTTGTAAACCTGCATTGTAAATACGTTGTTCTCCTGTGAATTACAATTTTGATAGACCTCTCCTATGCTAGTATGAGTGATAGAGATGGCTAGATCTACCCCAAAATTATGTATTACCCTTTGCCTTCTTGGAGTTGTGGCCAAATGACAAAGAATACGTTTCCCAGTTCCCCTTTCATGTCTTGGGCTTGTCAACAGAGATGAGGGTGGAAATGATGAGTGCTATTTACAGTCTTGGTACATAAAATCCACCTGTGCTATTCTTTGCATTCTCTCTCTCTCTCTGTCTGTCTTCTGGATGTTGACACATTACTGCTAGCATTACCCCAATATAATGAGCTAAAAAGTTTGTCAGTGGTTTTAAGTTAGCCTCTCTAGTTAGTGTGTATTCTCAAGTAAATTCAAATTTATTTTCATTTCAACTTACATTTTAGGGGGTAGGTGAATAATCTGTTAGGAGGTAGTATAGACTATTTTAAAGGGATGCAAAATTTTTCTTTAAAATCATTAACGTATTTAGTGAATTAAGTAAAGCTAATCCATAATTAGAGCTTACAAATTTAATCATCTTTTATGGAACTTCTTCTAAAGATGAGATTTTTCAGTAAAATAGACATTTTATATAGCTTTGTTTCATGGAATTTGACAAGTTAGAGCTAAGATTGTATAACAGATAGATGAACAGATTGAATTATGAATTATCATAATTAGGACTATATAAGTGTACCTCAGAGATATTGTGGGTTCAGTTCCAGACCATTGCAATAAAGTGATATCATAATAAAGCAAGTCACACAAATTTTTTGGTTTCCTAGTACACATAAAATTTATATTTACACTATGCTATAGTCTATTAAGCATGCAATAGTGTTGTGTCTAAAAAAACAATGTACATACCTTAATTAAAAAAATACTCTGCCACTGCTTTATCAACTAAGTTTATGTAGTATTCTAAATCCTTTGTTGTCATTTCAACAGTCTTCATAGCACCTTCACCAGGAGTAGATTCCATCTCAAGAAACCACTTTCTTTGCTTATGAATAAGAAGCAACTCCTCATCCCTATAGTTTTCTCATGATATTGCAGCAGTTCAGTCACATCTTCAACCTGTAATTCTAGTTCTCTTGCTATTTCCACCACATCTGTGGATACTTCCTCCCCTGAAGTCTTGAACCTTACAAAAGTCATCCATGAGGGTTGGAATCAACTTCCGAATTCCTGTTAATGTTGATATTTTGACCTCTTTACATGAATCATGAATGTTCTTAATGACATCCAGAATGGTGAATCCTTTCCAGAAGGTTTTCAATTTACTTTGCCCAGATCCATCAGAGGAGTCACTATCTATGACAGCTATAGTCTTATGTAGTATATATTTTAAATAGTAAGACTTGAAAATTGAAATGACTTCTGATCTATGGGCTGCAGAATGGATGTTGTGATAGTAGACATGAAAACAACACTAATTTTATTGTACATCTCCATTAGAGCTCTTGGGTTAACAAGTACATTGTCAATGAGCAGTAATATTTTGAAAGGAATCTTTTCTCTCTGAGCGGTAGGTCTCAACAGTGGGCTTAAAATATTTAGTCAACTGTGTTGTGAACAGATGTGCTGTCATCCAGGCTTTGTTATTCTATGTATAGAGCATAGGTAGAGTAGATTTAGCATCATTTTAAAGGGCCCTAGGGTTTTCAGAATGGTAAATGAGCATTGGCTTCAACTTAAGTTACCAGCTGCATTAGCCCTTAAGAGAGTCAGCCTGTCCTTTGAAGTTTTGAAGCCAGGCATTAACTTCTCCTCTCTAGCTATGAAAGTCCTAGATGGCATCTTCTTACAATATAAAGCTGTTTTGTCTACATTAAAAATCTGTTGTTCAGTGTAGCCACCATCATTAATTAGTTATCTAGATCTGGGTAACTTGCTGTACGTCGGCACTTGCTGCTTCACCTTGCACTTTTACGTTATGGAGATGGCATCTTTCCTTAAACCTCATGAATCAACTTTGCTAGCTTCAAACTCTTATTCTGCAGCCTCTCACTTCTCTCAGCCTTTGTAGAGTTGAAGAGAGTTAGGGCCTTGCTCTAGATTAGGCTTTGGCTTAAGGGAGTTATTGTGGCTTGTTTAATCTTCTATCCAGATCACTAAAACTTTCTTCATATCAGCAATAAGCCTGTTTCAATTTCTTATCATTCATGTGTTCACTGGAGTAGCACTTTTCATTTCCTTTAAGAACTTTTCCTGTGCATTCATAATGTGGCTGTTTTGTGCAAGGTGCCTAGTTTTTGGCCTGTCTTTGCTTTTCACATGCATTCCTCACTAAGCTTAATCATTTCTGGCTTTTGATTTAAAGTGAGAGACATGTGACTCTCTCTGTCATTTGAACACTTAGAGGTCACTGTAGGGTATTAATTGGCCTAATTTCAATATTGTGTCTCAGGGAATATGGAGTTGCAAGGAGAAAGAAGGAGAAAGGAGAACAGCTGGTTGGTGGAGCAGTTAGAATACACACAACATTTGGACATTAAGTTTGCTGCCGTATGAGGGCACAGTTCATTGCACCCCAAAACAATTAGAATAATAACATCAAATATCACTGATCACAGATCACCATAACAAATATAATAACAGTGAAAACGTTTCAAATATTGTGAGAATTACCAAAATGTGACACAGAGACATGAAGTGAGCAAATGTTGTTGGGAAAACGGCACTGATAGACTTGCTTGACACAGAGTTACCACAAACCTTCAATTTATAAAAAACACAATTATATGTGATGTGCAATAAAGTGAAGTGCAATAAAATGAGGTACGCCTGTAGTTTTCCTGTAATGAAACAATCTGAGATGAGTTAAGAGGAAAGCAATGGATTAGGTCTTATACTGCCTCATTTAAACTGTTATATGGTATCTAACTGGTATCTTTTTTTTGCCTTTTCAGTAGCCTTTGAAGACCAGTTGCCTATAATTTAAAAGAATATACATATCAGTGTGTGTGATGGTATGATTACAAACAGTAAAATGTGCACATCCTTAAGATGAATGAGTTTTGACAAATATATATATGTGTGTATATATATTTGTAATCAATACTGTAATCAAGGTATAGAACATTTACCTCACCATAGAAAGTTTCCCCATGTTCTTTTACAGTTAATACCCCAGTTGCCTAAACTTTTTATTATACATTTTCTATGATTTTTTCTGTTTTAAGTTATATTCTAGGAAGTGTTGAGAACCCAAGGTGTTATGAATACTTACATCATCTGTGAATTCAGTAAATTCTAAACTTTAGCTACATATCTTTGAATGCAAAGTATAAATAACTTTAAATTGACTAAAAATATTATAAAGTGGAAATAGTGGGCATGCATCAAAGATCTTTTATCAGGTTATATTAAAAATATTCAGGAGGTGGGATCAAGATGGCAGAGTAGGAGGATGTGGAGGTCACCTCCTCTCCATAGACACATAAAAAATACATCTACATGTGGAACAATTCTCACGGAAAACTAACTGGAAACTGGCAGAAGAACTAACAAGCAAAGCTGCAAGAAAGATCACCACATAACCAGGTAGGATGGAAAAAAATGGCATTGGATCAGGACCTGCATGCCTGGGAAGGATCTGAAAGAAAGAGAAGGTCCACATGGGCAGACCCTTTCCTCAGGAGCGAGCAGGTTGAAGCACAATCTGGGCATCCCAGTCCTGGCATCCTGTGTGGAGGAGACAGGCTCCCTTTCCTGTGGAAAAAACACTGGGACAGACAGAAGGGCTGGAGAAATCTAGACTGTATTCCAGGGAATGCACGCATGCTGGCTTGCCAGCAGTCATGGTGGAGAAAGCCTTGCACTTATAGCTGACACTTTGATGCACTTGCCCATCTGAACTGGGAGAACACCCCAGCCTCCTTCACTCCACACTGCAGCATGGCCAACCGAGCCCTGGGAAAAGACTCAATCTTGCTACACAGAGACAGACCAGGGGGGGCCTGGTGTGTGATCTAGGTGGGGTGGTGGCCATTGTCAGCACATGCATGAGGCAGCAGGCAGGACTGCTGCAGCCACTGTCAGGGCCTGCACAGGTCAGTGCCACAAGAACACACTGTGGCAAAGTGCTGAACCTCAAGCAGACAGGCCCTGGGAGAGGACTCGATCTAGCTATGCAGCCTGGGAGGCCTGAAGTGTGATCTGGGAAGGACAGTGGTAGCTATTGTCAGTACGTTCAGGAGTATGCAGTGGTTCATCTCCCAGTGAGAACGCCCTGCCTCTCTGTGCACTCCACACCACAGCTTAGTGCTAGATCTGGGACAGACAGGTCATGGGAGAAGACTGCCTCAGAGGCAGCCCAGATCTCTTGCAGCTGTACAGCCACCTGAGTTCCTGTAGCCACAATGCCCTGACCCCCAGCCCACACCACACCCCAGCCTTGCACTAAATGTGGGATGAACACAACAGAGAAAGGGATGTGAATTTGGGCTGCTTCTGAGCAGAGCTGCAGCTACCTACACAGGCTATGCACAGGTAATCTGGAGTACATGAGCCTCACGTGCTTCAGCAATCACAACCTTTGGGGCAGGGCATGCACTCGAGGACAATGGAGCTTGATTGAACGTGACCCTCAGGGCTTCTACTCCAACAAGTGGGCAGCAAACCCCACCCCTGACAGAGTGGCAACAGCCACAGAGCAGAGAGGACATTACGCCTCACACCTTCATAAGCTTTAGATGCTCTGACGAAGCCAACCACACCCCCTTTCAAGAAGATAATGGCTA
This sequence comes from Tursiops truncatus, assembly GCF_011762595.2. Taxonomy (NCBI): domain Eukaryota; kingdom Metazoa; phylum Chordata; class Mammalia; order Artiodactyla; family Delphinidae; genus Tursiops; species Tursiops truncatus. The sequence continues at coordinate 29,010,060 of NC_047039.1, read as the reverse complement.
GCATACCCTGAGGAAAGATGTGGCTGGCATCCATACCAAAGCCAGCCCTTGCACCAAAAACATTGGATGCACAGTCTACAGAGGGACACTCCCACATAAAAACATTCCTTCAAGACCACAGTAGACAACTGTTTCTCCTAACTTCATAGAGACAGAGAAAGTTAAGTAAAATGAAAAGGCAGAGGAGCTACTCCCAATTAAAAAATGAGAGAAATCCCCTGAAAGAACAAATAATGAAGCAGAGCTCATCAGTCTACTAGACCTTGAGTTCAAAAAGGTGGTAATAAAAATGCTAACTGAATTAAGAAAGATTATCAATATAAATGCAGCTCACTGTAACAAGGAACGAGAAACTATAAAGATGAACCAACCAAAAACAGACAATTCAATTGCCAAGGTAAAAAACAATCTGGAAGCAATGAATAACTGGCTAAATGGCACAGAAGAATGAGTAAGTGATCTGAAAGCTAGTTAATGGAAATCACCCAAACAGAACAGCAGACAGAAAGACAAATGAAAAAAAAAAAAAAAGAAAGCAACATACGAGATCTATGGAATAATATAAACATGCCAACCTATTCAAAATAGGGGTTCCAGAAGGAGAAGAGCGAAAGAAGGGGATAGTAAATGTATTTGAAGAAATTATGGCTGAAAACTTCCCAAACTTAAAGAAGGAAACAGATATCCATGTACAGGAAGCACAGAGGGTCCCAAGCAAGATGAACCCAAACAGACCCACACCAAGACAAATCATAATTAAAAGGGCAAATATTAAAGAAAGAGAAAAACAAAGAGTCAGTTTCAAGGGAATCCCCATAAAGTTATGTAGAAACTTTGCAAACCAGAAAGGTTCCAATTCCTGGAAGGGAAAAACCTGCAACCTAGGATACTCTACGCAGCAAGATTATCATTTAGAATAGAAGGAGAGAGAGAGAATTGCTCAGACAAACATAAACATAAACATAGAATTCAGCAATACTAAACCTACCCTAAAAGAAATATTGTAGGGTCTTCTCTAAATCGAAAAAAAATAAGAATCTATAGGAAAGGGAAAATCACATTAGGAAAGGCAAATATATAACAGGATTGAAGATCATATAAATAAGCCAGTACGTAGGTTAAAAAATTATAAAAGTGATTACAACTACAATAAACAGTAAAAGGATAAGGATGAAGATGTAAAATAGGACATCAAAATCACAAAATGTGGGGGAGGGGAGTATAAAAACATAGATCTTTAGAATGTGTTTGAATGTAAATGTCAATTTAAAGCAATTAGATATAGTTATGGTTCAACATACTTGAACTCCATGGTAACCACAAATTGAAAATGTATAATTCATAGAAACCAAAATGAAAGGAACTCAAGCATACTACAAAGGAATTCATCAACCCACAAAAGGAAAAACAAAAAAGAAATGAACAAAGAACTATGAAAACAACTGGAAAACAAGTATTAAATTGGCAATAAGTACATACCTATCAATAATTACTTTGTCAGTGGACTAAATGCTCTGATCAAAAGACATGGAGTAGCAGAATGAATTAAAAAAAACAAGAACCTCCAATATGCTGCCTACAACAGACTCACTGGAGAGCAGAAGAGACAGACCCTGAAGGTGAGGGAATGGAAAGATATTTCATGCAAATGGAAGTGACAAGAAAGCAGGGGTAGCAATATTCATATCAGACAAAATAGACTTTAAAACAGAGGCCATGAAGAAAGACAAAGAAGGGCATTGTATAATGATAAAGCAATCAATACAAAAAGAGGATGTCACACTTGTTAACATATACACACCTAATATAGGAGCCCCTAAGTATATAAAACAAATACTAATAGACATAAAGGGAGAAATTGACAATAATAAAATAATAGAATTTAACATCCCACTGACATCAATGGACAGATCATCCAGACAGAAAATCAGTAAGGCCACAGAAGTCATAAATGACACAGTAGACCAGTTGGATGTAATTGATATCTAAAGGACACTACATTCCAAAAAAAACCTCTCAAAAACCCCACAGTACACATTCTTTTCAGGGGTGCATGGAACATTCTCTAGGGTAGATTGCATATAAGGTCACAAAATAAGCCTCAACAAGTTTAAGAGGATAGAAATTATTTCAGGCATTTTTCGTGACCACAGTGGTCTGAAACTAGAAATCAACCACAAAAAGAAAAACAGGAAAATAATGAAAATGTGGAGACTAAACAACATGCTACCAAAAAACCAGTGGGTCAACGATGAAATCAGAAAATACCTTGAGATAAAAAAGATGAAAACACAACTTTATAAAATCTATTGGATGTGGCGAAAGCAGTTCTTAGAGGGAAGTTCATCACAACACAGGCCTTCCTCAAGAAACACTAAAAATTTCGAACAACCTAACTTACCACCTAAAAGAATTAGAAAAAGAAGAACAAACAAAATCTAAAGTCTGCAGAAGGATGGAAATAATAAAAATCAGAGAGGAAATAAATAAAATAGCAATAAAGCACAATAGAAAAGGTTAATAAAACCAAGAGCTGGTTTTTTGAAAAGATAAACAAAATTGACAAGTCTCTAGCCAGGCTCACCAAGAAGAAAAGAAAGAAGCCCCAAATAAACAAAATAAGAAATGAAAGAGGAGAAATAGCAACCCATACTGCAGCAGTACAAAAAAATCATGAGAGAATACTATGAACAGTTATATGCCAACAAATCGGGCAACCTAGAAGAAATGGACAAGTTTCTAGAAATAGCCTGCCAAAACTGAGTCCAGAAGAAACAGATAATCAGAACAGACTGATCACTAGAAGTGAAATAGAATCTATGATAATAAAAATTCCCTGCAAACAAAAGTCCTGGATTGGATGGCTTCACTGGAAAATTCTACCATATATGCAAGAAGAACTTATACTTATCCTTTTCAAACTATTTCAAAAAATTGAAGAGGAGGAAACATTCCCAAATTCATTCTATGAAGCTACCATCACCCTGATACCAAAACCAAAGAGGCTACAAAAAGGAAAATTGTAGGCCAATATCTTTGATGAATATAGATGCAGAAATCCTCAACAAAACATTAGCAAACCAAATCCAACAATACATAAAAAGGATCATACACCATGATCGAGTTAGATTCATTCTGGAGTCACAAGGATGTTTCAACACATGTGAATCAATCAGTGTGATACACCACATTAACAAAAGGAAACAAAAACTACATGATCATCTCAATAGACAGAAAAAGGATTTGACAAAATTCAACATCCATTCATGATTAAAAAAACTCAATAAAATGGGTATAGAGGGAACATATCTCAACATAATAAATACCATTTGCAACAAACACACAGCCAAAGTAATACTCAACTGTGAAAAGCTGAAAGCCTTCCCTTTAAATTCAGGAACATGACAAGGATGCCCACTCTCACCACTTCTATGCAACATGGTACTGGAAGTCTTAGCCACAGCAGTCAGACCAGAAAAAGAAATAAAAGATCCAAATGGGAAGGGAAGAGGTAGAACTGTCACTATTTGCAGATGACATGATACTCTATATAGAGAACCCAAAATTCTCCACCCAAAAACTATTAGAACTAATAAATGAACTCAGGAAGGTAGCAGGATACAAGATTGATATACAGAAATCTGTTGTATTTCTTTACACTGATAATGAAATATCAGAAGAAGAATGTAAAAAAAAAAATCCCATTTAAAACTCACATTAAAAAAGAAAAAAAAAAAACCCTAGGAATAAACTTAACCAAAGAGGTGAAAGACCAATATGCCAGGGGTCCCTAACCCCTGGGCCATGGACTGTTATTGAGCTTTAGCCTGTTAGGAACCGAGCTGCACAGCAGGGGTTGAGCGGTGGGTGAGTGAGTGAAGTTTCATCTGCTGCTCCCCATTGCTCACATTACTGCCTGAACCATTGCTTGCATTAGCTCCTGAACCATTCCTCCCCCGCACCACCTGTGGAAAAATTGTCTTCCATGAAACTAGTCCTTGGTGCCAAAAAGGCTGGGGACCACTGCTACATGCTGAAAACTATAAAACATTGGTAAAGGATATTGAAGATGATTCAAAGGAATGGAAAACTATCTCATGCTCTTGGATTGGAAGAAGTAATATTGTTAAAATGGCCATCCTTCCCAAAGCAATCTACAGATATACTGCAATCCCTATCAAAATTCCTGTGACATTTTTCACAGAACTAGAATAAATAATCCTAAAATTTCTATAGAGCTGCAAAAGACCCAGAATTGCCAAGGGAATCCTGAGGAAAAAGAACAAAGCTGGAGGTATAACCTGTACAGACTGCAGACTATACTGCAAAGCCACAGAAATCAAAAGAGTGTGGTTTTGGCACTAAAACAGACATATAGATCAATGGAACAGAATAGACAGCCCAGAAATAAACCCATGCACCTGTGGTCAATTAATCTACAACAAAGGCAAGAATATACAATGGAGGAAAGAGTCTCTTCAACAAGTGGTGTTGGGAAAGCTGGATAACTACACGAAAACAGTGAAATTAGAATATTCTCTCACACCATATACAAAAATAAACTCAAAGTAGTTTAACACCTAAGTACATGACCCCATAAAACTTGTAGAAGAGAACATAAGCAAAACATTTTCTGACATAAATCATAGCAATATTTTCTTAGGCCAGTCTCCCAATGCAAAAAATAAAAGCAAAAATAAACAAATGGGACCTAATCAAACTTAAAAGCTTAGCACAGCAAAGGGAACCATCAACAAAATTAAAAGACAACATACAGAATGGGAGAAAATATTTGCAAATGATGTGACCAAAAAGGGATTAAGATGCAAAATATACAAACATCTTGTACAACTCAATATCAAAAAAGCAAACAACCCAAGCAAAAAAATGGGCAGAATACCTAAATAGGCATTTTAACAAAGAAAACATACAGATGGCCAACAGGCACATGAAAAGATGCTCAACATTGCTAATTATTAGAGAAATGCAAATCAAAACTACAATGAGGTGTTCCCTCACACTGGTTAGAATGGCTATCATCAAAAAGTCTACAAATAATAAATTTTGGAGAGGGTGCAGAGAAAAGAGAATCCTCCTACACTTGGTGGGAATGTAAATCAGTGTAGCCACTATGGAAAACAGTATGGAGTTTCCTTAAAAAACTGAAAATAGAGCTACGGTATGATCCAGCAATCCTACTCCTGGGCATATATCTAGAAAAGATGAAAACACTAATTCAAAAAGATACATGCATCCCAGTGTTCATAGCAGCACTATTTGCAATACCCAAGATATGGAAATAACCCAAGTGCCCATTAACAGATGATTGGTTTAATAAGATGTGGTGTGTGTGTGTATACACACACACACACAATGGAATATTACTCAGCGCCCCCAAAAGAATGTAGTATTGCCATTTGCAGCAACATGGGTGGACCTAGAGATCATTATGCTTAGTGAAGTAAGTCAAAAAGAAAAGGACAAATACTAATGATATTCTTATGTTCCACTTCTATGTGGAACATAGAAAATTATGTGTATACACACACACACACACACACAGACAACAGAAAAAGACTCACAGACGTAGAAAATAAACTTATGGTTACCAAAGTGGAGTGGGAGTGAGGAGGGACAAATTAGGAATATGGATTAACAGATACAAACTATTATACATAAAATAGATAAGCAACAAGGATTTACTGTATAGCACAGGGAATTATATTCAATATCTTATAATAAGCTATAATGGAGTATAATCTGAAAAAAAGTAACTGAATCACTGTGCTGTACACCTGAAACTAAAAATATTGTAAATCAGCTATACTTAAGTAAAAAAAAAAAGTAATTGTCCAGTGCTTAAAACTCAGTCATTTGTGGAACATTCTTTATGTCTCCTTTAATCTCAGTTCTATGTAGTACATCAATCATTTTTCTCTCACCAATCTCTTGCTGAATTTTTCAGTAACTTTATTTTTATTCATCAGTTTTTTCTCAACAATGCTTCTTCAACTCTTCTCCATTACCTCCTCAGTCGCCCATGCCAACTCATGGATTTCAAACTGCTGGAGGATAGAAATAAGCCTTTCATCTAAACTTTTGCAGTGCCCAGGACAGTACCTGGCATGTAGTAGGTAATAAGTATATTAATATATTTTATTGAATGCATTAATTAAAGTTGAATTGAGTAATCATATCTTTCTGTGGTTATATATTTAATGACCCCTAACCTATGTGCCATGTTCTACGATATACATTTTCCATTAAATGTATGTTAATTAGGCATTATTCATGCATTTTATTGATGAAAAAGTTGAAATTTATGGCGACATTATAGAAATTGCACAGGGTCACGTAGGTAGTATAATGTTGGTTGGTCAGACTCCAAAGTCTTTGCCATAGCTCCTGCATTACACTGCCTTTTGTAATGTGGGTTCAGAATGCAGATTTTAAAGAATATTTAAAAACTCAGAAGTTTTGACTATCCTTATTTATCATTATTTTACAATCTTTTAGATAACATAATTTACTGAAAATCTACTTTGTTTATTGTGATATGCAAGACTGTATTCAGGGCATAAAGCCTCCTTACCTCAGTGAAATGATGCTAACAAAAATAGCTCTTGTTGGGCTTCCCTGGTGACGCAGTGGTTGAGAGTCCTCCTGCCGATGCAGGGGACGCGGGTTCGTGCGCCGGTCCAGGAGAATCCCACATGCCGCGGAGCGGCTAGGCCCGTGAGCCATGGCTGCTGAGCCTGCGCATCCGGAGCCTGTGCTTGCAATGGGAGAGGCCACAACAGTGAGAGGCCCGCGTACCACAAAAAGAAGAAGAAAAAAAAAGCTCTTGTTTATTGAATCATTCTTATGTACTAGCTTGATATTTTACATATTTTTCCTCTTTTTCTCAAGAACTAAAATAATAGTGATTATATCATACATAAATGCATCCTCATAAAACTGTAAGGTATAATTTTTTTATTGAGATGAAATTCACATAACATAAATTAACCATTTCAATTTTTGCAATTCAGTGGCATTTAGTGCATTCACAGTGTTGTGCAACCCCCATCTCCCTCTGGTTTCACAACTTTTGCATCTCCACAGAACAATACCCCATACGCATTAAGTAATCAATTTTCTTTTCCCCTTCCCACCATCCCTTGCCAACCACTAATTGATCTTCTGCATCTATAGATTTGCCTTTTCTGAATATTTCATATAAAGGAAATACAGTTGTGACTTTTTTGTGTCTGGTGCTTTCATTTAGTGTAATGCTTTCAAGGCTCATCCAAATTGTAGCATGTATCAGTACTTCATCCTTTTTATGGCTGAATAATACTCAATTGCATGTAAATACAACAATTTTGTTTACCCATTTATCCTTTGATGGACATTTGAGTTGTTTCTACGTTTTGGCTACTGTGTATAACGCAGTTATACACATTTGTGTATAAGTTTCTTTGTGGACATATGCTTTCATTTCCCTTGTATATATACCTAGGAGTGGAATTACTAGGTCATATGGTAATTCTATGTTTAATTTTTTGTGCAACTGCTAAACCATTTTCCACAATGGCTGCACCATATTACATTCCCACTAGCAATGTATGAGGTTTCATGTTTCTTCACATCCTTCTCAACACTGTTATTTTCTGTTTTCTTCATAGTAGCTATCCTAGTGCATATGAAGTGGTACCTCACTGTGGTTTTGATTTGCATTTCTGTAATGATCAATGGTGTTGAACAACTTTTCATGTGCTTTTGGCCATTTTGTATATCTTCTTTGGAGAATTGTGTATTCATGTTGCTATAGATGGAATGTTTGCATCTCCTGAAAATTCATTTGTTGAAACTCTAATCCCCAATGTGATGGTATTTGGAGATGGGGCCTCTGGAAAGGCAATTAGGTCATGAGTGTGAAACTCTCATGATGGTGTTAGTGGCTTTGTAAGAAGAGTTACTAGGAAGTACCCCCTCAGTCTGCGTTCTGTCGTCTGAGGATACAAGATGACTGCCATCTGCAAAACAGGAAGTGGGCTTTCACCAGACATCAGATCTACCAGCACATTGATTTTGAAATTCTTAGCCCCCGGAACTCTGAGAAATGAAAGTTTGTTATTTAAGCCATCCAGTCTATGGTAATTTGTTACAGCACTCCAAAGTGACTAAGATACAAGTCTTTTGCCCATTTTTCAGTTGAGCTGGCTGTCCATATATGTATGAGTCTTGATTCTAGTCTTTTTATTGTGTCATTGTTCAGTTTTACTGTACTGAACACTCAATTTTTTTTTGTTTTTCTTGAATTTAACTTAATTTTTTTATACAGCAGGTTCTTTATTAGTTATCCATTTTATACATATTAGTGTATATATGTCAATCCAAATCTCCCAATTCATCGCACCACCACCACCACCCCCGCCACTTTCCCCTCTTGGTATCCATACGTTTGTTCTCTACATCTGTGTCTCAGTTTCTGCCCTGCAAACCAGTTCATCTGTACCATTTTTCTAGGTTCCACATATATGCGTTAATATACGATATTTGTTTTTCTCTTTTTAACTTATTCCTCTCTGTATGACAGTCTCTAGATCCATCCACGTCTCTAATTTCATCCACGTCACCCAATTTCATTCTTTTTTATGGCTGAACAATATTCCATTGTATATATATACCACATCTTTATCCGTTTATCTGTCGATGGGCATTTAGGTTGCTTCCATTTCCTGGCTATTGTAAATAGTGCTGCAATGAACATTGGGGTGCATGTGTCTTTTTGAATTATGGTTTTCTCTGGATATATGCCCAGTAGTGAGATTGTTGGATCATATGATTCTATTTTTAGATTTTTAAGGAACCTCCATACTGTTCTCCATAGTGGCTGTATCAATTTACATTTCCACCAACAGTGCAAGAGGGTTCCCTTTTCTCCAGGCCCTCTCCAGCATGTTGTTTGCAGATTTTCAGATGATACCCAATCTAACTGGTGTGAGATGACACCTCATTGTAGTTTTCATTTACATTTCTCTAATAATTAGTGATGTGGAGCAGCTTTTCATGTGCTTCTTGGCCATCTGTATGTCTTCTTTGGAGAAATGTCTATTTAGGTCTTCTGCCCAGTTTTGGATTGGGTTGTTTGTTTTTTTAATATTGAGCTGCATGAGCCATTTATATATTTTGAAGATTAATCCTTTGTCCATTAATACCTTTGCAAATACTTTCTCCCACTCTGGGGGTTATCTTTTCGTCTGGATTGTAGTGTCCTTTGCCGTGCAAAAACTTTTAACTTTCATTAGGTCCCATTTGTTTATTTTTCTTTTTATTTACATTATTCTAGGAGGTGGATCAAAAAAGATCTTGCTGTGATTTATGTCAAAGAGTGTTCTTCCTATGTTTTCCTTTAAGAGTTTTATAGTGTCTGGTCTTACATTTAGGTCACTAATCCATCTTGATTGTATTTTTGTGTATGGTGTTAGGGAGTGTTCCAATTTCATTATTTTACATGTAGCTGTCCAATTCTCCCAGCATCACTTATTGAAGTGACTGTCTTTTCTCCACTGTATATCCTTGCCTCCTTTGTCATAGATTAGTTGACCATACCTGCGTGGGTTTATCTCTGGGCTTTCTATCCTGTTCCATTGATCTGCATTTCTGTTTTTGTGCCAGTACCATATTGTCTTGATTACTGTAGTTTTGTACTATAGTCTAAAGTCAGGGAGTCTGATTCCTCCAGCTCTGTTTTTTTCCCTCAAGACTGCTTTGGCTATTTGGGGTCTTTTGTGTCTCCATACAAATTTTAAGATTTTTTTCTTCCAGTTCTGTTAAAAAAGCCTTTGGTAATTTGATAGGGATTGCATTGAATCTGTAGATTGCTTTGGGTATTATAGTCATTTTCACAATATTCATTCTTCCAATCCAAAAACATGGTATATCTCTCCATCTGTTTGTATCATCTTTACTTTCTTTCATCAGTGTCTTGTAGTTTTCTACATACAGGTCTTTTGTCTCCCTAGGTAGATTTATCCCTAGGTATTTTACTCTTTATGTTGCAATGGTAAATGGGAGTGTTTATTTAATTTCTCTTTCAGATTTTTCATAATTAGTGTATAGGAATGCAAGAGACTTCTGTGCATTAATTTTCTATCCTTCATCTTTACCAAATTCATTGATTAGCTCTAGTAGTTTTCTGGTGGCATCTTTAGGATTCTCTATGTATAATATCATGTCATCTGCAAACAGTGACAGTTTTACTTGCTATTTTCCAATTTGTATTCCTTTTATTTCTTTTTCTTCTCTGATTGCTGTGGCTACAACTTCCAAAACTATGGTGAATAATAGTGGTGAGGGTGGACATCTTTGTCTTGTTCCTGATCTTAGAGGAAATGCTTTTAGTTTTTCACCATTGAGAATGATGTTTGCTGTGGGTTTGTCATATACGGCCTTTATTATATTGAGGTAGGTTCCCTCTGTGCCCACTTTCTGGAGAGTTTTTATCATAAATGGGTGCTGAATTTTGTGAAAAGCTCTTTTTGCATTTATTGAGATGATCATATGGTTTTTCTCCTTCAGTTTGTAAATATGGTGGATCATATTGATTGATTTGCATATATTGAAGAATTCTTGCATCCCTGGGATAAACCCCACTTGATCATGGTATATGATCCTTTTAATGTGCTGTTGGATTCTGTTTGCTAGTATTTTGTTCAGGATTTTTGCATCTCAGTTCATCAGTGATATTGGCCTGTAGTTTTCTTTCTTTGTGACATCTTTGTCTGGTTTTGGTGTCAGGGTGATGGTGGCCTCGTAGAATGAGTTTATGAGTGTTCCTCCTTGTGCTATATTTTGGAAGAGTTTCAGAAGGATTGGGCTTAGCTCTTCTCTAAATGTTTGATAGAATTTGCCTGTGAAGCCATCTTATCCTGGGCTTTTGTTTGTTAGAAGATTTTTTTTTTTTTTTTTTTGCGATACTGCGGGCCTCTCACTGTTGTGGCCTCTCCCGTTGCGGAGCACAGTCTCCGGACATGCAGGCCCAGTGGCCATGACTCACGGACCTGGCTGCTCCACGGCATGTGGGATCCTCCCGGACTGGGGCATGAACCTGTGTCCCCTGCATCGGCTGGTGGACTCTCAACCACTGCGCCACCAGGGAAGCCCTGTTGGAAGATTTTTAATCACAGTTTCCATTTCAGTATTTGTCATTGGTCTGTTCAGATTTTCTATTCCTTCCTGGTTCAGTCTCGGAAGATTGTGCATTTCTAAGAATTTGTCCATTTCTTCCAGGTTGTCCATTTTATTGCCATATAGTTGCTTGTAGTAATCTCTCATGATCCTTTGTATTTTTGCAGTGTCAGTTGTTACTTTTCCTGTTTCATTTTTAATTCTATTGATTTGAGTCTTCTCCGTTTTTTTCTTGATGAGTCTGGCTAGTGGTTTATCAATTTTGTTTATTTTCTCAAAGAACCAGCTTTTAGTTTTATTGATCTTTGCTATCGTTTTCTTCATTTCTTTTTCATTTATTCCTGATCTGATCTTTATGATTTCCTTCCTTCTGCTAACTTTGGGTTTTTTTTTGTTCATCTTTCTCTGATTGCTTTAGGTGTAAGCTTAGGTTGTTTATTTGAGTTGTTTCTTTTTTCTAAAGGTAGGATTGTATTGCCATAGACTTCCCTCTTAGAACTGCTTTTGCTGCATCCCATAAGCTTTGGTTCACCTTGTTTTCATTGTCATTTGTTTCTAGGTATTTTTTGATTTCCTCCTCGATTTCTTCAGTGATCGCTTGGTTATTAAGTAGTGTATTGTTCAGCCTCCATGTGTTTGTATTTTTTACAGTTTTTTTTACTGTAATTGATATCCAGTCTCATAGCCTTGTGGTCCGAAAAGACACTTGATACGATTTCAATTTTCTTAAATATATCAAGGCTTGATTTGTGACCCAAGATATGGTCTGTCCTGGAGAATGTTCCATGACAACTTTAGAACATCGTGTATTCTGTTGTTTTTGGATGGAATGTCCTATAAATATCATTAAGTCCATCTTGTTTAATGTATCATTTAAAGCTTGTGTCTCCTTATTTATTTTCATTTTGGATGACCTGTTCATTGATGAAAGTGGGGTATTAAAATCCCCTACTATGATTGTGTTACTGTCGATTTCCCATTTTATGGTTGTTACTATTTGCCTTATGTATTGAGGTGCTCCTATTTTGGGTGCATAAATGTTTACAATTGTTATATCTTCTTTTTGGATTGATCTCTTAATCATTATGTAGTGTCCTTCTTTGTTTCTTGTAATAGTCTTTGTTTTAAAGTCTATTTTGTCTGATATAAGAATTGCTACTCCAGCCTCTTTTGATTTCCATTTGCATGGAATATCTTTTTCCATCCCCTCACTTTCAGTCTGTATGTGTCCCTAGGTCTGAAGTGGGTCGCTTTTAGACAGCATATATACTGGTCTTTTTTTGTATCCATTCAGCCAGTCTATGTCTTTTGGTTGGAGCATTTAACCCATTTACATTTAAGTTAATTATCGATATGTATGTTCTTATTACCATTTTCTTAATTGTTTTGTGTTTGTTATTGTAGGTCTTTTCCTTCTCATGTGTTTCCTGCCTAGAGAAGTTCCTTTAGCATTTGTTGAAAGTCTGGTTTGGTTGTGCTGAATTCTCTTAGCTTTTGCTTGTCTGTAAAGGTTTTAGTTTCTCCGTCAAATCTGAATGAGATCCTTGCTCAGTAATGTTGGTTGTAGATTTTTCCCTGTCATCACTTTTTTCTTCCATCTTCAATATTAAAATGGCTACACAAAAATTCACCAATTTTGATGTTTTTTTTTTAAATGCACCCTGATATGACAGCTGTCACATACAATCTAACAAAATTGTTTTGAATGAAGTTAGAAGACAACTAAGTGCTACTAGAACCATCTTATGGAAAAAACAGAGCAAGCCTTTTGACCAACCCAATAGACTGTCCTATTTTAATTTTTATTTATTTATTTATTTATTTATTTTTGCGGTACGTGGGCCTCTCATTGTTGTGGCCTCTCCTGTTGCGAAGCACAGGCTCCAGACGCGCAGGCTCAGCGGCCATGGCTTACGGGCCTAGCTGCTCCGTGGCATGTGGGATCTTCCCAGACCGGGGCACGAACATGTGTCCCCTGCATCGGCAGGCAGACTCTCAACCACTGTGCCACCAGGGAAGCCCTAATTTATTTTTATTTTAAGGAAGCTAAGAGTTAGGAAAGCTAAGTGTAATACCTCAAATACTAGTTATCTAAATTTTGAAGGTTAAACCAACATTACATTTCCAGAGTCAACCAAACTTGGTGTTAGTATATATTTCTTTTTTACATTTCTATGTTCCATTTGCTAATATTTTAAGAGTTTTGCTTCTATGTGAGTGTGAGAAATTGGCCTGTAAATTTCCCATATTTTTGTTAGATTTCCTTATCAAGGTTATGTTGAACTCATAAAATGAATTGAGAACATTTCTCCCTTTTTCTAAAATCTGGAGGAGTTTGTCTAAGACTGGCATTATAGCTTTCTTTAGCATTGGTAGACTTTATTGGTGGCTATTTGACCCTTAGTTTTCTTTGTAGAAGGTTTGTAATTATGTATTTAGATTTCTATAATAGTTATTTGAATATGTAAAATTTCCATTTCTTCTTGTTTCAGTGTTGATAAGTTCTATTTTTCCATTTCACCTAAAATTTCACAGTTATTGGCATAACAATGTTTATTATGTCTTATACATATTTTTTTGTGTGTTTGCGTGTTCTCTTTTTTTTTTTTAATCAATTTTCTAGGGGTCATCACTTTTAAAAATCTTTTAACAGAAGGATCATTTGGCTTTGTCAATCTTTTTTATTTTATGCTTTTTCATGCTTTATAATTCTATTTTTGTGTGTTAAGTTTTCTGTTACTTTTATATATTTTTCAGATAGATTCTTAAATATTTTATTAGCTGGTTCTCTTCTGTCCTAATATATATGCATTTAAGTTCATAAAGCATGTCTTTAAGTGTATTCCACAAATTTAATATGTAATTATTACTCATTAGTATTCAACTTAAATATTTTCTAATCTCCACTGTGAGTTCTACTTTGAAATATATTCCTTACTTTCCAAATATTTGGGGATTTTCTGTTTATATTTTTTGTTATTTCTGATTTCTTGCACTGTGACCAAAGAACATATTGTGTATGATTTTTGTCTGTTGGATGTATTAAGATTTGCTCTATGACTTTCATGTCAAATTTGGTAAATATTTTATGTGTACTTTAAGTGAAACTATGTTTTGCTGTAGTTTACAGTGGTCTATCTAATGTTTATTAGATAAAGTTTGCTTACCATTTTATTCAAATATTCTATATCTTTACTGATTTCTTTGTTTTTTTCTTACTAAGTTATTTCAAAATCTACCATTGTGCTTATCAATTTGACTACTTTTGTTTCAGTAAATGTTTCTTCTTTAGTAATTTACACTTCGTATAACTTCCAAATGAATTAATCAGTATCAAGTGTGCCTCTTTAATATAGTAATGCTTTTTGCCTCAGTATTATATTAATATAGCTATATCAACTTTCGTTGGGTTTTTGTTTGAATGGTCTTTCTCTACCTCTTGTTGTAGATGTTTTTTGTGTAAGTGGCACACATATTGTGAACAGAACCTCCATACTGTTCTCTATAGTGTCTGTACCAACTTACATTCCCACCAACAGTGTAGGAGGGTTCCTTTTTCTCCACACCCTCTCCAGCATTTATTATTTATAGACTTTTTGATGATGGCCATTCTGACTGGAGTGAGGTGATACCTCGTTGTAGTTTTGATTTGCATTTCTCTAATAATTAGTGATGTTGAGCATTTTTTTCATGTTCCTTTTGGCCATCTTTATGTCTTCTTCGGAGAAATGTCTATTTAGATCTTCTCCCCATTTTTTGGTTGAGTTGTTTGTTTTATTGATGTTGAGTTGTATGAGCTATTTGTATATTTTGGAAATTAATCCCTTGTCAGTCACATCGTTTGCAAATATTTTCTCCCATTATGTAGGCTGTCTTTTGTTTTGTTTATGGTTTCCTTTGCTGTGGAAAAGGTTTTCAATTTAATTAGGTCCCAGTTTATTTTTATTTCCATTACTCTAGGAGACGGATCCAAAAAGATATTGCTGTGTTTTATGTCAGAGTGTTCTGCCTGTGTTTTTCTTTAGGAGTTTTTTACATTTAGGCAGTGACAGATTCAATGCAATCCCTATCAAATTACCAATGGCATTTTTCACAGAAGTAGAGCAAAAAATTTTAAAATTTGTATGGAAACACAAAAGACCCCAGATAGACAAAGTAATCTTGAGAAAGAAAAAACAGAGTTGGGGGAATCAGGCTCCCTGACTTCAGACTGTTCTATAAAGCTTCAATAATCAAAGGCATATGATACTGGCACAAAAACAGACATAGATCAGTGGAACAGGGTAGAAAATCCAGAAATAAACCCATGCACCTGTGGTCAATTAATCTATGACAAAGGAGGCAAGAATATACAGTGGAGAAAAGACAATCTCTTTAATTAGTGGCACTGGGAAAACTGGACAGCTACATGTAAAGAATGAAATTAGAAGATTCTCTAACACCATATACAAAAAATAAAGTCAAAATGGATTAAAGACTTAAATAAAAATATCACTCCGTTGTATAGTGTCTCCACTGTTTTTGCTGCAAGATCAGCTATTTGTCTAATTGTTGCTTAATAGATAATCTGTTTTTTCCTCTGACCACTTTTAATATATTTCTGTCTCAAATTTTGAGCAGTTTTTTCCCTGCAGGAACTACTTGTGGATTTTTTTTTTTTTTTTTGGCTTCATGTTCTTAGTCGACATGGAATATGTGGCTTTTTAAAAAAATTATTTAATCTATTTTTGGCTGTGCTGGGTCTTCTTTGCTGTGTACGGGCTTTCTCTAGCTGCGGCAAGTGAGGGCTACTCTTCGTTGCAGTACGCGGGCTACTCATTGCAGTGGCTTCTCTTGTTGTGGAGCATGGGCTCTACAGCGCAGGCTCAGTAGTTGTGGTGCGTGGGCTCAGTAGCTCTGCGGCATGTGGGATCTTCCTGGACCAGGGGTTGAACCCTTGTTCCCTGCATTGGCAGATGAATTCTTAACCTCTGTGTATGGCTTGATTTTTGAAATCAGTTTTTGAAAGCTTTCAGCCCTTATCTCTTCAAATACTTCTGCACCATTCTTTTTTTCTATCATTTGAGATTCACATTGTAGGATCTACACCATGTTGAAAACACTATTTTTTTATAGTTTTTCTAATTCTCTCATATTTTTTCTTTAGATTTTAATATTTGTATAACTTATTTTTCTAAAGTAATGATCAGTTATTTTCCCCCATATATATGTATACCTCATATATTTTCCCCTTAATATTTAAAACAACTCTTCCAGTATTATATTTGGTATTTTCATATAAGTTTAGTTATTCAAAGAGATTAACTTAGTTGCCCAAGTTCACATATCTGCCAAGCAACTTAGGTTGAAATTTGAACCAAGGTCTAGTTTAAATATCTCTTGCTTTTCATTGTATGAAGTTACATTTCCTTTTTTCCTATGTCTTTTTGTCTTTCTCATTTGATATTTGGAGAATAGCTGTTATTCAGAATGGTGTGTATAATGATGAATTGCCTTAGTTTATCTTAAAATAACATTGTCATTCCACCTATATGTATTGGATACAGAAAAATACACAAATTTTTGAGCCAAGTATTACCCCTTTAATGAGTTTATTTTCTACAAGGAAAAAGGAATGTACACAGTTTATTATAATAGAGAATATGATATCTCAACTGATGAGATCAAGAAAGAATTCATTGAGTGAGTAGAACTTATCATGGAAGAGATGGCAATGTGAGAATTTTTATTTTAATTTTTTTTTATTGCATTCAAGGGTAACTTTTATATTATAGATTTGTTTGTTAATACAAATAAAGAAAACCAATACTAGTGGTTCATATTGTGTTTCCTCCCAGCAAATCTATTTGTACATACTCAAATTGTCACTTACTGAGTATTCAGGTAAACAGTAAAATTTTGTCCATCACGATACACAGTGATTGAAAAAATTGGATTTTTTCTCCGTAGGTTATTTCATTTTTGGCTGCAGTTTTGGGTAAAAAGGGAACTCGTGAAGATATTGAAAATAATATGCCAGAGTTTTTACTAAGAAGTATGAAAAAGGAACCCCTTTCTTCTACAGCAAAAAAGGTAAGATATCTAGAAATGTACAGTTCATGAAGCTGGTATTGCAAAAGTGTCTGGAAACTTTTAAACATTATACATTATAGTATAAATTTAAAATATAAGGATTTAAAGACATTATTTAAACATTTCTTTCATAGACCTAATTTCTGAAGGATTATCAGTTTTGTCCTCAAGTTAGATATGATTGACTCTGAAAATAGCAAAATGTAATTTCAGTTTGAATTTTGGGGGTGGGTTGGGGCTTTCAATCTTTTGCTTGGCAAGATTTACATGACTTAATTTGATTAATTTGTTAAATTTCCATGAATGTGTATGTAAAGTTAATTGAAGTCCATTGTATTGTTTTTTATCTATATGAGAATGAAATACAGACAGTAGTAGATATTGCTAACACAGGTGCCTCAATGATAAAGTTGCATAGCAGAATAATTACCTCCTGAATATATGAAACAAATCCATCCTATACAAGGAACATCAAAGTTGGAATCAGAGAGGCTAAGGTCTAGGCTTGTCACTGTCTCTGCCCATGTGACTGTTAAGGCTATTCATATCCATTCTTCAGCTTTTTCCTTTGTAAATGTGTGTTTATAAATATCTTATACATAATTCTTATAAAAAATAAAAGATTTCTAAAAAAAATGAAATGCAAAAAAGAACGGTGTACTATAGGTATGTGTCTGACTTTTATATTGTCCTCAGCATCCAGGAAACTGGATAGAAATAAAGTTTAACTGATTTCGTGAAATCCTTACCATATTATGGTGATGATCCACTTTCTGCACGTTTTTAAACAGTGTCTTTTACATATTTCTTATATATAAGATTGCTGAGAAGTCCAAGTTTACTCTTGTCTATGATTAAGGGCATTTCAGTGTAAAATTTTGAGAAGTATTGGCTTAAGGTATTAAAAAATCTTATTACTTTAAATTTCCTATTATTTTCAATAGCATAGGCACATTCTTTTTTTTTTTTTTTTTTTTTTTTTGAGGTTCGCGGGCTTCTCACTGTTGTGGCCTCTCCCGTTGCGAAGCACAGGCTCCAGACGTGCAGGCCCAGCGGCCATGGCTCACGGGCCCAGCCGCTCTGTGGCATGTGGGATCCTCCCAGACCAGGGCACAAACCTGCGTCCCCTGCATTGGCAGGTGGACTCCCAACCACTGCGCCACCAGGGAAGCCCTAGGTCCATTCTTAGTGTCAATTTAAATTTGATCCTAAAGAAGCATTATAATTCTTAATGTGTTTTATGTTTTCAAGAGTTCAAGTACTGTTTTTAGCTTTGTTTTCAGATTGATTTGAATGTGTTGAACCATCCTTGCATCCCTGGAATAAATCTCACTTGACGATGGTGTATGATCCTTTTAATGTATTGTTGAATTCAGTTTGCTAGTATTTCACTGAGGATTTATGTTTATCAGGGATATTAGCCTGTAATTTTCCTTTCTTGTGGTGTTCTTGTCTGGTTTTGGTATCAGGGTAATGCTGGCCTTGTAAATGTTTGGAAGTATCACCTCCTCTTCTATGTTTTTTGGAAGAATGTGGGAAGAATTGGTGTTAATTTGGTAGAATTTACCAGTGAAGGTGTCTGGTCCTAGATTTTTATTTGTTTGGAGGTTTTTGGTTAACGATTGACTCTCCTTACTAGTAATTGTTCCGTTCCGATTTTCTGTTTCTTCATGATTCAGTCTTGGTAGGTTGTCTGTTTATAGTAATTTGTCCATTTCTTCTAGTTTATCTAATTTGGTGGTGTATAATAGTGCAGAGTAATTTCATATGATCCTTTGTATTTCTGTGTTATTATTTGTAATGTCTCCTGTTTCATTTCTAATTATATTTACTTGAGCCTTCTCTCTTTTTCTTAGTCTAGTTAAGGGTGTCAGTTTTGTTTATCTTTTCAAAAAACAGCCCTTAGTTTTATTAATTTTTTCTATTATCTCTCTAGTCTCTATTTCATTTATCCTCTCTGATCTTTGTTGTTTCTTTCCTTCTAACTTTGGGCTTAATTTGTTCTTCTTTTTCTAGATTCTTAAGGTATAAAGTTGGGTTGTATATATGACTTTTTTTTAAATATAGGCATTTATCACTATATACTTCCCTTTTAGAACTCCTTTTGCTGTGTCCCATAAGTTTTGGTATGTTGTGTTTCAGTTTTCATTTGTCTTAAGGTATTTTTTGATTTTGTTTTTGATCTCTTCTTTGACCCATTGGCTGTTGAGGAGCATATTATTTAATCTCGACATATTTGTGGATCTTTTAGTTTTCCCCTTTGATTGATATCATACCATTATGTGATAAGATATTTGATATGATTTCAGTCTTCTTAAGTTTATTAAGACTTGTCTTGTCTCCTAACATTTTATCTGTCCTGGAGAATGTTCCATATGTACTTGAGAAGAATATGTATTCTGCTCCTGTTGAATGTTCTGTATGTGTCACTAGGTCCATCTGATGCAATGTGTAGTTTAAGTTCAATGTTTCTTTATTGATTTTCTGTCTGAGTGATCCATTGTTGAAAGTGGAGTATTGAAGTTCCCTATTATTTTATTGTTGTCATTTTTTTCCTCTTCACATCTGTTAATATTTCCTTTATATATGTAGGTGTTCTGATATTGGGTGTATAAACATTTACAGCTGTTACATCCTCTTGATGAATTGATCCTTTTATCATGATCTAATGACCTTCTTTGTCTCTAAGAATAGCTATCCCCACTTTTGGTTTCCATTTGCATGGAATATCATTTTCCATCCACTCACTTTAAGTTTATATGTGTCTTAAAAGCTGAAGTGAATTTCGTTGGTAATATGTGTTTGGGTCTTTTTTTAAAAAAATCCATTCAACCACTTTATGTCTTTTGATTGGAGAATTTAATCTATTTACATTTAATGTTCCATTCGTTTCCATGACCCAGTCCTTCCAACTGCCTGTTCTTCATTGAGTTTTTTTTGTTGTTTTATTTTGTTGGTTGTTGTCATATTTAAGTTTCTTCTAGGAAAACTTTCTTTGTGGGTTTTCTTTTTTTTGTTTTTTTTTTTTGGAAGTTTTCTCTTATGTAGGTAAAGGATGGATTCCTCAGGTCTTCAAGTATGTCAGTTCTCATCTGTTTTTGTAGTGTTCTGATCATCCGGTAGTGCCCTTCCAGGCATTTTACTGCTACTATGGATTTATTTTTATATTTGTCCTTTTGTTTTATTGGCATCAATAAATGCATGTGTTTAGTTAATCATTTGAACTGGAATTCTATAAAGAATGTTTTTAATGAGATTACCAGTGACGTCCTACAGTATTCCCCAGAAGCAAATCCAAACAAAACTTATAATTTTGTGTGATGAAATTTACAAAAGATAAATTTGTCTTGATCCATTTAAAACCTCAGTGCATTTTTAAAAGATAGTCTATTGGGCTTCCCTGGTGGCACAGTGGTTGAGAATCTGCCTGCCAATGCAGGGGACATGGGTTCGAGCCCTAGTCTGGGAAGATCCCACATGCCGCGGAGCAACTGGGCCCGTGAGCCACAATTACTGAGCCTGTGCGTCTGGAGCCTGTGCTCCGCAAAAAGAGAGGCCGCGATAGTGAGAGGCCCATGCACCGTGATGAAGAGTGGCCCCTCCTTGCCACAACTAGAGAAAGCCCTCACACAGAAACGAAGACCCAACACAGCCATAAATAAATAAATTTAAAAGATAGTCTATTAAATAGCTAGAAGAGAAATAAATTTCTTTATATTTATTATGCTAATGCCAAAATTGCAATGGAATATTGAAAAATTAATGTTCGAACTACTTGAAAAAAGTCCTTTTAATGAATTTAAATGTTATCAATTAAGGAGTGATGGGTTTGAGGTATGTATGTGTGATACACAATGCATCTTATATATATTTTTAACCTTTTCAAGTGTGAATAAATCATCTAAGAATGTGTGAAATAGATGTTTTGTGCCAAGAATAAATTCCTAAAGGAAAAGATACAAACTATACATTTCAAATATTCTTGGAATGATTCTTTAGATTTAGGCTGTTAAGATTGGAATTCAGTCTTTATGAAAATGAATCAAAGTAAATTCTTTTAAAAATACTACTATCTTGTATGATAAAACTTTAAAGATTCTGTGTAAAATTCATAATCAGTATTAATGCAGAGAGGGAGGATTTTTCTAGCAGTCATAATGCCAGCATCAGACACAATTTCAATGGTGATTAAACAAAAAATTTTCCAGTATTTTATTTACTGTACACTATTTCTTTAGTTTATTATCTTGCAAATGATGCTACTTGTTTGATTTTTTGCTACTGAGTTCTTCATATATTTTTGATATTAACCCCTTGTTATATACATGGTCTGCAAATATTTTCTCCCATTTAGTAGATTTCCTTTTCATTTTGTTGATGGTTTTCTTTGTTGTACAGAAGCTTTTTAGCTTGATGTAGTCCTACTTTTTGGTTTTTGCTTTTGTTGCCTTTGCCTTTGGTGTCAAATCAAAAAAATCATTGTCAAGATGTAAAGGAGCTTACTGCATATGTTTTCTTCTAGGAGTTTTATGGTTTCAGGTCTTAATTTCAAGTCTTTAATCCATTTTGAGTTCATTTTTGTGTATGGTATAAGACAGTGACCCAGTTTCATTCTTTTGCATGTGGTTATCCAGTTTTTCCAGCACCATTTATTGATATCTTGACAATATTTATTCTTCCATGAGCATTGATTATCTTACTATTTATTTGTGACATTTAAAATTTTTTTCATCAGTGTCTCATAGTTTTTAGTATACAGATTTTTTATTTCTTTGTTTAAATTTATTTCTAGTTATTTTATCCTTTTTGATACAATTGTAAATGAGATTGTTTGCTTAATTTCTCTTTCTAATAGTTGTTAGTGTATAAAAATAAAACGGATTTTTGTATTGATTTTGTATCCTGTAACTTTACTCAATTTCTTTATTAATTCTAACAGTTTTCTGGTGGAATGTTTAGGGTTTTCCGTGTATTTCTGTGTCTTTGGCAAATAGTGACAGTTTTACTTCCTTTCAAATTTGGATTTTTTTCCCCCCTCTGGTTAGGATTTTCAGTACTATGGGAATAAAAGTGGTGAAAGTGTGCATCTTTGTCTTGTTCCTTGTCATACAGGAAAAGTTTTCAGCTCTCACTATTGAGTATGATGTTAACTGTGTGCTGGTCGTATATGGCCTTTATTATGTTGAGGTATGTTGTCTCTGTACCCAATTTGTTGAGTTTTTATCATAAATGGATGTTGAATTTCCTCAAATGCTTTTTCTGCTCTGTTGAGATGACCGTATGGTTTTTATTCTTCATTTTGTTAATGTGGTGTATCATGCAGTTGATTTGCATATGTTGAATCGTCCTTGCATCTATGGAATAAATCTCACTTGATCATAATTTATGATCATTTTTGATGTATTGTTGGATTCATCTTGCTAATATTTCATTGAGGATTTTTATATTTATGTTCATCAGGGATATAGCCTATAATTTTCCTTTCTTGTGGTATCCTTGTCTGGTTTTGGTATTGGGCCTCATAAAATAAGTTTGGAAGCATCCCCTGCTCTTCTGTTTTTTCAAAAAGTTTGAGAAGGATTGGTATTAATTCTTTGAATGTTTGATAGATTTTACCAGTGAAGCTGTCTGGTCCTGAACTTTTGTTTATTTGGAGGTTTTTGGTTACTTATTCAATTTCCTTACTAGGAACTGTTCTGTTCAGATTTTCTATCTCTTCATGATTCAGTCTTGGTACATTGTATGTTTCTAAGAATATATCCCTTTCTTCTAGTTTTCCAATTTGTTGGCATAAAATTGTTAGTAGTTGTCTCTTATGATCCTTTTTATATCTGTGGTATCAACTGTAAGTTCTCCTCTTTTATTTCTGATTTTATTTGAGCTCTCTATCTTTATTTCTGTTATGTCTAGCTAAAGGTTTGCCAATTTTGTGTGTGTTGTCAGAGAATCAGCTCTTAGTTTCATTAACCTTGTCTGTCATCTTTTTAGTCTCTATTTTGTTTATTTCCACTCTGATCTTTATTAGTTTCCTCCTTCTACTAACTTTAGGCTTCATTTTCTAGTTTGTGTTTTTCTAGTTCCTTGAGGTGTAAGTTTGGTTGTGTATTTGAGAATTTTTTTGTTTCTTGAGGTAGTCATTTATCACTATGAACTTTCCTCATAGAACTGCTTTTGCTGCAGCAATAAATTTTGGTACATTATATTTCCATTTTCATTTGTCTTAAGGTATTTTTTGATTCCTCCTTTGATTTCTTCTTTGACTCATTGGTTGTTCAGTAGCATGTTGTTTACTATACACAAATTTGTGAATTTTCCAGTTTTTGTCTTGTAATTGATTTCTAGTTTTATACCACTGTCATCAGGAAAGATGCTTGATATGATTTCAACCTTCATAAATATATTGACTTTTTTTGTGGCTTAACATATGGTCTATCCTGGAGAATGTCACATGTGAACTTAAGAATACATTCTGCTGCTTTTGGAATCATTTGTATATAAGTTATAAGTCAATCTGGTCTAAGTTATTTAAGGTGCCACATATATTTTTAAATTTGACTTTCTTAATTCTTTGATATTCTTGTTAGTTAATTTACTGTTCATTTATTTGCTTTACTTATGTTTTCTGAAAATATAATTTTACTTGTCATTTCCATTCTCAGGTTTTATTTACTTTTGTTTAATTAGAAGAGATGATATTTATTGTTTTGCTCTCCATTGATCTAAGTGATATTGGTCTATAATTTTCTACTTTGTTAAGACTGTTTATCAAGTTTTGGTATTCCTATTATGCTGCTTTTCTAAAAGGGATTTGCAGAGGCTCCTAGAGTGGATTCTCAACTTAAATTTCCATATATTAAATAGCTGTAATATATCAAAGGAAAAGTTATCAATTATGCACAATTAGGATGTAAATTAATTAGATTTGGCATTTTTGAAAGAATTAAGATTGTAGAGTTAATTACAGGGAATATGCTTTAGAGTTTTGCGTTAAATAGCAAAAATTCCAATTTTATGGTCTGTAAGTTCTCTCAATATAGGTACATTTTATTTTTCAGCTTGATATCACACTTCCTCCAATGTGAAATTTTTACTTTGGCTCTGGTGGTCTGTCATTGTCCTCTGCATAGACAGTGCTATTCCTACCTTGCCACTGACACATGCTTTTATTCATTATTTCATTTATCAACTGAACACCTTTGTTTTCTAAGCACAGCACAAAGTACCATAGTTACAGTGGCAAATAAGAATGTTATGCATCTCAAGGTCATAGGCTTTCTGATTTAAGGTGCTAACATGATATATCATTGTTGGTTAAGAGCTTTGGCATTACACAGACATGGGTTCAAATACTTACTTTTCCACTTTATAGCATTATGACCTTGGGCATATTATTTAACACATCTATACTTCAGTTTTCTCATCTCTAAAAAGGAAATAATAAATATTTTTACTTTACAGCATTTTTATGTGAAGTCCTTGGGTTAATGTCTGTTAAATGGCATAACTCAGTTTTCTTACCTCTTTTAGTATTAAAATGAGTTATTGATCCATTTGATTTACCTTTTACAACTTTGAAGACCAATAATGTCTATAAGGAATGTCTTAATTTTTAAACAACTTCTGGAATCTTAGGGCCGATTCTAGGAATCTTTAGGTTCATTGGCACCTTTTTTTTTTTTTAAGGTTTGGGATTTTTTTTTTTATTTATTTATTTTAGCACCTTTGTTGGAGTATAATTGCTTTACAATGGTGTGTTAGTTTCTGCTGTACAACAAAGTGTAGATTCGTTGACACCTTTGATGAATGACCCCTCGAGTGGAAAACTGCTCAAAGTGCTCAGATGGAGTTTGGATAACATTTTCATCTTATGATATTAAAAAGTAAAAAGGTTGGGGGGTTGGGCAGAGACAATAACTGGGCTTATTACTTGGAGCCCAAATTTTTTATTTGAAGGTAGTAGGAGAAAAATGGAATTCATAAGATAAATTCCGAGCCAGAAGATGAAACTATTTGAGATGAATCACGTATGACAAAAAAGTACTTATATATGCTTGATGCTGGGGTAGAAGAAAGGAACTCTCACATTTAGTAGGTTAATCTTCTCTTCTTTTTCTTTTTCCTGTTTCTAAAACAAAGTCACAGATATGACATCTTACAACTGACAAATGGCCCAGCTGAAATGTTTCATAGAAGAGAGTGTAGGATTTAGAGTAGTATTGTATTATTTTTTTGTTTGTTATTTAATTTTTTTGTTTGTATGTATGTGTAATTGGCTCATCTTTCTCAAGTAGGACAAGTATAAAACTGCAGAAAAGAAACTTACTTAAAACCCTATTAAAGATAATAGCTTAGGAATAGTGGTAACAGTAGGAGATAAAAACATTAAAAATTAAAATGGCTGATGACAACAGGATTTGGGATTAGTACAGGAAATGTTGGTGAAACCCCAAAACATTTATTTCAAGATTAAACAGAAATATTGTTAATCTTAATGGGTTAGGGCAGAAGTCCCACTTACATGAGTTAAGAGAGAACAGGAGGAGAGTAAGTAGGGACAGCAAGTATTGATAACTCCTGAGGATCATTTCTATAAAGAAAGTAAAGTAATGGGGGATAGCTAGAGAGAGATGTAGGTTTAAGAAGGAACTTTTTTGTTTGTTAGGTTTGTTTTTTAACGCTGAGAAATATATATTAGAATGTGTTTGCTTGGGGTTGTATGCGGTCCATTGAAAAGCAGAATGTAATCATGTTGGGCAGATTGGGAACAGTTTCTTCATCATTGACTTCAGGTTGACAGGAAGTGATTGGAGCCACTATATAAGTTCAGGGTTTGTCTTTAGAAAAGAACATGGACAGTTCACCCATGGTAATAGATGGGAGAGCAGAATATATAGAAGTAATTATAGGTAGGTTATTGATCTAGTGATAAGAGAAGAGGTTTTCTTCTAATTGGTTCAATTTTCCAGTGAATTTTCCAGGTTATCAACTGATAGTATCTGAGAGAGAGGGAGAGGAAATGGACTAGGAAAGTGAAAAGGAAAGAGAGCTCTGGAAGACCATACATTTCAATAAAAAACCTGGCCTGCTTTGCATATTTCTATTACCCACATGGCCCTTGAAGTTATTACTGGGATCCTGATTATACTCTCTTTTTTTTTGTTTTGGAGAATTATTTTTTTCTTATCTCTCAACTCCTTTTGGGGGGAAAATAAAAAATAGCTGCTCCTTTGGACAAGGTTGGGTATCTATTTTTTTCCTAATAAGGTGCTAAGTAAACAACAGTACTTTTTGATGGACTTCTAAGTCCAGATATATTCAATTTCTCAGTTGTATTTATACTTATTAACTACAGTGTCAAAAATCAAGGAATAGGACTATTGATATTCTGGATTTAACTTTGGGGTTCTTTTTCATTTAAAAAATTATATCATTAAATTTTTTTCTTCTTTTTACAGATGTTCTTAATAGTTGCTCCTCTTTCTGTCCTCTACAACTGGAGGGATGAACTGGACACCTGGGGATATTTCAGAGTCACTATTTTACATGGTAACAAAAAAGACAGTGAACTGACTCGTGTGAAACAGAGGAAATGTGAAATTGCTCTAACAACATATGAAACGCTGCGCTTATGTCTGGATGAACTTAACAGGTAATCGAAATAATGGGAATGATTGCATTAGTATTCTGTTTATGTCAATTGTATTTATCCCTTTATATTGTGATTTTTTTAAAGCTCTAAATATTCTTTAGCATGATTTAACTTTATTTCAGGATTATTGAAATAGACAGTTTATAATAATTAACTTATTTTCTAAGAAGAAAATCCTGAGTCAGATTTTATACAGTTCCTTATTTAATTTCCTCTATTACCTATCCAAACAATGCATGTTAATGCATAGGACTTGTCCTAAATCTCATGTGCAGCCTTTTATGTGTATGATACCTCTGGACTAAAACAGTGATTTTCATGAATTATTTTAATTATGGGAGTCTGTTGTGAATATAGAGTGGCAAAAAATGCATATACATATTGAGAACCACTATTCCAGGACTATAAGTACCCAAAAGAAATGAACTGTATCCTAAGATTTTAGTGGGGAATCTAGAGACAGGCAATTATAAAGTCATGTGAACGCTATAATATGAAACAGGGGATGTTATAGGAGCACATGAGGAGCCTGACTGCTGCAGAGTGAGGAGAGTAGTCAGGGAGCTTCCCAGAGAAGATGACCTATGAGCTGAGTGAGAATTGAAGGATAGGTAAGAATAGGAAAGAGCAGGAAAATAATCCAGGAAGAGGGAACAAACAACATTTGCAGAGAGGACTTCCCTAGTGGTGCAGTGGTTAAGAATCTGCCTGCCAATGCAGGGGACATGGGTTCGATCCCCAGTCCAGGAAGATCCCACATACCGCGGAGCAACTAAACCCGTGAGCCACAACTACTGAGCCTGTGCTCTAGAGCCCGCAAGCCACAACTGCTGAGCCTACATGCCACAGCTACTGAAGTCAGTGTGCCTAGAGCCCGTGCTCCGCAACAAAGAAGCCACCGCAATGAGAAGCCCACACACCGCAACCAAGAGTAGCTCCCGCTTGCTGCAACTAGAGAAAGCCCACGTGCAGCAACAAAGACCCAACACAGCCAAAAATAAATAAATAAATTTATCCCTTATAAACAAAATTATAGAGGCCTTCAGGCAACAAAGATCACAGCACTTTTTAATAAATGAAAACAGTTCTGATGCTTTCTGCATGTAATGACTGTAGCCTAGAGTGTAAGAAGGAAGTGGCCAGATGACAACACCAGTGTGGTAAGCAAGGAACAGAAAGCCTCTTAGAGGATTTTTGGTCTTTATCCTTAGAGCAGCAGAGTGTCCCTGAAGTGTTTTCAGGAGATTACTATTATGATAAAAATGATTATATTTACATTTTATAAGTAACGAAGCTGCTCTGTGCAGAGTAGAGCCAAACTGAATGGAGAAAGACCAGTTAGGAGGCTTGTTATGAGCTAAATTGTGTCCCCTCCAAATTCATGTGTTCAAGTCCCAACTCCAAGAACCTCAGAATGTAACTTAAGGTAATTAAATTAAAATGAAGCCATTATGGTGGGGCTTAATCTGGGAGTCCAATCTGACTGGTTGTCCTTAGAAGAAGAGAAGGAGATACGAGGAACTCATGTACACAGAGAGCAGGAATCTGTAAGGAGAGAGACCTCAGAAGAAACCAAACTTGCCAACACTTTGATCTTGGAATTTGAGCCTCCAGAACTGTTGTGTCTGGCATCTTTTGCTCATCATCATGTTTTTGAGATTCAGCTATGTTATTGAATGTATCAGTGATCATTCTTTTTTAATGCTGAATTGTATTGTATTTTATGAATATATCACATTTTGTTATCCATTCATTTGAGGATAGATATTTGGGTTTTCCAGTTTTTGGTTACTGTAAGTAAAAATTTAAGTAATATTTATGTATAAGCCTTCTTTTGACATATATTTTGATTTCTCTTCTGTAAATTCCTAGGAGTGGGATTTCTGGGTTATATGGTAAGTATAGGTTTAACTTTAGAAGAAACTGATAAGCCATTTTCCAGAGAGGTTGTACTATTCTACTCCAACTAGCAACCTATTAAATTTCGTTTGTTTCATATTCTCACCAATATTTGGTATTGTCAGTTTTTTTGTTTTTAGCATGTATAGTGGTATCCCATTGCAGTGTAATTTGCATTTTTCTGATCTGTGTACACTTGAAAAAAGTGTTTTTTCTACCGTGGTTGGATGTGATGTTCTATAAATATCAGTATAGTCAGTTTGGTTAGGTGTTGTTCAAGTATTCTCTGTCTTTACTGATTTTCTTTCTAATTGGCTTACAATTTCTGAGAGAGGAATGTTGAAATTTTCAATTATAATTATGGATTTGTTTATTTCTCCTTTCAGTTCTGTCAATTTTCAGTTCATATATTTTGAAGCTCTGTAATTAGGTACACACACGTTGATGATTAGGATTTTTTCCTTATAAATTGATCCTTTTATCTTTAAAAATGTTCCTTTTCATATCTAATAATCTTGAAGTTTTATCTGGTATTAATATAGACAATACAGATTTCTTATGTTTACTGTATGTTTATCATTTTCCAACTTTTTGTTTTTATCTGTTCCTTATATTTAAGGTGAGTGTCTTGTGGTTAGCATATAGCTGGGTCTTGCATTTTTATCCTTTTTGATAATCCCTGCCTTTTATTTGGAGTGTTTAGTCCATTTATATTTAATGTAATTATTTTGTAAAGTTGGATTTAGAGCTACCATTTTTTGTAAGCTCTAGGATTTTATTTTACAAGCTCATAAGTTTGCCTGTTACTATTTCCTGGATGCTGTCAGAAGACAGGAACAATCTGAGGCATGAAGTTAAGTAACTTACCCAAGCCTACAACAACTAAGTCAGTCGTGGACATGAGATTTAAACCTTCACTTTGGGCTTTTATGCAATGTATTATGTAAGAGATATTCTATAGTTAGATAAATGTAATAAATTCATTTATCATAGCAACAGTCATTTTAATTTTTGTTTAACTGCTCCTTTAGACTGTGAGGTCTTTGATATAGAATAATTTCTGTATTTCAGTGCTTATTACACTTCTAGCATATAATAGTGTCAAGTGGTTATTTTCTGTGATTGTTATAAATATTAAATAAGAATTCTAACATTTCTGTGCAAAATTAGAAAAATCAAATGTTACAGTTTTTGTTGTATTTAGTTTTCCTTTATTTGTTTGAATGGCTTTATTTTTAACAATATTCAATATAATTTATATTCAATCTGAGTAAATATTAAGTAATTTTTGTGAGAATGCTCCATATGATAGACCAGGATTAAACATTTATCATAGATAATCCATAGAGTAGATAAACACTCTATAAGTGAGCTGTATCTCTTTGTTATTACGGTTATATTTTACTTCATTTTTATTTTTATCAAAGTTATATATGCATATTATTTAAAGAGCCAAATATGAACACAGTTCACTCCTGTCTGCCACCCCCATTAGCTGTTCTTCAGAGACAGTCACCTTCAACTCTTTAACTTATCTTCCTAGTTTTTACTTCCATATCTCAAAGAACATGTTTATGCTGCAACTTAAAAATTATCCTTTAAGTTTTTAACATCACTTGTTGATTTCCTCTTAAGGAAAAATGAAGATCTTGCTGTATTTTGCCCTTCTTTTGCTTACTTTACAGTGTCCTGGCTGGCTATTTTGTGGGATAACGAATAGTATATAGGAGCTCCAACAACTTCTTAAACAGACTGTTGAACATTTACCTAACTCCAATTTCCAGAAGCATCTGGTGCTACCATTTAAGAAAGAGCTCAATAATATGAATCAGATTGTTTCTTGGCTTTCTTTACTACTGGCATGGGATACTCCTTCCTCTGTTTTTATAAGTTGTCTTGTTCATCTTCTTCCCTGCTTTTAAAATTTTGTGATTGTTTTCTCCTCTTTTCCTTTGTTCTTGATCTCTTATCCTTTTTCAACTTTATATTAAGAAAATGATCAAACCTTTAGAAAAACTGAAGTAATAGTACATGAACATCTATATACTCAACACCTGTAGTCACCAGTTGTGTGTGTGTGTGTGTGTGTGTATATATGTTGGCAAGATATAAGGTAATGTGTGTGTGTTGACTATTAAGTCTGTTTAGTCTCTTCTAATCTAGAACATTCCCTCAACTTTATTTTTTTATTATAAGACATTTTGAGGAGACCAGGCCAGTTGTGTTTTAGGATGTCTCACATTAGATTTGTCTGATTGCTTTCTCAAGGAGTTATGTATTCCTCTAACATATGTAGTTTTGTAAGCTGATTTTGTTCTAAAGACTTAATTAGCTTCAGGTCAGACATTTTTTGACAAGAATACTTCATAAATGATGCTGTGGACTTCATATTACATTATTTCAGGAGATATTAATGTCAAGTTGTTCTACTATTAATGTTGCGAAGTTTGTCCCATAGGCTAAGGAGGTGATCATCAGATCTCTCCATTGTAAAGATATGTTTCTCCCTTTACAATTAGAAGTACTCTGTGGGTTACGCTTTGCTACCATTTCAATATCCTGGTCCCTCAATCCTTTTACTTAGTGGTATTAGCATACAGAAATTATTCTTGCCTGAATCAGTTATTTTATTGGGTTTTGCAAAATAATATTTTCCTAAGTTTATCATTTCTTCTACACTTATTAACAGCATTCTCCTATAATTAGAAATTAACTATAATTTCAACCGGCAAAGCAAGGTGAGTGATGCTTGATTCTTTTGCTTTAATTTCCAATTTTCAGACTAACAAATTGGTACAATGGTCATTCGCAATGATAGCAAAGTTTCTCTCCCACTCCCCAACCCCTGTTTTTTGAGTATCACTATGGACTCATAGATTATTGAGGTACAATTGACATGCCATAGAATGTACCCATTTTAAGCATAGAATGGTTTTTAGTAAATTTATAAAGTTGTGCATTTATCACCACAATCCAGTTTAAGAACATTTCCATCACCTCAAAAAGTTTTTTGTTTTCAGTCAATCTCTGGTCCCATCTCGTTCCAGGCAACCACTAATCTACTTTCTGTCTCTAGATTTGCCTTTTCTGGAAATTTCATAT
The DNA here is from genome assembly GCF_011762595.2 of Tursiops truncatus. Classification (NCBI taxonomy): domain Eukaryota; kingdom Metazoa; phylum Chordata; class Mammalia; order Artiodactyla; family Delphinidae; genus Tursiops; species Tursiops truncatus. Next base: position 28,978,163 of record NC_047039.1, on the reverse strand, counting down.
AAATTTCATACAATATGTAGTCTTTTGTGTCTGGCTTCTTTCACTTAATATGTTTTTGGGGGTTCATCATGTATGATGTTTCAGTAGTTATTCCTTTTTATTGCTAAACAGTACTATTTTGTGTGTGTGTGTGTATATATATATATATATATATATCTCATTTTGTTTGTCCAGTGAATGGACGTTTGGATTGTTTCCACTTTTGGGCTATTACCAATAATGCTGCTCTGAACATTTACGTACAAGCCTTTGTGTGAATGTAAATTTTCATTTCTCTTGCATAGATACTTAGGAATGGAATTGCTGGGTGGTGTGAGGAAATTTAACTTTTTAAGAAACAGCCATACTGTTTTAGAAAAATAGCTGTACTTTCCCAAAAGCAGTGTATGAGGTTTACAGTTTCTCTTGCCAGTACTTAATATTGTCAGTCTTTTTTTGATTGACAGTCAAATAGGTTTTCGGTAGTATCTCTTGGGGTTTTTTTGCATTTTTCTAATGATGACTTTCTTTTTTTTTTTTTTTTTTTTTTTTGGTGTACACGGACCTCTCACTGTTGTGGCCTCTCCCGTTGCGGAGCACAGGCTCCGGACGCACAGGCTCAGCGGTCATGGCTCACGGGCCCAGCCGCTTTGCGGCATGTGGGATCTTCCCGGACCAGGGCATGAACCTGTGTCCCCTGCATCGGCAGGCAGACTCTCAACCACTGGGCCACCAGGGAAGTCCAATGATGACTTTTTTATGTGCTTATTTTCCCTTTGTATATCTTCTTTGGTGAAATGTCTATTAAAATCTTCTACCCATCTTTTTAATTGGATTGTCTTAACTTCAACTGTGTTGTAGTAGTTCTTTATATAATTCTGTATACAAGTTCTTTATCAGGTTATGATTTGCAAATATTTTCTCCCAGTCTGTAGTATGTCTTTTCATTTTCTTAATTGTGTGTTTGGAAGAGCAAAAGTTTTTAACTTTGATGAGGTCCAACTTATCAAAATTTTTTATTGACCATGCTTTTGGTGTCATATCTAAGAAATTCTTCCCTAACCCAGAGTCACAAGATTTCTTCCTACATTTTATAACTTTTATAGTTTTAGCTTTATATTTAGGTCTGTGATCTATTTTTAGTTAGTTTTTGTATATGGTGTGAGGTAAAGGTCTAAAGTAAATTTTTTCATACAACTCCTGGGTTTTTATTTATTCAATGTTTTATACTATCCTATAGTCATGCTTAAATTTTCTAATTAGTCTGGCTCCTGTGTCCTTTGGACATGCCCCCATTTGTCTTTGAATACATCTGTGCTTTCTCACTGTCCAGTATTTCCCCTGCTGCACACCTGAAATCAACTGTTTCACCATGGGAATCTGCTTCCTTTTAGTGGATTGACCACTATGGTTGTTCATTGCTACTGGGGTAACAATCAATTCTAAACCTTTTTAGCAGACAGAGCTATGTAGTACAACTTTTAAAAATCATGAGTTTATATTGATATTTTTTCATTCATAATTAACATGGTATTTATTTCTCTGTTTTATTACTTTTAGAAGATTCCTTCTTTGTCATTTTAGTCATGTTTAAATGAGTTATTTCATTTCATTGTTACTAAACAAAATCTCTATTTCTTTTTATCTTCCTACACATTTAATTTTCATGGGTTGTCCAAAGCTGTGATCATTTAAATAAGGAGGTGAGAATTCCGTGGAATCAACAAAGAGTAGAGGAAAAAAACTGCAAAACTTCGGTAGAGAAAGCTGCACTCTAAAAATTATATAGACTAAGAAAGGGAAATTTTTTCAACCTTTCCTCCCTTTTTCCTCACTTTATAGTTTGGAATGGTCAGCTGTCATTGTAGATGAAGCTCATAGAATCAAGAATCCAAAAGCTAGAGTAACAGAAATTATGAAAGCTTTAAAATGTAATGTCCGAATTGGCCTCACTGGAACCATTCTTCAGAACAACATGAAAGAATTGTGGTGTGTTATGGACTGGTGAGTAAAAACACTTTTTATTTTTTGGAAAATTATTTAATACTTCCTTAACTTAATGTTACCGTGTTTCCTAATTATTTGTTTCTGAAAAAAAATTATCTGTTTACAGAAGTGTTTGATCCCAAACATAGTATTCAGAGTATAGTGTCCCATGAAAGCCTATCTTTATTATTCTTGGTCCCTGAAGTAAATATCTGAACTAATTTACCAGTTCCATCATCTTCTTATAGTTGTTCACTAAAATTGTGATAAAGACCATTCTGCTTCTTGCCTTTTGTTATTGTTATCATTAATAAACAAGTGACTTAGTATATTTTTTAAAGGCAAAAAGAAGTTAGTGATTTCCTATTTAGATAGTTTAATAAAGCCTTAACATTTTTTCTTATTGCCTTTATAAAGGGCTGTGCCAGGACTTTTAGGTAGCATGATCCACTTCAAGAAACAGTTTTCTGACCAACTAGAACATGGTCAGAGACACACAGCAACAAAAAGAGAACTAGCTACTGGCCGAAAGGCCATGCAAAGGCTTGCAAAAAAGATGTCTGGATGGTTTCTCAGGCGTACCAAGACTCTAATCAAGGATCAGTTGCCTAAGAAGGAAGACCGGGTGAGAACAGCTTTTGTGTATATTATGAATTTCTTGTCGTGTTTCATTTTTTCTAAAAATATTCCTTTTGAAGAGAAAACCTATCTCCTGTGGTATTTTATGAATATAGATTTTTGCCTTTTACTCAGTATGAAAAAAAGTTATATGCAGAATTTCATAAAATATTAATTGAGCCCAGTCATCTTCCTCACTAACTTTACTAACATTTTATCTAACAGGTTTACTGTTAATATACATTAAACTCATTTCTCTTATTTTAGAACAAGAAGGTTTTGATATAATTCTTCCTCAATGAAGGAAGAAGAACTTCTTTCCGTAATGTGTTTTCTGTTCATATTTTGTCCTTCCTATACTGTGTACCATCTACAACCCAGTATACTCTTTGGTAATTTAATTCTAACTACAGGCCAAAGTTGTTAAAAGCTTTTTTTATATAGGTACATTTCTTGTAGAATGCAATGTACAGTTACACAACTAACCTAATTTTAAGAAATTGTAGGAAAATTACAATTAAATTCTGTTAATTGTACAAGAAAATTTGAGGTGTTAACCTTAAGAAAATTTTTATAAAATATAGTGGTCTTTTATAGTTTTTAATCTTGTGGTTCTTCTAGCTCAGGCAATGGAATAAAGTTTCTAAAAATTACTGTGAATTAAATCTAATTAATATTGTCCTCAATAGGGGCAGTCCTATCAAATACCCTAATCTTAGGATATCCTGTTGATTATTATTTTTAAAAATAGATTTGAAAGGAAAATATGATCTTGATATGCAAGTTGGGGAAACTGATACAACATTTGACTTTTTGATCTAAAGCATATATTATCATTCAATTGGAATACTTCATGAACCCCACTTTTTTTTTTAACATATTGAAGTATAATTGCTTTACAGTGTTGTGTTAGTTTCTGCTGTATAACAAAGTGAATTAGCTATATACATACGTATATCCCCATATCCCCTCCGTCTTGCATCTCCCTCCCACCCTCCTATCCCACCCCTCTAGGTGGTCCCAAAGCACCAAGCTGATCTCCCTGTGCTATGCAGCTGCTTCCCACTAGCTATATATTTTATATTTCGTAGTGTATATATGTCAATGTTACTCTCTCACTTCGTCCCAGCCTACCCTTCCCCCTCCCCGGGTCCTCAAGTCCTTCTTTACGTCTGTGTCTTTATTCCTGTCCTGCCCCTAGTATCATCAGAAACATATTTTTTTTGAGATTCCATATATATGTATTAGTATATGGTATTTGTTTTTGTCTTTCTGACTTCACACTGTATGACAGACTCTAGGTCCATCTACATCACTACAAATAACTCAATTTCATTTCTTTTTATGGCTGAGTAATATTCCATTGTATATATGTGCCACATCTTCTTTATCCATTCATCTGTCAATGGACATCTAGGTTGCTTCCATGTCCTGCCTATTATAAATAGTGCTGCAGTGAACATTGTGGTACATGACTCATTTTGAATTATGGTTTTCTCAGGGTATATGCCTGGTAGTGGGATTGCTGGGTCATACGGTAGTTCTATTTTTAGTTTTTTAAGGAACCTCCATACTGTTCTCCATAGTGGCTGTATCAATTTACATTCCCACCAACAGTGCAAGAGGGTTCCCTTTTCTCCACACCCTCTCCAGCATTTATTGTTTGTAGATTTTTTGATGATGGCCATTCTGACTGGTGTAAGGTGATACCTCGTTGTAGTTTTGATTTGCATTTCTCTAATGATTAGTAATGTTGAGCATCTTTTCATGTGTTTTTTGGCAATCTGTATATCTTCTTTGGAGAAATGTCTATTTAGGTCTTCTGCCCATTTTTGGATTGGGTTGTTTGTTTTTTTTTGATATTGAGCTGCATGAACTGCTTGTGTATTTTGGAGATGAATCCTTTGTCAGTTGCTTTGTTTGCAAGTATTTTCTCCTATTCTGAGGGTTGTCTTTTCGTCTTTTTTACGGTTTCCTTTGCTGTGCAAAAGCTTTTAAGTTTCATTAGGTCCCATTTGTTTATTTTTTGAACCCCACTTTTTAAATGTTTTGTGTAATTTTAGTTATATATCTAGTAGGAACAATAAATTTTAAGTATATGAAGAAAGAGTTGTGCACAGAGTTTTAGAACTTGGTCTCTGAAATCAAATACCATAGGCTTCAATCCTGCCTCCCCTACTTACTAGTTTTATCACCTTGAGCAATTTGTTAAATCTCTCAAAACTTGATTTCTTTATCTTTTTTTTTTTTTTACGGTACGCGGCCTCTCACTGCTGTGGCCTCTCCCGTTGCGGAGCACAGGCTTTGGATGCTCAGGCTCAACAGCCATGGCTCATGGGCCCAGCAGCTCCGCGGCATGTGGGATCTTCCCGGACCGGGGCACAAACTCGTGTCCTCTGCATTGGCAGGCAGACTCTCAACCACTTCGCCACCAGGGAAGCCTTGATTTCTTTATCTTTTAAATGGGAATGGTGACAATGGTGCTTGCCTCACATGGCTGCTCTGAAATATGTGATATGTAAGCAGTGTTCAGTGAATATTACTACATGTTTTAGTAACAACTCAACAGTAAAATACTTTGGAATATATTTAACCAAAGAGGTGAAAGACACGTATGCTGAAAACTATGAGACATTGATAAAAGAAACTGAAGAAGACACAAATAAATTGAAAGATTCCATATTCATAGATTTGAAGAATTAATATTAAAATGTCCACACTACCCAAAGCAATCTACAGATTCAATACACTCCCTATCAGAATTCCAATGACATCTTTCACAGAAATAGAAAAAACAATCCTAAAATTTGTATGAAATCACAAAAGACCCCAAATTGCCAAATAAATCCTAAGAAAGAAGAACAAAGCTGGAGGCATCACATTTCCTGATTTTAAACTATATTACAAAGCTACAGTAATCAAAACAGTATGGTGCTGGCATAAAAACAGATACATAGACCAGTGGAATAGAATACAGAGCCCAGAAATAAACCCATGTGTAAACAGTCCACCAATATTTTAGAAGGGAGACAGTACTGAATGGAGAAAAAAAGACAGTCTTTTTGATAAATGGTGCTGGGAAAATTGGGTATTCACATGCAAAAGAATGAAATTGGACTCCTGTCTTACACCACTCATAATAATTAACTCAAAATGGATTAAAGATTTAAATGTAAGACCTGAAACTATAAAATTCGTAGAAGAAAACATAGGGGAAAACCTCCTTGACATTGGTCTTGCAATGATTTTTTTAAATTAATTAATTAATTTTTGGCTGTGTTGGGTTTTCATTGCTGTGCACAGACTTTCATGGCTCGCAGGTTCTAGAGCACAGGCTCGGTAGTTGTGGCGCACGTGCTTAGTTGCTCCGCGGCATGTGGGATCTTCCCAGACTAGGGCTTGAACCTGTGTCCCCTGCATTAGCAGGTGGATTCTTAACCACTGTGCCACCAGGGAAGTCCTTGGTAATGATTTTTTGGATATGACATCAAAAGCACAGCAACAAAAACAAAAATTAACAAGTGAGATTACATCAAACTAAAAAGCTTCTGTACAACAAAAGAAACAATCAACAGAATGAAGAAGCAGCCTATTGAATGGGACAAAATATTTGCAAACCATATATTTGATAAGGGACTCATTTAGAATATATGAAATCTCATACAACTCAATAGCAAAAAACCAAACGATCCAATTAAAAAATGGGCAGAGGACCTAATAAACAGACTTTTTTCCAAAGAAGACACACAGATGGCCAACAGACCCATGAAAAGATGCTCTATATCACTAATCATCAGGGAAATGCAAATCAAAACCACAATTAGATATCAGTGCACACCTGTCAGAATGACTGTTATCAAAAAGGCAAGAGGTAGCAAGTGTTGTGCTGATGTGAAGAAAAGGGAACCCCAGTGCACTGTTTGTGGGAATGTAAATTGGTATAACCACTATGGAAAATGGTATGGAGATTCATCAAAAAATTAAAAATAGAATTACCAGCAATCCCACTTCCAGGTATACAGTCGGTCCTCTGCATCTGCAGGTTCCACATCTGCAGATACAGAGGACCAAGACTACACTATTTTATATAAGGGGTTTGAGCATACACAGATTTTGTTAAACATAGGGGAGGTGGGTCCTGGAACCGATCCCCCGCAGATATTGAGGGATGATCGTGTACCTGAAGGAAATGAAATTACTCTTGAAGAGATACCTGAACTCCTATGTTTATTGCAGCATTATTCACAATAGCTAAGATGTGGAAACAACCTTACTGTCTGTTGACAGATGAATGAATAAAGAAAATATGTATGTATATAGAATGGAATATTATTCAGCCATAAAAAAGAAGGAAATCTGTCATTTGTGACAACATGGAGGGCATTATGCTAACTGAAATAAATCAGAGAAAGACAAATACTGTATGATCTCGCTTATATGTGGAGTTTAAAAAAAAAAAAAAGCTACACTTACAGAAACAGAGAGTAGAATGGTGTTTGCCAGAGGCTCAGGTTTAGGGGAAATGAGGAAATGCTGGTCAAAAGGTACAAAGTTCCAGTTATAAGATGAATAGTTCTGGGGATCTGATGTACAGCATAGTGACTGTAGTTAGCAATACTGTGTATACTTGAAAGTTGATAAGAGAATAGATCTTCAATGTTCTCACCACACATACAAAAACTAATTATGTGAAGTGATGAATGTGTTAACTAACCTTACTGCTGTGGTAATCATTTTGCAATAAATACACATATCAAATCATAGTGTTTTACACTGTAAACTTACACAATGTTGTATGTCAAATATATCTTAGTAAACCTGGAGGAAAATAATAACTCAGAATTTCCCTCTGTACCTTAATCGTTGACTCCATCTTCAATATTCTCATATGCACCATGCATCTTTTTTTTGCAGTAATATTCTATTGTAGTGATACACACATATAAATATTTTAAAATAGGTGGCTTTTCCCCTATTCACATTCCTCAAAGTCCTAATATGGATATATTTAGTTTTATGACCTTGGTTACATACAGCTATATGTAGAAGAATTTTACCAATTTCCAGTACTACCAGAAATATAAGGCAAACTGTATCCACTATAACTTTGTGGCATTGTTTTCTTATATTTTTTTCTTTTCTTGAATTTGGGCACAAAGTAGCAACTTCTACAAGTTTTGCTTTTATGTGTATTTACTTAATTCTTATCTTTACTAATCTTGGGAATTTATAGCAAGATATCAAATGCAAATGCTTTATCCTGTTTTCAGTAATAGGAAGTTTTTAATTTTTTTCTAAATTTTCAAGTAATTCAGTAAGTATTATCCATACCATTGTTCTAAAAATTTTCCCTTTTTCCTTTTCTAGTTTTTTTATTTGACCTAAACTTTAATCACTTATTTGCATGATGGGCTAATAATATAGACCCCTGAAAAGACCCACAATAATATGTTGAGAAATTTATAAGGAAATTACATACTTTTTTCATATTTTGATTTTTTAAATTAAAGAAAAACTATGAGATTTATTTGGAAAGTAAGTTATAATTTGTATACTTTAGGGTAGGGTTGTAGCATAGAATATGGGAGAATTAGGAGAAATTTTCTTATATGCTCCTATGTATAATGATGTATCCAGAAAAAATATAAATTTATGAGCAGTTTTCACTATTACAGTCTATGAAACCTGATGTGCATTGTGATTATTATTGCTATGAAAAAGATACTAATAGTTACCTTGTATTTTATCTTGGCAGATGGTATATTGTTCTCTGACAGATTTTCAGAAAGCCGTCTATCAAACAGTATTAGAAACAGAAGATGTGTCTTTGATACTTCAATCTTCTAAGCCTTGTACCTGCAGCAGTGGCCGAAAAAGGAGAAATTGTTGTTATAAGGTAAGCATTTCCGTACGATATCCTTACTATCTTGCTTTTGATTACAGAGTACTGTATTCTAATAGTATCAAAGTAAGTAGCAGATAAAATAACTTTTCCTCACATGGTTCTTTAGTTTTAGTAGCTGTAATTTAAGAAAAGGGAATAATTTTGCAAAAGATTTTACAATATCAAATAGTAATCACAGCAAAATACAATATTCAGTATCTTTTCAAAAAACTAGTTTTTAAAAGTAGCTCCAATTTTATATCTTCCCTTTCAACTGTTACTGGGAAGTATCCTGCTTTAATCTTGAAATTTCATTTCATTTCCAGTAAATTTCTCATTATCAATGGATAATACTTCCTCTTTGATAGCAGGCTTAAAATATTCTGATCTGAGAGTGAATGTTAATTTAAAAGAAATCAGTACAGTAAAGTATTTTATTTTTATTTGGAAACAAATATTCATTTATGCTTTTTTAAAAAAATCTATGTATTTCCTGCCCTTTTTTCACCTTGCTACTTTATTATCGACTCATATCCACATGCATAGAGGGACCATAAGTAAATATTTATCTAGATTGGTATTTATTCCATATCTCATTTATTTTGCTGACTTTAACCACTTCACATTTTTGTAATAGCACAGTTTCCTAGAAAACTGGAATGGGTGAGCGGAGAGAGTAAAGGCTTCTATGTAACACCATCACCACACTGTAGAGTTTTATGACCAGGAACCTCTTATGGCAGCATTTCTATCACTGTGTATACTTCCTGGAATGAGGACTTTCTCCCCTCTTTTATTAAAAACATCATTGTGTATGTTTCACCAAAACTACGATTCCACATTAGTGATTCATGGATATTTTGTCTATCAGTTGACCATTATTTTCTCAGAGCGTATGGTGCCAATAGTAACCGGATAATAAGTATTATTGTAAGTGGCATATTTTGTGATATAAGTAGTTACATAGCCATGTTAGTCCCTTGCTTATTTTTATTTTCTGTACTTTTCTGGTTACAGACCAATTCACATGGCGAAACAGTGAAAACCTTGTATTTCAGTTACCTTGCAGTCCTTCAGAAGGTAGCTAACCATGTTGCATTACTGCAGGCTGCTAGCACCTCCAAACAACAGGTTTGGGTTGACTTTTTAAGTTTCTTTGTGATGCTATTTGGTATAAGTATTCTATATTTGGTATAAAATTTCTTAGCCAAATACCCTTAAGTTATTTTTGTATGAAATTTAAGAGGTAACTGACTTGCTTGTTTTTTTAATTTAGGTGTCAAAGAAGTATATGCACTTAAAATTTTAATCAAAGTGAGAAAAGTTAACCTTAAATTAAAATAACTTTTTTATGCCTCTGATAATGTTGATATATTTATTTTCCTAACATCTTTTGATATAATTACTAATTAAAGATATTTGATGAGTCAGTCCTAATTCCACTAATAATGTGTCTAATTACATTTATCTTATCTACTGGATTAAAATGAGGATTTATAATAATCTGTATATTAAATATTAGGAGTGCTTCCCAAACTAGCAAAAATCAGTAATTTCAAAATTTAGGCATACATGCAGTCGTTTACTTTAGTCATTTCAATTGTGTCTTATTCTAAAGCACAATGTAAATAAAAAAGATCTTTTTAAAACTTCTTTATATAATGATTTTACATTTTCTTTTTGTGTGATAGGCTTGAGGCTGTTCAAATGTAATTTTAAAAGACTGCTCTTTGGGAAGTATTCAGTTCCTTATTTTGGAAATCTTTAAAAAAAGTTAACAGCAAAATTAATAGCTATATCACTATCTCAGAACTCATCAAAGCCATATATGATTAACATATCACTTTAAGGTTTTCTGAATTAGAAAAGGTAAAATCTTCAACCTAGGAAGGAATGTATATTCCTTCTAAATAGATTTTTTTCTTAAATGATTTCAATTTATACAGGTTTAAATTGTGTTGAGATTTCTTTTCTCCTACCTTTTCCCCTTAAGGAAACACTTATCAAGAAGATATGTGATCAGGTATTTTCCAGATTCCCAGATTTTGTGCAGAAAAGCAAAGAAGCAGCCTTTGAAACACTTTCTGACCCAAAATACAGTGGAAAAATGAAGGTAAGTATTCTTCTTTCAGTTTGCATACATGCAAGGATGATATACAATATATTTATCAAATGGTATGACAGGGACACCAATTTATCAGAACAGATGCCCAATCATTCAGAAGAGATAGTGACCAAAGACAACTGGTATAATTGTATCAGCTCACTACGAACCCTGCGTATGATAGATTTCTCAGTTAGTAGTAGTTATATCAAGTGTACTTCAAACTTTCCTTATTGATGTATTGGATTCATGCCCTGTTAAAAATGTATGCTGTCACCACATATATAATATCTTGTCTTCAAATGTTTAAGAAAGTAATCTACCAGAAATAAAAATGTTAATGCCAAATAAGAGGATGAGGATAGCCAGTAGTTCCAAATTTGAGAAAGGAACTAACTACTTGAAGAGTTCAAGGTGGACAGGGCCTCTATGTCTAGACCGAATTTTCTGGCTCTTGTTTTTACTTGCCGACCTAGATTGTAAGGTTGCTAAATCTCATTTGTGGCAAGTGGACATTTGCTGTATACCAGAAAACTGACCTGTTGGTGCTGCTCTTGATGGTGTATTACTGAGGGAGGGGTGTGAAAAGTAAGGCTAGGTTCTCCAAACATATCCAGGCCTTTGGGCATTTCTTGTGACAGCTGTGTGAAATACAGCTTCAAGCCACCTTGCAATAGAATTTGTTTGTTTAACCCTTTAATAACTATCAAGAAACTATTTATGGATTCAGATTTTTACAGAACAATTCCCAATTATTATGTTTTAATTAAGAAAAAATAAATTATTTCTTTTGGCAAAAAATAAAAAGGAAGTAATTTAAAATAGTCAGGTTTTTTTCCCCTTAAAATGCACGTATTCTTAAAACATAATGTACATAAGCACAGAATAGTTTAGTTTGCTTGCACGTCTAAATTCAATGAAATAAAATAAAAGCTAGGAAGAGTACCTTAAAAACTTGTGTATTTTTTTTACTGAGATGTAATTGACATCTGACATTGTATTAGTTTTAAGTGTATAATATAATGATTCGATATATATATGTGTATATTGAGAAATGACTGCCCCATTAAGTTTAGTTAACATTCATCACAATACATATTTACAATGTTTTTTCTTGGGCTGAGAACTTTTAATATTAGCCACTTTCAGGTATCAATGTAGTATTGTTAACTATAGTTACCATACTGTACGTTACATCCCCAAGAACTTATTTGTCTTATAACTGGAAATTTGCACCTTTTGACCACCTTCACCCATTTTACCCACTCCCCACTCCCTGCTTCTGACTACCACTAATCTGTTCTCTGTACCTATGAAGGTTTTTTCTTTTTAGATTCCACTAAGTAGGATCATACTGTAATTGTCTTTCTCTCTCTGACTTATTTCACCTAGCACAGTGCCCTCAAGGTCTAACCATGTTGCCACAATGGCAGGATTTCCTTCTTTTTCGTGGCTGAATAATATTCCTTGTGTATTTTACACACACACACACACACACACACACACACACACACATATATGTATCACCTTTTCTTTATCCATTCAGTTGTCAATGGACATTTATATTGTTTCCATAGTTTGTCTATTGTAAATAATACTACAGTGAATCTGGGGAGGTGCAGATATCTTTTCAAGATTGGTTTCATTCTTTTGCACATGGCTGTCCAGTTTTCCTAGCACTATTTATTGAAGAGAGCCTTTCCCCATTGTATATTCTTGTCTCCTTTGTTGTAAATTAAATGACCATATATGCACAGTTTATTTCTGGGCTCTCTATTTTGTTCCATTGATCTATTTGTCTGTTTTATGCCAATATCATACTGTTTTGATTATTTTGGCTTTATGATATAGTTTGAAATCAGAAAGTGTGGTGCTTCCACCTTTGTTCATCTTTCTCAGGATTGCTTTGGCTTTTTGGAGTTTTTTGTGGTTTCATACGAATTTTAGGATTGTTTTTTTCTACTTCTGTGAAAATCATCATTGGAATTTTGATAAGGATTGCACTGAATCTATAGATTGCTTTGGGTAGTATGAACATTTTAACAATATTCTTCCAATCCATGAGCGTGGAATATCTTTCCATTAATTTGTATCTTATTCAGTTTCTTTCATCAGTGTCGTATAGTTTTCAGTGTACAGATCTTTCACCTCCTTAGTTAAATTCATTACTAGTTATTTTACTTTTTTTGATGTAAATGTAAATGGGATTCTAATTCCACTTTCTGATAGTTCTTTATTAATCTACAAAAATGCAGCTGAGTTTTGTATATTAATTTTGTATCTTGCAACTTTACTGAATTTATATATTCTGACTTTTTTTGGTGGAGTCTTTAAGGTTTTCTGTATATAATCTCATATCACCTGCAAATAGTGACAGTTTTACTTTTCCTTTCTGATTTGGATGCCTTTTTTCTTCTTGCATAATTGCTCTGGACTTCCAGTACAATAAAAGTGGCAAGAGTGAACATCCTTGTTTTGTTCCTAATCTTTGAGGAAAAGCTTTCAGTTTTTCATCATTAAGTATGATATTAGTGTGGGCTTATCATATATAACCTTTATTATGTTGAGGTATGTTCCCTCTATGCTCACTTTGTAAAAATTGTGTATTTTTAAAATAAATAAGTTTGTGTTAGAGAGAACAGCCTATGATTTATTATCACAGCAAATAATTCAAATCTAACAATATTTCCTAACAATAATATTTTTGTCATCCATATTGACTTTTATTTAATTATTTTTAAATTGAGAAATGTAAAAAGCCCAGTTAGTTTAGAACTGAGCACTTATAATCCTATAATTTAAGCCAATAGAATATTTCCAGAAATCATGGCCTTCTCTGAAAACTTCATTATTCATGGCTATTTATTTAAATTTTATTCATTGTGATTCTTCACTAAAAATTTACCACTCTTGAAATTAAATGGAATTTTATTACTCTGTACTTTATATTCTTATATATCCATTAACTATATGATTTAAAACATACTGTTAGAGTTACTTATTTAGGAATAACAGTGTTTGATTAAGATAATTATTACATTTATTTTTATTATGATTTTTAGAAGGGAATTATTTCCAGAGGCTGGGTGTGTGTCTATATGAGAAGGAAGCCTGTACTTTACTTGTTTTGTGGGAGAACACCAATAAAACAGAGACTGATGGTAGTAAGCTAGGGATATGTTTTCAAGACTGTGTTTCATCATTTGATTAGCAACATCATCTCATGATCTAGTAATACAAAACTTACAGGCTTATAATGGAATTATTTCCTGTGGGGTTAAGAACTCCAAATTGCATGTACTTCTTGAATTCAGGTGATAAACGATCCTAGATCTGCTTCTTTTATTATATTTTAGCTGGCAACTGCAGTTTATTTGTGGACATAATACCTACTGTACCCATCATAGCCTCAAAGCTATACTTATGAACTCCAGCTCTTTCTCTTAAGTGCCAAGGTCGTTTTTGACCTCAACTACTATTCAAGGGGATGGGCACAAAGTTGCACTCATTCCCCTGATGAGAAGCCTCATTTTCCCTTTAATTCCCTTGGGAAATGCCACAGAGTCTTATTGTGGAGGGTGGAAACAAGACTAGGAAACCCAATTTAGTGCTGTTGGAATCATACAAGGGTCATGTTCATCTCTAGGCCTGACTAATTTGAGAAAAATTAGATCTAAGATTCATTAGCTGTGAACATCCTCAAATTTAGGATTCCCTTACAGGTGGATTGTCTTGTTCTGTGGAGGACAACTGAGTGACAAAACATTGGGTCTGTATTATTAAGACTCCAACTATAGTGACCACACTGTTATTTCTGAAATTTTTAGCTTATAGTTATTCATTTAACTAGTAAGGTTTTTTTGGGGGGTTTTTTGTTTATTAACTAGCCTAATAAAGACCTTCAGTTCAAAAACATTCACTTTCCTTATTACTGTTTTTTGCTTTTACTATAAAATGTTCAAGAATACCTGAAATTGTAATAGGTATGATACCCTCAAACAATCAGAGTGGATTTCTGTGCATCATATCCTTGTCTTAAAATGTTAATGTCTGTAAGAGAATGATAAGACAAGCCACAAACTGGTAGGAATTTATTTGCAAAACAATAAGGGACTGGTATCTAAAATATACAAGGAACTCTTAAAACTCAACAATAAGAAAATAAACAATACAATTTAAAATACAGAAAAGATCTGAACAGATATTTCACCAGAGAAGATATACAGATGACAAATAAGCATATGAAAAAATTCCCAACATCACATGTCATTAGGGAATTACGAATTAAAACGAGATATCACTAGACACCTATGGCTAAATTCAAAACACTGACAACACGCAATAGGAACTCTTATTGCTGGTGAGAATGCAGAGTGGTACAGCCACTTTGGAAGACAGTTTGGCAGTTTCTTACAAAGCTAAGCATATTCTTACCACACGATCCACTAATCATGCTCCTTGGTATTTACCCAAATTAGTTTAAAACTTATGTCTGCATAAGAGCCTGTACACAGATGGTTATGGCAACTTCGTTTGTAATTGCCCAAACTTAGAAGCAACCAAGATGTCCTTCAATAGGTGGATGGATAGACAAACTGTGGTACCTCCAGGCAATGGAAAATTATTCAACAATAGAAAGAAACAGGATATCAAGCGACAAAAAGACACAGAGGCACGTTGAATGCATATTGCTAAGTGAAAGAGCCAGTCATACATACTGTATGATTCCAACTATATGACATTCTGGAAAAGGCAAAACTATAGAGAAACAAATCAGTGGTTGCAAGGGATTTACAGGGAGGGAAGAATAGATGGAGAATAGGGAACTTTTAGGACAGTGAAACTATTCTGTATAATAATGTAGTCATGGATGCATGTCACTATATATTTGTTAGGACCCATAGAACTGTACAACACAAGTGAACCCTAATGTAAACTATGAACTTTAATTAATAATAATTCATCAGTATTTATTCATCAGCCAAATATATCATCCTAATGCAATATGTTAATAATAAGGGAAACTGTTCAGGGAAGAGGCTGAAGTGGGGGGAGGAAGGGAGGGAATCTGGGAGTTCTCTGTATACTCAGTTCTTCTGTAAATCTAAAATTGCTCTAAAATATATTAATTTTAAAATGTTAATGAATTATGTGAAATTCAAATGCACATGCTTTATTCAGTTATTTTATTAAAAAATAAAGCTAATACAATTAAAATTTACTTTATATGTTCTCCAAGTATCAATGTTTACCTGATCTGTGACATTTTAATTTACCATTTGCTTGGTTGTCTGAGTAGCATTTTTTTTTTTTTCAACTCCACAGCTTTTTTTTTTTGAGATTGTTGCGTAGAGGTCAGAGTTAGCACAATGTCTTTTCTTGCTCAACTATTAAGAATTTTATGTTGAGTATAAATTTTTTTATTTAAAAGTTTAAATGTTTATCATTTAATAAATAAAATTAGTTGTTTATTGTATAGTTCAGTAAAACCTTATACTTAGTACAGAAAATTCCTTTTCTTTCCTTTGTGGTTTGCTTTTCCACAGTGTTCTGGAGCTGTCATTGCCAGAGTGGAAATGCCTTTTTAAAAATAACAGTACTACTCTCATACACAGGTTTTGGATTATTTGTTTCCTTCCTAAAAGCGCTGCATATGGGGGCAAATTATTGGCATTTTGAGGTCAAAATCAAATCTGGAATTCAGGGCTTACTGTAAATAGAGAAACGGGAGAAAATGAGGAGAGGTGTATATCTGACTGATTATTCTGAGAAAATAAATATCAGAACTTTTAGAACCTAGGTGAAATTAAACACATTTTATTATATCTATCTAGAGAAAACTTAAATACTTCCTAAAAGGAATGCTGCTCTGTAATTTAGTTTCTGAACATATTGTAAGTATAAATAAAGTGTATTTTGGAAATTAAATTAATCCATTTAAATGCATCCCATAATCTAAAATGCTTCCTTTTTATTAAAACCAGATGAGATGAAATAAAAGTCTTTGAGAACTTTACCTCATTATTAACAATATGATGATGAATTTCATGTAATATCTAATACTTTATTTCTCTAACTTGGAAAATATGAAGGGAATTATAAAAGATAACTGAAATTATATTGTATGAAAGTAATTTTTAAGAAAATTTCAAGTGATGTTTATATGTATATAGTATACTTTTTGTTGAAACTGGTTCACTGATGTTCTCTGGTTCCCTTCCAGGTCCTTCAGCAGCTTTTAAACCATTGTAGGCAAAACAAAGATAAAGTTCTTCTTTTCTCCTTTTCCACCAAGGTGAGTTTTGTCTGAAGCATATTCTTGATTGGCTCAACCCTAATTCCTGAGGCATAAAGTCTAAGAGATAAAACAGCATCCAGCCACATTTACTATCTTATGTATCTTCTGTAGGAAATGGTAATGAGGTAAGAAATTTTAAGAGATACTAAAATTTCAATTATATCAGAGTTGCTTACTGTCAAATAGCAAACTCAAAGATAGATTTCTAATTCTCTGTTGATGTTTTTGTTAATAATTAAAGTGTTCTTTAAGACATTTAAGAAATTTTAGAATGTGGAAAATAGCAAAAATAATGTAATATATTTACATAAATGAGTTAGCCAATACTTTTCTTTTTATTCCGTTTTAGTTTAAAAAACTAAAAATTGATTTTTTTCCCCTGAAAGATTGATTTTTTCTTTTTTTAAAACAAAGGTTGCTGAACACTAAAGTCAGTTTCAGTATAATGGGAAGATATATGTGAGTCAGAAATTAGAAAAATATTTGTTGCTCTTGTAATTATAAGAAATTGTGACCAGCAATATTAATACTTAGTAAAGCTCATCTCTATAATGGTATGAAACTTATTAAACCATGAATTTGTCTTTGCACGTCTCTGTATCTTTCCTTTAGTTGCTTGATGTGCTGCAGCAATACTGTATGGCATCTGGGCTTGATTACCGACGACTTGATGGAAATACAAAATCAGAGGAAAGAATCAAGATTGTGAAAGAGTTCAACAGTACACAAGATGTTAACATTTGCCTTGTCTCCACAATGTAAGAAAATAAAATTTGATAACTTGATTTTTATCTAATTGCTTTTAAGATTTAAGGTAATCTTTAAACTATTACTGGATTTTCAGTGGTTATGCTTGTATTGCTTTGTTTCATTTAGCTTTAAGAAGAAGAAACAAAAATGCTGTTAATTTTGACTGAAATAACAATATCTTGAGTTTTATCTAAACTTTTCTCTCAGTTCCCTTATCACTGAATTCTCTTTATATGTCTGGCTTTATTTTTTTTTTATTTTTATTTTTTGCGGTATGCGGGCCTCTCACTGTTGTGGCGTCTCCCGTTGCAGAGCACAGGCTCCGGATGCACAGGCTTAGTGGCCATGGCTTACGGGCCTAGCCGCTCTGCGGCATGCGGGATCCTCCTGGACCGGGGCACGAACCCGCGTCCCCTGCCAATGCAGGCGGACTCTCAACCACTGTGCCACCAGGGAAGCCCTGGCTTTATTTTTTTTAAATCCAAAAAATGGATGTTTCCTCAGAAATTTTCTGTACTGTTTTGACTCATGTCTTGTGGTTAGAGCAATCAGACTTAATTGCATAATCAAGTTATTAATCAAATAGCTGAGAATGATAGGTAGCAGTGGTTTTCGAACTGTGATCAAGGAGCTCTTGAGAACCCACAGTGCTTAGTGGGCCAGGAGTTTCCCTCCTCTGTCTCTACCTGGTCTCAAGCAGAGCAGCTCAACATTTATAGGTTTTATAAAAGTTAAATCAGTTCTAACACCTATTTGTGAATCTCTCAATAAACTTTTTAAGAAATACACTCACTTTAAAGAAAGATTTGATATAAACACCTAAGATTAATCCCTTTTGGGGGGTAACAAATCTGTAACTTTCAACATCTAATGTAATAAGTATTTTATAGATGTGCTTCCACTATCTTTCAAAAAGAATTTCAAAGGACTTTTATTTATTTATTTATTTATTTATTTTAAATTGAAGTATAGTTGACTTACAGTGTCATTTGTATTAGTTTCAAGTGTACAGCACAATGATTCAGTTATATATATACATGTGTGTGTGTGTGTGTGTGTGTGTGTGTGTGTGTGTATATATATATATATATATTCTTTTTCAGATTCTTTTCTCTTAGAGGTTATTACAAAATACTGAGTATAGTTCCCTGTGCTATAGAGTAGATCCCTGTTGGTTATGTGTCTTATCTCTAGTAGTGTATATATGTTAATCCCATTGTCCATCGTCTTAATATATCCGTCCCCTCCCTTTCTCTGTGAGTCTCTTTCTATTTTGGAAAGTTCATTTGTATCTTTTTTTTTTTTTTTTTAGATTCCACATGTAAGTGATATCATATGATATTTATCTTTCTCTGTCTGGCTTACTTCACTTAGTATGATAATGTCAAGGTCCATCCATGTTGCTCTAAATGGCAGTATTTCATTCTTTTTTATCGCTGAGTAATATTCCATTGTGTGTGTATATTATATATATATATACCACATCTTTATCCATTCATCTGTTGATGGACAGGTAAGCTGCTTCCATTTCTTGGTTATTGTAAATAGTGCTGCAGTTAACACTGGGGTGCATGTATCTTTTCAAATTATAGTTTTCTCTAGATATATGCCCAGGAGTGAGATTGCAGGATCATATGGTAGCTCTATTTTAGTTTCTTAAGAAACCTCCATACTGTTTTCCATAGTGGCTGTACCAATTTACATTCCCACCAACGGTGTAGGAGGGTTTCCTTTTTTCCATGCCCTCTCCAGCATTTATTATTTGTAGACTTTTTGATGATGGCCATTCTGACTGGAGTGAGGTGATACTTCATTGTAGTTTCGATTTGCATTTCTCTAGTAATTAGTGATGTTGAGCATTTTTTCATGTGACTGTTGGCCATCTGTATGTCCTCTTTGGAGAAATGTCTGTATAGATCTTCTGCCCATTTTTTGATTGGGTTGTTTTTTGATATTGAGCTGTATAAGCTGTTTGTATATTTTAGAAAGTAATCTCAGGGGACTTTTAAAATAAACATATAAAATACAAAAAATGGAAAACTAAGTCAAAATAAAAATTACTTTGGGAACTCTCTGGCAGTCCAGTGGTTAAGACTTGGCACTTTCATTGTCATGGTCTGGGTTCAATCCCTGGTCAGGGAACTAAGGTCCCACATGCTGCACGGCGTGGTAAAAAAAAAAGAAAATAAGAAAAAAGAAAAAAGAATTACTTAAAATGAGGAATCAAGTGTTATATATGATGAGTGAGCTACTTAACTGTTGAGCACTAAAGTTCTTGAATTCTTGCAACTAAGGCCCAAGCAGAGAAGCTCTAGATTTCCATTTTCCTGTGAATGAATTCAAGAAGTAATTTCACACATAAGTCCTTAAATACAAAGTATTAAATGACATAGAATCCTGTCTTGAGCTAAGTTTTATAAGACACACATAAGCATTCTTATTTTTTGAATAATGTTTTTTTAAAGTAATATCTGCAAATCAATCAATGTGATATACCACATTAACACATTGAAGAATAAAAATCATATGGTCATCTCAATAGATGAAGAAAGAGTTTGACAAAATTCAACATCCATTTACCATAAAAACTCTCAGCAAAGTGGGTATACAGGGAACATACATCAACATAATAAAAAGGCCATATATGAAAAACCCACAGCTAATAATATACTCAATGGTAAAAAGCTGAAAACTTTTCCTATAAGGTCAGGAACAAAAGAAGGATGCCCAGTTCTCACCAATTCTATATAACATGGTACAGTGATTCCTAGCCTCAGTAATCAGATAAGAAAGATTAAAAGGCATACAAATTGGAACAGAAGAAGCGAAATTGTCAGTATTTGCAGATGTCATGATTCTACATATAGAAAACCCTAAAGACACTACCAAAAAACTATTAGAACTAATAAATAAATTCAGTAAAGTTGCAGGACACAAAATTAACATACAGAAATTTGTTGCATTACTATACCAAATAACGAACTATCAGAGAAATTAAGGAAACAATTTTATTTACAGTTGTGTCAAAAAGAACATAATAACTAGGAATAATTTTAACTAAGGAGGTAAAAGATATGTACACTGAAAACTATAACACAAATATGAAAGAAATTGAAGACAACACAAATAAATGTAAAGGTATACCATGTTAATGGATTGGAAGAATTAACATTGTTAAAATGTCCATATAACCCAAAGCAATCTTCATATTCAATACAATCCCTATCAAAATACCCATGACATTTTTCACAGAACAGATAGTCCTAAAATTTGTATGGAACCACAAAAGATCCCAAATAGCCAAAGCAGCTTGAGAAAGAAGAACGAAACTAGAGGTGTTATGCTTCCTGATTTCAGAATCAAATGTCTGGTACACAAAGCTATAATAATCAAACAACATGGTACTGGTACAAAACCAGACACATGGATCAATGGAACAGAGTAGAGAGCGCAGAAATAAACCCACACTTACATGGTCAATTAATCTATGACAAAGGAGCCAAGAATATACAGTGGGGAACAGACAGTCTCTTCAAAAATGATATTGAGCAAATTGGACAGATACATGAAAAAGAATGAAAGTAGACCGTTTTCTAACCCCACATGCAAAAATAAGCTCAAAGTGGATTAAACTTTTAATGTTAGACCTGAAACCATGAAAGTCCTGGAAGAAAATATAAGTAGTACACTATTGGACATCGATCTTAGTAATATTTTTTGGATCTGTCTGGGCAAGGACAACAAGAGCAAGAATAAACAAATGTGACTACATCAAACTAAAGAGCTTTGGCACAGTGAAGGAAACCATCAATGAAATGAAAAGGCAACCTACTGAATAGGAAAAGATAACTGTAAATGATATGTTCAATAAGGGGTTAATATTCTAAATATATAAGGAACTCGTAAAACTCAATATCAAAAAAAACAATCCAATTAAGAAATCAGCAGAGGACCTGAATAGACATTTTCAAAGAAGACATACAGATGTCCAGCAGGCACATGAAAAGGTGCTTAACATCACTAATCTTCAGGGAAATGCAGATCAAATCAAAAAGAGGTTATCACCTCATGTCTGTTATCAAAAAGACAAGAAATAACAAGTATTGGTGAGGATGTGGGGAGAAGGGAACCATTGTGCACTGTTGGTGGGAATGTAAACTGATACAGTTGCTATGGAAACCAGTATGGAGGTTCCTCAAAAAATTAAAAATAGAACTGTCACACAATCTAGCAATTCCACTTCTGGACATTTATCTGAAGAAAATGCAAAACACTAATTTGAATAGATATATGTATCTCAATGTTCATTACAGCAGTATTTAGAATAGCTAAGATATGGAAGCAACCTAAGTGTCCATTGATAAATGAAGTGGATAAAGATTACACACACACACACACACACACACACATATATATACAATGGAATATTACTTAGCCATAAAAAGAATGAAATCTTGCCATTTGTGACAACATGGATGGACCTAGAGGTATAATCTAAGTGAAATAAGATGGAGAAAGACTAGTACCATATGATTTCACTTATACGTGGTATCTAAAAGACAAAACAAAAGAACAAACATAGCAAAACAGAAACAGACTCATAGATACAGAGAACAAGCTAGTGGTTGCCAGGGGGGAAGGGGTGAGATAGGTGAAGGAGTTTGAAAGGTACAAAATAAAGAAGTCATGGCGATGCAATGTATAGCATAGGAATATATTCAATTTTTTAAAAAGTCTTATTTATATGTTTCAAATCTAGCTGATCAGTTTTACATATATTTCATTTTTTATGGTTTCTAGCTTTTTTATTTCTTTAGTAATTTTAGTCATTTTTAAAAATATCTTTTTGAATGGCATTTTTGCTCTATTAACTCCTGTGCTTGGGGGGTGCTAATCCTTCTATTTGTTCTTCACTCTGGCTTTTGCTTATGGTAGATGGTTTCTTCACACATTTTGTAATTTTTTATTTTGAGCTTATCTTCAGTGGGGCTTCTTTCCTCTGTGGAAATCCTTTGGAGACTGGTTGTAGGAGTTCTCCGTTACTGTGATTTTACTTTGACTTCTTTGTTAGGCATCCCAAGCAGGACAAGAGAAGTTTTGGATTCCTGTTTCCCTATGACTGAATTCAAAGAGTGATTTGTTACCGAAGTCCTTACATTTGTTACATAAAGAACCTTGCAAGACATAATAAATCCATTCTTTAGCTATGTTTTTCAAAAGACATATGCTCAGTTTTTGTTTTGTTTTCCTTGTTTTGCAAAAATTTATATTTAATTTCTAGGTGTTGAAACAAAAGAGTTTCACACTGGCTCAGTCCATCATTTTTGCCAGAATCCTAATTCTTCATTATCTTTTAGTTTATCAGCTTTAAACAGCTTGGACACTTTGTTATGTTAGAGGAGGATTTAGTTTACTTACACTCCTCCCTCCCCATTTTCCACACACTCTTTACTATTTTTATTTTTATTATTTGTCTATAAATTACTTTTTTAACCTGAAATAATATACTTCAATCTTTGATTTTTAGTCCAGTAACTTTCTACAGTATCTTTTAAGTACTTGTAATGTGTAGTATTAGCATTAGCACACATCCACCCTTTCTTCTACTTTTGTCACATCATCTGTCAGCTTTTTTTTTTTTTTTTTTTTTTTTGCGGTACGCAGGCCTTTCACTGTTGTGGCCTCTCCATTTGCGGAGCACAGGCTCTGGACGCACAGGCTCAGCGGCCATGGCTCACGGGCCCAGCCACTCTGCGGCATGTGGGATCTTCCCGGACTGGGGCATGAACCTGTGTCCCCTGCATCGGCAGGCGGATTCTCAACCACTGTGCCACCAGGGAAGCCCTCGTCTGTCAGCTATTTTAACAAATAACTTTGTACGCCAGAATATATAGAAAGTAAATTTTATGTTTCTTTGAATATCAGCAAATGTCTTTTATGTGCTCTGTCACTTGCTACTTTGGCCAACTGTAGAATTCTAGATTGAAAATAATTTCCTCTCAGATCTTTGTGGTATTACAACATTGTTTTCTGGTATTTAGTGTTGTTGAATTTTTGTCTATTGCCAATCTGATTCTCCTTCCTCTTTGTGAACTCACAAGAGTTTCTCTTCATCTGTTGTATTCTGAAATTTCACAGTGATATTTGAGTCTTGGTCTGGGGTTTTAGTTCATTTATTTTGCAGGGCATAATCCGAGGGCTTGTATTTTTCAACTCTGGAAAATTCTCTTTGATTATTTCTTTGACAATGGCTTCTCTTCCATTTCCTTTGGTATTTCTCTCAGACACTAGGTTATCTGATTTTAGGGCTCCTACAATGATTCTTTTTTTTTTTCCGGCCGCACTATGCAGCTCGTGGGATCTTAGTTCCCCGACCAGGGATTGAACCCAGGCCCTTTGCTGTGAAAGCTCGGAGTCCTTACCACTGAACCGCCAGGGAATTCCCTACAATGATTCATTAAACCTCTGAACTTGGACTCTTACTTCATATTTTTATCTTTTTTGCTCTATATTCTGAAAAATGTCATTTTCTGATGTTATTATTTTATTTTAAATAACTGATTTTGTCTTTTTTTTTTAAGCCCTTGTTCTCTGAATTATCTTTATTCTGAAATGTCAACACCTTAAAGCTTTGCTTTCCATAATCATCTCATTCAATTAATTAAGGAAGGGTTATCTGGCATTTTTCCTTGGGTTGGGATTTTTATTGTAATCACTGAATTTATAAATGACTTTGGAGAAAAGTGACATTTTAATGCTATCGAACCTTCCTATCTACGAACATGGTATCTCTTATATTTAGGTTTCTCAGAAGTATTTGTTCAAGTGACTACTTCATTCGACCTTTTATAATAGTTAATACATAACAGTAAAATTTAATTCATTGACAGAATTTTTTTGTGGAATATTAAGATATGGTTAAAATATATTTTTTTACATATTTATTGACACAAAATAGAATGTGGAAGACCTAAGGAATGAATAGCCTGCATGTTTATTAGCAATCTATCTTAATACCATTCTTCAGCTTGAACAGGGCTATAGTCTAAATATTTTATTGCTTAAGGAGTAAGCCTTTGCTGTTATCCATATGAGAGGAGTGATACGTTTGAAAGTTTATGATTCTGAGTTGTATTATCGTCAAATAGAGAATCATCTCATCTCTAGAGATAGAGTTTAGAGATTATTTTTTTCTTTAAAAGAAACATTGCCTCTGCTTTAACTCGGGCAGTCTTAAGTTGTAACTTCAGAATATCTTTGAAGATTGTTACCTCAAGTGGTGACCTTCCTGTGACTCATTTAGGGCATCTGAAATAAATTCATGCATATCTTACTGACAAGAAGCTAACTGAACAGTTGACTAGACTTACTTTTGGTGTTAAGTGTTAGAAAATATTTCTTGATTTCCAATTTTATTTTGATATAACTGGTTGATTTTTCACATAACTAGTCTAATTATATAATCTTATGAACCTTGTTTCTTCAGAATTTTCCCCATCACCATAGTAGGCAGATAAACTTCTAACTTCTCTTCTACTTGTTGGGTATCTAAATCCCACCCACTTCCGTAATTTACCCATTTTTTAAATCCTTTCCCAAACTTCCTCTTTATCCCACCTAACTTCTTTCTTTGAGTTTAAGTCTCTGTGACATCTTTATGCTGTTGCCTCTAATAAATAATTTTCCAAAGGAGAAAATTCAATTTCTATTGAATATTGAACAAGTCAGGATACTTGGGTTTGAATCCAGACACTGGCCACCTCAGAGACCTTGAGCAAGTTAATCGGTATTTCAGATTCTTGATTTTCTCATCTGTGAAATGAGAATAATAGTTAGCTCATAGAGCTGTGTTGAGGATGAAAGAATAGAATATATGAAAATATCTTGCACATTCCTGGTATATAGTAGATGCTCAATAAATGTTAATTTTTTTCTATTTTGATAAAAACTGTATAAGAGAAGATTATTAACATTTTCCCTCCCTGGATGGTTAGTATCTAGTGTAAAGCATTATCGAAGTGTGAGTTACATGATGGTCTAAGCATCTGAAAAGGGAAAATCAGCAAGAGAAAGCCTCAGTAAAGGCTTTGAAGGTTGAGATTAGAAAAACGAAGAAAATGATTTTATTATTGGATTTTAATTTTACCTTCCCTTTAAAAAATACAAAATTTTATCATTATTATATAATAAAATAATTATTAAGTGTATGGTGTTTAGACCCAGAAAATTCAAAACATGAGAAGATAACAGTTATTTTTAGGTAAAATCTAATATGCTATGCAGGTAGCTGAAATCTTTAACTCAGTAGACAAGCATTTTATATATTCAGTTTTGCTAAAAGATACATTTAGAAAAGATATCTTTAGAAATAAACTTCATTCCAAAATGAATTATTTGTATTCTGACATGTTTTGACTGATAGAAAAATGAATCTATCAAATCCATTAAGCAATATCATATTTTAAAAACTGTCAAAATATACATATATCTTTCGTGGTTTCTTTTCATTGTATCTTTTAACCACAGGTCAATTAAATGAAGATAAAGCTTTGGCTTTCCAAAGAATTGAGGGGTTTTAAACAGGAATGGCATACTTAGTTTTCTATATTCTGTGCTTAGAATTATTTTATGTAATGTGGGGATGGATTTAAGGTCTGAGGTAAGGGAAGACAGGAAGCCACTGAAGTAATACATACAGGTGTGACATAAAAGCTTGACCTAGGGCAAGTGAAAATAGGAATGGAGAAAGGACTCATGAAAAAAACATTTTTGAGGTAAATTTGACAGGACTGGATATTGGTTGACTTTTTAGTTGTTTTATTTTATCTTTCCTCTAAGTCTGTTGGTGACAAATTCTCTTAGTTTTCCTTAATCTGAGAATGTCATGATTCCCCTTTCATTCCTGAAGGATATTCTTGCTGGATATAGAATTCTGGGTTGATAGTTCTTTGAGTACTTGAAAATGTACTGCTTCCTCCTCGCCACCTTGGTTTCTAATGAGAAATCCACTGTCATTTGATGTTTCCTTAAAAGTTGTGTATCATTTCTCTCTGACTGCTTTCAAGAGTTTAATTATGCTGTATTTTAGCATAGGTTTCTTTGGGTTTATCATTCTGGGAGTTCATGCAACTTTCTGCATTCTGTAAGTTTATCTCTTTTCCCAAATTTGGGAAGTTTTCAGCTATATTTCTTTCAATATTGTTTCAGTCTCACTCTCTCTTTTCTCCCAGGACTACAATGATAGAAGTGTTAGCTCTTCTGTTACTGTCCCTCAGGCCTCTAAGAATGTGGTTTTATTTTTCAGTATATTTTCTTTCTGTTGTTCAGATTGGGTAAATATCAATAATATTGAACTGCTCTTATGTTTATTGATTCTATCATCTGTCATCTCCACTGTACTATCAAGTCCATCCAGCAAGTTTTGTAATTCAGTAATTTTTCAATTCTAAAATTTTCATTTGGTATCCTCTCTTTCTTTGCTGAGACTTTCTATTTTTAATTGTTTCAAGCATATTTGTAATTATTTTTTGAAGCATTTTTATTGTGGCTGCATTAAAATCCTTGTCAGATAATTCCAACATCTGCTTCTTTGCAGTGTTGTCGTATGTTAATTGTCTTTTCTTATAGAAATTGAGATTTTCCTAGACCTTGGTAAGACTAGTAATTTTTTATTGTATGCTCGACATTTTGAGTATTATGTTATGAAACTCTGTATCTTATTTAAAACTTCTGTTTTACCCAGACACCATGCCAGCCACATGGGCTGGAAATCCGTGTCTCTTGCTTGACCTCTGTTGACACCCTGAGTTTGAGGCACTTCATTGCTATTTCTCCATGGCTTCCACCCACACTACAGAGGGACCTGGTTATAGCTGGGCAGAAATGAAAAGTTCCGGCTCCTCAATCAGTCTTCTCTGACACCACCCGAGTGAGAATGAGAGGTACCTCATTACTGTCAAAGGTGGAATTTAGTCTCCTCACTTAGCCTTTGCTGACCAGGTTAGGGTTGGAGCCACAGATTTTTTTCTGTGGTGTTTGCAAGAAAGAATAGGCTGTTCATTATCTAACATTTTTCTGTCTTAAAACTCTGTATCTTTCCTGGTTCTTTGGCTAAAGGAAGAAGGCTTTTCTTGGGGCTTTTTCGGTCTGTGACTGTTGGCTGCTGGCATTTCCAGTTCACTGGCTTCTCCAGAACCCAATCTGGGATATATTAGGCAAAAATAAAGCCAGGGAACTCACTGCCATGTCATTCCTTAGGTTTTTGTGGTCTCTAGCCAATTTGTGTTCTCTCTACCTTTCATAATCTTGTGTTTTATTTTATATATAATGCCTAGGGTTTTTAGCTGTACTTAGTGGGAGGAATAAGGAGAAGCACATTTTTTTTAAGTGTGTATATTTATTTAGCTGGAGTATACTAGCAGTTTTTAAAACTTATGTTAGGAAAATCTTCGAGAATAGTATTTGAGTATCCAAAAAAATGTAAAAACCAGCACAGCCTACTTACATGATCTCTAATGCTCAAATATCTTAGGGATATTCTAGAGTGGTACAAAAAAAATTGTTCCATAGCTGTTTTACTTGTGGCATATTGTGTTTTAATCACCTTACTTTTATAATGTTAATGTAATATTGTATTGATTTGGTTATAGAAACCTGGCATAATTGAGTTAGAAAGCAAAATTTATTTTTGCTGTTTTAATGTGCTCTTTTCTGTTTACTCCAGGGCTGGTGGACTAGGCCTCAATTTTGTTGGTGCCAATGTGGTGATATTATTTGATCCTACATGGAATCCAGCCAATGATCTTCAAGCAATTGACAGGTACAATGGTGACAAAATTTAAAGTGACCTGCAAATACTTTTAATCTAAAAATGCTCCTGAATTTTTTAGGTTGCTTACAATGTGACTGTCATTAGAAGATACGGAAGACCTTGTAAAAAAATTTTAAACTTTTATTTAAGATAACCCTGAACTTCTGAATCCAAATGACAGGCTGATAATAGCCATTAATTTTCCATTCATCTCAAAATCCCATTATTGTGACAAGATTAATTTAGAAGAAAGAATAAATCCCCAGTACTGCAGGAAAATAGAAAGGTCACTACTAGTAGATCAGAAGTTTTGAGAAACTCGTGGGAGAATTTTTATGATGAAGGAACCAGCAGAGAAAAGCAACAATCCCAAGTCAACAGGCGAGCACAGAGAAATTCAAGCATGGGTTCAGCAACTTCAGGATTTGGGAGTAGACTAAAGTACATCCTTATGGGAAATTAATTAATGTGCTGACTCTAAAACAAATTCTTCTTCCACACCTTGTACATAAAGAGGGATTAACCTATAACATGTGCTCCTTGATCAAAACTGAAAGAATCATTTCATATATTTTATAAGTAAGTGGGGAATGAGGCTGACAAAAGGTTCTTGCAGTGGATGTTTGGACCAGATCATAAAGCATTGAAACCCAGCTTTCTTATACAGTCCATTTCATCAGTGTCTTATAGTTTTCTGAGTAAAGTTCTTTTACCTCCTTAGTTAAATTTATTTCTGGATATTTTATTCTTTTTGATGTGATTGTGAATGGAATTATGTTCTTAATTTCTCTTTCTAATAGTTCATTGTTAGCATATAGAAATGCAGCAGATTTCTGTTTATTAATTTTGTATCCTGCAGCCTTACCAAATTCATTGATGAGCTCTAGTAGTTTTTTGCTGGCATCATTAGAATTTTCTATGTATAGTGTCATGTCACCTGTAAACACTGACAGTTTTACTTCTTCCTCTCTAATTTGGATACTTTTATTTCTTTTTCTTGCCTAATTGCTGTGGCAAAGACTTCTAATACTATGTTGAATAAAAGTGTCCAGAGTGGGCATTCTTCTCTTGTTCCTGATCTTAGAAATGCTCTCAATATTTCACCATTCAGTATGTTGTTAGCTCTGGACTTATCATATATGGCCTTTATTATGTTGAGGTATGTTCCCTCTGTACTCACTTTATTGAGAGTTTTTATCATAAATTGATGTTGAATTTTTTCAAAAGCTTTTTCCACATCTATTGAGATGATAATATGATTTTTATTCTTTAATGTGTTAACGTGGTATATCACATTGATTGATTGCAGAGATTGAACCATACTTGTGTCCCTGGGATAAATCTCACTTGATCATGGTGTATGATCCTTTTTTTTTTTTTTTTACTGTTTTTTCTCCATTTTCCTTTTTTTTTTTTTAATCTTTATTGGAGTATAATTGCTTTACAAGGTTGTGTTACTTTCTGCTCTATAACAAAATGAATCAGCTATACATATACATATATCCCCATATTCCCTCCCTGTTGCATCTCCCTCCCACCCTCCTTATCCTAACCCTCTAGGTGGTCACAAAGCACTGAGCTGATCTCCCTGTGCTATGCAGCTGCTTCCCACTAGCTGTGTTTTACATTTGGTAGTGTATATATGTCAGTGCCACTCTTTCACTTCTTCCCAGCTTACCCTTCCCCCTCCCCGTGTTCACAATTCCATTCTCTACGTCTGTGTCTTTTTTCATGTTTGCCCCTAGGTTCTTCAGAATCATTTTTTTGTTTTTCAGATTCCATGTATATATGTGTTGGCATACACTATTTGTTTTACTCTTTCTGACTTACTTCACTCTGTATAACAGACTCTAGATCCATCCACCTCACTACAAATAACTCATTTTTGTTTCATTTTATGGCTGAGTAATATTCCATTGTATATATGGGCCACATCTTCTTTATCCATTCATCTGTCAATGGACACTTAGGTTGCTTCCATGTCCTGGCAATTGTAAATAGTGCTGCAATGAACATTGGGGTACATGTGTTTTTTGAATTATGGTTTTCTCAGGGTATATGCCCCGTAGTGGGATTGCTGGGTCGTGTGGTAGTTCTACTTTTAGTTTCTTAAGGAATCTCCATACTGTTCTCCACAGTGGCTGTATCAGTTTACATTCCCACCAGTAGTGCAAGAGGGTTCCTTTTTCTCCACACACTCTCCAGCATTTATTGTTGTAGATTTTTTCATGATGGCCATTCTGACCGGTGTGAGGTGATACCTCATTGTAGTTTTGATTTGCATTTCTCTAATGATTAGTGATGTTGAGCATCCTTTCATATGTTTGTTGGCAATCTGTATGTCTTTGAAGAAATGTCTATTTAGGTCTTCTGCCCATTTTTGGATTGGGTTCTTGTTGTTTTTTGATATTGGAGCTGCGTGAGCTGCTTGTATATTTTGGAGATTAATCCATTGTCAGCTGCTTCATTTGCAAATGTTTTCCCCCTTTCTGAGGGTTGTCTTTTCGTCTTGTTTATGGTTTCTTTTGCTGTGCAAAAGCTTTTCAGTTTCATTAGGTCCCATTTGTTTACGTTTCTTTTTATTTCCACTTCTCTAGGAGGTGGGTAAAAAAGAATCTTGTTGTGATTTATGTCATAGAGTGTTCTGCCTATGTTTTCCTCTAAGAGGTTTATAGTGTCTGGCCTTACATTTAGGTCTTTAATCCATTTTGAGTTTACTTTTCTGAATGGTGTTACGGAGTGTTGTAATTTCATTCTTTTACATGTAGCTGTCCAGTTTTCGCACACCACTTACTGAAGAGGCTGCCTTTTCTCCATTGTATATTCTTGCCTCCTTTATCAAAGATAAGGTTACCATATGTGCATGGGTTTGTCTCTGGGCTTTCTGTCCTGTTTCATTGATCTATATTTCTGTTTTTGTGCCAGTATCATACTGTCTTGATTACTTTAGCTTTGTAGTATAGTCTGAAGTCAGGGAGCCTGTTTCCTCCAGCTCCATTTTTCTTTCTCAAGATTGCTTTGGCTGTTTGGGGTCTTTTGTGTTTCCATACAAATTGTGAAAATTTTTGTTCTAGTTCTGTGAAAAATGTCATTGGTAGTTTGATAGGGATTGCATTGAATCTGTAGATTGCTTTGGGGAGTATAGTCATTTTCACAATGTTGAGTCTTCCAATCCAAAAACATGGTATATCTCTCCATCTGTTTATATCATCTTTAATTTCTTTCATCAGTGTCTTATAGTTTTCTGTACAGGTCTTTTGTCTCCTTAGGTAGGTTAATTCCTAGATATTTTATTCTTTTTGTTGCAGTGGTAAATGGGAGTGTTTCCTTAATTTCTCTTTCAGATTTTTCGTCATTAGTGTATAGGAATACAAGAGATTTCTGTGCATTAATTTTGTATCCTGCTACTTTACCAAATTCATTGATTAGCTCTAGTAGTTTTCTGGTAGCATCTTTAGGATTCTCTATGTATAGTATCATGTCATCTGCAAACAGTGACAGCTTTACTCCTTCTTTTCCGATTTGGATTCCTTTTATTTCTTTTTCTTCTCTGATTGCCGTGGCTAAAACTTCCAAAACTATGTTGACTAATAGCGGTGAGAGTGGGCAACCTTGTCTTGTTCCTGATCTTGGTGGAAATGGTTTCGGTTTTTCACCATTGAGAATGATGTTGGCTGTGGGTTTGTCATATATGGTCTTTATTATGTTGAGGTAAGTTCCCTCTATGCCTACTTTCTGGAGAGTTTTTATCATAAATCGGTGTTGAATTTTGTCAAAAGCTTTTTCTGCATCTATTGGGATGATCATATGGTCTTTATCCTTCAGTGTGTTAATATGTTGTATCACATTGATTGATTTTTATACATTGATCAATCCTTGCATTCCTGGGATAAACCCCATTTGATCATGGTGTATGATCCTTTTAATGTGCTGCTGGATTCTGTTTGCTAGTATTTTGTTGAGGATTTTTGCATCTATGTTCATCAGTGATATTGGCCTGTAGTTTTCCTTCCTTGTGACATCTTTGTCTGGTTTTGGTATCAGGGTGATGGTGGCCTTGTAGAATGAGTTTGGGACTGTTCCTCCCTCTGCTATATTTTGGAAGAGTTTGAGAAGGATAGGTGTTAGCTCTTCTCGAAATATTTGATAGAATTCGCCTGTGAAGCTCTCTGTTCCTAGACTTTTTTTTGTTGGAATATTTTTTATCACAGTTTCAATTTCATTGCTTGTGATTGGTGTGTATGATCCTTTTAATGTACTGTTGAATTCAGTTTGCTACGTTTTGTTGAGGATTTTTGCATCTATGTTCATCAGTGATATTAGCCTGTAACTTTCTTTTTTTATGGTATCTTTGTATGGTTTTGGTATCAGGGCAATGCTGGCCTCATAGAATGAACTTGAAAGTGTGCTTTTGCAATTTTTTTGGAATAGTTTGAGAAGGATATTGTTAATTCTTCTCTAAATGTTTGTTGAATTCAACTGTGAAGCTGTCTGGTCCTACACTGTTTTTTGTTGGTAGTTTTGTGATTACTGATCCAATTTTATTACTGGTAATTAGTCTGTTTAAAATTTCTATTTGTTCCTGGTTCAGTCTTGGGAGATTATTCATTTCTAGGAATTTGTTCATTTCTTCTAAGTTGTTTACTTTATTGACATAAAATTGTAGTAATCTTTTATGATCCTTTGTATTCTATGGTATCAGTTGTAACTGTTTCATTTCTGATTTGATTGATTTAAGTCTTCTCTCTTTTCTTGAAGAATCTGGCTAAAGGTTTATCAACCTTTGTTATCGTTTTGAAGAACCAGCTCTTAGTTTCATTGATCTTTTCTTTTCTTTTTTTTTTTTTTTTTTTGCGGCTTGCGGGCCTCTTACTGTTGTGGCCTCTCCCGTTGCAGAGCGCAGGCTCCAGACGCACAGGCTCAGCGGCCATGGCTCACGCGCCCAGCTGCTCCGCAGCATGTGGGATGTTCCCGGACCGGGGCACGAACCTGGGTCCCCTATCGGCAGGCAGACTCTCAACCACTGTGCCACCAGGGAAGCCCTTTTCTTTTTTTTTAAGTCTCTCATTTATTTCTGTTCTGATCTTTATTTCTTTCCTTCATAACTTTCAGTTTTGTTTGTTCTTTTTCTAGTTCCTTTAGATGTAAGTTTAAGATGTTGATTTGGGTTTTTTCTTGTTTCCTGAGGTAGGCTTGTAATGCTATAAGCCTTGAAACTGCTCTTGCTCAGTCCCACAGATTTTGGATCATTGTGTTTCCATTTTCATTTGTCTCCAGGTATATTTTTATTTCTTCTCTGATTTCTTCAGTGATCCATTGGTTGTTTAGTAGCATATTGTTTAAACTCATGTGTTTGTGTTTTTGCAGGTTTTTTTTTAAATAGTTGACTTTTAGTCTCATATTGTTGTATCAGAAAAGATGATTGATATGATTCCAATCTTAAATTTACTAAGACTTGTTTGTTGCGTAGCATATTGTCTATCCTGGACAGTGTTCCATGTGAACTTGAAAAAAATGTGCATTCTTCTGCTTTTGGATGGAATATTCTATATTTATCTGTTAAGTCCATCTGATAAAATATGTTGTTTAAGGCCAGTGTTTCCTGATTGATTTTCTCTCTGGATGATCTGTCCAGTAATGTCAGTTGGGTGTTAAAGTTCCCTACTATTATTGTATTACTGTCAGTCTATCCCTTTATGTCTGTTAATAATTTGCTTTATGTATTTAGGTCCTCCTATGCTGGGTGCACATCCATTTATGAGTGTTATACCTTCTTCTTGAATTGATCCCTTGATCATTATGTAATGCCTTTCTTTGTCTCTTACTACAGTCTTTGTTTTACAGTCTATTTTTTCTGATATAAGTATTGCCACCCCAGTTTTCTTTTCCTTTCCATTTTTAAGGAATACCTTTTCCCATTGCCTCACTTTCAGTCTGTGTATCTTTAGCTCAAGAGTGAGTCTCTTGTAGGCAGCATATAGATGGGTCTTGTTTTTGTATCCAATCAGCCACGCTGTGTCTTTTGATTGTAGCATCTAGTATATATATATATATATATATATATATATATATTTTGTTTTTGTTTTTTTTAGTCCATATATTTTTAAAGTAATTAGTGATAGGTATGTTCTCCTTTCCATTTTGTTAATTGTTTGGTGGTTGTTTTTGTAATTATTTTTGTGTCTTTCTTCTCTTCCTTGTGATTTGATGGCTATCTTTAGTGCTATGTTGGCATTCCTTTCTCTTTTTCATATGTGTTTAGATTTTTGGTTTGTGGCTACCAAAAGTTCCTCAAAAGGATAACATAAATTGCTGATCTTTCAAGTTCACATACACTTAAGAACCCTACATGTTTACTCTCCTCCCCCGCCGTGTTTGCTGTTTTTGACATCATATTTTACATCTTTTTGATTTATGTAGCCCTCAACTACTTATAATGGATATACACGATTTTACTACTTTTGTCTTTAAACCTTCCTACTAGCTTTATACATGGTTGATTTACTACCGTTACTGTATATTTGCCTTTACCAATGAGATTTTTTTCCTTTCGTAATTTTCATATATCTAGATGTAGCCTTTTCTTTTTCACATAGAAAAGTCCCTGTAACATTTCTTGGAAGCTGGTTTGGTGGTGCAGAACTCTTAGCTTTTGCTTGTCTGTAAAACTTTTGACCTCTCCATCAAATCTATATGAAAGCCTTGCCAAATAGAGTATTCTTGGTTGTAGGTTTTTCCCTTTCATCACTTTAAGTATATCATGCCACTCACTTCTGGCCCTGCAGAGTTTCTCCTGAAAAGTCAGCTGATAGCATTATGGAAGTACCTTTGTATGTAACTTGTTGCTTTTCCTTTTGCTGCTTTTTAATATTCTCTCTTTATCTTTAATTTTTGCAGTTTTAATTGCAATGTTTCTTGGTGTGCTCCTGTTTAGGTTGATCCTATTTTGTGCTTCCTGGACCTGGACGTCTTTCCTTTTCCAGGTTAGGGAAGTTTTCAGCTATTATGTCTTCAAATATGGTCTCTGCCCCTTTCTCACCCTTCTTCTGGGACCCCTATAATGTGAATGCTAGTATGCTTGGTGTAGTCCCAGAAGTCTCAAACTGTCCTCCTTTCTTTTTATTCGTTTTTCTTTTATCTATTCCTTCAGTGATTTCCACTGCTGTGTCTACCAGCTCACTGATCCATTGCTCTGTATCATATGATCAACTGTTAATTCCTTCTAGTGTACTTTTAAAGTTGTATTTCTGCATTTTTTATTATTGAGATATAACTGACATATCATAGTATTTTTTAAGTGAAGTATAGTTGATTTACAGTAATATATTAGTTTTGAGTGTACAGCATAGCAATTCAGTATTTTTACAGATTATATCCATTGAAAGTTATTACAAGATAATGGCTATAATTCCCTGTGCTATATAATATCTCCTTGTTGCTAATCTATTTTATATACAGTAGTTTCATCTCTTAATCCCATACCTGTATCTCATCCCCATCTGCTTCCCTCTCCCCACTGGTAAGCATGAATTTGTTTTCTATATCTGTAATTCTGTTTTTCTATATACATTCACTTGTTTTATTTTTTAGGTTTCACATATAAGTGATATCATATAGTATTTTTCTTTATCTGTCTGCCTTAATTCAGTAAGCATAATATTCTCTAAGTCCATCCATGATGCTGCAGTTGGCAGAATTTCATTCTTTTTTTATGGCTGAATAATAATCCATTCTATATATGTACCACATCTTCTTTATCCATTTGTATGTTGATGGACACTGGATTGCTTACATATCTTGGCTATTGTAATTAATACGTCTCTGGATATTGGGGTGCATGTATCTTTCAAATTAGTGTTTTCATTTTTTCCAGATATATACACAGAAGTGGAATTGCTGGATTATGGCATAGTTCTATTTTTAGTTTTTTGAGGAACCTCCATACTGTTTTCCATAGTGGCTGTACCAATTTACATTCCCACCAACAGTGTACAAGTGTTCCCTTTTCCCCACATCCTTGCCAACATTTGTTATTTGTGGTCTTTGTGATGATAGCTATTCTAAGAGGTATGAGGTGATAGCTCATTGTCGTTTTGATTTGCATTTCTCTAAAAATTAGCAATGTTGAGCATCTTTTCCTATGCCTGTTAGCTGTGTATATGTCTTCTTAGGAAAATATCTTTTCAGCTTTTCTGCCCCATTTTTTGATTGGATTGTTTCGGTTTTTTGACATTTTTTTTTTGATATTGAGTTGTATGAGCTATTTATATTTTTTGGATATTAACCCCTTGATGGTCATATCATTTGCAAATATTTTCTCCCATTCTTTAGGTTGTTGTCTTGTTTTGTCAGTGGTTTCCTTTGCTGTGCAAAAGCTTGTAAGTTTGATTAGGTCCCATTTATTTATTTTTGCTGTTGTTTCTTTTGCCTTAGGAGACTGATCCAAAAACTGTTGCTAAGATTTATGTCAAAGATTGTTCTATGTTCTCTTCTAGGAGTTTTATAGTTTCAATTATTACATTTAGGTCTTTAATCCATTTGGAGTTTATTTTTGTAGTTGGTGAGTAAATGTTCTATTCTCATTGTTTTACATGTGGCTGTCCAGTTTTCCCAGAACCACTTATTGAAGAGACTGTTTTCTCCATTGTATATTCTTGCCTTCTCTGTCATAGATTAGTTGACCATAGGTGCTTGGGTTTATTTCTGGGCTCTCTATTCTGTTCTGTTGATCTATACTAAGGAGAAATGTTAAGGAGAGAGTTTCAATTTCAAATGAAAGGACTCTAATGGTATCTCAAAGTCATAGGAAAATATAAAGTTCTCCAGTACAGGTAAGTACATAAACAAATATCAAAACCAGTATTATTATAATTTTGGCTTATAATTCTTCTCCTTGTTTTCTACAGGATTTAAAAGACAAATGCATAAAACTAATTATAAATCTGCTAATGAATACATGACATATAAAGATATAATTTATAACATCAATAAGATAAAAGGTGAAAGCAGAGCTGTAAAGGAAATTATTTTAATGCAATTGAAATTAAGTTGGTATCAATTTAAGATAGAATAAATTTGAATCCACACAGTCTGACTTGCAGAGCCTGCACTTTTAACCAGCCTCTTGCCAGTGACAACTGCCCAGGAAAATAGTCAAATGAAAACCACAGAAAAATATCCATTTCTTTTTGTCTTAACAACATTTGTTGTAATTTTGTTCTTTTTCATCTAGGCCATCAAGACTTATTTATCCCAGTGTTCCCTCGAAACACAGTTCACTGTGCTTTGGCTTTCAGTGAAAGTTAGTTGACAGTAAAACTAAATGAACAGAATTCCTCTTCCTCTCCTTCCATTTACTCTGACAGAAGGAGCAAAGAAGAGAAATGAAAATACTGACCTCCACACTGTATAACAGTTTCTCGACACTTGTCTTTGCATGATAAAAGACCATTTACATATCCATACTTGATAGACCTAGAAAATGATGAAGCATAGGTCCAGTGTAACATGTTATAAGGTTTTTGTCTGTAAAGATTCAAGAATATGTATTCTGACAGAATCTATCCCATTCAGCAAACAATTGCCTTACACCCAAAAGACATTTCCTTAGATACATATTTTTTTTTTTTAGACCCAAATCCATTGTGGGAGAGAAAGGGATTATGAGTCCCTCTCTATCCAGGCTGCAGGATGGAAGTGAGAATTGCAGTAACTTACCCCTGGCTTTGCTGTGTCACAGGAGCCCCCATTCTTTTCTGGGAATGCAAGATTTTCAGTACCAAGATGTCCTCTAGTAAAAGCCCTTCTCTGTGAGGAGGAATGGGTGAAGGAGGCAGAAGGAGCACCAAATATAACAATACAGTGTGACTTCATAAGGTCAAAATTAAATTTCCCCCAAATTGTAACATTTTCAAGCATGAAGCAGTATGGCTTTGCCCCTGATCCCCCATGACTATAACAGGTATTTAGAAACAGATGACCTCATTCAGAACATCCAATAAAACCTCCACCTGGGAGAAGCTACAGGGACTGGACCTATAGTTAATCAGTGTGGTGAGTCAGGTTAGAGTTTTAATTAGCACTGCAGTCCATATCAAAACACCTGGGGTACTAATCATCTGAGTGATCCAGTCAGACAGACTGCTTGGAAATCTCTGTGGATGAAGGCTGTAAATCTGCACTTCCATAGGCTTGCCAGTTGATTACTGCTTTACCTCCAAGGTTTTTTTAACAGTTTCGTTGAGATATAATTAACATACAATAAACTGCACATATTTAAAGTGTACAGCTGATAAGTTTTGCTGTAGGTATACACCATGAAACCATTACCACAATCAAGAGAGTGAACATATCCATCACCCCCCAAATTTTCCTTGTGCTACTTTGTAATCCATTCATCTTGCCCCTCCCAGGCCCGCCCCCAAGCAACCACTGATCTGCTTCCTGTCACTGTGGATTAGTTTGCGTTTTTGAGAGTTTTATATAAATGGAATCATTCATAAGCTTAAGACTGCCATAAAAGAAAAATCTGAATTTAGGAAAAGTTTTTACACAGTAGAAGGTGATGTTTATAACAGAAATGAAGTTGATATGTATATTTTTTCTATAATACTTTCCTCCTCAATGACTGACCTTTTTATATGAATTTCTGTTTTTACATTATTATTAAATAATATAGCATATCTAAACATAAGATATTTCTTTTGAAATTAAAATTTTAGCAATATTTCATTTTTATATCCAAAAGTTACCTCCTGAACCCGAAGTTGTTTCACTTGATCTTGGTTGCCTTTTGTTTTTAATGTTTTTACAGAGCATATAGGATTGGGCAATGCAGAGATGTCAAAGTGCTTAGGCTGATATCCTTGGGAACTGTGGAGGAGATCATGTACTTACGACAGGTATACAAGCAGGTAAATATATTTCCCTTTTTCTAATTAAAGGTAAACACTTGTCAGTTTTTAAAAATTAATAATAAATTTGTGTACAAATATGTTTTTTATTTTATTCTAGCTATAATAAGGAATTTAATAAGATTATGAAATATACTGTAGAATACACTTCTATAAAACAGATTAAATCTTAGGTTCATTGAATTTTAGAGCTGAAAGTTTCTTAGAGCAGTACTTCTTTAATGTACACATGAATTACCTAGGGATCTTTAAAATACAGATTCTGATTTAGTAGTTCTGGGTGAAGCGCAAGATTCTGCATTTTTAACAAGCTCCCGGAAGTGCCAACACTACTAGTCTGCAGATCACAATTTGAGTAGCAAGGTCACAGCTCCCCAAACTGTGGGCCAAGATGTAAGTGTATGCCACAGATGGGGTACAGGTGCACCCAGACATCCTACAGCTCTCTGGGCAGCAAGATTATCTAAGCCAGCTTCCAGCCTTGAGTAAACTCCTCTTCGAGTAGATGTTCACATGTTTCCATTATCTATGTGTGCATGAAGAAGACTGGAGAGGAATACCTTAGAGATATCTAATACAAATGTTTCGTGTTGTATATAATGAAACTGGGATCCAGGACACCCCAGTAAATGAAATTATAGGAATAGAACTCAAGTGCACTAACTACTGTGCTGATGCTTTTAATATTCATCTAAAATTGCATTAACTCTTTAATATCCTTAGGGTATCAATTACTACTCCATTTATGCCTCTAAATAAAGTTTAGCTAGTCTGTAACTGCCTGCTTGAGAAGATCTGGAATGAGGTTCAAGTTTAATTATAAATGTTAAATTTGAATTACTCCCTATATATTCAGCTGGAATCTGTTTAAGAGCAAACATCTGCCACATGTGGTGGTAGTTAACCTAAGAATGATCCAGTCTTAAATTTGTGCTATTTTCTTAATTCTAAAAATAGAATTGTACACAGCAGTGTTTATTTTTCTTAAAGCATTTAGCTCTGTAAGAAACCTTTAATCTTTTTGTTCTTAGGTATAGCACAACTACTTGAAAATTATTTTTTCAGACATTAACTAATCTTGGAAAAAAGTAGGATATTATTTTTTCATGTTAGGAGCAGCTATTTAGAATACTATCTTTGACTTGTCACAAGAGTCTTTCCTCAATCACATAGTAAGTTTTCTTGATCCCATTACTATATGTATTTCCTTTTTGCCTATTCATCTGACTCATTTAATGAAATAAAATGGCCTTTTATATAATAATATGTAATAAAAAGGCTTCAGAAGATGAGGGTAATTTAAGTTTTCAGAACTTTGTATGATCTAATTGCTTATTAAAATAAGCCACTTAAGGAACATTCAGCCATACAACTTGATAAGCACAAATAAAGATAAGATGGCAATCATATGAGGAAATGGCATAAATGTGATTTAAACATTGATTGGAATTTGAACCAAGGGTGCAAATGGCAAACACACGCTAGCCTCACAAGTGTTCCTCAAATCTCTTGGGAGGAAAACAATCCAAAATGATGTTTTAAAATTCTGTAAAAATGTTGGAAAGAAAAAAGAGTTCTCTCTGTGGGCCAAAAATGATAAGGAACCCTGAAAGACAAAGGGCGGTTGAGATGAGATTGAAGGAAGAAACAAAGCTAAACTCAGTCATGAGAAGACTACTGGAAAAGGTAGGTGCAACTTGTGAATATTCCAAGCTTAGAGTCAACAGATACTAAAAATAGAAAGGAGCCTTGGGTTAACTGTGATGCCCCCTCTTTGGGTATTATTAGTGATCTAACAAGGTGGTTTAACCCTTATGATCTTTCCCCCATTGTACCAGATTGTAGACAATGGAAATGTCTGCTCTCAAGTAGGAACAATAAGTAGAACTACTGGAAGGAAGGAAACAAAGCTCTAAATTTTTGCTGAAATCAAGAAGAAAGTCCGAAATAATAAATATTTGCAAACCCCTCCACCTGCTGCCTGCTTTGAATAATTACTGCAGTAGGCCTAGATAAGCCCGTTAGGCATTTGACAGATGAATATTCCCCCCCACCCCTCCAAAACAATAATTAGTATTGAACAGTTTAGGAAAATAAACACTATGAAAATGGCCCTCAAAGATACCAGGTCCTAATCCCTGGAACCTATAAATGTTACTTTATATGGAAAAAAGGGTCTTTGCAGATGTGATTAAATTAAGAATTTTTGAGATGGGGAGATTAGCCTGGATTGTCCAGGTGGGCCCTAAATCATAAGCATTCTTATAAGTAGGAAGCAAAGGGAAGTCTGACAGAGACAGAAGGGAAGCCAGTGTAACCCCAGAGACAAGAGATTGGAGCTATGTAGTTATAAACTAAGGAATGCTGGCAGCCACCAGAAGTGAAAAGAGGCAAGGAATGGATCCTCCCCTAGAGCCTATGAAGAGAACATGGCTCTGCCAAAACTTCATTTCATTCTGGTGATACTGATATCAGACTTCTAGCCTCCTGTAAGAACTATAAGAGAATACATTTCTGTTCTGTTAAGCCACCAAGTTTATGATAATTTATTACAAGAGATATAGGAACTCATATAGGCACTAAAAAAGAATTAACATCAGAGAAAACAAAATTAATAGAAAAGAGTAAAAGATTTTTAAAGAAATATCACTATTCAAAAGGTAAATGAGGTTGTAGGATCCTGGGAGCAACAAAAGACTACTAGAAAAAAAATCCATTAGAGATCCAGAAAACGAGAAACTCCAGCAATAGGCTGAATAGCAAAGAACAAAGTTTTCATCTAAAAGAAAGAGCCATGCAATTCTTCTAGATTACAGAGCAAAAAGACAGAGGAAGAACGAACACATGTAAGAAAACTTAGGAGAAATGAAGGCTAGATGTAGAAGTTCCAATATCAGTCTTATAGTTGAGCAAGGGAACAGAAGAAAGAGAAGGAAGAAGTCCCAAAGGATGAGAGTCCACAGATTATGAGCCCCACTGAGTGTTAAATAGGGTGAATGAAAATAGATCCACACTTACATTGTCTTTCTATAATTGTAAAACCCTTAAAATTTCCAGAGATAAACTTCATGGAGAGAAAAAAAATTGTCTACAAGAGTACTAGAATTAAATAGCTAGCTAACTTCTTAATAGCAATACTGGATATTTCGGAGCAGTAACTTCAAATGAGGGGAAATCATAGCTCTATATTGTCAAAGAAAGTGAATTTTTAATTCAAAACTTTTCCACAGTGGTGGAAATTTTTCCTTCAGTGGTGAGTTCTATCAAACATTTAATATTCTTTTTGAGAACAGAGGAGGGAACAATTCTAGCCTACTTTAGAAAGATAGAAGAATCCCGATGCCAGAATTGGCAAAGACATTACAAGAACAGAAAATTATAGACAAATATGTCTCATGAACATAAATGTAAAAAGTCTTTAACAAAGCCTCTGTTAGAAGTTGAATTGTGCCCCCCCCAAAAAAAATAAAATAAAAAATATATGTTGAAGTCCTTAACCCCTGGTACCTGTGAATGGAATCTTATTTGGAAGTAAGGTCTTTGCAGATGTAATCAAGTTAAATAAGGTTATACTCTATAAAGGTGGGCCCTAATTCAATGACTGGTTTCTTATAAGAGGGAAATTTGGATACAGACAGACACAGAAGGAGGATGCCATGTGATGACAGAGGCAAAGATTACAGTGATGAAGCTGCAAACTGAGGAATGCCTAGGACTGCCAGCAACCACCAGAAACTAGGAAGAGGAAAGGAAGGATATTCCCTTAGAACCTTCAGAGAGAGCATGGCCGTGCCAATATCTTGATTTCAGACTTTTAGCCTCCAGAACTGAGAGAGAATAAATTTCTGTTGTTTTACACCACCTGGTTTATGGTACTTTGTTACAGCAGCCTTAGGAAACTGATATAGCCTCTAAGGCAAATATTGTAAATTTGACTACATTTTTATATGAAACTTCTATATGACAAATGAACTATAAGCCAAATTAAAGGAGAGACCAGAGGAAATGCTTGCCA
The DNA here is from genome assembly GCF_011762595.2 of Tursiops truncatus. Classification (NCBI taxonomy): domain Eukaryota; kingdom Metazoa; phylum Chordata; class Mammalia; order Artiodactyla; family Delphinidae; genus Tursiops; species Tursiops truncatus. The sequence goes on along the minus strand of NC_047039.1, from coordinate 28,934,806 downwards.
TAAGTATAATAAATTAGCATCTATAATATATAAAGAACTCCTACAAACCAATAAAAAGACTGATTAGGCATTTTAGTGAAGAAAAAATACAAACAGTTAACATGTATATGAAAAGATGCTTAACTACACTTATAATGGAGAAGTAAAAAATAAGATCGTGTTCTGCACGTTCTGCAAAAGACTTTTTTGTTTTGTTCTGTGGGGGGTTTTTTAGGGAGGTGAGGAGATTGGCGTTGCTCATTGTTGTTGGGGATATTTTTAAAGAGGTGTTAATATAGATTTATATTCAGAATTGTTAATATTTGTTCAAAAAATGAAAAAAGGAACAGCCTAAATGTCCAATAGTAACAGAATTAACATAAATTCTGATATACCCATATACAGCAAAAAAATTTTTTTAAAGATTATAGAGCAAATGTACTGATGTGGCACAATCTTTAAGACATTTTAAGTGGGGCAAAAGTAACTTGCAGAACAAGTATATCAATTGTGTTTATTTATAAAACTGTTTCTACATGTATGTATAAATAGTTCTAACTGCATTGAAAAAGATCTAGGAAGGATAAACCTAAACATTAGAGTGTTGGTTAGACTGATAAGGGATGATCTGTGTTGTTCAAGGGGGACTTGCCCTTTGATGTTTTTGTTTATGTTTGTTGTGATAATGCCTTCACAACATAAAATATATTTTATACTTTAAAAAAATTGCTTATATAGCAACTGCGCTCCTTTAGGTTTGGAGCATTGCATGTAATCTAAAATTTGGCATTCAAAAATTCATCTTTCATATATATGTAATTTATTTAGAAATTAATATGTATTTACAGAAGAGTTACAAGATCAGTACAGAGAACTCCCAATTAACGTCACCCAAATTCCCCAGTTGTTAACATTTTACCACATTTGCTTTCTCTTTCTCTCAGCCATGATCTTTATTCTTTTTCTGAACCGTTTTAGAGGAAGTTGAAGATTTATCACCTTTAAATTCTTTGTTTTCTCCCAAATAAGGACACCGTCCTATTTATATGTACATATAAAAATAGCTTTATGCATTATAAACACTCAATTTTACATATTGTTCTGCAACTTGCTTCTCCCTTACCGCCCCCCCGCCACTCTCCTCTCAAAAATGCAGTTATCCATGGGCTTCCCTGGTGGCGTAGTGGTTGAGAGTCCGCCTGCCGATGCAGGGGACACCGGTTCATACCCCGGTCCGGGAGGATCCCACATGCCGCGGAGCGGGTAGGCCCATGAGCCATGGCTGCTGAGCCTGCGCGTCCGGAGCCTGTGCTCCGCAATGGGAGAGGCCACAACAGTGAGAGGCCCGCGTACCACAAAAAAAAAAAAAAAAAAAGCAGTTATCCAAATCAAGAAACTAACACTTACACAGCATCACCTTGTAATCCATAGAACCCATTCAGATTTCATCAGCTTTCCTGGCAATGTCTCCTTTCTCTTTCTGGCTCAGGATCCAATCCAGGATCATAATTACATTTCTTTTTGTGTCTCTTAAGTTTTCTTCAACCTTAAGTTACCCAGGCTTTTCTGGTCTTTCATGACCTTGACAGTTTTAAAAAATAAAGCCTTTCCTAGTGTATGCTTTCCCTCAACATATGTCCATTTGATGTTTCCTCATCTTCCAACTCAAGACAAGAAGCCTTGACAAGAATGGTACAGAAAGAATGCTGTGCTCTTCTCATTGCATTGGTGAGAAGGCACCTGGTGGTGACCTGATCCACCACTGGTGATATTAACCTTGATCACCTGTCAAGTTTGTGTCTGCCAGCTTTTTACACTGCAGAGTCACCACTTTTTTCATTTGTAAAATAGTATATATTTTATGGGGAGATCATCAGAGACTATGCTGATATAGTCAGACCTCTGTATCCATGGGTTCTGCATCCTCAGATTCAGCCAACCATGGATTCAAAGTATTCAGAAAGAAAATTCCAGAAAGTTCCAAAAGCAAAACTTGAATTTGCTGTGTGCTGTTTACCTAACATTTACATTGTATTTACAACTATTTACACAGCATTTACATTGTATTAGATATTATAAGTAATCTGGAGATGATTTAAAGTATATAGGAAATAATGCATAGCTTATATGCAAATACTATGCCATTTAATAAAAGGGACTTGAGCATCCATGGGTTTTGTTATCCGTGGGGATCCTGGAACCAATCCCCCCAATACCAAGGGACGACGGACAGCTGTATCCTGTTCCTCATCAAGCTTGTACTCATCAGCCTTAGCTTTCATTGATGATTCCCGCCTGAATCGGCCACTACTATGATGGTTTGTCAGACGGTGATTTTTCTATTTCCATTATTACTTCCTTTATATTTGTTGGCATTCTACCATAAAAAAAGAGCTTTCCCTTCTCTTCCATTTATTTAATCTGTGTGGACTCATGAGATAGTATTTTAGTAACGGATTTTAGTAACCCACTGAATATCAATTATTTTTATGTTCAAACTCTCATTTTTTGACCAGTGAGAACCCCTTCAAGGGGGCTTCTGCGTCATTTTGACAAGCCCTCATCATGCTTATTGCACTTCCTTACTGTGGTAGGCTGAATAATGGCCCCCCACAGATATCCACATCCTAATTCCCTGAACTGACCTGGATTATGTAAGTGGGCCCAGTGTAATCACAAGGATCCTTATAAAGGGAGGGGTAGCAGTAAGGTCAGAAAAAGGAAAGAAGGCAATGTGATAACAGAAGCAGAGGGTCAGAGAATGATACAAAGATGCCTCATTACTGGCCTTGAAGATGGAGGAAGTGGTCATGAACTCTTAACATGATGAATATTCCTGTTTTGCTTCTTGCATATCTTGTATATTGTGAAGAAATCTAAGCATTTTATAGCCTCGTATGGGTTCTTCTTAAGCTAGAAACTAAGCTACATTTTCCAAATGCTGATTTTTTTCCCTACCCTCTTGAATTCTAACATGATTTTGTTATAGTTACCCTACAGATGGATGCATCTGGCCTTCACTTTTACTGGAGCCACTTTGGAAAACTTAAGTACAAAATAATGTGCCTTTTATAAGTTTTGTGACAAAACTTTGGTAGGAGACTTATAAAAATTTAGATTAATGCTTACAAATTACTTTGGTGATTATATTTAGTAGTATAGCAGTCTGACAATACAGTGTTTAAGGAAGAGTCAGTAGTAAGGGTAAAATCATAGGTAACTGGGCCATCAAGTACATCAGTTGCTATTGTGATTCTGTATTTCCAGGACTATAGCCCATACTTCTGGGACGTTGATATAAAACTAATCAAGTTGGTATGTTGATCCATAACTTATTCAAACTTAGGTCCCAAGGGTCTTGTTTTAAGAGGGACATCTGGATATGAGAAATTGATACAAGTATAAATTTTGAATTCAGCCAAACTCAGGTAAAAATTCTAGAAATGATGCTTCCTAGTGAGGCAGCTATGAACAATTTCTCTGAATTTAAGTTCTTTTATTTCTAAAAGGGAGATGATAATATCTTATAGGATTGTAGGAATTAAATGAGAATATAAAAATGCTGCACATGTGTTCAATAAATAGTAGCTATTATTAATAAGAATAATTTTATTTGCCTAAAGTAATTATTATAGTGCAAATCAATCTGATGATAATCACCATAAAGTATCGCTTCTTACTAATCCTTCCATTAGCAATAGATGGAAGTTATTTTTCATTCTTTGTTTCAAGAAATGTTAGAGTGTACATGGGTTAATCAAATTGTATGTACATTATATACAATAAAGTATCTAGTAAATAAAGAGATTACATTATGTTGGTACTAAAGTGGTATATGTCCTTAAGGGTTCCATGTCAGTGTTCTTTCTGTGTTCAGAATTGTTTCAGAGATGCAATGTTGCTAAACAATGATTGGGTTTTTGCTCTTAGTTGACAATGTAACCATGGCCTCAATTAGTTTGATACCAACGTGGTTATTATATAATTACTTTAGATTATAATTTAACTTTGGTGATGTAGCGACTATTTCTGCCAGTTTTAGTAGTTTCTATTGAAATAAGAGTCTAGAAAGGAGAAAAGTGTATTCAAATGTATGCCTTTTACATTTTACCTCAGGTGGCTAGTCCATACAGATACGATCTTGAGTCAGTTGTTAGAAAACAGATAAAATAGGAAATGTAAGATTTCTTCTTTAATAAAACTGGCCAGATTATTATTATTTCACCATAATGGCAACATCTGCCAGGGAAATTAAAATAAAATTTCCTCCCTACGGAGATTCTGCCTGCTCCAGCTAAAGCTGTGTATATACAGGGAATGCCAGGAAATTCTGACATATTGTTGGAGCGAACACTTCAAAACATCTTGTGTTTTTTCTGTTATAGCAACTTCACTGTGTGGTGGTTGGAAGTGAAAATGCCAAGCGGTATTTTGAAGCAGTTCAAGGATCAAAAGAGCATCGAGGAGAGCTTTTTGGAGTCTATAATCTCTTCAAACTGAGGTCCCAAGGGTCTTGTCTTACAAGGGACATCCTGGAGGTGTGAAATTTTTCTCTGATTTTTTTCAATATTTTAAACATGGATTTCTCCCTCAGGAAAATTGCTGGTGCCTTTTCAGAGAAATTTTTGGTTTTCTTTCTAAAAAATGTTTTATGTTTAGAATTTCTACTTTTATAGAAATAGGAAATGAATTACTGTACCTCTGAACTAAGATTTTCCCCATGCATAGTTATAAATAACGTACATACACAAATTCAGATACATATACAAGACAGTATGACCTCCAAGGCCATTTTCAGATGGTAAAGAGAAATTTATTATTTTGAAAACAGCTGTTGAAGTCAGGAACTAAAAAAAGAGACTTTCCTAAATAAACAAAAATATAAAATGTGTTTTGATTAAAAGTTACCAAATACTCCCTGAGATGCACTCTCATGTCTCATGGAGATTTTTGTTTTCTGTTCCCAATAAAAATTCCACACCAATATTTCAAACTCTCCCAGTTGTGTTCATCCTCGGGATACAGATGTTTCTTATTCTTAACAGGATATTTATATCCTTTAAAAAATCTTTTAAATTCTTTAATATACCAGAGTACTAAGAATATTAACCTATTTTTTAGTTAATATTGATATGAGTATCATAAAATCCTGGACTATCGTTTTTTTCAATCCCATCATCATACAGTTGAGGAAATTGAGTCTTGGAAAACTTAAGGATATTTCCCTTAACTTCCAGGACTTTGTAGTAAAACCTTAATGTACTTCATTTATTTAATAGTACCGTAAAAACAGTTAAAGGAACAATTGGTCCCTGTCCTTAAAGAACTTAGACCATCTTTATCGGAGGTGAAAGAGAACATTTACATACTGAACACGTAACATCAGTAAGCATATGTTAAGCAAGTTTAGTAGCAGTTCAAACATGATCATCAATGGTTGGGGAAGAGGAAGGTATATATGATTTGTATGTTGTGAATATTACAACTGTTATACAATGTCTGATGTATATTGCTCAGTTTTCATTTTATAGTAACTATTTGATTCTGAATTGAGTGACCTATTTAAAGTCTCCCTTTCTCTGTCTCTTTCTTGTTTTGAATATGCTATTTCTCTGATTGACTTGTTCTTTCCCATTCCTCTTCTCTAATCAGTAAATAGCCTTGTTTGTCCTCAGGACCCCCTCAGATCCTACCTCCAACGTTGGGTAGTACTACCCAATGTACTATATTCATGTTTCTAATTTCAAATCATTATCTGTAAAATGTATTAGTATTATATTACTTGTCCTGTTTTCTGCTGTGTATCAAATAGTTTTGTTCTCTTCTTTTATCAGAATAGCCACCTATTCCTCTGTTTAAAAAGTGTTAGGTAAGACCTTCCATATGACAAGTTATTAAACGGAAAGTTCTCTTATTCTCTGGTTGTCCTAAATATATGTTGTTTCTCCTCCAGGATTGTTTATTAATGACAGGACCGTCCATATCTTATATTTTGTTTATAGTAAAATATGCTTAACTGCTTGCTAGGCACATCATTGGCACTCAATTATTAAATTAAATTTTGAATTAAAATTGCTCATTTGTTATCAGTCAGAATTCAGTAGATTCATGCTGTGCTTTTGGCCAAACGATGTTTTAAAATATTATTGGTCCAAGCCCTGCATAATGGAAACATATATTATAAAGTAAAGGAAGTATTTTACTTCCTATGATACATTTTTAATTTTTAAAGGTTATAGAAAAATCCCTTTTAAAATGTTTTAAGATGTAGAAATTTGAATATATAGAACACTTTTAATCTGATGATTTCTGGGCAATTTAGTTCTATTTTTCATTGACATTCTTTTAATGGTTTCCCTTTAGAGATAGATACTAAGAGCTAATTTCACAAATACTTATTGAGTATATGTTAAATGTCCAATACTATACATCATAGGACTAGGCATACAGAAATGAATAAAATAGACAAAAAGCCCCGCCTACAAAATTTTACATTCTATTTGGGGGAAACAAATAGTAAAGAGAAATATAACTGAAGTTAGTATATTATGATGATAGATTCTAAGGATAAAAATAGAGCAAGTAGATGAATAAGTTCTAGAAATCTACTACACAGCGTGGTATTGTCAACAATACTATTATTATATGCCTCTAAACTGCTAAAGGACTAGATCTTAAATGTTCTCACCACATAAAAGAATTGATAATTATATGCCATATTAGAGGTGTTAACTAAAGCTATGATGATAATCATATTACAGTATATAAATATATCAAATTAACACCTCGTAGACCTTAAACGTACACAGTATTATATGTAAATTATATCTAAAAAAAAACAAATAGAGCAAGGAAGGGAAATAGGGAGACTGTCAGGGAAAGAGCATTACAATTTTAGATGGAGTAGCCAAGGAAGGCTACTGTGAGATTGCATTTGATTCTTTGAAGAGACAAGAAAGGAAGAGGTGTTTTAGGCAGAGGAACAAATGCAAACAAAGGTCCTGAGGGAGGAGCATGCCCAGCGTGATTTCAAAATGGCAAGGAAGCCAAAGTGGCTGGAGTGGAGTAATCAAAAGAGCAAAAGATGGGGCCAGAGAAATGACAGGAAACCAGATCCTACAGGAACTTTGGCTTTGACTTGAGTGATAACAAAAGCAATTAGAGGGCTTCCCTGGTGGCACAGTGGTTGAGAGTCCGCCTGCCGATGCAGGGGACACGGGTTCGTGCCCCGGTCCGGGAAGATCCCACATGCTGCAGAGCGGCTGGGCCCGTGAGCTATGGCCGCTGAGCCTGCACGTCCAGAGCCTGCACTCCGCAATGGGAGAGGCCACAACAGTGAGAGGCCCGCGTACCACAAAAAGAAAAAAAAAGCAGTTAGAGTTCTGAACAGCAGAATGACATAGTCTGATCTATACTATCTATTCTAAATGTTAAGAATTGGACTATAGAAGTACAAGAGCAGAAGCAAGAAGCCAGGTAGGAGGATACTGCAACAATCCAGCCAAGAGATGGTGGTTTGGGCCAGAGGGTAGTGGTGGATGCCCTGAAGCACTGACAGGATTTGCTCCTGGATCATCTGATAGGGTATGAGAAACAGGAGTTAAGGATGACTCCAAGTCAACAGAAGACTGGAGTTGTCATTTACCTATCACAAAGGGGTTCTGACAGCTTGTAGATTTCTGTTGCTGCCAGTTGCATCTGTTGTAGCCATTTGAATTCTGTTGAAGAGATAAAAGGGAGTTCTCGGACAGAGGCTTCCCATTCCCTTACAGTAATAGCCTCCAGGCACTGGAAGAAAAGATCTCATGGCAATTCAGGAACTCTTTATCATTCTTCCAAGTTCTTTAGGGGTGATTCTCACTTGTTGCCCTGGATACCAGGTAACTGGAACCATGCCATTGCTATATTATGAATATTGGTGTATTCGTAAGTTGGATATTTGTAACTCTGGTGATGATAGTATTATTTCCCCTTGTTCTATCAACAAATAAAGCCTTGAAAAGAGAAATAAATTTATTTCCTCTTGAAGAATTTAATATTCTAGAATCTAGGCCATTAAATATCTCTGCTAAATGATATACCAATAGCTATAAAAGCATACTTTCCTTAAAGATGTAGCAAGCCTATTATCTAATTAAGATTTTTTTAGTTTTATATTAGATGGATATTTTCATTTTGATGTCTACTACACTGAAGGAATCAATAAACATATTTTAATGAATATGAACTATAAACACACTAGCAATATAAGCTAGAATATCGAGTGCCCAATACCCAACATTATCTGTGGTTTTAAAATGTTGATATTATGTCCTTACAGTTATTGCAATATTATATAATATTTACACATATACAATAGTTATATAGTTATCATATAGACATAGTTATTATGGCTGTCACTACTGGGTAAATTTTTAACATTTTTTCACTCTCCCTCCCTACTAGGGCTTTTAGTGGAGTTTGCTGAAAAATGTTATTAGTTTTCTATCAGAAAAAGTAAGCTTATGATAAGAAGTAAGAATTTTTTATGAGCCCAGCAGGCTTCCACTGTGCCTCTATACTACCTAAGAATTATGAGCATTGAAAAATATATATGAATTCCTTAATTAGCAAATTGAAAAATAGCATTAAGAGAGTTAAAGCAGACTGTACTCATTTTTTTTTTTTTTTTTTTTTTTTGGCCATACCACGCATCTTGCAGAATCTTAGTTCCCTGACCAGGGATTGAACCCAGGCCCATGGCAGTGAAATCGCAGAGTCCTAAACCATTGGACCGCCAGGGAATTCCCTGGACTCAATTTTCTTAACTCTAAGTTTTAGCATAACATTGCTGTTGTTTATCTGGTTGTTTCTACCCTATATTTTACAGTTATTTGCATTCTTTATAGAGAGAAGGCCAAGTGGAAGCAGGGATCATGACAGCTACAACATGGTTGAAAGAGGAACCTCCAGTACACAAACTAGAAACAGTAAGCAATCTTTGAATCTGTAGCCTAGAAACTCCTGGGAAACATGTATGTGAAGATTTTAAGTTTCTTTTCCTTTTCCTTCATTTTTCAATGTGTAAAGAAAATTTTTTTAAGAAATGTCAAGGACACAAAGTCAGAGGACTGTCAGTAAAATTAATAATTTAGGCTAATATTTCATATCATATCATAAAAAAAAATTCAGGAGCAGTCACCAGGTGTTTACATCCAAACTGGAATTTTAACTATGCCAAAGTGTAAATCCAAAATTAAATGCACTGTATAGGTAACCAATCCAACCTAAATAATTTTTTTTTTACTAAATAACAAATTAGATGGGAAAATAGCAATCAATGTATATTTAAAATTATTAAATTCAAACACCAAACTCATTCTCTGACTCAAGCAGATATTTTATTTGAGTCCTTTGTCTTGTGGTAGTTTGTCATCTCACATACTACAAAATCTATATTGTCATCATAAAGTCTTTTTAAAAGTAAAGAATATATGTAGAAGATTTTTTTTTGTTGTTGCTATTTTTTTCTTGTTTGTTTTTTTTTTAAGGGATTTAACTCTAATTTTGTACTAGCCCAAAGATATGGGCTATATGACAACTATATTATGATATAACATATATATATGATATAACAGTACATCATATAACTGTATGATAACTATATGCAATGATAACTATAAATTTATAACACATCATATAACTATATGATAACTATATGCAATGATAACTATAAATTTATATAAACTATAAATTTATATAACCAAGTATGGGGTGAATATATTTCTAAATTTATAGAAATACATGAGTATCAAATGTTGGCAGAAGTATTACCAGATAATACTTTCCCACAATCTTTTACTAATGAAGCCTCAGTTTTCAGAAACTGAGAATATATTTAGCTCTAATTAATGTGAAAAAAGTAAATATTGGATTTAAATTTCTAGCAAATTTTACTTCAAAATAGCTTCAATATTTTCTTTATTTATGGTGGTCAAGATCCTATCCAATCTATTTTTAATCAATTAGAAACATTTTCCAGTTGGGAATTCTTTAGCTCCTACAAATTTGTTGTGTTTTTAACGCATGATTGAAAGTATCTGCTGGACTGTCGTAAGCAATAAGTTGTGTGCTTTTCACTTTGAGGCCAGAATCAGTCTCTGCATCTTAGAAGCTAACAGCTCTGCTCTGTGTTTTCCTTATAAATAATTTGATCATTTGATATTCTAGTTTTAACTTTTATTTATTTGGAAAGTTATTCAACTTTAAAAGAGTATACCAGACTGTAATATTAAATCCTTTATGTTTGTTTACTATCAATAAATGTTTTGCTTTTAGAAAATACCAGGTAATATACTTGTACATAAATTATCTGCCCAAATTCAATTCCCCTCCAGTGTGATAGATTTGATATCCTTATTTTGACGTTTTCTAATGTTTCCACCATTGCTTCTTATATAGGATAGGGAGCCTGACTGTCAAGAACACAAAGGTCCAGAACAGCCTGCAGAACCACTAGCAAAAGAAGCATGTGATCTCTGCAGTGATTTTAGTGAAGATGAATCAGTAGGAAACTCAATAATAAAGACTGCTAAAAACAAAGCATCTGACTCAAGTAAAGCTTCAGGTTCTCCTGGACAGCTTACCTTACTCCAGTGTGGTTTCTCTAAATTGTTTGAGACAAAATGTGAAGCAGTTGAGGATAGTGATGGAAATACTACCTCTGACGATGAAAGTTCTGATGAACAGCCCACATGCCTTTCAACAGAAGCCAAAGATGTTGGTTGTCGGAAAAGTCAAGACTCTCTTGGTACTTCAAAGCATCAGAAATTCACTAACATCCTAAATCCAAATGGAAAATATATTTTTGATAAAACTGAGATTTTAGAACAGAATATTTCTTCTGAGTCTGATGATGAGAAAAATTTTAAAAATACAGTTGGCCACCATTGCAGTTCACAGAATGTCACAGAATCAGAAGATAGTGATATCATCTTTCCCACACAATACACAACTCAAAGATTCCTCAAGAAGAGGGTAAAGTTTAAGCCACCTGTGGATGGATCTGAAGATTCTGAAACAGAAAACCTTGTAAAGATAAGAAATAATGGTGATAATAGAAAGACCAATGTCAGAGGAAATGGACTAATTTCAAAACAATTAAATCCTGAGAACAAGACCCTAAAATCTAATACAAAAAGAAAAGGCAGTAGTGATATTAGTGACGAATCTGATGACATTGAAATTTCCTCCAAGTCAAGAGTAAGAAAGAAAAGAGCTACTAGTTCTCTGAGGTTTAAGAGAAAAGAGGAAAATAAAAGGGAACTTTACACTTTTCCAAAAACAATGAAAAAAACAAACCAACTGTGTGCAACAGATGAAGACTGTACCTCTCAGGCTATTGATGATTTTACATCCTCAGATGATGATTTATCTGTTAGCCACATCAGTGTCTCTAAACAGAGCCATAGACCAAAAACTATAAAAGATAGAATCAGTTTCTCTTCAAAATTACCTAGCCATGAGAAAAATAGCACTTTTATACCAAGGAAACGAATGAAATTTCCAAATAATAGCATTGTCAATCAAGATCAGATGTGTGAATCAATGGATAAATTTTTAGGTAACTGCAGATATATTCTGAAAACTTTTCTTTGCATATTTGTTTCGTGCAATCAAATAGTTCCTCAAGAGATTCTTGAATTAACTTGAATTAGCTCTGCAATCAAGATGCTACATTGAGGCACAGTGAGGAAGTGGGTGGTGGCAGGATAAACGGGAAGACCACCTAGGTCAAGATAGAGAACTTTGTCATCTAGACCAGGATCCCTTCCATGTGGCCCATCTGAATCACAACCTTGCCCATACACTACTTATTCTAACTTTTTTGCATTTTCACGGCTTTATTAAATGTATATACATTTGATACAAATGTGTATCCCTAGACATTATAGTTTAGCCTCACTCATTAAAAAATTTTTATATAGCTTAATGTATAGGATTCCTCCTCCATCCCTTTTGTTTCTTTACAATTTATATGATTTCTCTGTTGAAGAAACCAGGCCAATTGTTTTCTGCAACTTGCATACTGCGGATTGGTACAGTTGCACATATTTCTCCACCCTCTATATTTCCTGAAAATGAGCAGTTGGCATCTGACACTATATCAAATTCAGGTTCAATCCCTTTGACAAAACAAAAGTTAGTGTTTGACAGAATGTATGCTGGTTTCTCTCTTTGTGATCTTAGCAACCATTGATGCTTAATGCCTAGAATTATTTATTCATTCAGAGTAGCAAAATGACATTTTCTACTTCTCTCATTTCTTTTTCATTTGTTAGTTAGGATGCTTCTGTAAGGAGATACTTCCTCTCATCTACTATTTACTTACCCAGTGGTACAGTTCATATAGAGAAGGCAGGAAAAATAATTTCTTTAACAGCTTTTAGTATAATAAATTGATTTCCTATTGATTTCTTTTCTTAAAATCATTATGAATTAATTGATTCAAACACATTTAATGAGTCCAAATCCATTTCAATTAATATCATTATTGAGGCTCAATTTTCCCATCTTTGGACAGTGGGAGCCTTTAAACATGAGCATTTTGATTCCTGAGACCTTTAACATGATGCTAATCATCTTTGATACCTATCAGGTATTACAGGATGTTCCATCATGCATTTTTTGCCTCAGACCTAAAATCAGTCATTTCTCTAAGAAGTCTTGGTTTCTTTTAGTGAGAAAGTGTGTTTCAAGACCACAGTCTGGTGCTAGGAATGATCATTGCTACTACTTGCTTGGGCCTTTTCAGTGGATAAATTGTGTTACGTATGTTTATTCGTATGTGTGTGTGTATATATAGGTATATATGAGTTTATATATGTGTTTATGTACATGTATGTATTTTTATATATGATGATAAAATATTTCATGAATTCATATTGATATTTCCATATTTGTACTTACTTTGGGGGTATAGAGCTTTAACCTCTTCTCTATCATATTTACATACCACTTCTTCTATGCTGATAATACTGGTTCTTTGGCATATAGGGAACGATTTAATTATAATGTTCCATAATTACTCATGTTTTATCCATGTTACACAAAAGTCAAATAAGAAAAATATTGTTATAATATAATTCCTAGAAACATTAAGGTTTGGGCGTGGGGTTTTTTTGTATATACTCTCCCATTTCTGCCCATTTTTAAAATGGATATATTATGTCTTCATTGTCAATACACATGAATATTGCATTATACTCTCTCCTCTTAGGCTTCATTTATTCTTGGTTTGCAGATAACTATAAATTTAATGCTTCTCATTAGTCAATGTCTCTTATGTCAATGTCTCTCTAGTCATTTTGGTTGTCTGAAGCTTATTTTCTAGTAGATTCCTTATTTCTGTTAGATCTCAGGAAGTACTCATGAGAGTAATATTCCCTGAGATACTTGTTGATAGCAGTTTGTGCCCTTTATACTTAAAAGTCATTTTTTCTGGATATAAAATTCTTGGCTTACACTTTCTTTTCTTAAGTATTTTAAATATGTAGCTTCATTTTCTTCTGGCATGAAGTATGGTGCTATGTGTTCTTTTTTTTTTCTTAGATGCCCAAAGTGTGTTTTTTCTTTTCCTTATTTTCTAGTAATTTTACTAGATTATATTTTGGTGTTTGTCTTAGCTCAGGCTGCTGTAACAAGTTACCATAGACTGGGTGGCTTAAACAACATTTATTTCTCACAGTTTGGGAGGCTGGAAGTCCAAGATCAGGAAGGGTTCTTGATTAGGGCCCTCCTCCTGGTTTACAGATCACTGCCTTCTTGCTGTCTTTACATGGTCGAGAGAGAAATCATCTATCTCATGTCTTTTATTATAAAGGCACTAATCTCATTCATTAGGGCTCCACCCTTAAGACCTAATTATCTCCCAAAGGCCTAACCTCCAAACACCATCACATTGGGGATTAGGGCTTCAACATACGAGTTTTGAGGGGACACAAATATTCAGTCCATAGTAGTCTGTATCAATATTCTCATAGTGTAGTTTCAACTCAGTTTTTATTTAAGGAAAGCTTATTTGTACTAGTATTTTTAGTTACTTGTTCTATTCTTTTACTTTGACTTTCCTCTTCAGGAATTTATGTTATTCAAGTGTTCAGTCTTCCTTGCCTGTCTTCAGTATTTGTCACATTCTCCCAAATCCTATTTTATTTATTTTTCATTCCTTTTTGCTTTTTAAAAATGTTCTTCTATTTCTCTTAAATCAATATCTATTGTGTTTATTCTCTCTTATGTTCCTTCTAATTTAGTCTCCATTTCTGAATTTTTTTTTAATTTCTATGTCTTTCTGAGTTCTGCCACTCATTTCTGAGTTATTCTAATTCTGATTTATATTGTTGGTTCCTATATTTTATCATTTTCTTAAGGTGTTTTACCTAATTTTGAAATCAATTACAATTTTGTTGTTTTGTAAGCATATCTTTCTGGCATATTTTCATTGTAGGGATATTATTCTGCTGCTTATTTTCTTTACTCTTATAATTTTTATGAGATTTGACCCTCTTGCTCATTTTTATAGAAATTCTTTTCCCTGACTTTTTTTAAATGAGGCAGAGTTTAAAAAATCTTTTCTAATTTCACAGAGATTCATATTTGTTATTTTTCTATAGTGTTCAAAACTATGATAGGATTTCCTGTTTCTGTTTCCACTGCTTTGCTCTAGACCATCTCTTTCCCTCATCCCTGTTCTTCCTATTCTGCTCATTTTGATTCCATCCCAGCAGTTTTTCCTCATTGTATGGCCCTGGCCTGGGAGCCCTGGTGGGTTAGTTTGGGGAGTTCCTTAGGGCTAGCTTGCCCCAGCCCCTCAGGCCTTCTTACCACAAGCCTCCTGTACGCTGTACTCAGCTTTAGAGAATGCAGAACCTTCCCAGATCCAGCTACTGATCTCCAAATAACCCACTGTGCTAGGGTCTCCTGTTCTCTGATCCAGATGCCACCCTGTCACTTCCTTCTTCCTTCACACAGACCCTGATGCCATGCAGAGTGTGTAGCTATTAGTGGGTTATACCCACCCTCTTGTATTTTAGGGCTAATGGGAGTATCTTGTCATCTAATTTTGTTGTAAGTGTTGTCCTTTGCTTTTGGTTTTGCAGTCTAGTTGTTGTTCTCATGTTCTCATGTGGGGATTCAGAGAGATTGAAAAACTGCTTCCCCTTACCACCATCTGCTGAGAATCTGATTAGTAGTTTTAAGAGTTAGCATTGCTTTCAAAAGTGTCTCACTCATTCCCAAAAAAACTACATGAAAGAATCTGATATGTAAGCAAGCTTATATTTTGATAAGCTTTCTTTTGTGGTTATTAGTAGTGTCATTTAAAAGTTCATTATGATATATATTTTGATACCCTTGTAATTAAGTACAGGTTTACCCTGCTCTCCGAAAGTAGAGCCTTCCTGTGTAACTTTGTAAGCTGAAATGGTGTAAAGCAAAGAAGCAATTACCTTAGGACACATCTTGTTAATGGTCGCACAAAATAAATCCAGATAAAGCACAGATGCTCACAGACACAGTCCAAAGCTATGATGGCTTGATGCTGAGATGCTGAGTGTCGTTCCTGGGGAAGGAGCTTGGTGGTGCCACGCTTGCTGCTGGGCTGTGTGCTGCCTCTGTAAGGGCTTGCTGCAAAGCAAACACTGCAGCACTTCACTCTTCTCCCTTTTTCACAAAAGTGAAAACTCTCTTTGGATTTCTTTCTGTTAGAGTGAAAACAGGTACTAACGTAGGTCTTTTGGAAAAGCTAAGTGGTGTAAAGCAAACTTTCAAGAACTAAGGGATACCAGTACTGGACTATCCTTTGGTTTCTGTGCTACAATTAGATTTTAGGTTTGAGGAGTTATTGCATAAACTTTTTTAAAAGAGCAGCTAAGTTTTGTTTTTTGTTTTTGTTTTTTACTGTGTAAAAGGTGTCAATAGTTTGTGTGGAACTCGTTGTATTTTGAATAATGCATAAAATGTGTCACCAAAATTAAGAAAAATCTGAGTAAAGTTTCCACCAGAATCCTTTTGAAGGTTTTAAACTGTTGGTATACTTACTACTGATATTTTGAAATTTAAGGTGAATATTATCTTGATTACTCTTTTACTCAGCTTATTTAACAAACATCTTGTTTTCTCATGATTGGCAATTCTGGTTGAGAAAGGTTCGGGACTAAAACAGCACAAGTGTTGAAGGTCATAATTGAGGTTCATTGCCAGAGCTGTTTGAGGGAGCTTTTATAGACCTCAATTTGAGCCTTCTTTTTTATGACCGCAATTTAAAAGTAAATTATAGGTGCCCAGAAACAAAGCAATAAAAAAAATGTAGCCGTTTTTTAAACTTCTTTCAGATAAAAGGTGTAAGTTAATTTTTTTCATTTCCTAAAAACCTCCAAATCTGGGCATATGTACAAAAAAGACAGTATACAAACAGTAAAACTGAACAAAGCCAACCAAACGAAACTCCCTGGTCATAAACCCCATGCTCGTACTTCGTCACTGTAATCAAATACATGTTTAAAGGAACAGGTGAGGTTAGCACTGCTTTTAAATTAGTAAACTTTTTTTTTACATCAACAGAGACAACAAATTCATAGAGACAACCTTCCACTATGGCTTTCCTCTTAGCCAAAACTCTCATTTCAGGCTTAAATCTAAAAATTGTTACCTGATTCAGAAGTTCTTATATTGATGAGAGGGAAAAGTCATTTCTAAGTTAACCTAGACCAATATATTTGAACTCTTTCTCTTTTCAACTGTTTTAAAAAAGAGTATTGTGATATTGACATACAAACAATGTTTTTCTTGAGGATTAAAAATAAAATAAGCATAACCTGTTTTTAATGTGTTGCTGATAATTTTTAAAGTATACCTTGAACCATATTGCTTCATCATGAGACATCACTTAATAAACATCAATTACCTCTTAGGTGGTGTTCAGGAAGTGGCTTACATTCACTCAAACCAGAATGTGATTGGATCAAGCAAAGCTGAAAATCACATGAGCCGATGGGCAGCACGTGATGTATTTGAATTGAAGCAGTTTTCCCAGCTTCCTGCTAACATAGCTGTTTGTACTTCTAAGGTAAGTAGAACATAGGATAATGTATCTCTAGTTTTTACCTCATTTTCACTGAAGCTCCTCAATAGGATCTTCTGTAAGTACTCCCTCAAAAGTACCAACAAGACTATAAATGACTTACAAATAAGTGTAAAAAACAGAATACCATTTGGGGCACTATATCCACTAAAGATGTTTTATATTAAAAGACAAATCTATATCTAAATGCCTAATAATGTTGAGTTGCTTAATAGTTTCCCTCAGTGAAAGTCTGCCAAAAATGAGAAATCTGAGGGAATCACTTAAATCAGAACCAAAAATACTTTTCATATGGAAAAAGGAAAGTGTATCATTAGATTTACCTCCATAATTTTTCATCTAAAATGAAGACACACACAAAAACTAACTTCATACAGAGTTTATATTTTTAACAAAAGGATTTTTATAATGTTAAAAGTAATAAATACTTCCTATGGGCTCTTCTCACTTAAATTTGCTGTTACATAGAAATAAGGCTTATATAAAAGTGATATTTTATTTACACACTTTTGTCAAAAGTTTTAAAAAATATTTTCTTCTCTTTGGCTTATTATTCTTTCTTAATTCCTTAGAGCTAGGTGTCTGAGGAGTAGTTTTTCTACCACTTTATGTGTAGAAGTGAAAAATTGGTATTGTATATAACAATGACACTTTGTTTCAAGTTAGTGCTACTTTGGGGAATGAAGGGGGGTTGGGAAATGCTATCTGAACTGTCAAGCTGAGACAGGAGATAGATGGGCCCCCAGGGCAAACAGTTTGTGTTTGTTCCTTGTGGACTGGTACTCTGAGATGGGAATAACAGGACAATTGAGAGAGGAGGCTGGACCCTGCCCAGAGGGAAGGTAAGAGACCACTTATTCCTCATTCTTGAAGTCAGGAGACCTCCCAGACTACACATGAGCAGAAAGCCTCCTTGGAGGTCAAAAGGGGAGTGATGCCAAGTGTCCAAACCTACCCAAAGGCCTCTTCCGTAGAATTCATCTTGGCCAAGAGATGCATGCTCACACATGGAAAAATCCTGAGCTATACCAAATATGGACTTTGAACCAGGCAAATCAAAATGACTGGCCAAAGGAAACCCGAAGAAATGCCCCATAAAAGTGATTCAAACTGCCATGAGGGCACTACTCTTTCTCTGAGCCCACCCATGTGTCTATCCACACATACTCTTTTTCTCGCCTAATAAATACTTGTTTCACTACTTTCTGTCTTTGTGGGAATTCTTTTTCTGCAAAGCCGTACAGCCAGGGCCTTGTCACTGACCACTGGTCTAGTGGCTAGGATTCGGTGCTCTCACCGGCACGACCCAACCTCAGTCACTGGCCGGGAACCGAAACCCCGCTTCAAGCCGCTGCAGGCCTAGGACACCCAAGATCAAAGCTATCTTCATTTATTTGTACCTCATCTGGCTTGACAAAGATTTTGGATTGTCTTAATAAAATCAGAATACAAAATTAAGTTCATGACCAAGGAAAATATAAATTAAGACGGAAGTTCAAGACTGGGAGAAAGTTAGAATGCAGGTATATAGGATATACTATACTTTCCCAGATATATTTTTTTAATGACAAATTTGATTGAGTTTCCTGGTAGGCAAAACAAAGGAAGTGAACAATGTATTTAGTGTTTTCTCAACTATTACATTTAGAAATGTTGGGCAGTTTGGGTGGTCACAATGACCAAGTGCCTGACTGGCATTAATGTCTGGAGGCCAGGGATACTAAATGGCTGTCCTGGGGGGTGGGGGGAGCATCCCACATGCTGAGAATTGTTCTGCCCAAAATGCCATAACACCCTGCTGAGAAACACTGAGCTAAATGATTGTCCTTAAGAAAAAAGAAAAACAAAAAAACAGCTCTTCTAAGGAGGAGCAAAGCTTTTCCTAGGGTTTAATTTGAAAGAAATTTGTCACCTGGCATTTTAAATGGGGACCACTGAATGATCTAGTTAACTGTCAGTTGTCTTATAATATCCTTAGAGTAAATGTAATATTGAACTTTGAAAGGCTGTGCTTTTAGCATTTTTCAGTGTAATCCAAAGGCCCAATTCCAAAATGCAACTCATGAAAGCACTTTCATGACCCAAGTATGCCACTTTTTTATATTCTTATTTGATCTGGGAGTATACCATATCTCAGCCAATGCTGTAGATAGCATTTCTATAGTTTGACTACCTTGTGGGAGCTATTTGAACAAAGTAGGCAGAAATGTGCCAGGTTTGCCAGAAATTTACTGTATTAAAATTAAGAGCATATCAGAATCTTTTAAACAGACAGCTAATTTTTTATTAGGTTTTTCTTTCTTTTAAACCATGCCTTTTTTTTAAACCATGCTCTTTTCCAAACAAATTTTAATGTGAAAGGTCAGAAAATTTGGCAAACTCTGTCGTAGATGTTAATGCAATAATTTAACTGGATATTGGTCACTAGCTTATTTAAATATTTCTCAGAGAAGAAATTTACACCCATGTAATACCTCCCAAAACGGACCCAAGAAGCAACCCCTAGATATAGAAGCAATAAAAAGTACCTTTGGAACCTTCGTAAGGAAAATTGTAAAGATGAAAATGCTGGAAGTATACTTTGCCTTTAGTTGGGGAGGGGTGGGTGTGCGAAGGGATTTACTTTATCTTTACATTAGCAATACCAGTAGTTTTCAACCTTTTTCAGCCCCAGCATTCTTGAGCTGAACAGCACAGTCTCATCAGAAACCTTGTCTTTTCACAGTGATTTTCAGAGTGAGGGGCATTTCTTACCAGGAAACAAATTGGAATACCCAGCCCCTGGAGTTTCTGATATGTCCTTTGAGGCCATATATCTCCCCAGTCACACATAGACCAATTTAGTAGACCTTTTTCAGGGAATATGAAGAAATCTGGTGTTTAATGACTAAGTCACAGTGGGTATAAAATACTCAGGGAAGTTTTAAAGCCATTAAGCAGGAAGTCCAGTCCCATGCCACCAATGCTAGCAGGCATTATAGAACAGTCCATATAAACATACTTAATTCAGTGGCTAACTTCTTTAAATCAATACTTGATACAGTAAAATTCTGACAGAATAAGATTCAATCCCTCAGATTTGACCTATATCATTTAATACATCAGGTTAATAATATAGTTGTACTTTAGCATCTTGAAAGCTGGAATGTATTACCTATAAACAACAATCACTTGGGGATGGTATTATAAACTTACCATCAAAAAAGAAAGGTCTTGGATACACACTACTATATATAAAATAGATAGCTAATAAGGACCTACTGTATAGCACAGGGGACTCTACTCAGTACTCTGTAACGACCTATATGGGATAAGAATCTAAAAAAGAGTGAATATATGTATATGTATAACTGATTCACTTTGCTGTACACCTAAAACTAACAGCATTATGAGTCAACTATACTCCAATAAAAAGTTAAATAAATAAAAAGAAAAGTCTTGGTATATGAAAATCAGAGTTTTCAGGGCTTCCCTGGTGGCACAGTGGTTAAGAATCCACCTTCCAATGCAGGGGATATGTGTTCGAGCCCTGGTCCAGGAAGATCCCACATGCCAGGGAGCAACTAAGCCCGTGTGACACAACTACTGAGCCTGTGCTCTAGAACCCGCATGCCACAACTACTGAAGCCCACATGCCCAGAGCCCATGCTCCTCAACAAGAGAAGCCACCGCAATGAGAAACCCATGCACGGCAACCAGAGAAAGCCCGCTCACTGCAACGGAGAGTAGCCCGCCCAACCCAGTTCACTGCAACCAGAGAAAGCCTGCACGCAGCAGCGAAGACCCAACGCAGCCAAAAATAAAGTAAATAAATTAAAAAAAAAATCAGTTTTCAAAATAGTTATCATACATATTTTTGTTCTTAGTTTTTCACCAACATCAAAAACTAAACCTACTATAATTTTGACATAAAACTGCAACCCCTGAGACATACGTCATGCTTTCCTCCTTTTAGTTTAACTAGAAATAAATAAATAAAAGAACTCATATAATAAGACTCATCTTCAGTTTGTTGAACTCTAATATTCTAGAGGCAGAAGAAATTTTTGATTGTTATAACTAGCCCATGGCATGAAGTCTATTCAGGCTGTCAGTTTGAATTGTAGCTCTACCTGATACTTCCTGTGTGACCATGAACAAGTTACTTACCTTCTCTGTGCCTCAATTTCCTTGTGCTTAAAATACAAGTAATTATACTTCTTACCTCAAATGGTTGTTGTGAAGACCAAATGAGGTAATAATACCTGTAAAATGCTCTGAACAGTACCTGACACAAAGTAAGCAGTCAATGAATAATAAGTATTGTTATTACAACCAATGGATAAGACTGATGTCAGGTCTCTAACTCCCCTGGAGGGTGAGGATCAACAAGAACAAATAATCTATAAACAGTTGTATGCAGCTATATTTAACTATAAGTAAAAGGATGGGTGGTACTAGTCCTTCTGGGGCTTTGAATTTCCTTAAAAACAAAACAAGAATGTTTATGGTAGATTATTTTTCAAATTTTTATATGTGACTGTTGTTTTTGTTTATGAAAACAAAGTCACTCAGTACTTTATATTAATTTTATTTTAGGATATTCTGTATTAGAGTAGAAGTTATTAGTAACTTTTCTCCTTAAAGCTGATAGATTTATTTTCTGTTTAGATTCATTAGTTTGTGACTATTTCTAATTCATGATATCTCCATAGCTGCTGACAGACATTCAAATGAGTGAGAGAGCACTCTGCCATCAAACTAGTCCTTTTGCATCTCTATACATATTACTCTGGGTTCTCCTCATTATAATTCTTCTGGAAACTAGAAACTACTTTAATAATATCAGTGAGATGGAATGATGGTAGTGTTGTGTTTCTCTTTACTAAAGCTATTTGTAAAGATGGTTAAATTAAGCATTTCTGAAGACTTTTAAAATATTATTTTACATAAATGAGATATTGATGACATGTCAAAGCCATTCACAGAATTTCTAAGGAAAAAAAATGATCACAATCACTGATTTCATCATATCTGGTCGATAGTATTTATTTCAACACCTTTAATGAGTAAATCATTGAACCACACCATCATCTTTGGTTAGAGATATATATATCACTCACTGAGAGATTTTGCAGCTCTCCCTGTGGTGGTGACTGGCAATAGTGGATTTGCAGTTTTGGGAAAAC
Organism: Tursiops truncatus; assembly: GCF_011762595.2. Classification (NCBI taxonomy): domain Eukaryota; kingdom Metazoa; phylum Chordata; class Mammalia; order Artiodactyla; family Delphinidae; genus Tursiops; species Tursiops truncatus. The sequence continues at coordinate 28,912,540 of NC_047039.1, read as the reverse complement.
TTTTAAACCGTTATGGGAAGAAAAGAGAATAAACTAAGGTGAAGGTAAATGAAGCAAGATGAAGGCAGAAAGACTCAGCCATAGTGTTAGAAATATTGACAACCCTCTTCTTCTGAAATCTCCAGAAATCCCTAGACCTCCCAGCTACAGTACAGTATCTTTCATCTGGGGCTCACATCCAGAATCTTTCTGATTACTGAGAATTCTTTTGAGTGCTTCATGTCTGTCACCAAAGTTTTATTAGAGACCTTTGTGTTTGAAAAGATTTTGTGTGTTTGTGTGTGTGTATGCCTGTGTGTGGTCTCTGTGTGTGTCTGTGTGTCTGCAGCCAGATGCAGATGTGTTGCCTCAATTCCTAAGAAAACAAAACAAGTCCTACTTATTTGTATGAAGGCAACACAAGATTAACAGTGGCCACAATATGCAAGTATTTCACTTTCCAAGGAATACTGTAATTGAGTCTAAGTAAGAGCCTTTAACTAAATTGCAAAGGAATATACTAAATGGAAAACTTACAAAAGAGAAGTAATGTACACTACAATTATAGATAACGTACTATGGTCTTTCAGAGTTTCTCAGTCCTTTGATGTAATTATTGGTAACCAGAATGACAAAAGCTATGAATCAAATGGAATTCACCCATATATTAAGAAAAGTTCTAAAATATACTATCTTTTCCATATTTCCTTTGGTTTCTTACAGTTTATACTTTTATAAAATAATTTCTACTTATTTGAACATATTTGATAAATGTCTTGAATTAAAACCTATCTCTCCTAAAATAATTTCTAATTATACCTTTTTAATTTAGCAATACAAACTATATAAAATAAGAACTTGCTTTGCCTTCAATTGTACTTGGATATTTTAGAACCATTTCTGAAGACAGCTTATTTTAAAAGACAAGATGTCTGATAACAAGGGGGAAAACCTGTGTGATTTAGGTTTAAGCTTAGACCAAAAAGAAATGTTTTTAAGCATTGGAAGGAACTTCATTAGAGTTAATTTATTCTTTTACTATATGGAAGTATGTCATAAAACTTAGCTATACCTGTGTGTGATATGGTACCTCATTTTTTCAATCAACTGCATGTTTTCAACTTAAGTTTACTTAAAGTTTTCTGAAAAGAATTGTACAAAGACAGCATTTGATTAAGGATTAATCACTATGGCAACTGAGACGTGGTGACTGAAAGGGGGAGGATGTATTCTCCCCTCAGTTTCCTGCCAGCTGTCATAGTCAACCTCTGCTGCCTGAATCCAAGCCAAAATATAGACTGTGACCAACTCGAAGAAACTATATCTGTATTTTTATAAATTGGTACAAGTATCAGGCTATAAAAGAAGACTTAATCCCCTGAATTGGATGACAGACACTTGGCACTCTTGCCAGTGTTTGACAGAGAAATAACGGGTTGCTTTGTAGTAAAACCTGGATTAATAGTAAACCGTTCTTTATGTTATTGCAGTGTGGTGTAAATGAGAGAACTAAGCATGCCGTCAGCCTGGAGGCGGGGGTGGCATGGGGGAGAGAGTGCCTTTTATATAACCAGTGCAGGTTTAAGCACTGTTCAGAATACTGTAAATACAAAATGTTGTCTTAGAACTTCTCTTTCTTGTATTTGTATTAGATTGGCATTTTGTAGATTACTTAAAGAAAGGATTTCTATGAGCTATGGTGGATTTAGTTGCAGTATGTTTATACAGCTTTTGGAGTCAGCAAGGAGGGATGGACTGTTTACAATGAGCAGACTTTGGGGAGATATAGCATTCCATTAGCCTAGTTTTCAGGACAGTGAATGGCATGATGGTTTAAAGTAATTGTTCACAAATGACTGGTTTATGAAGTAGTCCAGTAAGTAAGGTTTATGGTTTCAGCATGTAGCGGAATTAACTCTTACTGGGTGGGATTTTTCATGGTCTTATGATTTTTCTTTCTATAGCTAGATGTTAATTTTATGGTGTTTTTGTATCAGAAAGTTATTCTTTCAAGTGATTTTAGTAGAGATTGGATTTTTTAAGTTGTGTGTATATATGTATGAAATTATGTGACCAGTGCTGGCATGAAAAAGGCTGTTGTGTTTCTATCCTTAGAACTAGGATTGATTCAGAGAGATAGTGTGTCATTTGTGAAAAACACCTGTTACCTCGTCAGAGGAATGAGAATCTGGTGTTAACTATAGCGCCTATACCTATTCCCCTCCTAGCTGGTGGCAATGAGAAGCTGTGGCATCCTTCCTCACAGTGACGTTACCAGGCTTAATAATGCCACTAATGAGCTGATGTGTACAAAACACATTCAACTCCTTGCAAGAAAGGCATAAATTTTTATTATTGTAATTATGATTATTGCTTATTAGTAGGGGTGATGAGTGAAACTCTTTGTTATTCTCTGCAATGACCTGTTATTCTTTTTGTCGTTAATAGTACCAATAATAGAATATGTTAGAATACCATAAAAGATATCTAGTCCAGTCCTCAAATTTTATAGATGAAGGGCCCACCTTGAACTATGCCTGATTTATCATAAAGAATACTATAGAAAAAAACTGTATTTGACAGTACTTATAAAAAACTAATTTGACCATGGCCTAGACTGACAAAAATATTCTTTGCTTATTAGGAAGTAGCTTGATTCTAACTCTTTTCCTAGTTGGTCATTGTTCCAATTGCAGAGACGATTGATATGGCTTCTTTGAACAGTTTCTCCATTTAGAATAGTTGGAAGATTATAAATAGCTTAAACATACTATCTCTTCAGGCTTCACTGGTGGCACAGTGGTTGAGAGTCCACCTGCCAATGCAGGGGACACAGGTTCGTGCCCCAGTCCGGGAAGACGATCCCACATTCCGCAGAGCGGCTAGGCCCGTGAGCCATGGCCGCTGAGCCTGTGCATCCGGAGCCTGTGCTCCGCAACGGGAGAGGCCACAACAGTGAGAGGCCCGCGTACCGTGAAAAACTATTTCTTCAAATGCCTTCTAAGTAACAATATAAAAGCTTAAAGATATAAGGCCTCATTGAACTCTGATTGACTCCACCTAGCGACTTAGAGAATGTTAAGCGCTTAACAGCCCTTTTCAAATTATATTTTATCCCTCTATTGAAAACCATGGTATCAATTGGACATGGCCACTTAATGGAAACACCTATTGCCTTGTCATCTGAGAATCCTGCCTGTATACATATGAATTCTGAATTTTATAGGACGAATAAATCAAAATTATAAGGTCATAATGTGAAGGATTCTTGGAGACTAATGCAAACATAATATTTTACTGATTTATTTTTTAAATGAGAGGGTACATGACTTCCCTCAGGCTCAGCAGTGGCAGTCAGCTTAAATCCCCATAGTCTTTCAATCTTTCTGTCTTCTCTTGTGCTTTTCCCTCAGTTCCTTTGGTTTCTATTTTGCTTTGAAGGTTTTTACTTTTTTTAAAAATTCCATTTTGCTTTTCCAATATGACAAATCAGTCTAATTTTCCAAGATAACTTGCCTGTGAAGAATTACCGTCACTTTAGCAGTTAAACAAAAAATTCAGGTGGACTGAATGCATCTGTCTCTTTAAAAAATATTTTTTTTAGAGTTAAAACTATCTGTACTCAAGAAATATAGTAAGACTGTTTGCAATATCTACTCTGCCAAAGGTATTTTGGCAAAGACATAATTTTTTTACTTTTTTTCTCTTTACTTATGCTTTTTCTCTACCACAAATAACCTTCAGTCTTAGTTTTTCTAACCTCCCAAATCTCCAATCCTCCCTACCTTTCAGCATCTACCTCAGATGTGTCACTCTTTCACAAAGTCTGCCCCAATTTGGCTGTCCTTCTCCCTACACCCTTTCTGCTTCTCCCAATAGTACTTTATGTGGCCTATTATTCTAACATATGACTTCCATGTATTTATCATCGTTATGTAAGTATACATCTTTTTCTTCTTTTCTATAAACTCTGGACTTCAAAAAATAGCACAATATATCTCTGATTCACATTTGATAATTCTGGAGACCTAAAGTAGTGTCTTGTACATAATTGATACTTTTTGAATAATTTAGGTTTTCAGTTGTTGTCAGCATATAATGAACCCAATCACTATCTTCTGAAAATTAAGTGGCTTAAACTATCTTTTCCATGAACAACTTTCATAGTTTTCCTGAAAATCCTCTGGCAATGACTTGACATTGTTCAGAGCTACTACTGAATATATTTAATTAGCCAAGGGAGACAGTCCCTCCTTATCTGAATTAGAAGTAGTCTCAGGTTTGCCTGGCATTCATGGTCTTCGATAAATTTACTCAATCTGCACCTCCAAGTAAATCATCTACTGTCTGATCCTCCACTCCCAATTCAAGTTCCACTTCTTACATGAAGCCTCAGTCTTTGGAGATCACTCTATTCCCAGCCCCTTTCACACCCATTCTCTGTGCCAGTCATCACTGTAGACATGGCAGACACCGTATTAATGTTTGCTCTCTTCTCAAGTATGTGGCAAGCTGCTTAAGGATCAGGACATGACATACATGTCCGTAAGCATCACCACTTAGCAACAGGCAGCACAGAGTGGAAGTTCAGAAAACATTTGTTACTGGTCATTCCTGTAAGAAAGTACTACATAAGGCAGATCCCCACAACCATTTTCACTATGAGTAAAGGCTCCTTAACTCTTAGCTCCACAAGTTAATGTTAAAGGGGATATACTGGCAGATAACGTAAAGATGTTAGTTATTTTAGAGCAGCATAAATGCTGGTATTCTTCATCTTCACTCATTATCTGTCATCTCTTGACCATAGTGCTGGTATAAGACACCCACTCGAGAGGGGAGAACATGGAGAATGGTGTCAGAAAGATATCCCTACCCATGCATGACTTTGTAAGCTTTCTTCATCTTAGCAGTAACAAATCTGAACAGTCACTTTGGGGCATAATTTTCTCTCTTCCAGAGTTCTGTAAAATATCTTATTGTGTTTCTTTTCCATAGCACATGAGGCCTATCTCATTTGGTGCTAATCTCCTTTTCCAGTCTCATTCTGAGACACTCATTCAGAATTATTGACACTATGTGCCAGGCACTGCGCTAGACTCTGGGGATAGAAAGATGAGCAAGCTCTTCCTAGTCAGCCTTCAGTTTATAAATCAGTCTCCAAGCACACCATGGACTTTTACTCTTCCATGTCTTTGCTCTTGTGGTTCTTTTGTTTAAAATTCCATTTCACCTGTGTCTGCTTGTTGAACCCCTACTGCTTGTATCATCAGTGACAGTTGTCCCCTGTCTTCTCCAAAGCAGTATAAATGTTTTCCTCAAATTCATCTTTACTTATTTGTGTGTGTGTGTATGTGTGTGCATGTATGTCTGCTATAGCACTGATCACATTGTATTATGTGACACTTTATAAGTAAGTATCTACAGGATGCTTTCAGCTGCAAGGAATAGAATAACCATCTGAAAATGGCCTATACAATAGGCTGTTGAACTAATTTACATAACAGCAAATCTGGAGGGAGGTATGTCCAGGTGTATTACTACAGTCCAATGACATCATAAGAATTCAGGCTCTCTCATTTTCTGCCCTACTATCCTCAGTAAGTTAATTTTTAGTTCCATGAGGCCTTTTGCCTTATGTTACAAGATGACTACTGCATCTCAAGAACATATTTCCTCATACAAATATATCCAAAGACAGGAAGACGTGGTTCTTTTCCTGTATCTCTCCTTTTATTGGGGAGGAAAATCTTTCTGGCAGAACATAATTGGCTTGACTAATTTGTTTATCCCCTAAGAACTGAGAGGGCAATCTACCTTCCCTGAGCACATTTCTAAGAGAACCTCAGTTTTGTTCAGACAACAAAGAGGGAGGCAGTGGCTGTTAGTAGGCCATCCACAGTGTCTGGCACTGTATTCCTGGTTAGACTGTGAAACTCTTTTGCATTAGGAAGTGAATCTTACTCTATCTTTTGTTCCCAGGACCTAAAAAAAGTACCTGCTACATAGATATTCAGTTAGAGCTTACTGATTTTAATTGAATTTCTAGTAGATACCAAAGAGATTCTATACAGAGAAATTCTAATTTATTAGTATAAGCATGAATTCTTTTGTAGTAGATTAGCTTTAGGCAGGATAAATATGTTTGAACTATGATCCTTGTTCTAAGATGGAAGTTGTGATATTTTTGCAAGTTTCCTGATGAAGATAGAATCCCTCTTAACATAACCAGAGTCAGCTCTCACAGCATTTACGGCAAAATTGTTGGTAGGTTGATGTTTTATTTAAAGGTGTCAGTCATTTTGTAACCAAGTTATTATCGGAATCAAATTTCAATTAATCTGTAAACAACTTTCATGACTATTTAGCATTAACTGCTTCAAAATGGAATTTGAAAGCCATATCCTACTTTTATTCAGTATTTAAGGCTATCCCGTTGCTGTGGCCAGATGAAATAATGAATACCTTAAGAGAAAGAACTTCTCATTTTGTTCATAAAAATTATTTGGGCCACTAGTATTTACCACCACATACTTTCAGGAAAAGAAAACTACTTTTAGTTTCTCTTAAGAATATCCTTGATGGGGACTTCCCTGGTGGCGCAGTGGTTAAGAATCCACCTGCCAATGCTGAGGACACGGGTTCGATCCCTGGTCCAGGAAGATCCCACATGCCACAGAGCAACTAAGTCCGTGCGCCACAATTACTGAGCCTGTGCTTTACAGCCTGCGTGCCACAAGTACTGAGCCCACGTGCTGCAACTACTGAAGCCTGCGTGCCTGGAGCCCATGCCCTGCAACACGAGAAGCCACCACAATGAGAAGTCCGCGCACCGCAACGAAGAGTAGCCCCCGCTTGACACAACTAGAGAAAGCCTGTGTGCAGAAGCAAAGACACAACACAACCAAAAAATAAATAAATAAAATTGATTCTTTAAAAAAAAGAAGAATATCTTTGATGAATCAATAAAAATTACTAATTTTCTTAAATCTCAACCCTTTGGTACTTATCTTTTTTTTGTTTTGTTTTGTTTTGCGGTATGCGGGCCTCTCACTGTTGTGGCCTCTCCCGTTGCGGAGCACAGGCTCCGGACGCGTAGGCTCAGCGGCCATGGCTCACGGGCCCAGCCACTCTGTGGCATGTAGGATCTTCCTGGACCGGGGCACGAACCCGTGTCCCCTGCATCAGCAGGCAGACTCTCAACCACTGCGCTACCAGGGAAGCCCTGGTACTCATCTTTTTAGTATTCTGTTTGATGAAATAGGAAGTGTACACAAGCACTTGTATAATTGAACTGCGGACTAAACTAGCCACTTTTTTTTATGGAACACAATTTGTATCAATACTTGAAAGAATGACTGACAAACTATGGTTATTTAGATTTGTGTATTTGGTAGATACTTTCTGTCACTTCAAGGAAGACAACAGACAGTACTTGTTGCCAGCGATAAAATTCAAGCTTTCAAGTGAAAATTAAAATATTGAAAAACTTGTGTCTGCCACCGTGACCATGACCCCTTCCCAATATTTAAAAAGATTTTTTCTGATGCATAGGTGGTAATAACAACAAATATGGTTTTCCAATGTATAATTGAATGTGTCAACATTTTGAAGATCTGCATAACTGACTTAATATTTTCCAAATGACCAGTGAATGATATTACAAAATCACGCATGGGGAAAAAATTCAGCCAAAGTACAAAATATACCAATGAATTTTACTTTTAACAATATAAAAAGTTCACTGGTATGGTTTCAAATATTACATGAAACTAACCTTAATTGAATTTTGGTAAAGTATCAAAAAAGAATATCTACAATTATCTGAAAAGGCTATGAAAATATTCTGCCCTTTTTCAACTATGTATCTGTATGAGGCTGATTTTCTTCATATACTCCAACTAAAACAGCATTGTTGCAGCAGACTGAATGCAGAAGAAGATATGAGAATCCAGCTATCTTTTATTAAGCCAGCTATTAAAGACATTTGCAAAAATGTAATACGTAGCCACTCTTCTGGCTAATTTTTTGTTTGTTTACCTTGGAAAATATAAACTTTTTTGCTGATAAAGAGTTATTTAATTATTTTAAACTTTCAATAGATATAACCTACATAAACAAAATCTCTTTGGCGTCCTCAATAATTTTAAACTGTAAAGGTGTCCTAAGACCAAAAAGTTTCAGAACTGCCATTTTAGACCATAAGAAGGGGGTCACTTGATCATTAAATTCAGTTCTAGTGGAACATACTTTCAGTTGGCCTTTCTCTGTCGGAAAGCTTTACTTCCTCTTCTACACGACTCAAGAAAGCATATCAGAATAGAAGAGAATGAAAATGATGTGGTTATAGGAAATCCACTCTAATTTACTAAAAAGGAGAATTATTCACAGATTTCAGTACTTTACTATTAACAATAACCTGCATCCAACTTCACAACCAGTTACAATGTCCCAGTGTTATTTGTGGCAGGGTGCTTGAAATGTTGTTCCCTAGACACTGAAGAGCCATCGATGGCCTTGTCACTGAATCAGCCTGCATAGAAGCCTACACTTACTCCAGCTGGAGGCCTGGAGGGACGGAGAGCCTAAGCTCCCCATGGAAGTGCCAGCCACTGGAAAGGCAAGCAGGGGCGGGTGCCTGCCAAGAAAGACTTTAATTAAAGTTTTTCCATCAGCACCACCCTTCCGTGATCTTTTCACTAACAGGTATTATTTAGTATAGGACCTTCAAGTAGTCTTTAGAGACATTTTTACAGTAATATAAATAATATATGTAAAGATTTAAAATTCAGTCAGGGCTCAAGATGCCAAGGACCTATTCATTACTACTTACTGGAGATCCTAAAAAGACTAGTAGAAACCAGGGCTTGTGGTGCTGAGTCCAGTGCTCAGACAGCTATCCCAAAAGGCCTTGCCTTTGTCTGTAGGAGGTATTAAGGGGAATTTACTCTCTGACCACCCTCCCATGAAGGACTGAGGGAATATTAGCCAACACTCCCTGTTGCTGGTCTGCAGGCTTTTTTTAAAGGTAGTTGCCACCATCTCACCTGGCCTTTTCCCCCAGGTTGACTGCTGTGGCACTGCCTTCATGTTCCCAAATCCCAAGGAGATAGGGCTTTTGTATTTCTGTTTGTAGTGTGTGCCCCACAGTATTCACCTGCACGCCCGAGGCTATCACTTTGTTCCTTTAGATAGACGAGTTTCTTGTACAATGAGAAATGGACTGTTGTGCACACTAAAAGGGAGCTAGGCTCAGGGAAGCCAATATAAAGTTGTCCTTTTGTGGCTCACTCAGCAAGCAAAGTACTATCAAAAATGAAAATATATATCTATCTATATAAAAAACTGAATTGTAATGGTTACTCCTTCCAGGAGGAAAAGAGAACCATAATTACAAACTTTAATCTCCCTTCACCACCAAAAAAAAAAATGTTTTAGATTTGAATCTAAGTGTTTGTTTTTTCAGACTTGAATGACATTTTTAAACATATGCAGAAAATTATACTTCAGTGTATATTCGTGGTGGGTCCTCTAACCAGCTGGCTTTTCTCCAGAGGCTGAGTGAAGACAATTCAGGGGTACCTCATAGTTGCCTTAGGTTTCTGTTGAGTGTTGGAAAACTGCATTTACAGTAATATTTCCTACCTCCAGGCAGAAATCTTGAATGATTACTTCAAAGATAAGAGGTTTTCACACTTGCACAAAGATCCTTAAAGGTCTTTGTCCTTTTAGACTCTCAGATGCCACTTGAATGAATTTATTTACATGTGCTATATGTCTTTATGGTACTCCTGATTCCCTGCTTTGCAAAGACAAGCAGGTTTATGACTTTTTATGTGTTTATAGGGTTTGGCGCTTACCCAAAGGGAGATTTCTTTTTAATCTTTTGTTTGAACAGATGTGTAAACAAAAGCATTGCTGCCTCTCAGGCTTAACTATTTAAGGTTTAAGGAAGAAAAAAATGAAAGAGCACTTGATTCTTTTTTAATCTTTATGACAAAGTTGGTGTGATCAGGCCAATGTGAGGGGTTTGGCTACATGGTGTGCCCACTTGTGGCCATGACCATAGACTGGCTTGTGAAGCTCTGTGCTATTCTCAGGAGCAAGGTGTAAACCAAAGAGCTTTCGTGTGATGGGCAGGTCCTCTGGTGATCTTAGAATCCAAACTCAGGCTTCTCAACAAGTCAGAACCATTGGGACCTTCCATTGCCTTTGAAAATCTCCCTGGTTTCCAGTTTTCTCAGTGACTAATCAAGGCTGATCATCCAGTTATGGAGAAAACAGTGAATGTGGCTGTTAAATATACATTGCTCTTTGTTCTGATATATCCTCTGTAAGGGGTTTTCTAGAGAAACCGGCTCAGCAGACAGATCCATTCCAAAATTGCTTAATAAAGATTTCACTACATCCTGGTGGCCTATCATAGACAGGCTACCCGTCCTATCAGGCTGTTCTTCATCGTACATTGTCCCCCTCCAAGCTTCCTGTACTTGTGGGGGATACAGATGAGCAGAGGAAAAGGAATCAGCATTATCTGTACCACCTATGGATGTGTCTCCAGTAATAGCCGCAAAGAGATTTAGAAAGATGGTAGAGATTACGATAGTGTTTCTCCTGCCAAAATGGGAACTAGAGGCTGTTCATGGTTGTTTTTGAAACTCAGTCTCCTGGATTGTAACATTTCCTGCCCCATTTGTTGCCCACAGGTGGGTGTGTATGGGAAAAACTGATTCCTATCAACTTTTCTCATTTCCTTGCTATTCCTACCTAGGCGCCCTCTATAGTTCTTTAGTAATTTGCCTCCAAAATTTTTTACTTCAAAGAAAGAGGGTTTTTTTCCTTAAACATTCTGTGCACTATTCCAATGAAGTTTTCTATTATATAAAGATAAATTTCATATGTAGCAGAGAAAAAAGAAAAATGCTAATGTAATCATATGGCTGTGAGGTAGGGGGAACATTCCTTTTTTTCCTTTTCTCAGGACACTGACATCAAAGATTGTTATCTGCAAACTTTTTAAGAGTCAGTTTTATTTTTTCTTACTCTTTCATATTGCAAATCTATATATACCTTATCTTTTTTCAGTTATATCTTTTAAAAAATAACTACTGGTTCAATATTTTAATTGGCTATTGCTATTAATATTGCTATTTGGCTTAGGTCTAATGCCTTGAAATACGGACAGTACACGTTGGGTCCAAAGGAAAAAGAAAGTATTTATTATCAAAGGTCATTTGAATGTCTCATACTATTGATCTAAAGATAAATTTTCCTTCTAGAACCAATATAAACCTAAAAGTTTACAGTAAGAAATAAGTTGTACAGGATTATGTACAGTTGACTAGGTCTAGTGTAAATTCATTTTGGCTACTCTAAAAGAAGAAATTTTTCCCTACAAAAGTGCCCTCTTATTTATTGTAATCCTAATGTATATCTTTTACAACTTAAAATTATAGCTTTTATTTTACAGACTGTATACTTTATACACGTTTAAATAGTAATTTTATGATGTATTTTTAAATATATTTTATAGAAACATTAGAAAAATGAATAATGATTTTATAACTTTATCAAAATTAAGTCAAAACAGATGTTCATCATATACTACTATGCAGCTTAGGGAAATACAGCCTTTGTTTTATAATAATGTAATAATTTAATAATGGAGTATAATCTATTAAAATATTGAATTACTATGTTGGACACCTAAAACTAATATAATATTGTAAATGAACTATACTTCAATTTTTTAAAAAGCAGTTATTTATGAAGTCTTTGAAGTGAGCCATTTCCACATTAAACATTTGATTGTGGATAGGTAAGGAGACTGTTTTGGCCAAAATATATGAAAACAATTACCATTTATAGAAATAATACATATTTAATGTTTTTGTTGAACTAATTTTTTATATTCCGAATTTTATTTTTAATGACAAATATTTACTTTTCTGACAATAACATGTTACGTTTTAAATGTTTAATTATATAAATCAGATTAGGACTTAACATAATTAGCCGTGGCCGACCTTTTACCTTTTTAGGCCTGTTTAACTCTGAAGGGGGAGGGTTTTCCTCTACTTTTTCAACATTCAACTGGCTGCTCCACATAGTACATATACGTCCAAAGGAGGAAGACATATTACCACTCATAAATTAGGATTATTATTTCAATATTCTCTGATAAATTCAGCTTCTTAAGTAACCTCACATTTCCATTCAATTAATCTCATCAGCAAATGGATCTTTTAACTGTATGTTTATGTTATTTAGAAATAATTACTATACTCTTTACACTTTATTTTTAATAAAGATACCATAAGTTGAACTTGATTACTTTCATAAATATACCATAGTAGAAATACCTAACAATATCCAATAATTTATGAAGATAATCATGAACATAGCAATTACTAAGTTATAAATTAAACTCAGTGTCAAGCTTTCTAAAATACTTATTAGCAGTCATATTTATACTATACAAATACTGTACAAAGTTCTTGTCTTCATAATTCCCTCCTTATCATTATAACCATAAATCTTAAGAGGAAGGAAACCTTCATCAGAATCACAGAGTATAGAAGTAATTTCTCAAAGCAAATCTTGGATAATTTAGAAGAAACTTTCTAGGAAAAAGTTAGGAGCAATTAGGGACTTTTACAGAAACTGGGCTTTCTGCTTTCTTCATGTTATGATCTCAAAATTTCCTATCAGATACAGACATAGTGTTCCAGTTGTTGGCCATTCTGTTCTCTGGTGGAAAGAAGAGTGGGTTTATTTTGCTTTCTTGAGCAAGCAATCTCACCCTCTACCATAATATTAAGGAGCGATAATGTTATCTTTTAATTTCCTAGTCCAGCTCATTTTTACTGAATTTTTCATTACTTGACCCTTCATTACTATTGCTACTTCATAGTGTTGCCTCAGTGTCATATGACTTCCCAACTTTGACATAAGCGGTAGTGAAAGAGTTTGCGTCCAATTTCACATGGTCTAGAATCTTTTCATCTTGGCCACAGGCATTGTACTTCGCTTTATAATAAATTATAACTGTCCCTTCAATTGCAACTGCACTGTCACTATTTTCCTTATATCAGCTATTATAAGATATACTATTTTACTATAAATAGTGAAACCAGCTTTTATAAGAAGGGCATCAAAATGTTTATTAAAATAATTAGTAAACAAAATTTTGTTTCACAGCCTTGTTTCAGTAAGTGTTAAACTACCCTACTAAAATGGAAAACTGAACCTAGATATTTTTTAAGTAAAAGATGGGATATTGAGCCAGTGTGAGAGAACAAATGCTTTTCTCTTTTAATGATTATCTAAAATAATCAGGTTTTTAAGTGTATAATATGTGGCATAAATTAAAGATCCACATGTCTGATAGCTATGAATAGAAAAGTTGAATTTTCCTGAAGAATTTGTAAAATCAACTTGAGAAAAAATGTATCTGTTCGAAATATGAGCTTTGTAATGCTGCCAGGGTCAGAAAGACCCAGAGTAGTCATGTAAATAATTGAAAATTTCCATGGCCTGGCCTGCTTTCTCCATGGCTTCAGAAATTGCAGTATATGAGGAGGGAGTGTTCTTGGTTGGCCCCATTCCTTCTCTTTCGGTTTACTCCCTTTATCCCCATGTAAACGTTCCCATCCCTCCTTATAATAATGGATAATTATTTCTTGGGAATCATCAAAGATTATGAGCTATTTTATTAGGAACTTTTAACATTCATCTTGTTTTCTTGTGATGTAAAATAAATGCATCAAATCTCTTTCAAATTTATCTTTAAAGATCAGCATTTTCCTCTCTTTATTAATAATGTTTTAAACTTTAAGAAATGATGTCTTTGAGGAAAGTACTGTCAGCATTACTGACTGAAGCAAAGCCCTGTTTCAAAATGGCAACCTGGCATTTTGTGTTTGTCCACGTGAGTCACACTAGATTTTGAAGAAGTCAATTTCTTTTCATTAGAAGTGGTTTGCTATTAAAGAACATATAATTATGTCTTTTGTTCAGTTTATTTCAATGAAATGAACTTGAATATAAATTAAAGAGATAAATGATTTATTTTAAAAACAGAAAAAACTAAAAATGGGAGGGGGTGGGGCTCAGCTTTTTTAAGCCCCTTAAGAGTAGGGGCCTCTTTGTATATGTAAATATTTTTCTTCTCAACTGCATAGCATGGTGGCAGGAACGTATTGGTGCTTAGTAAATATTTGTGGAATGAAAGCCATTCCCTACCAACATTCAGTGATATGTGCCACTTGAATCCCATTAAACTCCTGTAAAAGAAAAAATCACTGTCTCATTGACAATTACTAATCTGTGTTTTGTAGTATTTGTATGCCTGCAAATTTCTTAAGTGATAGTTTAACTGGGTTTAGAATTCTAGGTTGACGGTTTTTCCCTCCCAGCATGTTGAAGATACTCTCATTATCTTCTCTTGGTGGTGGTGATGGTGGTAGTGCTAATGAGAAGTCTGCCTTTAGTTTGATTATTATTTCTTTGTGGGATAGCTTATTTTTCTCTGGTAGTTTTTAAGATATTCTCTTTATCTGTGATATAACAAGGTACAGATTTATTTTCATTTTTCACACTGGAGATTCTCCTTTTTCAGTTTGAGGATTCATGCCTTCTCTGCCATTACTTCTTTGACATTATCTCTTCCATTTTCTGTTATCTCCTTCTAATATTTTAGAAATTTTGGTATGTTTTCTGCCATGTCTTCTGTCTCTTAATTTTTCTTTCTTGTCTTTCTTTCTTGTCTGTCTTCCTTTCTTCCATTCTTTCTTTCTTTCTTTCCTTATTTCTTTCCTTTCTTTCTTTCTTTTTTTCTTTCTTTCTTCCTGCCTGCCTGCCTTCCTTTTTTTCCTCCTTTCCTCCTTCCTTTCTTCCCTCCTTTCCTCCTTTCTCTCTCTCTCTGTCTCTCTCTCTCTCTGTCTCTCTCTCTCTGCCTAACATTCTGAGTAATTTTACTCTACCAATTTATCAACTGTCATTGTAAGGCTGTGTAGCCTGCTGCTTAACCCATATTTTAAGTTTGTTTCTATGTCTATTTTTTTTCAAACCTATATTTCTTTTCTAGAATTTGTATTTGGTTCTTTCTCAGATCTGGTATTTTACAATACCCAGTTCTTCCTTTATCTTTCTGGATATGCTAATGAGTTAAAGTCTCTTTCAGATTGCTTTGTTATCTATAATTCCTCAGATATGGATTCTCACATTTGTTGTATCTGTCCACTTTCATGGCAGTGGGCTTTGTGTGTTCTTTATAATTTTTAACTGAACTCTTTTTTCCCCCCCGCATTGGAATCACAAGCATTCTCTAGATTTAAAAAGTGTTCCTATGTTATATTTTTGTATTCACCCCTCATTGAGATCTATGGTTTTCACTGGTTCTGGGCCAGTTTTTTATGTTGGTTTTTAGCTTAGATTTTTCCATACAATGCAAGTGCTACAAAATCAGATTCCACAAATGGCACAGGCTGGGCATTCCATGTTTTCACCAGTGATTGTATCTAGAGTAACAAGGGAGCCTGTTTCTATCCTGTGCCCCCAGTTTGGGCTTTCCTAGCTTTAATTTGAAAACTGGATATCCATTTAATTCCTGCTGTGTTTTTATTTTGTTTGTTTGTTTTTTAATTCAGAGAGTTAAATCGTTTCCATTTTCCCTCTACACATGGAATCCTGCAGACTAGAATTTAGGACCCTATTCCTGGGGCTGCTGAGCTTCAGCTCCCACCTACCACTATGTTACTTGGCTTTAGCATCTAGAGATTTTCCTTTCTTACTTTTGAGCTCAAATATAATTTTGTTGTTGTTGTCAAATTGCATCCAATATTTCTGTTTTTGGAATAAGATGGGGACTTTCCACATACTCACCTTACCATTTTGTCAGGGAAAATGGAACCATACATTTTAAAATTATTTTTTTCTTGACTCACTATTTTTAACAATTTGTATTATGCAAGACACCCTTAGTCTGTAAAATAAATGTGATTCTATCTGTAATTTCAACCACCTCTAGTTAACATCTTAACAATCACTAAGTAATTCTTGCAACCCACTTCAATTCTTTGCTTCAGTCAGTAATGCTGACAGTACTTTCCTCAAAGACATCATTTCTTAAAGTTTAATAATTCTTGCAATCCTACTTCAACCCAGATTGAAGTAGGATTTACAAAACTAGTGTATTGCATTATTATATAAAGGTTGTTATTTCTTAAAAGTTTGACTGCTTATATAAGATTAAATAACCAAAAGTCTGCTTAATAATATTGAGAGAAATTGCTGAATTAAATTTTTTAAACATCCCATTTTTATGCCATTATTTATATAATCATTAATTTTTATCCTTGTTTAGGGGAGTGGATGCCAGCATGTGTATCAGTATACCCATAGTCTTGACAGTAGAAACATCATATTACCATTACTTTTATTGTATCTTTAAGAAAGGTATATCTTTAGCATATATCTTAAACAAAGAAAAGAGAAACATCACATCACTGCTACAAGTAATATCTTTTTAAAGATCTAACAAGATCTGACAATGATATTACTTGGAGAATATGATATACTAGATTGTAAAGAATACTGGGAAAAAGTAAGACAGTCTCCTTATTTAACCAAAAATGACTGTTTTTTCAGAGTTTTTGCTTTCATCCTTTTTTCAGACATACAAGGAAAAAATGAAGGGAGATACATCAACACATACAAAGGAATGCCAACAACCAAGTGAAGGCAGCATTTCCTTTCCCCTTTACATTTCACACCCTGTAAGCCAGAAGAAGAAAAATGTCTACCGAACAGGCCAGACCACCTTCATAATTGGAGAAACACCAAAAGGGATCCGCAGGTATGTCATCTATAACAACATTGGACTTTATGAATGATTCTCAAAAGAAATATAACTACCTAGTAAAATACACAAATTATTTGAATTTTAACTATACATGGCATCTGAATATTTCAGATAAATATGAATTTGTACACTTTAAAAAATAAATCCCGGAATTCCCTGGTGGTCCAGTGGTTAGAGCGCTTTCGCTGCGGTGGCCTGGGTTCAGTCCCTGGTTGGGGAACCAAGATCCCACAAGCCATGCAGCACGGCCAAAAAAAGAAAAAAAATCCCAAATGTTTTAGTGTTTTAAGAAGGCTAATCCCCAAATTGATAAAAAATGAAATTATTTTATATAAGTGAAATACTTAAGTGCATTATATTCATTCACTCATTGAGTATTTATTGAGCATCTAATATGCACTCAGGCATTGTGCTAGGAGCTAAATATACAGTGTAAAAAAAGAGACATAGACATAGAGCTTACAGTACAGTGGGATGGGGGTTGGCATCAAACCATAAAATTTTCAAAAGTAAAAAAACTTATAAATAAATAATTATAAAATGGTGTGTTATAGGAAAAAAGTAGACAGGCCTCCTTTATAGAGAATAATGGGATCGGGAGGGATATAACTCCCTTTCTACTAGGTAGTCAGGGAAGACCTCTCTATACGAGTGACATTTAAGTTAAGACCTGAAGGATAATGAAGCAGAGAACCAAAGTAAGAACTTTCTGAAGAGGGAGGAGGTTTTGAGAGAAGACTGGTGTACTTAGTGCATAATAAATCAAGCAGAGAATGGCATGAGATGAAGGGAGAGACATAGATGGGGCTGGAGCATGCCAAGCCTTGTAGATTATAGAAAAGAATTTGGATTTTGTTCCAACTGCAGTAGAAAGCTGTTGAAGCATGACATGATCTGATGTATGTTTCTAAAAGATTTTTCCAGCTTCTGCATGGAAGAGGGCAGAGTGGACTAGGGGAAACCATAAGGAACTAGGTGATGGTGGTTTGCAATAGAGTAGTTGCCATGGAGACAGAGCCGAATGGATAAATTCAGTTTGATGTTGAACTGTGTTTTGGGAAGGGGAGAAGACAGGATTACTCCCAATTTTCTGCCTTAAGCAGCAGACTGGATTCACTGAATGGGGAAAACTAGGAGAGACACAAGTTTGAAGTAAAAAAAAAAAAATCAAGAGTTCTCTTTTGCTCATATTAAATTTGAAGATATAGGGAAATGTCACATGGGCAGTGGATATGCTACTCTGAGATTTGGAGACTGGAGGTCTAAATTTGGAAATTATCAGCATAGAGATTATAAATAGATTACAGATAGTTTTTATAGCCATAGACTGTGTGAACAGCTTAGGAACAGAACACAGAGAGGAGAGGAGAAGCCCCAGTACTGAGCCTGGAGAGTGACTGTGGCCTACTGTGTAGGAGGCCCAGTGCAAGGTTCTAAAGTCCAAGACAAGTGAGAGTTTCGAAAAGGAGGGAACACTTAACTTTATTGACTGCTGCTGAGAACCAGAATCAGAAGAAGTGGGAAAGCCCCTGGAGCTGAAGAACTCTTTGGTCACCTTTCCATGAGCAGTAGAAGTAGGCAGATGCCAGGGTGAGGTGGGCAAGCAGTGAAAGGGCAAGCCCCTGGGACTGCTCCTTAAGTTTGGATGTGGAAACTAGCAGTAGCTGGAGGGCATTGTGGGATGAAGTGTAGTTTGTTTTTAAGTTGGGAAGATAATAGAACCTGTTTGTGTGTTGAGGAAAAAGACTAATAGGAAAAAACGAGATCATGCCAGAGAGGTGATAACAGAAAAAGTGAAGTCCTGGAGGCAGGAGAGGGTGGGATCCAGACCACAGGCGAAGATCTAGTCTTTGAGAAGTATTAAGAGAAAGAGATAAAGAAGGGCACAGATACAGTGATATTTCCTCAATTAATTGAGAATAAATTCATCAGCACAGAGGGAAAGAGATTTGGGGAGAGAGAAATTATGAAAGAAGTCATTAGTGGAAGTCATAAAGTGGGAAAGCAAGCTTAGTGGGGCTAGACTTCCTGGGTGATGTTAAGTTCCTATTTGAGAGCAATTCCAGTAAAACCATCTGTGCAGTTGTGCAGACTTCATTCAGCAAGCTTCAGTTGTTCAGTTGCAGACACAGACTAGGGAAACAGCTGAGTTTTACCAGGAGAAGGAGAGAGAAGCAAGGAAGCTAAAGGATGTTTGCAAAGAAGCGATTATAAAATTGAACATAAGCTGGAAAAGGGGAGGCTGATGTTAGTGAGAAAGCAGAAGAGTCAGCAAATTGGAGGACTTGATGAGATGAAGGGTATATTCCAGCATTGTTGTCATTGGGATAACTGGAGCATATGATTGAATTCAGGGATTTGGAGGTTGTGCAGTTAATGGTAATGACATTAGTGGTATATGACTTTGGGAATAGGGGCCTAACATGGAATCGAGTCTGTGGAGGTGACGTCAAGAAACTGGTGGGCTAGGAGTTGGGTGGGACATCCACATGGATACTGATGTTATCAAGAATGATGGCAGGAGATGGGAAAGGAAACAACATTAATCCAGGATCTTGAGTGTTCAGTCACTATCAGGAAGCAACTAGAAAGTCAGTTAACAAGGTGGGGTGGGGGTGAGAATGGTTAAGCTGGATAGCATAAACCTTAAAGAGGGGAAGGAGTTTTTAAGAAAAAATGATCTGGAAGCAGCAATGGGAAGCATGAACCCTGAGGTTTAAGGATATGAGGTATAAGATCTTGACTTGTGAGGGCTGCAGTGGGGAGGCAGTATCAGGAGGAGACAGAGCGCCCCTTGGGCAGAAGACACAGGAGAGTTAGTAGATCATAGCCTGGTTCCAGGGGCACCGAGGAATGGTCTGGAAGGATGGGGGATTGGATCAGGGATGTAGAGACTAGCAGGGGCATGAGAAGCCAGTGGTTATGTGTAACTGAGAAGTAGTGACTGAGGTAAGCAGGGAGAGGAGGCGTGGTCCAGTTGGTCCTGATGACTTCTACGGACAGTAAGAAAATGGTGGTTGCTCTGCGTGTTCCAGATGCTTCCCTCGGGTTTTGGCAACTCCCAGGCAACCTGTCCCTTAGCTCCTCGGGTGCTGGTGTGGCAGATTGGAGCACGCCTCTCAGCTGCTCACCGTTGCCCACAAAGGTGAACACCCCACACTGCTATAGCAACACAACTCCTCACAAACAGATTTACAACAATGATTTTGG
Organism: Tursiops truncatus; assembly: GCF_011762595.2. Taxonomy (NCBI): domain Eukaryota; kingdom Metazoa; phylum Chordata; class Mammalia; order Artiodactyla; family Delphinidae; genus Tursiops; species Tursiops truncatus. Next base: position 28,892,487 of record NC_047039.1, on the reverse strand, counting down.
GTAAATTGTGGGTAATTTTCTTTGGGCAATTATTTTTGCTAGGAGACCAACCATATACATTTTACCAGTCTTTAAGCACAAGTGTCTTATCCCCTTTAGTACTGTATATAAAAATAAAAGTATTAACAGTGATTAGTTTTTGCCTCTTTTTTTTTCCCTCTACTTATCCTAGGGATAAATGCCTCATGCTAAATAAAAAGGTGAAGGGTGTCTAATATTAGAATGCCAACATCTGAACTAGGGATCGGTGTCCAAACTGCTAGCACGTCTTTCCTGCTAACCATCCTAACTTTATGTGAATCAAGAATTTGTACTATGCTGTAGCCTCATGGATTATCTGAATGAAGTTTCAGTCCTACCTTCACTTCAGAAAGCTTAGACAGAAAGAACATGGTTTTAGCTGTGTTCCATCCCTTCTCCTTCAGTTCCTCGAGAAAAAAGGAGAAAAATTGAATTTTTTCCGTGATACATAAATACTCTTGGTACACTTGATGAAAGACTGAAAGATGCCTAACTTTGGCTTCCTTTGCCCCACCACTGCCCCTACCTCTAAATGGATTATGAGTGTCTACAAAATTTTCTTCACAAAGTGGTGGCTAGCTTGTATCCCCTGGTTGTACCTTGCAATTCGTTGAGTGTTTAGAAAGACCAAGAATTACAAAAGCAAGTTTAGAAGGCAAAAATAAAATGAATTGTAATCATAGCTCATCCTGTAAAGGGCAACCACACAGCCCAGTTTACTTGCATACTACTCAGGTAGAATAAGGTCTGAAGCACCTCTCCTCCCAGAGGTGACAGATTTGCAGGGTCATGGATGAGGTCAGCACAGCAAAGGTGAAAGTACTTTGGCAACTGCTGAAACACTACCAAGTCTTGGATGAATAAAAGACATCAGCCTGTAACCCTGCCAATAACTTAATCTTCACAGCACAAATATTTATGAGAAAGGCCATGAAAATGATTCAGAGATGATTAATAAACAAAATAATGACACTTCATTACTTCATGTGAAGTTAAAACTGGAACTTTTTAAGAACATACTTGTTGCTTTCCAACCAAGAACATTGGCCATATCCAGGACAGAAATTTGGAACCTTGTTTTTGTGTTATTAACTATTCTGTTGGCAATGAGAGTGGCTGTTGATCAGGCATAGATAGTACCTGGATTTGGAACAAGTAACAGGACCAGTGTGGGGAGGACTAGAAGCCAGAGTACTCATCTGAAGCCACAAAAGAAAGTCATGAATTTGCAGCATGGATTACCACTAAAATCAAAGGAAACACAAACTTTATATAACCTGGTCTGAGTGGCAAAAATAATAGTGGCTTTAAATAAAGCTCCTGGTTACATACATTTAAAAAAATCATTTTTTATCCTCAGGATTCTCTGTTGTATACAGGATAAAATTCAAACTTCTGAAATTGGCAAACGGATCCCTCATGATTTTCAGCCTTTTTCTTGACTGACTCTCCTGCCCCTATGTGCACCAAGTCTTCTTGCAACTGGGCGCGTGCACGTTCCCTGTCTCCCTAGAAGGCTTCCTGGCTCACCTTTACCTGACTGGCTTGTGGTGACAGCAGAGAAGCCTTCCCTGCCACCTTGCCCACTACCAATCACTGGCTTCGGTACCCCTTCTGTGGATGCCAACAGGGTGCCGTATTTACCTCCATCATGGGGTTTATCACTCCCTTCTGGTTTGATTTTCATGTATCTGTCTCCCCCAACTAGACTATAAACTCCTTGAAGACAGGGAACTGGGGTTTGTTCACTGTTGTATAGTTTCTTTTACAGTGCCTAGCAAATAAGAGGGCTCTATAAATATTTGTTGAGTGGATAAATGAATGTTGTAAGGAAATATATAAAAATAGATATAATTCTACAATTTGGGGACTTTTAATCATATGCTGCAGCACTATCTGTGGCTTTTGTTTAAAAGAACATTTATAAGCATTGGGCTCTCCTGACTCATGGCCTAAACTCAGCATCAGCAAACCAATACCCTCTTAGCCCATCTTAGTCTACTCGGGCTGCTGTAACAGAATACCACAGACTGCGGCTTAAAAGACAGAAATTTACTTCTCACAGTACTGGAGCCTGGGAAGTCCAAGATCAGGGTACCAGCTGATTTGGTTCCTGGTGAGAGCTCTCTCCCTGGCGTGCAGATGGCCACCTTCTCACTGTGTCCTTTCATGGCAGAGAGAGCTCTCTGGTGATTTTTTTATGACCTCTTTTAACCTTAATTACCTCCCAAAGGCCCCATCTCCAAATACAGTCACACTGGGGTTTAGGGCTTCAACTTAGGAATTTGGGGGGAGGATACAGTTCAGTCCATAGAACCCTCACCTAGGGAAAGGAGCAGAGTCTAGTGCCCAGGGGTCCTAAACAACCTTTCCACTTCCATCTAAGCAGGGTTTCAGAAGGCTCATTTCCTCACATATGCATATAACAGCTTTTATTAATATCTTATACTAAGACTGAAATGCATTTCTTCAAATAGCATCTTACTATAGTGTAGCTATCTATACTGAAGTCAGATCAATACTGAAAAAGAATCTAGGTTCATCAGTTTAGAACTTTCCTTTAGGCTCATCAAAAAGTTGTGTGAAATTTCTGTATTTTATCGATACTTGTGGAAGGAGAAGAGATAGATGAAAAAAATTCCTGTCTTAATTTTTCAGCATTTTCTCTTTTCTATTTATTACGACCCTTCTTTGACAGTTTTATTTCATGGATCTTGGATGCAATATAGATTTCCAAATACAGATTATATAAGTTATGATTCTCATGTAAGTCATAAATTGGCTGACTGGAGTAGCAGCATGCTGGGATCACACAATTCCCAGGAAATACCTGATAGTGTAAGTCAGAATAACTTAAAAAGCTGGTAATTTCATGAGCTAGAATATTTTTTTCAGTAGTGTAAGGAAAGAGATCACATTCTCCTAAGTGCAAAATGCATGTTCATTATGGAATTAAGCTAATATATGATAAAGGAATACTATTGCATTGCTTTGTTGCTACATAGCATAACACTGAAGACAAGCTCTTTAAAAATAAAATGTAATAAAAATAACCACTGGTTTTGTTCGTTAAATCTTCAGAAAACAATTTGAAGAAATGGCTTCTTATTTTAAGTTGTCTTCTGTAAAGGAATTTGCTAAACATATAACTAATGCCACATCAGAAGAACGACAGAAAATGCTAAGAGACTTTTACGCTTCTCACTATCCAGAGGTAAAAGAATTTTTTGTGGATTCCCCTTCAGAATTCATTAAATCTGCCAATGAGGAAGGAGAGAGAGTCAGGAATCTGTCTGAAAAAAGAGAGTCTCTTATAAAAGAAAGGGTGTCAGATTCTGTAACTTTGGCATTTAAAAATTGTACCAAGAAATTGTCTCAAATTTGCAGCCCAAAAAGATATAAAGAAAAATCAATTAAGTTTCGAAATCACAGTTTCCATAGAGAAGAGGTGCTTTGTAATGATGTGGAAACTAAGAAATTACCTGTAAGCTCTACCCAAGAGACGAACAATGGGAAAAACAGCCAAGCATCCAAAGATACTGTAGCATCCTGTTTCCTGAACAGTAAGTCTGGAGCGTATGAGTTGGAAAAGTTGGAAAATACCATGAAAAACCGACAGGATCTCACAGGATTGGGTGTTTCAAGAAATGGACCCTTTTTCAAAGTGGAAAACAAAAAGATAGAAAATCCAGTGTTAGAAAACACTTCTGTGGTAAGCTTACTTGGTGACACCTCTATTCTTGATGACCTCTTTAAAAGTCACGGGAACAGTCCCACACGACTGCCAAAGAAAGTTCTTTCAGGGCCCATGGAGAAAGCAAAACAGAGACCAAAAGATTTCTGGGACATCTTGAATGAACAGAATGACGAGAGTCTTAGTAAACTCACCGACTTGGCAGTAATAGAGACTCTGTGTGAAAAAGTGCCTTCTGCTGCATCCTCCAAAAGGAAAGAGGGTCTTGAAGCTCCTCTTTGGAAATCAAATGAGAAATTTTTGTGGAAAAAATTTAACTCCAGTGATACAGATGAAAGCACAACTAATACCCAAGAGTAATACATAAACACACAAATAAGTTACCACAACCAATGAACTTCTGCCATCAATATTTACAATACTGTATTGCACACTAATTATGTTACACAGTTGTAAACATATATTTTTAATAAACTCTTGCTCTAGGGCTTTCTTTTTAAGTCTAAAATGTTATCATGTATTGGTTTTCCTTGATAGCTGATTTGATCTTTTAAAAAAATATGATTGTATTATAGTATAAACCTCTTCTATGAAATGGAAAATATTCTGGGTTTGTTATCAGGAGACCTGGGGTATCTCTCTTACTGTATAATTATGTGACCTTAGATAAGTCATTTTGGCTGGTGTGCAGCCATTTCCTAATATGAAAGATGAAGGGCTTGAACTTGATCCACATGAGCGTCCTTCCAGTTTAAAAAAGGTTTGTTTCACTCTCCTAGATTCCATTAAGTCGTAGGCCAAATTATGCTCAGCCCCCAAATCAAATGTATATTAATGAGTTTCTTTCTTACTACCATTTGGAAAATTCTTAACTGTTTTATTTTCCCTCAGTATCATGTACTGCTATTAAGAAATTATTTATACAAAAGTAATAACTAGTACTGAATACATGATGTATATTAAAATAGTAAGCTTTTAAACTCAAAATCAAAGGAGTAAGTTGTATAACTTTATGATACATGATGCTGAAGTAATACAATTATTATCATTAGCCACAGAACACCAATGCATCAACTTTTTGTACAACTATATAAAGCTTTGTATAGTACTTTTGCACTTTTTTAAGTATGAGTCAACGAGAAAACATTTGATTTTATTTAAAACTCTTATATTCTGTTGAACTTAACTTATATAGTTTATAACCAATGGAATGTGCTTGTTGTTGAATTCACTTATTTGGAAACATTCACTCAGCCCCTATGGGTGCTGTGCTAGGAGCTCGACATGTACAGGTGAGGCACTGCTACCAGTAAAACAAAGGAAACCATATGTATAAAGAGTCGGGTCTGTAAAGCCCCTGGCATCATGCCTGGCACATGGTAGCAGGACCTGAGGCTTCTACTGACCCACACGCAGATACACTGTGGCAACTTTCCCTCAGTTGAACCGGCAGGGCTATGATGGGAGGAAATGTCCAGAAAATAGCAGTGAACCAGGAAATGGTGGTGCTCAGAGATCACTGTGAATTGCTACTGTATTGAGGGGAGGGGGCCTTTGGAGTATCCAGCCATCGCAGTGTGGAGCCATTGCTCAGAAATGGGGAAAAAAAAGAAAGAAAATCTTTTCTTAAGGGACTGAATGGCCAAGTATGTTTTTCTCTAGGGCAGTGTTGAGAGCTGTGAAATATATATTATTTCATGACCCAGTACATGTGTTAATACATATATATGAATGAAATAAAATGTTTATGAAATAATATTTACCCTTAAGTCATGCAACATATTTTGGTATTTTCTCTTCTGTTGCACTTTTGGCTCTTGTGTATGTATGTTTTTTAATGCTTTCATAACCCACTAAGTTGATTTCATGACCCACTAATGACAGGGAACCACAGTTCAAAAATTCTCTGTTTTAGGTTATATAGACTTAGTCTTTTTTTTTTTTTTTTTTTTGGCTGCTCGCAGCTGAATTGTGTCCAGACTTATTAGATGCTACATTTCACCACCAGGATCTTGCTACAAAATGAATGTGCTGTGCAGTGTGTGATAGACTTGACATATAAATGTTGTTAGACTGCTGTGGGGTCAGCTGTACGAGGAGCTCAGAAAGAAAGTAGATGCATCTTCATCAGACAGTAGGGTTCAGTCATTTTAATCGAAGTGTATCTTTCATAAAATAAAGTACCTTTTAATTTTTTTACATACACATGACCTTAGAAACATAAAATGATGTTCATACAAATATTAGCTCTATACTCTTCAAATGTAATTAAATGCTGTTTAATTTTAGATTTTTCTCAGTGCTGGTCAAAATGGGAGCAGAAGTACAGATCTGGAGTTTAAAAATTAGTTTCCAACAGATGTCAGTGAAATGTTTGTCATAATTATCATGTAGGAATGGTTTGCCAAGCAGAGTATGAGGTTCAGTATAGAAAGGAGCCAGTCAGAACGTTTCAGAAGGGTAACTGTAAGGGTTGACCTTCCTTGCAGTGGAACAGTGGGAAGATTTGGTTCAACTATTGATGAATGTGAGAACAGACACTGTAATAAGAATCCTTCCTTCCCCACTCCACTAGTGTCATGCCACCAAGTTTTCCCCCCAACTAAGAAGGTGACCACAGGCAAATCCCAGGGTTTCTTTCAGCATCAGTTACCCCTTTAAATTTGAGATGGACTGGATCATTAGTGTTCATTTTTTTAAGCAAACGAACTCTACCATAATTAGAGGCTCAATTATTTATAACAATTAAAATGGAGGTCTGTTGATTCAAGCACACCACTGTGGCTCCATGGAACATTAGTTTGAAAATGACAGGGATGAGATCATTGCTAAAAAATCTTCCAACTTCAAGTTTCCATGATTCTATTTGCCACAATCTGTATTTTTTACTCCTCTTCAAAGCAACAATAGAGTTTCTGGCTGCTAGCACTCAAAACATAATTATCAATATTGGAAACTGAGGCAAGATTCTGTGAGACCGTTGCACTTGAACTCTTCAGAGTTCCCTTCAAGCCCTGAAACCACTTCTTAGAGTAAATTAACATTATCTGCAAGCAGTGCAGCTGCCCCTAAGCGTTCAAGGTGAAAGAGCCTTAGTTTGCAGAGATGAGTTGGTGATAAACTTTTCATCCATAGAAAATGAGAAAGCCAAGGACAGTATAGGGTTGTTTTTAAAGTTGAATGTGCAGTTTTAAGATTCTGAAGTTATCCTTCCTTTATGATATAAAATAGTCATCTTTTATGAAATGATAGCATATCATAGTTTTTCGCCTATTTCATTGTCCTTACTTGATATAAAAATTGATAACCATATGTCAGTTCCCAAGTTTTGACATTTACTAGTCTATAAAATCGAAAAGAATGGGTTCACTGTTGGCCTCAAAGGTCATTTTTCACATATGAGGCAATAGAGCTCCACGGTCACTATGTCATAAACCCAGTTAACAGTGGGTCTAGAACCCACCAAGGATGTCAGTAAACCTATGAGATCCTATAAGATGCATCTGCCTTCAAAGAGCCCAGAGTGCAGAGCACTTTTTAGGCTCCTCACCTAATTCTCATTTAATCATCACTGATGTGATCTTGTTTCCCAGTTCTGTCACCACCTTCTTTTGCAAAGCATCCTCCACCCAGCGCTTCTGGAGGGCCTTAAAGGGAAGGTTCGCAAGCTGAGGAACAGGTCTTGGCACTGGTGACACTGCATTTGCCCTGGGTGACAGCCCCATGCACTGCCCTGTCTCCACACCTCCCCCAGTGCTGGCTCCGTGTGGTGTTTGTGGCAGGTGGAAAGAACACCATTGCCTCACAGGATCTTGCAGAGTATTAAGTATGAAAACAGCCACTTGGGTGTTTACTCTCTGCCCCTAGGGGGAGAGACTCAGACTGACCTTCCCTTCAGAAGTCTAAGTCTGTGTGGTCCCCAGCCCTGAAGTGGCAAGTCAGAACTACCTGCAGAGGCTTTTCCACACACAGGTGCCCAGTTCCCTCCCCAGAAGATTCTAGTTCAGAAGGTCTAGAATTCAGCATAGATACCCATTTTTATTTTTAAAGTTTCACAATAATTGTGATATGTTAATGTTTTGTCTGAGACTTTGTTGCTGGACAGGACTCACTTGACCGCTCCAGTGAGCCCCCAACCCACGTGAAGCCAGTGGACATTCAACTGAACTCACACTGGAGCCATCCTGTACTTTTTTTAGGCCCCAAAGTGGTTGTTATGTTTCCATAAAAATACCCCCACACAGAATTGTTTCTCTGATTAAACTTTACCAAAAGTACTTTATTTATTTTTACTGTAGTTTAACAATTTTTGTGGTAATATTTATCCCCTAAATTTCCAAATTTAAGACCAATTTTATTTCTATGAGCATGATGCCCTTATGTCACTGACATGGATAATGCCCAGTGGACATTCTTGGTTTTGTACTGCTTTCTCTCATAGTTAAAAATCAAGAATGCCTCTTTAGGGCTTCCCTGGTGGCGCAGTGGTTGGGAGTCCCCCTGCTGATGCAGGGGACGTGGGTTCGTGCCCCGGTCCGGGAAGATCCTACATGCTGCAGAGCAGCTGGGCCCGTGAGCCATGGCCGCTGAGCCTGCGCGTCCGGAGCCTGTGCTCCGCAACGGGAGAGGCCACAACAGTGAGAGGCCCGCGTACCGCAAAAAAAAAAAAGAATGCCTCTTTCTACAGATGTCTTTTTGGGCCCCTTCCTCTCATTGAAAGAAATAACTGAAACTCAATTTATATTGTTTATATATTTAAGCAAGGGGGAAAGTGTGCATCTTGGATGTACAGGAAATCTTGGAATTTCCTATACATCTCTAAGGAAACTCCAGTGAGTCCTCTTGCCAAGCATGAGTTTTTGTCCCCCTCCCCATATCTTTTAACTTTGGGTTTTTCTTTATTTTTTGTAAAGTGAGGCATGCCTCTGGACTGAAAGATGGACTTCAAAAGAAGCCTCATAATAGCTAATTCATATATATTTTCTTCTTTCCTAAAGCCATTATAAAAGTATTGATAAAAACAACAAAATATCTTAATTTTTCAAAACATAAATGTCAACATGTGGTCATGGGAACTTCTGATTTTACATGATCAGAGTCTGCCTGCCCTGCCCATCTGCCAGCGTCCTCACTATGCTTCCAACAGTCAACTCTGTCTCACTGTCTCAGCCAGTACTCACCGCCTTCCTGACCCAGTGACAATGCCCTGAGTGGCCTCCCTTCAGCACTGCCTGGCAAAACCCCCGTTTTTTCCAGGTCAGTCCTTACCCACCCCTCCCTGCCCCCAAGTATCCTGCTCACCAGTTATCAGTGGAGCCCACAATGCCCTGCCCAGCAACCTAATAGCTTCCCCTCCTCAATCAGCTTTCCCCACTTTCCTCAAACACTACATCAAACCCACATCTCAGACCTCTTAACTCCCCCATTTCCCTATTTAGTAGATACCTCACCCTCCGGCTTCACATATTGGGAAATGCCATCAGCAGAGGAGCTCTGAATGTCATATTTGGGACACTGCAGAGGCCCTATCACCGGGCAAGTCAACCCCAGAGGCAGCAATTCACTGACCTCCCATGAAAAGGGAAAACCAACCAGTTAGTGGGGCCCTTGCAGAGGTGCCATTCGCCACCTGAAATGGCCCAGAGCTGCCACATTGCCCTGAAAGGCATAACAGCTCCTATAGTCCTAAAAGACACCCTAGGGCACAGCAGTGTGCTGGGGGATGTTGGGGAGGACGGCCAGGTCTCAGGAAGATTGGAGTGTCCCCTAGGAAGGTATGTGGGTAAGAGAACAAGAGCCACTAAGGAACCCAGGCACAAATGACGGGTGCTCTCTGAGTAAAGCATGATTTGGAGATGGGTTTGTGGCCAGACCTGAAAGAATGGGAAGGCCAGAACATCACTTCCTCCCTTGGCCTTTAAAACCCTAAATGAGCAGGAACGTGGGCCTAGTAGAGAAGTTGGAGCTTTGGACTGCCAAACATAAGAATGCTCTGACGACTAACCTAACCTCCAAAATATGTAAGAGGGGCGGGGGGGGGGGGGGGAAGGGCGGAGGGGGAGACTGAGAGCTCGGGTGTCAATGACTGCAAGTCCTGAGTGTCGGGGGACTGGCAGCCCCTCGCAGATTTCCGTCTCTGGGCAACGGGAGGCTGATTGGCTTTTCCTCCCTCGCCTGTTATTCTGTGGGATGGTGTCGGGCACGTGGAGCCGCGCTGTGGCTTGCGGTGCGGGGTAGAACCGCGGACCCAAGCGCGAGCGCGCACCCTGCTTTGCCCCTCGCCCCCGCTTTTCCCCGGCCCTGCACTCCCTTTCCCAGGAGCGCTGTCGGGGAATCCACCTTACTCCCGGCTCCGCCTTCCCATCCCGCCCGGCAGGCAAATATTAGACAGTGTATGTAGAAATTGCTTCAAGTAAAGCTCATGTGAATTTTCCTCAGCGAGTTTCCAGAAGGCCACCCGCCGCCGCTGAGGATCGTCGCTGGAAACCCCCGCTGCAGTGCCACAAAACGGGAGAGGGGATTCACCGGCCCCAAGCAGGGGAGGCAATCTGTTTCTCCGAATCAGGTTTATTTTCTCCTTTGGAGGGAAAAAAGAAGGAAAGCTAATTAAATTACGCTCTGGCTGTATTGATGGAAAACATGAAAGCAAACTGCAGGGACTTGCGCCTCGAGGGCGCGTGATGTTCCATTAGCCGCAAGCCTCAGGAAAGTCCCCGAGCCCCTCTGTGCGCAGGAAACGATGGGTGGCCGATCTCCACCGCGCCCCGGGGTCTCGTCCACCGCGAAAAGTGAGGCAAGGAAGGCGGACGGGCGGCCCTTTGTGGGGTCCTGCTTACCCTCGAGCTTCGGGTGCAGGGAGCGCTTGATAATCCCCAACCCTGGTCTGGGGGACCAGGCGGGAGCTTGCGACCTCGCCGGGGACAGAGAGGGGCGAGGGACGTGGGCTGGCGGCGGCCTGAATTCCCCCCGCGCGCACACGCCACAGCTGCTCGCAGCCCGCGATCGCCCAGCACGCAGACACCGCTCTGGTCGGCGGGGTCAGCACTCTGCGGGCTGTGAAAGGCTAGACCCTCTGCCGGCCGTGCCGGGGCTGGGGGATCCAGCCGAGAGGGGCCCCTCCCCAAAGCCCGCGCGCGTCCCGCCCTGGCCGCGGAGGGCGCGCGACCACCGGGTGTGAAGGGCGACGGTTTCTGCGGTCTGGCTGGCGGCCGGCTGAAAAATCAGCCTCAGATTGATCCCCAGCGCGTCTAACTGAGGTCAAGCGAAGCAGGAGGGCGGAGGCGCCAGGGAGGTGGGCGGAATAGGAGCTCTGACTGAGGACGGTGAGGTGCGGAGGGAGGGAGGAAGGAAGCCAGCGGCTAGATGGAGCTCCTCCTGGCGGGTCCCAAGCTCGGTACCTGCGAGTGCCCCTGGGCAGCTCGTCCGGACACCCGACAGCTGCGAAGCCGAAGGTCCGGGGAGGAAATCGGGCCTAGCACCTACTTGCACAGTACCTAGGCCAGAGCCAGCTGCTCCAGGAAGCAGGCCCCCAACGTGCAAAAACACTCCACCTCCTGCCCTAACTCCATCCCTGCACTCCCCGCCTCCTCTGGGCCTGCTGCTTGTCCCAAACCGCATGTGTCGCACACCCCCGCCCAAAATCATCCCTGCACCTGCCCTCCCTACCTTCCATCTTCCTCCCGCCATCCAAGCCTGGTGCTTGGCCAAGGGTCCTTTCCCAGCCTGTTATCAAGTCCCAGAGATTATTTCTCCAAAATAACGACTCAAACTGCCAAGGGCCCGAGGTCCCGCCCCTCCACCTCCCATCTGGATGCCTGCAGACTTCTCCCCGGATTCCTAGTCTCGCTCCTCCTCCCTCCCTAATCCATTTTTCACACTGCTTCCAAGAGCCTGTTGAAGCACAAGGGGACCCCGGTGGTGGTAAACCGCACATTTCCTCTGTTAAGCAGGCTAAGGGTGCTTGGGCTGGGGAATAAATGTTCTGAGGACTTTGGCTCACATTTATTGAGCGCTTACTATGTCATTTGTTAAACACTTCAAGTGGATATTCTCATTTGACTGCCCAACAACCCTTCCGGATAGGTATTATTAAGTATTGTTATCTATTATTATGAAGGAAGAAACTGAGGCACAGAAGATCACACAGCTTATGAGTAGCAGAGGCAATTTGGAGTCAGGCAGTCCTCCCCCACTCCCCATGCGGCCCCCAGTCAGTTTCTCCACCACTGCAGAAAGCCCTGACCTTCCTATCAGGGATGGAATGACCCACAGCACCTGCTCCCTTTCCAGGACCCACACTGGCACCACAAGAGTCCCTAGCCCCCATTTCCTGTCTAGGACTTAGGGGTGATTCCTCCCCACTGGCCTTTCTATGACCTAGGTAAGATGGGCAGACACTGGAGATGGTAAACAGGGACCATCTGATTACCATTTGCTCAAGTGAATCTCTGCTTTTTATTTCTGTGAACTGAACTATTATGTAATAATTGAACTATTATGTAATACACTAGTAAACAACCAGGAGATCACTGAAGAAATCAAAGAGGAAATCAAAAATACCTACAAACAAATGACAATGAAAACACGATGACCCAAAACCTATGGAATGCAGCAAAAGCAGTTCTAAGAGGGAAGTTTATAGCAATAAAATCCTACCTCCAAAAACAAGAAACATCTCAAATAAACAACCTAACCTTACACCTAAAACAATTACAGAAAGAAGAACAAAAAAAACCCAAAGTTAGCAGAAGGAAAGAAATCATAAAGATCAGATCAGAAAAACAGATGAAGGAAACAATAACAAAGATCAATAAAACTAAAAGCTGGTTCTTTGAGAAGATTAAAAAAAATGGTAAACCATTAGCCACACTCATCAAGAAAAAAAGGGAGAAGACTGAAATCAATAGAATTAGAAATGAAAAAAGAGGGGCTTCCCTGGTGGTGCAGTCGTTGAGAATCTGCCTACCAATGCAGGGGACACAGGTTCGAGCCCTGGTCTGGGAAGATCCCACATGCCGTGGAGCAACTAAGCCCGTAGCCACAACTACCGAGCCTGCGCGTCAGGAGCCCGTGCTCTGCAACAAGAGAGGCTGCGACAGTGAGAGACCCGCGAAACGCGATGAAGAGTGGTCCCCACTTGCCACAACTAGAGAAAGCCCTCGCACAGAAACGAAGACCCAACACAGCCAAAAATAAATAAATTTATATTAAAAAAAAAGAAATGAAAAAGTAGAAGTAACAACTGACACTGCAGAAATACAAAGGATCATGAGAGATTACTACAAGCAACTATATGCCAATAAAATGGACAACCTGGAAGAAATGGACAAATTCTTAGAAAAGCACAAACTACCGAGACTGAACTAGGAAGAAATAGAAAATATCAACAGACCAATCACAAGCACTGAAATAGAGACTGTGATTAAAAATCTTCCAACAAACAAAAACCCAGGACCAGATGGCTTCACAGGCGAATTCTATCAAACAGTTAGAGAAGCGCTAACACCTATCCTTCTCAAAATCTTCCAAAATATAGCAGAGGGAGGAACACTCCCAAACTCATTCTACGAGACCACCATCACCCTGATACCAAAACCAGACAAAGATGTTGCAAGGAAAGAAAACTACAGGCCAATATCACTGATGAACATAGATGCACAAATCCTCAACAAAATACTAGCAAAATAATCCAACAGCACATTAAAAAGATCATACACCCTGATCAAGTGGGGTTTATGCCACGAATGCAAGGATTCTTCAATATACGCAAATCGATCAATGTGATAAACCATATTAACAAACTGAAGGAGAAAAACCATATGATCATCTCAATAGAGGCAGGAAAAGCTTTTGACAATATTCAACAACCATTTATGATAAAAACCCTCAAGAAAGTAGGCATAGAGGGAACTTACCTCAACATAATAAAGGCCATAAATGACAAACCCACAACCAACATCATTCTCAATGGTGAAAAAATGAAACCATTTCCTCTAAGATCAGGAACAAGAAAAGGTTGTCCACTCTCACCACTATAATTCAACATAGTTTTGGAAGTTTTAGCCACAGCAATCAGAGAAGAAAAGGAAATGAAAGGAATCCAAATCAGAAAAGAAGAAGTAAAGCTGTCACTGATTGCAGATGACATGATACTATACGTAGAGAATCCTAAAGATGCTACCAGAAAACTACTAGAGCTAATCAATGAATTAGGTAAAGTAGCAGGGTACAAAATTAATGCACTCTTCCATTCCTATACAATAATGCTGAAAAATCTGAAAGAGATATTAAGGAAGCACTCCCATTTACCACTGCAACAAAAAGAATAAAATACCTAGGAATAAACCTACGTAAGGAGACAAAAGACCTGTATGCAGAAAACTATAAGACACTGATGAAAGAAATCAAAGTTGACACAAACAGATGGAGAGATATACCATGTTCTTGCATTGGAAGAATCAACATTGTGAAAATGACTATACTCCCCAAAGCAATCTACAGATTCAATGCAATCCCTATCAAACTACCAATGGCATTTTTCACAGAACTAGAACAAAAAAATTTTACAATGTGTATGGAAACACAAAAGACTCCGAATAGCCAAAGCAATCCTGAGTAAGAACAACAGAGTTGGAGGAATCAGGCTCCCAGACTGCAGACTATACTACAAAGCTACAGTAATCAAGACACTATTGTACTGGCACAAAAACAGAAATACAGATCACTGGAACAGGATAGAAAGCCCAGAGATAAACCCATGCACACATGGTATGTTTGATAAAGGAGGCAAGAATATACAATGGAGAAAAGCCAGCTTCTTCAATAAGTGGTGCTGGGAAAACTGGACAGCTACATGTAAAAGAATTAAATTAGAACACTCCCTAACACCATACACAAAAACAAACTCAAAATGGATTAGAGACCTAAATGTAAGGCCAGACACTATAAAACTCTTAGAGGAAAACATAGGCAGAACACTCTATGACATAAATCACAGCAAGATCCTTTTTGACCCACCTCCTAGAGTAATGGAAATAAAACCAAAAATAAACAAATGGAACCTAATGAAACTGAAAAGCTTTTGCACAGCAAAGGAAACCATAAACAAGATGAAAAGACAACCCTCAAAATGGGAGAAAATATTTGCAAATGAAGCAACTGACAAAGAATTAATCTCTAAAATTTACAGGCAGCTCAGGCAGCTCAATATCCAAAAAACAAACAACCCAATCCAAAAATGGTCAGAAGACCTAAATAGACATTTCTCCAAAGAAGATATACAGAGTGCCAACAAACACAGGAAAGGATGCTCAACATCACTAATCATTAGAGAAATGCAAATCAAAACTACAATGAGGTATCACCTCACACCCATCAGATTGGCCATCATCAAAAAATCTACAAACAATAAATGCTGGAGAGGGTGTGGAGAAAAGAGAAGCCTCTTGCACTGTTGGTGGGAATGTAAATTGATACAGCCAGTATGGAGAACAGTATGGAGGTTCCTTAAAAACCTAAAAATAGAACTACCATACTACCCAGCAATCCCACTACTGGGCATATACCCTGAGAAAACCATAGTGCAAAAAGAGTTATGTACCACGATGTTCATTGCAGCTCTATTTACAATAGTCAGGACATGGAAGCAACCTAAGTGTCCATTGACAGATGAATGGATAAAGAAGATGTGGCCCATATATACAATGGAATATTACTCAGCCATAAAAAGAAATGAAATTGAGTTATTTGTAGTGAGGTGGATGGACCTAGAGTCTGTTATACAGAGTGAAGAAAGTCAGAAAGAGAAACAAATACTGTATGCTGACACATATATATGGAATCTAAAAAAAAAAAAAAGGTTCTGAAAAACCTAGGGGCAGGACAGGAATAAAGATGCAGATGTAGAGAATGGACTTGAGGATATTGGGAGGGGGAAGGGGAAGCTGGGATGTAGTGAGAGAGTGGCATGGACATATATACACTACCAAATGTAAAATAGATAGCTAGTGGGAAGCAGCTGCATAGCACAGGGAGATCAGCTTGGCGATTTGTGACCACCTAGAGGGGTGGGATAGGGAGGGTGGAAGGGAGATGCAAGAGGGAGGCGATATGGGGATATATGTATAGCTGATTCACATGTTTATAAAGCAGAAACTAACACACCATTGTAAAGCAATTATACTCCAATAAAGATGTCCAAAAAATATTCTTTTTAATTAAAAACAAGGAAGGGAGCATGGTCTGCTTCTGGCTGCAGCTCTGCAGTCTCCCTCTAGTGCCCCCTATTGGCAGAGCCAATGGTGCCACTGACAGAGGGGAGGGTCAGAGTCCTATGATGGTCCCACAGGACAGAGCAGAGCAGAGTTGCGTGGATTGGGAGCTTAATAACTGGCACAGGGGAAAAGGGCAAAGAGAAGGGAGACTGGGAGCAGGAATCACGAGCAGGGGAAGAGACGTAGCAATGGGAGAACGTGGGACAGTTCTCCCCAGTCACCTCTTCTGGGGCATCGAATGGAGAGAATATAGAATACCCTTGAAACAAACAGTGTCAGATGGGCTGACTTTGCCCCAAGCCCATCTCCTCCCACTTCACACGCCAGACTTAGTAACACATACCACACACATATATATACTATACAGACCATACACCACACACACACAGCACGTACACACACCACACACACACACCACACACACACCATGCTTTTGCTCATGAGATTCCTCAGCCTAGGTCCAGTTCCCCAGAAGTGGGTCTGGGACAGGTTTGGTCTGCATGTGATGTATTAAAGAAGTGCCACCAGGGGAGGGGGAAGAGGGAGGAAGCCAAGCAAGGATGTGATTTCAGGCTGCATCCAGTGGATGTAACTTCAATCTGAATTTGCTGGGGACTCTGGAGGCTAAGTTGTACCCACAGGCATCCTAACCTGAGGCCGGAGAGCCTGGATTTCATACTCCTGCACTTAGGAGTCAGAGTCGGCCGTGTCTGACCCTCCTCTGCCCTCGTGGCTCTTAACCAATGGCTGACCCTGCAGTTCCATTCCAGGTCAAGATGAGTGGTATTCAGAGTTGCCACTCTTAGATGGCCTTCCTCCCTCCCTTCTTTCCTTCCTCCCTCCCTCCCTCCCTCCTTCCCTCCCTCCCTCCGTCCCTTCCTCCTTCCCTCCCTCCTTCCCTCCCTCCCTCCCTCCCTCCCTCCCTCCCCCCTCCCTCCCTTCCTTCCTTCTTTCTTTCCTTCCTTTCCTAACACTTGTGGGGCCTGGGTAGCATTGCATGTGGAGGCTCCAGCCTACAGCCTACCCTCCTTCTCTCCCTGCCCATGGCTCCATTAGTCACTGAGAGGGGCCTCACATGCAGTGGTGTGGACATCCCAGCTCTGTGCATATAACTTCTAGTTCCAACGAATACATACCCCTTGGCCACCCCTCAGGCCCAGGAGTCCATATATCAAGTGTACGCTCCAGGAAAGAGACCTGCCTGAGCCTTGGAAACAGTGGAGTTTTGGGGTTTTTTTTTGCGATACCCTGGCCTCTTACTGCTGTGGCCTCTTCCGTTGCGGAGCACAGGCTCCGGATGCACAGGCTCAGTGGCCACGGCTCACGGGCCCAGCTGCTCTGCAGCATGTGGGATCTTCCCGGACCGGGGCACGAACCCGTGTCCCCTGCATCGGCAGGCGGACTCTCAACCACTGTGCCACCAGGGAAGCCCCAGTGGAGTATTTTTATCATTTCTGTTTTTATCTCTCCTTGGGTAAAAGCTGAACACGCTACTTCCCTTATTTTGTTTCCCTAAACATTTTAGCATGCATACTAAACAGACCAAATCTGTGGGTAATCAATATTTTTATCCTCCTCCTTAAATCCATGGACCTTAGATAATTTTAACTCTGAGTCTCCCTTCCCAGATAGTGTGCTCTTTTTATTATGTTTTATCTCTTTAAAAACCCCACAGAACATTAATATTGTTTGGGTTTGATACAGGTAATTCTGTTTACATTTATGCCCATATTTTTATTTTCTTTGTTCATCAATCCTTATTGCTTCTTTGACCGTCCATCCCTTTTTCCCTCTATCTGAAGTGCATCCCAGAATTTCCTTTTGTTAGCTTCTGTCGGGGGGAAAAAAAAAAAAACCCTAAGTTTATCTTTTTCTGAAAAGTGCTGATTTCAGCACCTTATTGATTCTTTCATATCCTAAAGGGCTTTTGAACAGTTTTTGTATCATCTGATAAGGGTGGTAAAGAAAGTGAGGAATTGAAGACTTTCCAATAAATGGAAAAGAGGAGACAATGTTAATCAACTTGCTTTTCTTTGGGTGGTCCTTTATGCAAAGACATCAAGAAAAAAAATACAGCTTTGAGAAAGATGTACCTACAAAAGAGAAAATGATTCATCCTTATTACTTTGATTTTCTTTCATATGGTTCTCACCTCTTCTGAGGACTACAGGATACTTACAAAAAGTTTCTGTCCTCGAATGGCCTAAAGCATTTGGAGCATCCAAACCTCCTAAAATTGTTTATACACTCTGGTTCCATTTTATCAGTTTCTACTCAATATTAATTCACCCTAGTCTGGCTTCCAGACTCATAATTCTATCTAAACATCTCTCACTGAAGTCACCAACGGCCACTGTGTCAATTCAGGTACTTCTAGAAGCAGACTCTGAGATAGAGTTAGAGGTGCTTCATTGGGGCTAACACCTGTGAAAGATAAAGGAGGCGGGGGAAGGAGCAGGCAGGGAGAGCCCCCTACCACGCTTTGATGTGGATCTGGCACCTGTAAAGAAGAGAGGGCAGGAAGGGGAGAGGGTAGGAAGGACACTGGGCTTCGGGGAGTCTGAGCCCTAGCACTACCACTCTAGTCAGCCACTGGTTGAGGGCTGCCCTGGAGGAACAGGCCTTGTTCAAATGCTGAGGCAGATCCTTAGGGCACCACAGCTAGAGGCTGTCAGAAACTGCACTCCTTGGGCCAGGTCCTCCCTGGCAGGGGGATTTGAGTGGTGTACTGACATGTGACCATGGCCACTGTGGCAATAAACCCAGGGTCATCCTCCAGCCTTGATCTCACCTGACTTCTCTGAACATCAAGACTATTGACCTGTCCCTTCTTCTGAGACTCTATCTTGCCTTGGCTTCTGTATCTCAGTATTTTCCTGGTTTACCTGAGATGTCACTAGATGTTCTTTGTGAGAATCCATGTGACCTTTATACATGGGTATTGTCCAAGCCTTACTCTTAGGTCTTCTGCTCCACATTCTCCCAGGTGATCTCACCCACACCCATGACTTAAATTACAATCCTGATCTAGAACCCGGTCTCAAATTGGCAACTATAAGAGAGTCAGAGGACGGCTTGATTCAGTTTTGCACATGAGCCTGAGTCCTCCTCTGTCCCTCCAACCCTCAGCTTTCTCAGAGCACATTGCATCAATAATCAATTCTGTAATCTGGACTAACTCCCACCTCAGATTTGACTGGAGTAGTGTACTTGAAGATACTCTGTAAACTGTAAAACTCACACAAAATAATGTTGTTATTATAACACTTTTCAAAGTTCTCTATTTTCTAGAGAACTTTATCTAACTTTACCCAAATCCCTCTTTGCATTAAAAATTCAGCCCGAATTGTATTTTCTACTACCCCATTCATTCACACTCTGCTCTGCATAAACATATCCCAAGGCTGTCTTACTTGGAACACTAGTGTCCCTTAAGATAGAAGTTGATGCGCCATGAAAAAAGTCAAGTTTGAGAACTATTGCTCTCCTGGAAAGTTAAAATATACGCTCTTATATTAAAGGTCCTGAGAAGCATAACCTTTTTAACCACTTTTTTCAACTGCCTTAGCCACAGGGCCTTCTTTTTTTTTTCCATGCGACACTATAAAATTCCTGTAGGCCACTAGTGTTCACACAGCAGGTAGAAAACTTTGTTCTATGCAGGTGGGGCAACTAACAATTCCACCTAAAGAGGTCATCCACAAGCTCTCCCTACCAAAATCCCCCCCTAGTAGGGGGAGACCTGACTCACATCCTTTTCAAAGCCTGGCTTTTCCCTCTCTTCCTTCTATTCTGTGAGCTCCTTAGAATGGTTCCAATAAACCCACCTTTTTGAACCAAGTTGTCCAGTGTAAGTTCTGTTGGTCAAAACTGAAATGCTAGGGCTTCCCTGGTGGCACAGTGGTTGAGAGTCCGCCTGCCGATGCAGGGAACACGGGTTCGTGCCTTGGTCCGGGAGGATCCCGCGTGTCGCGGAGCGGCTGGGCCCGTAAGCCATGGCTGCTGAGCCTGCGGGTCCGGAGCCTGTGCTCTGCAACGGGAGAGGCCACAACAGTGAGAGGCCCGCGTACCGCAAAAAAAAAAAAAAAAATCTGAACTGCTGCCTGACACACCAGTGGGCAAAAAGTCAGTGGAGGGGCCAGAGTCCCAAACTGGAAGTTTCCCGAACGCCCCTTACATTTGAATGGATAACCAAATTGTGGTGTATCCCTACAATGGGATACCGTACAGCAATGAGAATGGACTATCTTCCACATGGGCAATAATATTCATGAATTTCACAAATATAATTAGACAAAAAAGTGAGGCATAATATGAATCCTTTTTTATGAAGGTAAAAAACAGGCAAGGACTTCCCTGGTGGCGCAGTGGTTGAGAGTCCGCCTGCCGATGCAGGGGACACGGGTTTGTGCCCCGGTCCGGGAAGATCCCACATGCCGCGGAGTGGCTAGGCCCATAAGCCATGGCCGCTGAGCCTGTGCGTCTGGAGCCTGTGCTCTGCAATGGGAGAGGCCACAACAGTGAGAGGCCCGAGTACCACAAAGAAAAAAAAAAAACAAAAACAGGCAAAACTAACTAATGCTATTAGACATCAGGATGGTGGTTGCCATTGGAAATGAACAGGGTACAAGAGGGCTGGTTTCCTGGGTGTGCTCACTTTGTGAACATTCATGAGCTGTACCTTATGATGGATGCATTCCTCTGTATGTATGTTATACTCCAGTAAAAAATTTTGGAGGGGTGGTGTCAGAAAAGATCATTCCCCACTGACAATTCCATTGGCAAAACCACCCAGAGGGAACATGTTGATTTCAGGACCAATATAAATGATAGCTCCAATATGATAGCTCCAGTTGTCTTAGCTCACTCTGTGTTTGGTTATCACATTTGTCTAAACATCTGTACCCATAACTTTTACATTTCTATGCATGTCAAAGAGTCATTCTGTATTAATCTTGTTTTATGTTGTCTATATTTTATGATACTTTGACATCTCAGGGCTTTGGGGACCCAGTGAGGGACTGCCCCTCCCAGGATTAGCTAATTCCTCCAGGCAGCAAACAACTTGCCTGCATATCTTTCAGATGCAAACTAACCCATCCAGAGCCCACACTCCAAACCACCTCCTCTATCTGGATTTTACACTCCTAGAGGCCATATCCTCTGCCCTAATCACAAAATACTAGACAAGGAGGGACCACCCCTATAGCCCAGAGCTACAGAAATTATTCAAACTATTCAATCTTGAGACTGCTCAGCTGTTCACCCTACCTCATCCATCCCTTCCCACAAAAGTCACAATGAAGGCTTGTGCCCATGCTTTACCCTCTCTTTCTGCCTCCTGATGGACCCTGGTGCTCCCCCACATGGCCCTGCTATGCCTCCAGTTTCTAGGGATCTGTGAGTACAGACTTCTTCTTTAATGGCAGCCATTTCCACATGTCTTACCGACCTGATAAAAAACAAATCCTGTGTACATTTCAAAGCACATTCATTCATTCCACAATTTTTTTTAAGCACCTGCTATATTTCAGGCATAGTTTTAGATGCCAAGGATAGAGCAGTGACCATACAAACAAGGTTTCTGCTCTCATGGAGCTCATGTCTAATGGGACAGAGATAATCAACAAGCAAAGGAATAAATATTTCCAGATAGAGTTAAGGTGGTATGAATGAAGTAGGCCAGGATGGGTCATTTTATATTGTTTGATTTTTGTTTGTTTGTTTTTTAGGAAGACTGGTCAGAGAAGTTCTCCCCTTAAGGAGCTGACACTTGACCCAGAGCCTGAATAGATGATTGTATACCAAGGGCACCCAGAGATCTGTGATGGGAGCCTGGAGTCATCGAAAATAACCAGAATGACGTATTGTTGCCAATACTCATCCAGAACAAATTTTCTCAGCAAGCAAAGGAGGGCTTGAATCCAACAAAAAATAATGTACCCGCATCAGCAATGTCCACAGCCTGCTCCAAACAATTTGCCTTCCAGATGCTATAAAACTGAGGTGCCCAGGCACCAGGACCCAGGGGATGGTTGGACTACCTGCCCAAACCCTCAGGGCAGCAACCAGCTTGCATATGTGTTTCCATAACTGTTTGCAAATAGAAAGGAATTGTGTAGAGCCCTGAGCGCTCTTTGCTCTCCATC
Source organism: Tursiops truncatus (assembly GCF_011762595.2). Classification (NCBI taxonomy): domain Eukaryota; kingdom Metazoa; phylum Chordata; class Mammalia; order Artiodactyla; family Delphinidae; genus Tursiops; species Tursiops truncatus. The sequence continues at coordinate 28,870,351 of NC_047039.1, read as the reverse complement.
CCTGGGCACCCACTGCCTGGTTCAGCTTCGCACTGACAAGAGCCTTCCCTGGCCACTGCAGACCTGACTGCCCTCCCACCTGCCCCCTACCCCAGGCCCACCCCAGGAAGGGCAGGCTGGCCATCCACCATCCACATTAAGAGCAAACAACATTTCCGCCAGTTATTTTTTAAGATCCAACTGACTTTGGACAACATTTGAATCAAATAAGGGTAGAAAAATGAAATCTCAGGGCCCTCAACTCATCAGTGGCACAATACGGGTCATTGACATGATGCAGGTCTGTCCAGGGTCCTGCAGCTAAGGGATGTGTACGCCTGGGGGCAGAGAGGGGCTGGCAGCTTCCACATTCCCCTTCCTCAAAGCTCCCGGGCTGGGCCTGGGTATCTCGCACTGGGAACCTTCCACACACGCCCTGGGCCCCAAGGCCAGCACTACACATACCTCCCTTCACCAAGGAAGAGCCAGGGACCCCAGATCTGAGCATGCCTCCCACTGGAGCCTCCAGGAAAGAGCAGATCCATTTCACTTGGGGCAACAGGAGCTGGGCCGAGCGAGGCCGGCTAAGTGGAACCTGCACGTAGCATCTCACTCAGGCTCTTTTTCCACAGCCTCTCTCTCCTCAGAGGGTTTGTGCCAGTGACAACTCCTCAGAGAACATTTCCTAGGAGCCCCGGTGGTAATTGGGCTCTGTCGCTGAAACTGGCTTGTTTATCTTTGCCTCAGATTCCAAGTTTGTCTCTCACCATATATCTCCCTGGCGGGTTTGTTTGGGTACTCATACAAACACAGCCCTTCAGCTTTGATAGTCATCCTTCCGGAGCCTTTTTTCTTTTTTCTTTTTTCTTTTTTTTTTGGCGGTACGCGGGCCTCTCACTGTTGTGGCCTCTCCCGTTGCGGAGCACAGGCTCCGGACACGCAGGCTCAGTGGCCATGGCTCACGGGCCCAGCTGCACCGCGGCATGTGGGATCTTCCTGGACCTGGGCACGAACCCGCGTCCCCTGCATCAGCAGGCGGACTCTCAACCACTGCGCCACCAGGGAAGCCCGGAGCCTTTTTATATGTCAGTAATGTCATGCTTCGGAGCTATGAAAACTCGAAAAGACCCCATTATACCTTGCAGCAATTTAAAACCAGCAGAGATCTCATGGAGAGCCAGAGAGAGCTTCTCTGTGGCCAAGATACAATGCTGACCACCGCTAAAATGTCATTGTCCTCCACAAACTCCGTCAGGTACTTGATGGCCTGTGAAAAGGGCAATTCCCTTGTCTGTAGATAAAAGTCTCAAGGCTCCCAGCTGTCTTACAAATCAAGCAAGACTCTTTCTACTTATCAAGCATTCTGTATTTCCCTATTTAATCAGAAAGCCTGCAGAGGCACGGCCCCCACTTCCTGTTTAATCACAGAACCAGGCCTCAAGGGTCACAAGTTGGCTATTAAGCAACCTTTATGCATAAGTGCCTTTTTAGATAAAGCTTTCATGGAAAGTGCCTAAATCCTATAAAAGTCATTTATTTGCTTACCCACAAAATTATAATATTCATTTTGTTTGTGTAAACCTGCCAGTCCCTAGTCATTACTAGGAACCACAAAAAACCGTTTCAAGTAGGATTTCATCCCAGACATAGTTTCCAGTTTGAATCTGACATATTATACCTGAGAGGATTACAGGAAACCATAGATAATTCCTAATTTCTACTTTGGGTCTTCATATAATAATTTTTCTTTTTCTCTTTTTTTTTTTTTGCTATTTGAAGAATCATCCCACACAGGAAGAGGCTGGGAACTAGGTATCCGGGAAGGAACGCTGGCCTTGGGAGGACACTGCCCCTTCTTGTAGCCGTCACAAAATAAAAGAGATGCCCCTTTCTGTCTGCAGTTATCATTTGGACAGATTACAAAAATGTATTTGGGGGTTTGGGCACATGGTTTGAATCTAGACGCCCCAGGCAGGGTGCGGGACAGCACTGGCAGGAAGCCCCAACCCCCATGCAGGATGGAGCAGGGAGGTCAAGGCCACTGCAGGACCTCGGGGGGGGAAGGAGCCATGGAAGGGCCAGCTGTCCGCACAACCCAGCTGCTGGGTTGTGGCAGCCTGCTCTGCCCGGGCCGCTCCCCACTCGCTGGGAAGCACATCAGAAACCTGTCCTGAAGCCTCTCTCTCTTCTCCCAAGTTGAAAGGAAAGACAGCAACCTTCAGGGGCCTGACAGGCCCAGGGGACTCTGCACTGCCTGCTCTCTCCATGCGGCGCAGGGGGGGGACAGGGCGGGGCCCGGCTGGGAGTCCCCAGAGGTTCATACCCTCAGGGCCCTGTTGTCTGACACCATCCACCTGCCTGGAGCCCGCTGGCTTTGAAGAACCCCTGATTTGCTAAAGAATCTGGAGGAGGAAACGGTGAGAGACACAAAAACAGAAGGCAAGTGGCGGAGGACCTTCCAGGCACCATTTGGGGAGTGTCAAGTAGTGGCTTGCCTAAAGCTTCCCTCCTATAGCACATCAAAGTGCCTGACCTCTTACTTTACAGCTTCTTAAATTCGTGTCCATGCCAAGGAAGCTCACTTTCGTACGGTTAGTCATACTCCTAGTGGTTTCCTAGACTTCCGGGGAGGCTTCTGGGAAAAGATGGCCTTTGACAGACAAGCCAGAATTAGGTGGATGGGACACAGAGGCAAAGGCATTACAAGCGAAAGAGCAGCCAGTGCCCCCACCAGGAGATGCAGAGCCCCCTGGGATGCTCAGAGGATTGGCGGATCCATCCATGGGTGAGGCTGGGCGGGGGCACAGACTGGAGCCCAGAGGAGTGCTCAGCTGAGGAGCTGGAGGTGTTTCTCAAAGCAAGCAGAAAACGACTGAACAACTTTGCCCAAGACGGACACGATGTTAGACCTGCCCTTTAGAAAGATGAATGTAGCCACAGGGTGAGAAATGGATTGGAGAGGGGTGAGAGTGCAGGCAGGCAAACCAGTAAGGAAGGGTGGAGAGCCTGACCCAGGGCAGAACTTCTGGAAGCATCTGTAGTATGCACTGGAGGACCCATTTGTTTTGTTTCCAATCCTTCTTGGACAGATACTTTTATAAAACATATTACCAGCGAAAGTGAAATTTTAAAAGAATATACACACTATAAGCCCTAATTTTTTATCAAAACAGTTTTTAAATTGGAATCAAATATACACAACATAAAATTTTTCATCATATATAGTTTCATTTTTCATCATATATAGTTCAGTAGTGTTAAGTACAGTCACACTGTTATGCAACCAATCTCCAGAACTTTTCCGTCTTGCAAAACTGAAACTACCCATTAAACAACCTTGTATTCTCTCTTGCCCCAGCCCATGGCAACCACCCTTCTACTTTCGACTACTCTGGGTACCTCATTCAAGTGGAATGGTACAGTACTTGTCCTTTTGTGTCTGGCTTGTTTTACCCAGTGTAATGCCCTCTGATTTCATCCATGTTGTAGCATGTGGCAGAATTTCCTTCCTTTTTAAGTTTGAATAATATTGTACATTTTGTTTATCCTTTAATCCTACAATGGACACTTGGGTTTCACCTATCTTTTGGCTAATGAATAATGATACTATGAATATGGGTGTACAAATATCTGTTCAATCCCTCCTTTCAGTTCTTTGGGGGATATACCCAGAAGTAGAATTGCCAACTGTATGGTAATTTTTAAAAATATTTTTACTAACTGCAAAACTCTTTTCCACAGTGGCTGCACCATTTTACATCTGCACCAGCAGTGCACAGTGTTCCAATGTCTCCGCAACCTCACCAGCACTTGTTATCTTCTGTTTTTTTTGTTTTTTTTGTGTGTGTGTGGTATGCGGGCCTCTCACTGTTGTGGCCTCTCCCGCTGCGGAGCACAGGCTCCGGACACGCAGGCTCAAAGGCCATGGCTCACGGGCCCAGCCGCTCCGCAGCATGTGGGATCTTCCCGGACCGGGGCATGAATCCGCGTCCCCTGCATCGGCAGGCGGACTCTCAACCACTGTGCCACCAGGGAAGCCCTCTTCTGGTCTTTTGATAGTGGCCCCAATGGGTGTGAGATGAAGCCCTAATTTCTCATCATTAGATTCAACCTGTATAAAATTATCCATCAGACCCTATAACAGTTTAGAACACTTCAGGGTTAAAACAATTTAAAACAGTTTAACACGCTTACTCTCAACTTCTGAACTCATCTCGTTGCAAACCAATGACAAGTATTTCCCAAACTGGCCCCAGTCTGTGGACCAGACCTTGAGTAGCACTCCTAGGCCATGTCTATCCCGGGGGTGAAGAGCAGTGGTGGTCAGAGCCAATCTTAACTGAGCTCTTACTCTCTGGCACTACGTGTATTCATCACGAAACCAGCAAAACATCCCTATGAAGTATATACTGTTATTATGCCCAGTTTACTGAGGAGAAAGCAGAGGCACAGAGGTGACGGGCCTTGCCCCATGCCAGCAGGTCAGGAGGTGGCCGAGGCAGCTGTGAACCCCGGCAGTATGGCCTCAGCCATTTTTGTAATTATTATTGTTTTGTTTGTTTCCCAAGATTACTTAATTGATTGGTCATATGTGGGGGAAGACGGAAGGCTCCCAGGTTCTGGTTTGAGTGACGAGGTGGACAGGGATGCCAAGTTTGGGAGGAAATGTGATCAGTCTAGCTTCGGACATGTCAAGATTAAGGTTCGCATGTGACATCCAGGTGGAGCAGGGCCATGGACTGCTGGGCAGTAAGTTGTGCTCTCCGTAACAAGGACGGGGCTAGAAGTGCAGCTGCGGAAGGCCAGGGCGAAGGTGACATGAGTTTGGTGAGATACCTCAGAGAGACCAAGAACATTCTAGGAAGAAAGAGAGGAGCCAGAGGAGAATGAGGTGACAGACAGGAGTGGGGAGAGAGTGTCAGAGGGAACGACATATCGACAGGGAGTCCAGGGCTACGTGGAGGCCACACAAGACAGGATAATCTGTGGAGCTGGCTGTGTGGTGGCCCCCAGGGCATCATGGAAGCCAGGGAGGGGAAAGCTAGGTTGCCAAGGGTTGAGAGGTGGGTGGTGGTGGGAAGGGTGGAAGAAGAGACCAAGAGTGAGGACCACTCTTCTAGAAGCTCAACTGTGAAGTAGAGGAGACAGAAGACCATCCAACTATGGGTGTCTTGTGTGGTAGGGGAGAGACTGGGCCAAGGGTGGGTTGTTATTTTGTCTCACCTTTTAAAAAAGAAGGTTGGAACAAACATGAGTTTGTTCTTAGTTTGGGGGTGAGGGGGGCAGGGGAACCCAGTAGGAAGGTGAAAGATTGAGAGGAATCTGTGCTGATCGCTGGAGGCATAGGGCATTGGATCAGGAATGGTCAAGCTTGAATAGGGAGAGAAGCCCCTTTTCCCCTAAGAAGGGAGGGAAGGCAGTTTATGATACAGGTTCACTTGTGAAAGAGGGAGGAAGCTGATGCCCTCAATGAAGCTGGTGGCAACTGCCTGCTGAGAGCGTGTGGTGTGAGGGTCCGGAGAAGGGAGGCGGACTTTGGACACGCCACTGAGAAACAGCAGTGAGAGTCACCTAGGGCGGCAGAGAAGACGCACCAGAAGCAGGAAGAGCCCAGTGAGGCTGGAGAAAATGCGTCAGCATGAGCCCCATCGCCCATGTGTGAGATTTTTCTTCATCAGGGCTCAGTTGCCCATGCACAGAAGAGAAGGTGGATGACAAGATTGAACCCAGTTAAGGTTTCACAAGTTGGCTCTGACTATAGTCAAGGGGGCAGGAAAGTGGAGTGATTGCTGTCACGAGAGGAAAGGAATGAAGTGATTTGTGGTGGTTTTTTAAAAATGTGCAGTGGGATTTCTTGTTTGAGGAGAACATGTTCAGATGGACAGGGTGAAGGTTAAGGAAAGTTGAGGACAGTGGAGTTAAGGTTCATGGACAGCAAAGGCAGTCAGGACAGAGGCAGGACGTAAGGTGGAGAGAAAGACCTACCTTCAGATGCCAAAGGTCTTAACATGCATGGGAGAGTGTCAGGCCAATAGGTGACAGGGGGTAAAGGTGGCATCTCTGGGTAGCTTGAGGCTTCGGGGAGGTTTTTCCAAAGAGTGGAATCATAACAGCCTGTGCAGAGCCAAAGATGGCACTCAGGATATGCCCCCACCCCAAGAGGGCTGCAAGGAAAATGGTGTGGCCAGGAGAAAGCAGGCCACAGATGGGCATGGAGTCATCCCCAGTGTCAAATCCCACCATCTGCAGGATACCAGGGACACTGAGATGAAGACATCTCCTAACCTAGGGGAGAAACAGACAGCAAAGGGAGAAAAACCCAGAATGGGAATCGGGCTTCAGAGAAACAAAGTCCCGCCGGCCCCTCCCAGCTGGTCTGCCTCCTATTCCTGTGTCACATGTGCTGTGCTGGGATGAGAGGACTCTTCATTCACTTACTGTTCTCCCTACAGAGGCAGGATCCTGTTTCCTCCTCACATCCTGTTTCCTCCTCCCATACACAGTGTTTCTTTATCCTCGGATGCCCCTCCCACACCGTGCGCCACCACCACTGCTGTTCTTCCTTCTCCTGGCCACACCCTCTTTTTCTGGGGGTTGCTGTGTTCCCCAGGCACTACCTCCTGCTGAGAGTCTGTGCTACTGAGTCACCAGGTAGGCCTAAGGCCACTCTTTTCTCTGGACTGGCTTGTCTGCTAGATTCCATCTTCACTGACATGAGTCTTTCCCAGGAGGCCCCGTAGTTCCTCATGTGAGTAAATCTCAGCAAGACCTCGCCATCAGTTCTAGCAGGTCTGAACCCCAGAAGGAGGCAGAGCTTATGGCCAACTTTTGACCCTACTTGAGCTCTGTACATTTGCCCTGAAATCCGCATATCTGTCTCTATATCGTTAAATTCATTAAGGTTCCCAGGTCCGGGTTTATCCGCCAGGCCAAATGCCTTTGAAAGGACAATGGCAACTCTTCAGGTGGTCCCCTTGCCCCTTTCTGCTGTCTATGCGCATGCGTAGTCCACAGCCACACCTTCCCCTGTGAGGTGACACGAGTGGCAGCATTTGCAGGAAAGTGAATATTGCCAAACAAACACACAGCAAAGCCAAAAACACATTTTGCAAAAAAATGTTAGGAGTAAAATGACAGGCTTGTAATGGTCTTGGACATCAGTTCTTATCCCTCTGCTCTTGCAGTTGTTTAATGTTGAAACGAGTCAACTTGAAGCTGTATAATAAATGAATTCCAGCTTGATCTTGGCAGAATTTGTTTTGCTTGAGGGAAGTTGTTTATGCCCCTAGTTGTTATGCGGGGGTGGGGGGGGCATGTTTAAACTATACGCCCCCCCCCCACCCCGCATCGTTTGATTTATGTTATACAGAGTCTTGTCCGTCATCTGATGCTGCTGTAAACAAGATTATCCTTGTCTACCAGGAATGAGCCCAATGCCAGTGACTTTAAATAAACACAAGCACCAGTTTTGTATTTACATTGTCTGAGGTAACCGCTGGCAAGAGTTTTTAATGGCGCCGTTGGCCCCTCCCTGGCTAAGGTAGTGTGGGCTTTTGCGATTGACCGTGTTTGTGGAGGACTCACTCAGGGGAAAGATTTCTTACTTAGCAGATGAGTGCTACACCCAAGCCGGATTCTTATGTGTGGTTTTGGCATTTTCATATCTGTCAAGTTTGCATTGCCTCTTTTTGTGCTGGATGGAGCAGGACAGGGGTGGGGAGGCGGGGAACCTTAGATGTGTAAAGTGAAATCCTGACCTGGAGCTACTGAAACCATCAATGGAAAGGCTTGAGTGACAGTGGGCTCCGAGAATTGTGTTATTCATAGGACTAATTATTAGAAAATGATTCCTGTTGACCTGCTCTCTGGAAGACATCAATGCCTTCGGTTGCATTCCACGCAGAAAATAATTGGAAGTTTGCAGAAGTCTCAGTGTCTGTCGCAGTTCCAAACCAAGAAACCACAGAAACATACAATTCTTCAAATCGTGATAAATTATCTCTGTGGAGGAGTGAAAAGAAGAGCAATCCCCCTCTGCTAATCTCCCCTACAAAGAAAGCAAGAACTATGTAGTGCACACTCCAGCCCTCTAGGAACAGACTGAGAATGTATTTTTGCAGTAGCACTATTTGGTTAATATTCCAGACTTCAAATGCAGGACATAAAGAAATCAGTTTCTAAGAGCTAAACAGACTTCTTGTGGAATATCATTCTGCTGGGGGATGGTGTAAGGGAGGGGTGGAAAAGAGCCTGACTATGTGGAAAAACATAATGGGAGAGAGAGATTTATGGTCCCTTGTTTGAGTTCAGGTTTCAAAATCTCTCAGGAAAGTTATTTAATTCACCTGTGACTCCATTTCCTCTTCTGTATGATAGGAGTGATAATAGTACTTTGCTCTTTTTTTATTTTTTGCGGTACGCGGGCCTCTCACTGTCGTGGCCTCTCCCGTTGTGGAGCACAGGCTCTGGACGCACAGGCTCATCGGCCATGGCTCACGGGCCCAGCCGCTCCACGGCATGTGGGATCTTCCCGGACCGGGGCACGAACCCGTGTCCCCTGCATCGGCAGGCGGACTCTCAGCCACTGCGCCACCAGAGAAGCCCAGTACTTTGCTCTTAAGGCAATGGAGAAGATTAACGTAACTTTGGTGCAGCTCATTGCGAACCGTTCTAGTACTTCTCTGACGGACTCCTTCTTGCCTAGTACAATGTGAACTCATAGCAGATGCTCAAAATAGATCGATCCTGTAGACTAGCTGTATCAGTGGGGGCTCAGATGCAGAGAATAGAATCCATTCTAGCTAGTGTAAGTGAGTTGGGATTAATTAAGCAAAATGGCTTGTAAAATCAGTGGGAGGTGATTCTGAAACCACCTCTAGGGAGAGATTTCAGAGGTGATTCTCAAAGCCACCCTGCAGAATGGAGCCACCAAAAGGCTGCTGCCTCTTCTGTAATCAAGAAACAGCCACTACAGAGGCAGGCTCCAGAAATCACACCTGTTCGCTACCAGCTACCCCAGCTAAATGGAAGGCGCCCGTGGCTCCTGATGTCCGCAAGCCTGCAGAAACCGCAGACGTCAACCCTGCCTCGCTCCCATCTTCCAAGCCTGTCACAGATGGATCTGAGTGGTTAACTCGAACTCATGTGAAAACATTCAGGTACAAGAGAGTTTGGTAAAGTTGTTTAGTGCTCCGGCCCCAGCAGGTCAGGAGTGAGCAGAAGGTGGGACAAAGGGCCAAGCCCCAGCCACCATGCTACCACGGTGGTCATGAGATAAATGCCCAAGGACAGGGAGAAGGGAAACGGGACTTGTGTCTCCTTCTCTCCCTACCTTCCTTGTCCTTGGGTTCCTCAGCATCTGTGGCCATGGATGAACCCCAGTGTGGTTCTAAAAGCTGTGTTCATTTAGACCAGTGCTGTAGAGAGTACTGAAAGATTCAAGGAATTTCTAGGAGAGAGGAAAAATGGAAAATATAGGGGGAATCCAAGTAGATATTGCTGGACATCTAGAAATATTGGAGGGTAAATATAGATTCTGTAATAATTAGAAAAGCCCACAAGGTTTTCTGTTGTTGAGCTAAAGTCATTTGTCTATGCTGGTAGGATTCCATGGGATAGCAGTACAGTATGAAAATCACTTTATTCTTGCCCATTAAAAAGGAAACAACAGAATGGAATACAACAAAATGTTAGCAGGGCTCTGGGTCACGGGAATAAGAGTGACTATTATTTTCTCCTTTATATAATCTCTTTATATATCCATCAATATCTTTATATTAATTTTACTACCTGTAAAAAAGCCATTTATATGACTTTTAAGGTAATCAACCCAAACCAAACTTTTTCTCTCCTTTTTTCTCCTTTTTTTTCTTTCTTTTTAATCTTTCAAATCATTTGCTAATATTTTAAAAGCCCTCACCAGTAGGTAAATCCTTACCTGTGCAACTAATAGACCATTAAGCATTTTCAAAATATTATAAACACACAACATTTGAACTAAATTCATCCGCTTGCTAATGGCTGGATTTTATCCCATCTCTTGAGTGAATTTGTCTCTCAACATCTTGAAACTGAAATGCTGCCTTAGAAGCTATTTTAAAGTTGTCTGGTTTAACTTGTTTCTCTAAAGACAAATGACAACGGCAAAAACCAAGAAATACATTTTGTTAAAGATTACAGTTATCTTTAACCCTCAAAAATATCAAGAGTATTCTCTATCAGGTAAGGTAAAAACTGGTATTTGTTTATTTGCTTATATAGTATAAGTGTGTGGACCACACAAATTCCTCTCGTATAGGATCTCATTTAGCCTCATAAGGCCCTTAAGGAAGGTATTATGCTCTTTATTTAATTGATGACAAGGAAACAGGCTGAGCGAGGTTGAGTGGCTTCTCAAAAACCACACAGCCCTCTGATTACATCCACGGACCCACGTTAGCCTTAGACAAACACCTGTCAGCTAAGGACTGTGACACATGTTATGTCAGCTTGCCTCCTGCAGCCATCCCGTGGTTGCTCACAGCCTGGGGCCCCCACTCTTCAGCCCAACCCAAGTACTAATCAGGGAGCCGATCTGAATGGGATGATAAGCCCCTGTCATTGACACCCTCACATCTCCATTGTTCTCAGTGGGGCTGCGTCCTTCAGGACACCTGGTCCCCTCAGTAGCACCCTGAGGTTGCCAGCCTCTGACTGCCACGCAGATGATGCTCTGGGGGAGCATGTCCATGGGACTATTTCCACAGGTTCCACTACTAGTTCCACAGGTTGGAACTTCATGGACCAGGAAAATGTCAGTTTGCCAACTTTTTGTTTCTTCTCAAAAGGACATTTCATACTATTTAACATCCTCTCCCTCAAATTGCAAAGGCATACGTTCAGAATTACAATTTTTTTTTTTAAAAAAAAAATAGCTTCATAGGAAAATCACTACGTTGTTATTTTTCTCATTTTGCTGTGGACCAGTGCGGTAGGCCTGATGGCTACCTCCTAATCCCTGGAACGAGTGAATGTGTTACCTTATCTGACAACAGGGAATTCAGGCAGCAGGTAGGATTAAGGTTGCTCCCAAACAGACCTTAAACTGGGGAGATTATCTTGGATTATCCAGGTGGGCCCAATGCAGTCACAAGTCCAGTGTAATCTTAAATGGACGAAGGAGGCAGAAGAGGAAGTTGGAGTGATGCCATATTCGAAGCCCCCCACCCACTGCTGTGGCTGTGATGACAGAGGAGGGGCCGTGGGCCGAGGCAGGAGGGCGGCCTCTTGAAGCTGGAAAGGTTAGGGAAGGGATTCTCCTGCAGAACCTCCAGGAAAACACGCAGCGCAGCTGACACCTGGATTTTAGCCCAGTGAGACCTGGAACCTACAGCAAGATATAATGCATTCATGTTGTTTCCAACCACTAAGTTTGTGGTAATTTGTTACAGCAGCAATAGAAAACTAGCACAACCAATGAAACTTCGTCGTGGCCTGACTGAGGTCTGGGGGGCCCCTAGCTTTAGAAGCCCATCCTAGAAAGAGCCTGTCAGAATTTCCCATTCTACAGAAGGACATTTTGTATAACCAGGTAAGACGATGTACACGAGAACTCTGCCAAGTGCCTGGCATGTAAAGCCATTCAGGAGCAGGTAAAGCCCAGGCCCCACCTACATGTTTCCGAGATCACAGCCTCAAATGAGGGACACGATGCCCCAAGAGCAAGTTGTGGAGAACTGAGGGGAAGAACTGCTGCCTGGTGGAGCATGACCTGCCCAGGAGGGTTGGGGGAAGAGCAGTTCAGAAGGTGCTGGGCTTAGAAATGCCAGCACAAACCCTAGGGTGGAGGCTGAGGTCGCTTATGAGTGTCTCTAGGAATATAATAAGTGCTTGATGAATGGCAGCTATCATTATTTTTTTCCTTTTTTTTTTTTTTTTTTTGTGGTACGCGGGCCTCTCACTGTCATGGCCTCTCCCGTTGTGGAGCACAGGCTCTGGACGCGCAGGCTCATCGGCCATGGCTCACGGGCCCAGCCGCTCCACGGCATGTGGGATCTTCCCAGACCGGGGCACGAACCCGTGTCCCCTGCATTGGCAGGAGGATTCTCAACCACTGTGCCACCAGGGAAGCCCAGCTATCATTATTAATAACAGCATCACTACCATTTTGTCATTGTCATTATTGTTATTTTTTAACCACGGCAAATGATCAGGTCCATTTTTAGAAAAGGTCACTCCGGAGCTAAGACAGAGAATTACTGGGAGACCAGAAGAGTCAGATCACAAAGAGAACAAGGAGGAGGCTGCTGGACACATAACCCCCAATCTCAGCTGCACAGGTAAGTACACGTATATGCACCTCACTTCTTTACTCCCTAGTCTTGCAGCAGGGGAGAATGCGGCTTAGAGAAGTCCAGTGACTTAAACTCCAAATGCCAATAAGTGCTGAAGTGGGAGTCGATCCCTGGTTTTCACACAGACAGAAAGATGGGGTAATTTCTCAGCACTAGAGCCCAAAATAGTTTCATGAGAAAGTCAGCACAACTTGTCTGTTCCCTGTGGAACCCAAATTTGGGTTAAAGTCCCAGATCCTCAGTGTGTCATTAGTCAGGGTAAGTAGAAGTGACTGCAGTAACAAACAATCCCCAGACATCAGTGCTTTAACACGAGAAAAGTTTTTTCTTGATTATATCTCAGCCCAGTATGGGAGGTTGAGGGATTGACTTTGCAGGACATGGCCATTCAGGGACACTTTGAGGTTTGCCTTTCTCTGTTAATCTTTCTCAGTGATGAAAGATCACTGGATCATGTGTCCTAGGGGTATTTGGGGGGTCCAGTAACCAAACCTGTTGGTTTGAGACAATCGTAGATTTACATGAAGTTGTAAGAAATAATACAGAAAGAACCCATGGACCCTTCACCCAGTTTTTCCCAATGGTAACACCTTACAAAACTCTAGTTCAATAACACAGCCAGTGCTGACATTAATACCGTCAAGATAGAGAACAGTACCATCACACAAGGATCCCTCATGTTGCCCTTTTACAACCACACCAGCTTTCCTCCCACCTTCATCCCCTCCTTAATCCCTGGCAAGCTAATCTGTTCTCCAGTTCTATAATTTTGTCATTTCAATCATATTGTATATGTGAAATCATACAGTACGTAATCTTTTTTAAATTTATTTATTTATTTATTTATTTATGGCTGCATTGGGTCTTTGTTGCTGCACATGGGCTTTCTCTAGTTGCTGCGAGTGGGGGCTACTCTTTGCTGTGGTGCGCAGGCTTCTCATTGCGGTGGCTTCTCTTGTTGTGATTGTGGACTCTAGGCATGTGGTTTTCAGTAGTTGTGGCATGCGGGCTCAATAGTTGTGGCACACGGGCTTAGTTGCTCCGCGTCATGTGGGGTCTTCCCGGACCAGGGATCGAATCTGTATCCCCTGCATTGGCAGGCGGATTCTTAACCACTGCGCCACCAGGGAAGCTCCGGTATGTAACCTTTTGAGACTGGATTTTTTTCACTCAGCATAATTCCTGTGGAGATTCTTCCAGGTTGTTACATGTAGCAATAGTTTGTTCTTTTTTATTGCTGAACAGTGTTCCATGGTATGATGTGCCACAATTTGTTAACCATTCACCCACTGAAGGAGCTCTGGGTTGTTTCCAATTTTTGGCTACTATGAATAAAGCTGCTGTAAACATTTGTATAGAGGTTTTTATGTGAACATAAGTACATAAGTCTTCATTTCTCTGGGGTAACTGCTCAGGGGTGTAATCACCGGGGTAGAAGATATTTGCATGTTTCATTTTTTTGTTTTGGTTTCTGTTTTTTTAAGAAAATGCCAAACTGTTTTCTGGTATGGTTATCTCATTGCCATTTTAATTTGCATTTCCCTAATGGTTAATGATGCTGAGCGTCTTTCACGTGCTTATTTGATTCTGTATATCCTTTCCAGTGAAATGTCTCTCTTCATGTTTTTTTGTCCCTTTTCTAGTTAGATTGTTTGTTTTTTGACTACTGAGTTTTGAGAGGTTTGTATGTATTCTAGATATATGGATGTATGGTTTACGAATATTTTCTCCCAGTCTGTAGCTTGTCTTCTCATCTTCTTAACAGAGTCTTTCTCTGAACAGAGGCTTTCATTGTGATGAAGTCTAATTTAGGAAGTCTAAAGGATTTTTTTCATTTTATGGTTTGCGAGTTTATGTCAAGCCTAAGAACTCTTTGCCTAGCTCTGGATTCCAAAGATTTTCTTCTATGTTTTTTTCTAAAGGTTTTATAATTTTATGTTTAAGTCTGTGATCCATGTTTGAGTTCATTTTTGTAAAGTGTGGGAAGTTCTTATGGGCTGGGCCTGGACGCGGCACACATCACATGCTCACATCTCGTTGGCTGGGACCCAGTCACATGGCTACACCTGACAGCAAGGGAGGCTGAGACTGTATTCCAGGGGTGCGCGCAGCGGGAAGAGAGGATCACAGGAATCAGGTATTGATTGGTGAGCGCTACAGTCTCTGCCACACCTAGTTATAATGTTCAAAACTGTTACTCCTTGCTCTGCTAATGTGTTCCAGAGTATTTACCAAATAACTGGGAACTGGCAATGTTTCTGTACCCGGAATGTAATAGATATTTGATAAATATTGGTGGACTTTAAAAAAGGGGGGATCTTACTTTTTTCACATTGTCCTGCAAGATCAGAATCATGATCTCTATTTTACTGCTTGGGGAAGCTGTATTTTTCTGTCCCTCCTGGGACGCCTGCAGAGGAGGATTGACCTGGGTGTGACACCCTGGGCCACAGGTGAGAGGCTGGCTCTCCAGGAGGACATGTGGATGCTATAGGCCCGGCCCTCTGTTTACCTGGTGTTCCAGAGGCAACAGCAGCAGGAATGGGAGGGGTGGAGGTGCAGGAGCAGAGATGCCAGGGGAGTAGAAGGTTGGGTGTCTATTTAGCAAGGGAACAAGGACATGAATTCCCAGCGGTACAGAGCAGAAGGATGAAAGAGCAGCTCTTGAGTTAAAATATGAGTGAGTTTATTGTGGGAGGTGACACCATCGCCTGAAGTGGTAGCTGGCTCTAACAACCCAGGATGGAGGGAGGAAACCTTCCTGGATGCGAAGTGACCACTCAGCCAGGAACCTTTGGCCTTTGTTCCATCTCTGTGGTTTGTGCTCTGGGCTAGGGAAACCGAGGTCAATAATTTCACCAGCATGGTCAGAGACTAAGAGGAAGCTTCAGGAAAACCCCAAGGAAGCTTGGAAGAGAGAACTCATTCTCCTGACTGTCTGCACTGCTTGAGGTTAAGAATCTGTGTACCCCATTAAGACATCCTGGAACTGTGTGGTTCCCGTTCCAAACCAAACCAGAACCCCTGGGCTTCCAACTTTGTACCTATTCTTGGCAAAATAATTTTCTCCTTTCAGAAAGTGTGAGTGTCAGAAGAAAGAAGGCAGTCCACAAGTCTTCTCTCCAGGTCACTCTCCTTGAAGCACCCTAGTGAGAGGCAAGCGGGGACAACCTTAGGAGGCGCCGGCAATCTGCCTCCCACGCTGCCCCCGGCACAGCGCAGGGGGGCGGGGGTGGGTAGTGGATGGTGAAGGAAAAACAAAAACCGTGAAAAAGCGTGGCAGTTTTTGCCAAGCTAGATGTGGCAGTGATGTCTGTCTGGGCCTAGCTTCCCTTCGTAAGGACCAGGACTCGGGGTGGGGGCTGGAGCTGCCCTCCCTCACCCTGCCCAGCTCTGCCTCTAACCCACTCAGTTCACTGAAGCACCATAAATACTTCTTGGGTGTAACTGCCTCGTGCTCCTTGGATGCATTGGAACCTATGTCTAAATAAAAGTTCAAAAGGGAAAAAAAGAAAGCCTAAATCTTCTAAACTTCAAACAGGGCCCTAGTCAGATTCAGTTTACCCTGCCTGAAGTGTGCAGTCAGTGACAGGGAAACAACAATAATTTTGCCCCGATGTCTCCCGCAAGAAGCATACTCCTAGAGTCCTCCTAATCTCATTTGGGTGGGCCCACATTTCAGGAAGGGGGGCCGGGGGGAAGGGGCATCCCCCGGACTCGCTGAACACAGAGCAAGTTTTCACAGGATGGACCTCATTCAGGGGAAAAAGTTGTGTGTTTCTTGACTCCCCACGCAAAATTGATTTCAACAACTCCATTCGGCTCCGTTTTCTTCTCTGACAGCTGTGTTCAGGTGGCGCTGGCTTTTGTGTGAGCTCTCCTTAGGATGGGGTGCACACACTGTAGGAATCCATGTTTTTCATCAGCTCGTTGCTAACAAAGGGCCGCCAAAGCCAAGGACACCGCTTCACATTCAGCTGTGGACGCCAGTGAGCTTTCCCGCTGTCAGTGGGGGCCCTCTGTCAGGGCGAGGAGAGGGAGGGAGGGAGTGTGTGTGTGTGTGTGTGTGTGTGTGTGTGTGTGTGTGTGTGTGTGATGGGGGCAGGGGGGAGGGCAGCACCGCTGGTTCAGAACCATCTCTGTGTGTGGTCTGAGGCTACTCCTCATTTCATGAAATCCAGGCTTCATTCCTGGCTCCGGTCAAACTTGTGCGTCACTGAATGAGTCCCTTGTCCACTTTCCCAAACACCGCTGAGGTTTGAAAGGGCTCTGTGGGTAGACTGTTACTGTCAGCAAAAGCAAACAAGCCGCTGTATTTAGCGAAGCATTTTCGAATATTTAAACATAATAAGCTTCAGCTAGTCGTGCACAGTTGTGGCCAGCAAGAAGGCAGGAGGGGGAAAAGCTGTGAATGTTCCTTCCTCACAGTGACCTTGACGTTCCTCTGAGGGGCTGGCCCTGGGCGGGGCTGAGCCGCCTGTGCCTGGAGCTGGGAATGAGGGCCTGTCCTGCCTCCAAGACCTCCAAGGGGGAGGGGGCAGCTTGAGTGTAATTCACTCACAGCCCCTTCATAATCAGATGTGGTCTGAGCCTAAGGTAGGGTTGTTTTTCCCACCCTTGGAAAACTATAAAGCTCTGGGAAGCCCCTCCTTGTATAAGAAAGAAAGCTCTATGATTGCAGCATAAATAAAAAGCTAAACTGGGTAGCTGTGGGTGTCCCAAGTAGGTACAGCTAAGATTGTCCCCGTGGACGCGGCCTGGCACCCTCTAGGGCTGATGATGGCTCTAGAATCACCTTCCCTGCAGCCAGCAGAGACCACGGCCCCACCAGCCAGCCACCATCCCGCCCACCAGGCCCCGTTCCACCAGCTCGAAGTGGCTTTCTGGTGTATGGGGCAAGATAGAACCGTAAAGTCAGTCCTTCTCATCGGCCAGAATAAGGTCAGTGCCCTCCCCCACTCGAGCCAAAGGAGGCTTCCGGAGGCCACTCCAACCCCGCTAACCAGGCGTGGGGTCCAGGCTCCCAGGATACACTCTACCTGTGCCACCCCAGGACTCTGAATGGGCTCCCTGTCTGCCAGAGCAAACAAGGTCCCTGTGGTGGGGAGGAGGTTACAAGGGACATGTAGGAAGACAGGGGACTTTTTCTCTCTGGATGTTCCATTAGGGAAAGCCTGCCAAGGGATTTGTCAGAATCCAGTCTGCTCCAGTGTTACGGATTCAACGGGAAATGGCCCCTTCAAGGAAGACAAGGCCCAGAGGGCTCTTACAATGCCGCTGCTTCCCGCGCCCCAGCCAGAGCCACCTCCTGTCCACCGCAGGCTGCCACCCAGGTTTCTTCCCCGCCTTGGGCTCACACAGTTTGTCTGCCTGCCTTATACGTGCTCTGGGCTCTGGAACACACAGTTGACTAACTTTAGCTTCTGTCTTCCTATCTGTAAAATGTGAGTATTGATAGCTGACTTGCAGGGCTGTTATGGGGTTTAGAAAAGGGCCCGGCTTAGACAGTGCCTGGCCTCAGCAACTGCCCAATGAATGGCTGCCTCATTCGAACTTTGAAGGACTTTGGGGAGCTCCCATAGCCTTGCTAATAACCCAGGAGTTCGATGGGAGCAGGGAGCCTGGGGCTGTGTTACTTGCTGTCAATCCACCTCTCAGAGCCTGTTTCCCATGGGTGCTGGTGGGGTGGCGGTGGGGACAGGACGTGGGTGTCTGACTTCTGACTGCATATCCTTCCTCCTTCAGGATCCAGCCCCTGGAGAAACTAGCATGCTGTCTTCACCCTGCCCCAGGGACCTCTAAGTTCCCTCCCCTCCAAGGTCCCTGTGGCCTGAGCCCTGGTGCAGCCTCCAGCATCCCAGCCTCTGATACACTCAGCACTGAAGCTCAGAGTGCAACCTGGAGAAGCCCCGGGCTCATTGCATTGGCAGGAGACCCGGGAAGGCAGAGAGGACCCACTTCACTACCAGCCCCCCTCCTCAAGCCACTTGTCCTATACGTCAGGAGGGCATCCTGTGATTTCCTCTGAAGGAGACCTTGGAAAGTTGGACTTCTTTTTTTTTTTCAATTGAAGTATAATTGATTTACAATGTTGTGTTAGTTTCAGGTGTACAGCAAAGTGATTCACTTATACATATATATACTATTCTTTTTTTTTTTTTTTTGCGGTACGCGGGCCTCTCACCGCTGTGGCCTCTCCCGTTGTGGAGCACAGGCTCCGGATGCGCAGGCCCAGCGGCCATGGCCCACAGGCCCAGCCTCTCCACAGCATGTGGGATCCTCCCAGAGCGGGGCACGAACCCACGTCCCCTGCATCAGCAGGCGGATTCTCAACCACTGCGCCACCAGGGAAGCCCTATACTATTCTTTTTCATATTCTTTTCCATTATGGTTTATTACGTGATACTGAATATAGTTCCCTGTGCTATACAGTAGGACTTTATTGTTTATCTATTTTCTGTATAGGAGTTTGTATCTGCTAATCCCAAACTCCTAATTTCTCCCTCACTCAAAGTCTTTCCCCTTTGGTAACCATAAATTTGTTTTCAATGTCTGTGAGTCTTTCTTTTTCTGACTTACTTCGCTTAGTATGATAATCTCTAGTCCATCCATGTTGTTGCAAATGGCATTATTTCAATTCTTTGTTATAGCTGAGTAGTATTCCACTGTATATATGTACCACATCTTCTTTATCCATGCCATTTGTTGATGGACATTTAGGTTACTTCCATGGCTTGGCTATTGTAAATAGTGCTGCAATGAACATTGGGGTGCATGTATCTTTTCGAATTAGAGTTTTCTCCAGACATATGCCCAGGAGTGGGATTGCTGGATCATACGGCAACTCTATTTTTAGTTTATTAAGGAACCTCCATACTGTTTTCCATAGTGGCTGCACCAATTTACATTCCCACCAACAATGTAGGAGGGTTCTTTTTCTCTACACCTTCTCCAGCATTTGTTATTTGTAGACTTTTTAATTATGGCCATTCTGACCAGTATGAGGTGGTACCTCATTGTACTTTTGATTTTCATTTCTTTGATAATTAGTGATGTTGAGCATCAGGAAGACAGACTTCTTGAGTCTGCGACCCAATGGGCATGATTTGAGACCATGGAATCTCTTAGACAACTGTGCCTCCCATTTGGAGAGCTACAGGATAAGGAGAAAAAGAAGTGTTCTGCCAAGAGTAGGTGCTCAATAAAAACTTCTTGGCCTCATTTAGTTTATCCTGAAAAGGGAGGGCAGAAGAAAAGAAAAGAGTGGCTAAAAGGAGAGCAAAGTGAGGTTGGGAAGAAGAGAATTTCAAACTTGGAATTAACAGAGAAGCGATCCCTGGCATGTGCCACTAGGACAAAAATAGTGTTGACCCATGGCAGGCGACTTAGCACCGGTGCTTCAGTCCCCACACCCATAGGGGCTGATGATACCTCCCCCTGTGATGAGGAGGAAAGGCCACAGCCTGTGCGAAGTGGCTGGCTCAGAGTCAGAGCACAATGAATGGCTGGTCCATGCCCCTTGTGTTTCTTACTCTTCTGTAGAGGTAGGACCAGAGCCTATGGCTCAGGCTCCCAGAGAATGTTCTCCCTGCTCCCTCTGGGGGTCTTGTGTGTTGGAGCCCAATTACCTTTTTCTGCACCTCTTTAGCATGCAGTGCCTGGGCCTTGTCCCTCCTGTGGTGGGGCCTCGCTGCAGGAGGGAACATCTCTGAGAGTCCGTGGGCTCAGCGCCTGGCTGGCAGACTCTTAAGCAGGACCAACATGCCAATGACCGCCGGGGCCTGCATTACAGTCAGGAGACTTCTGCCGCTGAAGCTGCCACGTGAAAAACTGCAAATCACCAAAACAACTATAAACAGAAAACTGATTGAATAAATTAGATGTAACCATATGATGGAATACAATACAGCCATTATAAAGAATGAACTAGAGTGATCACTTGCTAATTTGAAAGAGCTCTAATGTGTAGAAAGTAAAATCAGCAAGGGCCAGAGTTGTGAATATAGAGAAATTTCTTTTATATAAATAAAAAATATATAATCTTTCCTGGTTTAGGAGCTGACATTTTTCTGTAAACGTCCAATCTCTGAAAGTTTCTTTTGGGGGGAACAACTGGGATTTTATCGTACACTTCTCTGTACCATTTTGTTTTGTTTTGTTACTCTATGTACGTACTGCTTTTAGTTTAAATAATGAGCATTGTACATGGTGGTTATCTGAGATTAAGGACACTTGGAGGAAGTTTTGTTTAAAATAGAGCAGGAGTTGATTGGTGGGAAGGAGAAAAGAGACCCTGACGGAGTTCAGCGTGTTTGTGACAGTAGAGGCAGTTTCAGCTCGAGCTGTTTCTGATTAATCCTGGTACCCTCCAGATGAATGGGATGTAAACCACAGACCGATTATGAGAATCCCAAGAAGGAAACTCCCTCTTCCGTCTATCTATCCACTCACTCATCTGCCCACCCACACACAAGACTGTAGTGTCTACCCACCACCCCACAAAAAAGAGCGGTAAAAGGAAGAAAGCAGTGCTGCTAATAATAAATTATCCCTGTGGACCAACCCCCTCTATGTTTCCCCCTTTCTCTCCTCTGTGTTGCAGCCCAGCACTCAGCAAAGGGAGATTTAAAAGATGCAGGGGAGCTGCTTCCTCACATG
Source organism: Tursiops truncatus (assembly GCF_011762595.2). Classification (NCBI taxonomy): domain Eukaryota; kingdom Metazoa; phylum Chordata; class Mammalia; order Artiodactyla; family Delphinidae; genus Tursiops; species Tursiops truncatus. The sequence goes on along the minus strand of NC_047039.1, from coordinate 28,849,382 downwards.
TTAAAAAACCACGACTGGGGCTTCCCTGGTGGCACAGTGGTTGAGAGTCCGCCTGCCGATGCAGGGGACGCAGGTTCGTGCCCTGGTCCGGGAGGATCCAGCATCCCGCGGAGCGGCTGGGCCCGTGAGCCATGGCCACTGGGCCTGCGCGTCCTGAGCCTGTGCTCCACAGCGGGAGAGGCCACAGCAGTGAGAGGCCCACGTACCACAAAAAAATAATAATAATAAAAAATAAAATAAATAAAAAATAAAAAACCACAACTGGCAATGAAGAGAATTATTTTCCCTGGCACTGAAACAGAACACATGCAGTGGAGTCCCTGAGAGCTGGCAGCACACTAAAAGGTAAACAGCTATTGTGAAATGCATGAAATGCACCTCCCAGAAAGGCTCCACCCAAAAGTGTGGGCTGCTTTTCCAGATGAGCTCCAACTACTTAATTTCCCTGCCCTCTGAGTCAGCCCATATTTCCTGAGTGTTGCCCACATCCAGCTCTGCCCCTACCTCATGGGGTCAAAAATAACCAAAACTATCACACAGCTGACTAGACCCAGCTGACAGGTCAGCTCTGTTGTCTGACAGTGTCTACTCTGGGTCAGGACACTTGGATTTTACTCCTGGGGAGACGACCGCTAGCTGGAGGCTAATTTGAAGAGTGCTTTTTCCTCTTTGGGTCTGTTTGCTCTCCCACAGCATGTGGGGCAGTATATCCCACATATGTGCATAGGTTTCTGTGTGTTTATTTGGTGGGGGGTGGCTTTTGGAACAATGGGGAAAACCTGTGTCCACCAAATCTAGGTAGGTAGGAACAGGAGGTAAAAGTGAATCTGGATCAGAGAGGGCCTACTGGATGGAAAGGTAAAATTCTATGAAGAAAAAGGAGCATGGGTGGGTACAAGGAGATGGGAAGGAGCTTGGAGGCCTAGGCCTCACTCTGGTGAGAAGATGGATCTGAAAGTTTGGAGTGGATGGAGAGAAGGTATGTGGAAAAGGGACTGACAGGAAAAGATCCTTGAAATCTTAAGTCTATCAGATGCAGGAAGAGAGAAGGATCCAAGGTCTGGGCAGAAGAGTGAAATGCACTTTAGGAGCTGAACACTTTGTTTTGGGAGACGCAGGGCTGAAGACCCTCCTCTCTGGTGTCCAAATGCCACTGGTCTCTGATGCTCTGCTGGCCCCTAGAGGGATGCATTATAAGAAATGCCACCAAACAAACATCCAGATTTGTGCTCTGATCCAGAGCTCCACAAGTCAGCCAAACTGTGTCTCCAGCTGATTTTCGAAGGCATTCAGAAATCACAGCAGGGAAGAATCCACAGAGAGGATGACAGAGCAGGTGACTGAGTCTCAGAAAAAGTTCAGGGCAATGTTTTCATGCTCTAGGGCTCTGCAAAGTTGCAAAAGCTTTCTGCTCTGTGGAAATCTGTTATTAAATGCCAGACTTAGCAAAGAGACAAATGAGGGAGGAAAGTTGGGGCTCAGGGTCAACTGAATCTTATTATCAGGGAAGGTGGCATAGCCCTGAAGGGACTACATGATCTGCTCTAAAAATAATAGCCAACGTTTATGTGATCAGCCACCTCTATGACAGGTGCTGCTTTAGGCATGTTACAGCTCACCCATCTCATTCTTACCCCAGTGCTACAAAGCAGAAGTGTATAATTATTATCCTGATTCCAGTTTTAAAGATGAGGAAACTAAGACATAAATTGGTTTAGTAACTTCCCTGCAGTCACACAGTTAGTAAGTATATCACTATCTTTTGTTGCCTAACAAATTACCACAAAGTCAGTGGCTTAAAACAAAGCTCATTTATTATCTCATTTATTACCTGATATTATTTATTATTCCTGTGTCAGGAACCCAGGCACAGCTTAGCTGAGTGATCTGGCTCAAGGTGTCTTATGAGGCTGCAATCAAGGTATCAGCCAGGGCCAGAGTTTCATCTGGAGACTTGACTGGGGAAGGATTTGCTTCCAAACTCACAGGGATTTTGGAGGTGGCAGATCCTTGAGTACTGTTGCAGTGAAAGCCTCAGTTCCCTGCTGACTTTTGGCCAAATACCACCTCGTTTCCTTGCCTCATGGGCTTCTTTTTATGATGACTCACAGCATGGCAGCTTGCATCATCAAAGCCCGCCTGGGAGATGGTCTGCTAGCAAAGAAGTTACAATCTAATGCAACATAATCACAAAAATGACATATTCTGTTAGTTAGAAGTCACACGCTCCCACTCTCAAAGGGAAGGATTTCACAGGGGAAGAATGCAGGAGGCAGGGTCACTGGAGGCCATCTTCGAGGCTGGTTACCATAGTGAGCACAGGGCTTTACCTGAATGCAGGCAGCGTGGCACCAAAGCTTACACGCCTAACTACTATGATCTTCTACCACTGATGGCTTTGCCATTTCTGTCTAGCACCCAGATCCTTGATGCCCTTCCTCTTTTGTGTGTCCTTATCTTTAATTCACAGAGCCCTTGAAAGAAATAGCAAAGCCTCCACTGGCTTCTAGCCACCAAATTAAGGAAGGATGCAATCTACTGTCAAATGATTCCTGAACCCTCCAGACTTTATCAGACAGGGACCCAACAGGAAAGAGAAGGCACACTCAAATTACAATAATTAGAATAGGGTGTCTTTGCAAAGGTACAATTTACAAGGTATAGGCTAAAGCAGTGGAGCTGTTATTACCGCCAGACCCAATGGGATGAGGAAAGGAGAAGTTATGGGCTCCTGGAAGGAGAGAGTTGTGTGGAGGATGCCTTCCTGCGAGGTGACTGCAGGGAGGAAGCCAGAGCATGAATACCCTGAACCCCTCTCCCCCCTCCCTCTGATCTCCTGCTGGGGCCCCCATTGGCCAAGCCCACCCAGAAGCCTGAGGACCTGGCAGCTGTAGAACGCAGTCCATACAAGCCAGACTCCTAGGACAGGGTCAGTTGGGAGGGTGAGGGTGGATGGCGAGAGGGAAAGGTGGCAAACAGGATGCCCTGCACTTAGACTGATCCTTTAGGAAGTTCCCCTGGAAGGTTTAAGTGTTTGCCGAACCTTAGCCTCTTGGGAGAACTTAAACTAAAGTTTTAAGAGCAGAGAAAATTGAACACCAATCAGAAAGGAAAATAAAGCCATTTCCAAGTTTAAGTGTGAATGTATGATTTAATTTATTAAGCATTTATTTGTCCCAATCTTTCAGGAGCACATGCAGCTAAAGTGAAACAAGCTATTGCTTTGTGTAATTCTAAATCTTCTATAGGTTCCCACTGTAGACCCAAAGTCTAGTACTTAATTTATAATAAAAATGCTATTATTATTGTGTTGTTAGCATTATCATTATTATTATGATTATATAGCGATTTTATATCTCACAGATCACTTTAAATGTGTTATCTCATTTAGATATTATCTATTCCAGGTAAGACATCAATTTCACTGAAGCTTAAGGGAACCATCAGAAATAAGGAATTCTTGGGCTTCCCTGGTGGCGCAGTGGTTGAGAGTCCACCTGCCGATGCAGGGGACATGGGTTCATGCCCTGGTCCAGGAAGATCCCACAGGCCATGGAGCGGCTAGGCCCGTGAGCCATGCCGCTGAGCCTGCGCGTCCGGAGCTCATATCAGACAAGATAGACTTTAAAACAAAGACTATTACAAGAAACAAAGAAGGACACTACATAATGATCAAGGGATCAATCCAAGAAGAAGATATAACAATTGTAAATATTTATGCACCCAACATAGAAGCACCTTAATACATAAGGCAAGTACTAACAGCCATAAAAGGGGAAATCAACAGTAACACAATAATAGGAGGGGACTTTAACACCCTATTTTCTCCAATGGACAGATCATCCACAATGAAAATAAATAAGGAAACACAAACTTTAAATGATACATTAAACAAGATGAAATTAATTGATATTTATAGGACATTCCATCCCAAAACAACAGAATGCATGTTGTTCTAAAGTTTTCATGGAACATTCTCCAGGATAGATCATATCTTGGGTCACAAATCAAGCCTTGGTAAATGTGAGAAAATTGAAATCGTATCAAGTATCTTTTCTGACCACAGCGCTATGAGACTAGGTATCAATTACAGGAAAATATCTGTAAAATATGCAAACTCATGGAGGCTATAAAACACACTACTAAATAACTGAGAGATCACTGAAGAAATCAAAGAGGAAATCATAAAAACCTAAAAACAAATGACAATGAAAACACGACCACCCAAAACCTATGGGATGTAGGAAAAACAGTTCTAAGAGGGACTTTTAAAGCAATACAATCCTACCTCAAAAAGCAAGAAACATCTCAAATAAACAACCTAAACTTACACCTACAGCAATTAGAGAAAGAAGAACAAAATACCCCAATGTTAGCAGAAGGAAAGAAATCATAAATATCAGATCAGAAATAAATGAAAAAGAAATTAAGGAAACAATAGCAAAGATCAATATAACAAAAATTAGTACTTTGAGAAGATAAACAAATTTGATAAACAATTAGCCAAACTCATCAAGAAAAAAATGGAGAAAAGAGTCAAATCAATAGAATTAGAAATGAAAAAGGAGAAGAAACAACTGGCACTGCAGAAATACAAAGGTTCATGAGAGATTACTACAAGCAACCATATGCCAATAAAATGGACAACCTGGAAGAAATGGACAAATTCTTAGAAAAGCACAACCTTCTGAGACTGAACCAGGAAGAAATAGAAAATATAAACAGACCAATCACAAGTGATGAAATCGAAACTGTGATTAACAATCTTCCAACAAACAAAAGCCCAGGACCGATGGCTTCACAGGCGAATTCTATCAAAAATTTAAAGAACAGCTCACACTTATCCTTCTCAAACGCTTCCATAATATAGCAGAGAGAGGAACACTCCCAAACTCATTCTACGAGGCCACCATCACGCTGATACAAAAAACAGTTAAAGGTGTCACAAAGAAAGAAAACTACAGGCCAATATCACTGATGAACATAGATGCAAAAATCCTCAACAAAATAGAGCAAACAGAATCCAACAGCACATTAAAAAGATCATATACCGTGATCAAGTGAGGTTTATTCCAGGAATGCAAGGATGCTTCAATATATGCAAATCAATTAATGTGGTACACCATATTAACAAATTGAAGAATAAAATCCATATGATCATCTCAATAGGAGCAGAAAAAGCTTTCAACAAAATTCAACACCTGTTTATGATTAAAAACTCTCCAGAAAGTAGGCATAGAGGGAACTTACCTCAACATAATAAAGGCCGTATATGACAAACCCACAGCCAAAATTGTCCTAAATGGTGAAAAACTGAAACCATTTTCACTAAGATCAGGAACAAGACAAGGTTGCCCACTCTCACCACTATTATTCAACATTGTTTTAGAAGTTTTAGCCTCAGCAACCAGAGAAGAAAAAGAAATAAAAGGAATCCAAATCTGAAAAGAAGTAAAGCTGTCACTGTTGCAGATGACATGATATTACACATAGAGAATCCTAAAGATGTTACCAGGAAACTACTAGAGCTAATCAATGAATTTGGTAAAGTAGCAGGATACAAAATTAATGCACAGAAATCTCTTGCATTCCTATACACTAATGATGAAAATTCTGAAAGAGAAATTAAGGAAACACTCCCATTTACCATTGCAACAAAAAGAATAAAATACCTAGGAATTAACCTACCTAAGGAGACAAGAGACCTGTATGCAGAAAAGTATAAGACACTGATGAAAGAAATTAAAGATGATACCAACAGATGGAGAGATATACCATGTTCTTGCATTGGAAGAATCAACATTGTGAAAATGACTCTACTCCCCAAAGCAATCTACAGATTCAATGCAATCCCTATCAAACTACCAATGGCATTTTTCACAGAACTAGAACAAAAAAATTTTACAATGTGTATGGAAACACAAAAGACCCCGAATAGCCAAAGCAATCCTGAGTAAGAACAACAGAGCTGGGGGAATCAGGCTCCCTGACTTCAGACTATACTACAAATCTACACTAATCAAGACAGTATGGTACTGGCACAAAAACAGAAATATAGATCACTGGAACAGGATAGAAAGCCCAAAGATAAACCCACACACATGTGGTCACCTTATTTTTGATAAAGGAGGCAAGAATATACAATGGAGAAAAGACAGCCTCTTCAATAAGTGGTGCTGGGAAAACTGGAAAGCTACATGTAAAAGAATGAAGTTAGAACACTCCCTAACACCATACACAAAAATAAAGCCAAATTGGATTAAAGACCTAAATATAAGACCGGACACTGTGAAACTCTTAGAGGAAAACATAGGCAGAACACTCTATGACATAAATCACAGCACGATCCTTTTTGACCCACCTCCTAGATAAATGGAAATAAAAACAAAATTTAACAAATGGGACCTAATTAAACATAAATGATTTCCTTTGCACAGCAAAGGAAAACATAAACAAGACACAAAGATAACCCTCAAAATGGGAGAAAATCTTTGCAAATGAAGCAACTGACAAAGGATTAATCTCCAAAATTTACAAGCAGCTCATGCAACTCAATACCAAAAAAACCAACAACCCCATCCAAAAATGGGCTAAAGACCTAAATAGACATTTCTCCAAAGAAGATATACAGAGTGCCAACAAACACATGAAAGAATGCTCAACATCATTAGTCATTATGAAATGGAAATCAAAACTGCAATGACATATCATCTCATACCAGAGTGGCTATCATCAAAAAATCTACAAACAAATGCTGGAGAGGGTGTGGAGAAAACGGAACACTCTTGCACTGTTGGTGGGAATATAAATTGGTACATCCACTATGGAGAACAGTATGAAAGTTCCTTAAAAACTAAAAATAAAACTACCACATGACCTAGCAATCCCACTACTGGGCATATACCCTGAGAAACCCATAATTCAAAAAGAGTCATGCACCACAATGTTCATTGCAGCTCTATTTACAATAGCCAGGACATGGAAGCAACCTAAGTGTCCATTGACAGATGAATGGATAAAGAAGATGTGGCACATATATACAATGGAGTATTACTCAGCCATAAAAAGAAACAAAATTGAGCTATTTGTAGTGAGGTGGCTGGACCTAGAATCTGTCATACAGAGTGAAGTAAGTTAGAAAGAGGAAAACAAATACCGTATGCTAACACATATATTTGGAACCTGAAAAAAAAAATGTTCTGAAGAAACTAGGGGTAGGACAGGAAAAAAGAGGCAGACATATAAAATGGACTTGAGGACATGGGGAGGGGGAAGGGTAAGCTGGGACGTAGTGAGAGAGTGGCATGGACATATATACACTACCAAATGTAAAATAGATAGCTAGTGGGAAGCAGCTGCATAGCACAGGGAGATCAGCTAGGTGCTTTGTGACCACCTAGAGTGGTGGGATAGGGAGGGTGGGAGGAAGACGCAAGAGGGAGGAAATATGGGGATATATGTATCTGTATAGCTGATTCACTTTGTTATAAAGCAGAAACGAACACATCATTGTAAAGCAATTATACTCCAACAAAGATGTTAAAAAAAAAAAAAAGAACACGTACTGTGAGACTCAATTTTTGAAGAAATTATGTGTGCTTCTGTGTGTGTGTGTATGTGAGTTAGAGTATATTTTTAAGTCATGGAGAGTAGAAGTGAAAATATTCTCAATAGTTAACAGATGGAATTCTAGGTCATTATCACTTTTTTTTTGTTTTGTTTCTTGCACTGTTTAAATCAACATGTAATTAACATGTAAGAAAGTTGTTCAGGTATAAAAAAAATTCTGCTTATAACACATTGGGGACAGACCAAAGTCCCAGGGTCACCACAGGGCACAGCTCTAGGCACTCTTGTCATATTGTGTCCTCTGCACACTGTGCAAAGGGGACCCATTAGAGTCTTCATTCCACCCCTTGGCTACCCTGGTGTTTATTAGAAATATGCATTGTTTTAGGTAAGAACAAAAAGGCTGGCCTCAGTGTCCCAACAGAGAAAGCCAAGGTGAGCCACCCTAGACATGGCAGTCCAGTCTAAGCTAGGCTTTTTCTCTATGCCTCTTCCTTTTTCCTTCCCATGGCCTCTGGAGTCAGGGGCTAGTGGGTATAGTGCTGATATGGGCTCTGGAATTCTGATCGTATAACTTAAATCTGGTGTGGTCCCTGCCTTCTTTATGTTTCACTTCCTATTTGCAAAATGGTGATGCTGTTTTCTCATCCAGGAAAGAGGCTTTTCTAGATATCCCTGGACTCCTTCCTGCACCCCATCCTGTTCTAGCTGGGCTCCAGATGAGAAATATTAACCAACACTTCCTCTGTGTAAAATCATTGCCAGTGATGCTTTCATTAAATATATTCCCAGATCATATAAGGTCTTCTTGGTTCCCAGCAAATCACCTGAAGTGACCTCATTCTGGAGATGTATGACCTGAGCTCTCCGCACGTCCTCTTCCATATGAAAAACACTCTTTTGGGATGTCTCCTTTCCCCAATATTTCTCTCCTGAAGGCAGTGACCTTTGCTTCTTTTCACTTGCTTTTCCAGTTCCAGATTCTATTATGTTCCCTAGCAAGTCTGTAAAATTTCCCTTTTTGGAAATGTTTCAGGTTTTTACAGCCATGGTACTCCTGATGATGAATGGATTCACTTCTCAGCATCTGTTTTCTACCTCCCTTCAAAGGGATGGAAGGCTAGAGAACATTTGATGGCTAAAGGCCCAAGTGTTGAGGAATTGAGCCCATGTCTTTTTCCTCCTAGTGATCATTTCCCTACTTCTGGAATATCTTTTCCCTGCCTCATTAGACTGTTTCACACCTTGGCCTCAACTTTGGTATTCTCAAATCAGAACCAAAAAAGTGAAGCAGTCAGTCCCCAAAGACCAGTGTCAGGGACAGGCAAGGAGTGCAGAGGAAGCCCCCCCCCCCCCATCTCCTGTAGACTGTGAGTTTAATCACTGCCCTCCACCAGGGCTCTTACTGTTTCAAGTCATCACGAGCCACTGCCACCAGCCTAAGAGAATACTCCTGAGTGATGGAATGTCCAACGAAGTCCACAGAAAGGCAGGAAAGGAGGAGAAACAAAAGACATGGACAGAGGTACAGCACAGGTCCTAATACCTAGTGCAGTATCTCCTTTAAAAGGCACCACACCCTTAGGTGCAAAGGACAGGGCCTAGGGTGGAACCTAAGCTGAGCAGTTCATTCGTTGGAGTAATGAGTTACATAAAAAGCTCCACTCCAAGCCTCAAGACGTTGCAGTCCTGACATAAAGATAAATTTACAAATCAAAGGGATAGAATTGAGAATCCAGAAACAAACCCATGTGTCCATGTTCAACTGATTTTGGACAAGGATGCCAAGACAATTCAACGGGGAAAGAATTGTCTTTTCAACAAATGGTGCTGAGACAAAAGCTTGATGACTTGAAACAGTAAAAGCCCCAGGGGAGGGCAGTGATTAAACTCACAGTCTACAGGAGATGGGGGGCTTCCTCTGCATTCCCTGCCTCCCACTGACACTGGTCTTTGGGGACTGACTGCTTCACTTTTTTGGTTCTGATTTGAGAATACCAAAGTTGAGGCCAAGGTGTGAAACAGTCTAATGAGGCAGGGAAAAGATATTCCAGAAGTAGGGAAACGATCGCCACATGTAAATGAACCTACACTACAGAAAAAAATTAACTCAAAATAGATCAAAGATCTAAATGTAAGAGCTAAAACTGTAAAACTCTTAGAAGAAAACATAGGGTTAAATCTTCATGATCCTGGATTTAGCAGTGGATTCTTAGATATAGCACCAAAAACTTAAGCAACAACAACAAAATAATACATAAATTGGACATCAACAAAATACTAAACTTTTGTGCTGATTGCCAAGAAAGTAAAAAGACAATCCATGGAATAGAAGAAAATATTTCAAAATCATATATCTGATAAGGAAGTTGTGTCTGGAATATATGAAGAATTCTTACAACTTAATAATGAAATAACCTTATTTACAAATGAGCAAAGAATCTGAATAGACCCTTCTCCAAGGAAGATATACAAATGGCCAATAGCACATGAAAAGATGCTCAACATCATTAGTCATCAGGAAAATGCAAATCAAAACCACAGTGAGTTACTGCTTCATGCCCACTAGGATGGTTATAATAAAAATATCATATAATAACAAGTGTTGGTTAGGATGTGTAATAATTGGAACCGTTGTACGCTGCTGGTGGGAGTAGAAAATGTTGCAGCCATTTTGGAAGACAGTCTGGAAGTTTTTCAAAGGATTAAACATACAGTTACCCTATGTCCCAGCAACGCTACACCTAGCAAGAGAAATAAAAATAAGTGTTCAAACAAAAACTTGGACATAAATGTTCATAACAGCCAAAATAATAGTCTAAAGATGGAAACAACCAAAATGTCCATCAAGGGATGAATGGATAAAGAAAATATGGTCTATCCATACACTGGAATGCTATTCAACAATAAAAAGGAATTAGAGAGGTTATGTGAGATTTGTGGGGTGGGGATGGAGGAAAAAGAGATGACCTTAAGAGGCAGTAACACACAGCAAGAATTTTTGGGCAGCATTTGGACAGGGTTCTATAAGAAGGGAAGTTCCTTGCAACATGAGACCGTTCAGAGGCTTATGACAACCCCAAAGGGGAGGAGGGCAAGGGAACCCCAGGGAGGGGTGCCAGAACAAGGGCATATGTGTCTAGGTGACCTTGCTTAGAAGCACTGCAATGAATCTTTGAATTGGAGAGCTCTGAAGGGCAGTAGCACCTTGGGGCCTTAAAACCACAAGGCTCTATCTTGTCAATGGTATATGGCTAAACATCTTCTTGTTTGGGCTATTCTTTTTTTTTTTTTTTACGGTACGTGGGGCCTTTCACTGTTGTGGCCTCTCCCGTTGCGGAGCACAGGCTCCGGACGCACAGGCTCAGCGGCCATGGCTCACGGGCCCAGCCGCTCCGCGGCATGTGGGATCCTCCCGGACCGGGGCACGAACCCGCGTCCCCTGCATCGGCAGGTGGACTCTCAACCACTGCGCCACCAGGGAAGCCCTGGGCTATTCTTAACTAGACGTGTAAAATTTTGAGTGTGGCACCTGCAGACTTTGGAGATTAGGGGACTCAGACTGCTGTGAAGAAATAAACAAGCTAGGACCACCTTGGCTTATTTGTACGATAGGAATGAAGTACTGATGTATGCTACAACATGGATGAACCTTGAAAACATTATGCTAGGTGAAAGAAGCCAGTCACAAAAGGCCACATATTATATCATTCCATATGAAATGCACAGAATAGGCAAATCAATAGAGACAGAAAGCAGATTAGCGGTTGCCTTGGGCTGGGCTGAGTGAAGGTTGAGGGGATGACGGTGATAAAGATGAGGTAAGATGTATGGGGTTTCTTTGGGGGGAGATGAAATTGTTCCAAAATTGACAGCGATGGTGGTTGCACAACTCTGTAAATATGCTGAAAGCCATTGAATTGTACACTTTAAATGCATAAATTGTATGTATGTGAATTATATCTCAACAAAGTGTTCCAAAAAGAAAAAAAAATTAAAACTTAAAAAAAAAGGTTCCACCTGCAGGCTGCCTTCTCCACCTCTAATGTTTCAATATCAGTCGAGCAGACTGGCCCTTCCACATCAACATATTACCACAAAAGCAGTTAAATAAGCCTCACGATTAGTGAAGATACACTCCTGCTCTGCCTCTTAACTAAGTCAATAGGTCTGAACTTTCCAATGACATGAAATTGTGCCCATAATGATAAAGCACATACTGTATATTCGTTTATAATTCAAACTTACACACAATTCACAGAAAACTTGTGGAAATAGTATAAAGAACTCCCATATAACCTTCACCAGATTCATTTTGCCAAATTTGCTTTATCTCCCTACATCTATATCTATATTTGTATCAATCTCCAGCACTTTTTTAGAACTAGTTGAGATATCCTTTTAAACTTAAATCATGCCTCTGTACCCTTAATACTATACCATTCATTTCCTCAGAACAAGAACATTCTCTTATATATCATAGAAGTCAGTAGATTTTTTTTTTAAGTTTCCTTTTTTTTTCACAACTCACACACACACTGTATTTTATTTTTACAAGAGATAAATAAACTGACACCAAGCATTGTAAATGGATGACCACAACAAAAGCAACAATGATTGCAATTACCAAACACGAAACACACTCATATTATGTCATAATATTGACATTCAGTCCAGTAACCCTCCACTGTAACAGCGCCTTTACTTTGCAGTGAAAATTGATTTGTATATTTTTTGCCTCTGAGTCCTTGTGGGATTTTTTTTTCAAACATAAAGTCACAAAAATTATAATCATCCTCATCAGTTCACTCAGTCCCATGTAATTAATTTTTTTTATCTTGATCTTTTGTTAGCACTTTTGTGAATTCATTAGAGTTCTGAAAATGCTTATTCATTCAGTTCAGCAGTATAGTCAGTTACTAGAAACCTGTACTTGTCAGAGTCTTTTCCATGAATTCCTTGAAGATGAAACCCTTCTTTTTATACAAACACTTTTGTGAAAGCATCAGAGTATACCCAGAACTCTCAGTAAATTACAAAAGACTTACAAATGACCACAGTTAAAGATTTCATGAAAGTTTGTAGTAATGCAATTGACAAGAAAATTTAGTTATTTCTGAGATATACATTTTAAAGTAATAACTAGAATTATGACTTATAACATGATACCAGAACATATAAGATTTTTAGAAATTTCATGTAATGTTTGAAACATTTATATTAACATGTTTCCATACAAATAACCCAAAGAAGTTTAGTATTAGTTGTTTTTTTTCTTGTTTTTTTATACTGCAGGTTTTTATTAGTCATCAATTTTATACACATCAGTGTATACAAGTCAAACCCAATCGCCCAATTCAGCACACCACCATCCCCACCCCATGTGGTTTCCCCCCTTGGTGTCCATACGTTTGTTCTCTACATCTGTGTCTCAACTTCTGCCCTGCAAACTGGTTCATCTGTACCATTTTTCTAGGTTCCACATACGTGAGTTAATATACAGTATTTGTTTTTCTCTTTCTGACTTACTTCACTCTGTATGACAGTCTCTAGATCCATCCACATCTCTACAAATGACCCAATTTCGTTCTTTTTTATGGCTGAAAATATTCCATTGTATATATGTACCACAACTTCTTTATCCATTCATCTGTCAACAGGCATTTAGGTTGCTTCCATGACATGGCTATTGTAAATAGTGCTACAATGAACATTGGGGTGCATGTGTCTTTTTGAATTATGGTTCTCTCTGGGTATATACCCAATAGTGGGATTGCTGGGTCATATGGTAATTCTATTTTTAGTTTCTTAAGGAACCTCCATACTGTTCTCCATAGTGGCTGTATCAATTTACATTCCCACCAACAGTGCAAGAGAGTTCCCTTTTCTCCGCACCCTCTCCAGCATTTGTTGTTTGTAAATTTTCTGATGATGCCCATTCTAACTGGTGGGAGGTGATACCTCACTGTAGTTTTGATTTGCATTTCTCTAATAATTAGTGATGTTGAGCAGCTTTTCATGTGCTTCTTGGCCATCTGTATGTCTTCTTTGCAGAAATGTCTATTTAGGTCTTCTGCCCATTTTTGGATTGGGTTGTTTGTTTCTTCAATATTGAGCTGCATGAGATGCTTATATATTTTGGAGATTAATCCTTTGTCCGTTGATTCATTTGCGAATATTTTCTCCCATTCTGAGGGTTGTCTTTTCGTCTTGTTTATGGTTTCCTTTGCTGTGCAAAAGCTTTGAAGTTTCATTAGGTCCCATTTGTTTATTTTTGTTTTTATTTCCATTACTCTAGGAGGTGGATCAAAAAAGATTTTGCTGTGATTTATGTCAAAGAGTGTTCTTCCTATGTTTTCCCCTAAGAGTTTTATAGTGTCCAGTCCTAAATTTAGGTCTCGAATCCATTTTGAGTTTATTTTTGTGTATGGTGTTAGGGAGTGTCCTAATTTCATTCTTTTACATGTAGCTGTCCAGTTTTCCCAGCACCACTTATTGAAGAGGCTGTCTTTTCTCCATTGTATATCTTTGCCTCCTTTGTCATAGATTAGTTGACAATAGGTGTGTGGGTTTATCTCTGGGCTTTCTATCTTGTTCCATTTATCTATGTTTCTGTTTTTGTGCCAGTACCATATTGCCTTGATGACTGTTCCTTTGTAGTATAGTCTGAAGTCAGGGAGCCTGATTCCTCCAGCTCTGTTTTTTTCCCTCAAGATTGCTTTGGCTATTCGGAGTCTTTTGTGTTTCCGTACAAATTTTACGATGATTTGTTCTAGTTCTGTAAAAAGTGTCATTGGTAATTTGATAGGGATTGCATTGAATCTGTAGATTGCTTTGGGTATAGTCATTTTCACTATATTAATATTTCCAATCTAAGAACATGGTATATCTCTCCATCTGTTGGTATCATCTTTAATTTCTTTCATCAGTGTCTTATAGTTTTCTGCATACAGGTCTTTTGTTTCCCTAGGTAGGTTTATTCCTATGTATTTTATTCTTTTTGTTGCAATGGTAAATGGGAGTGTGTCCATAATTTCTCTTTCAGGTTTTTTATCATTAATGTATAGGAATGCAAGAGATTTCTGTGCATTAATTTTGTATCCTGCAACTTTACCAAATTCATTGATTAGCTCTAGTAGTTTTCTGGTGGCATCTTTAGGATTCTGTATGTATAGTATCATGTCATCTGCAAACAGTGACAGTTTTACTTCTTCTTTTCCAATTTTTATTCTTTTTATTTCTTTTCCTTCTCTGATTGCCATGGCTAGGACTTCGAAAACTGTGGTGAATAATAGTGGTGAGAGTGGACATCCTTGTGTTGTTCCTGATCTTAGAGGAAATGCTTTCAGTTTTCACCTTTGAGAACTATGTTTGCTGTGGGTTTGTCGTATATGGCCTTTATTATGTGGAGATAGGTTCCCTCTATGCCCACTTTCTGGAGAGATTTTATCATAAATGGTGTTGAATTTTGTCAAAAACTTTCTCTGCATCTATTGAGATGATCATATGGTTTTTCTCCTTCAATTTGTTAATATGATGTACCACGTTGATTGATTTCCATATATTGAAGTATCCTTGCATCCCTGGGATAAATACCACTTGATCATGGTGTATGATCCTTTTAATGTGTTGTTGGATTCTGTTTGCTAGTATTTTGTTGAGGATTTTTGTATCTATATTCATCAGTGATATTGGTCTGTAATTTTCTTTTTTTGTAGTATCTTTGTCTGGTTTTGATATCAGGGTGATGGTGGCCTCATAGAATGAGTTTGGGAGTGTTCCTTCCTCTGCAATTTTTTGGAAGAGTTTGAGAAGGATGGGTGTTAGCTCTTCTCCAAATGTTTGATAGAATTCACCTATGAAGCCATCTGGTCCTGGACTTTTGTTTGTTGGAAGATTTTTAATCACAGTTTCAATTTCATTACTTGTGATTAATGTGTTCATATTTTCTGTTTCTTCCTGGTTCAGTCTTGGAATGTTTTACCTTTCTAAGAATTTGTCCATTTCTTCCAGGATGTCCATTTTATTGGCATAGAGTTGCTTGTAGTAGTCTCTTAGGATGCTTTGTATTTCTGCGGTGTCTGTTGTAACTTCTCCTTTTTCATTTCTAATTTTGTTGATTTGAGTCCTCTCCCTCTTTTTCTTGATGAGTCTGGCTAATGGTTTATCAATTTTGTTAATCTTCTCAAAGAACCAGCTTTTAGTTTTATTGATCTTTGCTATTGTTTTCTTTGTTTCTATTTCATTTATTTCTGCTCTGATCTTTATGAGTTCTTTCCTTCTGCTAACTTTGGGTTTTGTTTGTTCTTCTTTCTCTAGTTCCTTTAGGTGTAAGGTTAGATTGTTTACTTGAGATTTTTGTTGTTTCTTGAGGTAGGCTTCTATAGCTATAAACTTCCCTCTTAGAACTGCCTTTGCTGCATCCCATAGGTTTTGGGTCATTGTGTTTTCATTGTCATTTGTCTCTAGGTATTTTTTGATTTCCTCTTTGATTTCCTCTTTGATTTCTTCAGTGATCTCTTGGTTACTTAGTAACATATTGTTTAGCCTCCATGTGTTTGTGCTTTTTATGTCTTTTTCCCTGTAATTGATTTCTAATCTCACAGCATTGTGGTCAGAAAAGATGCTTGATATGATTCCAATTTTCTTAAATTTTCTGAGGTTTGATTTGTGACTCAAGATTTTATCTATCCTGGAGAATGTTCTGGGCACACTAGAGAAGAAAGTGTAATCTGCTGTTTTTGGATGGAATATCCTTTAAACATCAATTAAATCCATCTGGTCTATTGTGTCCTTTAAAGCTTCTGTTTCCTTATTTATTTTCATTTTGGATGATCTGTCCATTGGTGTAAGTGAGGTGTTAAAGTCCCCCACTATTATTGTGTTACTGTTGATTTCTTTTTTTATAGCTGTTAACAGTTGCCTTATGTATTGAAGTGTTCCAATGTTGGGTGCATATATCTTTATAATTGTTATATCTCCTTCTTGGATTGATTCCTTGATCATTATGTAGTGTCCTTCCTTGTCTCTTGTAACATTCTTTATTTTAAAGTCTATTGTATCTGATATGAGTATAGCTACTCCAGCTTTCTTTTGATTTCCATTTGCATGGAATATCTTTTTCCATCCCCTCACTTTCAGTCTGTATGTTTCCCTAGACCTGAAGTGGGTCTCTTGTAGACAGCATATATATGGGTCTTGTTTTTGTATCCATTCAGCTGGCCTGTGTCTTTTGGTTGGAGCATTTAATCCGTTCACGTTTAGGGTAATTATCAATATATATGTTTCTATGACCATTTTCTTAATTGTTCTGGGTTTGTTTTTGTAGATCCTTTTCTTCTTTTGTGTTTCCCACTTAGAGAAGTTCCTTTATCATTTGTTGTAGAGCTGGTTTGGTGGTGCTGAATTCTTTTAGCTTTTGCTTGTCTGTAAAGCTTTTGATTTCTCCATCGAATTTGAATGAGATCCTTTCTAGGTAGAGTAATCTTGGTTGTAGTTTCTTCCCTTTCATCACTTTAAGTATATCATGCCACTGCCTTCTGGCTTGTAGAGTTTCTGCTGAGAAATCAGCTGTTAACCTTATGGAGTTCCCTGTATGTTATTTTTTGTTTTTCCCTTGCTGCTTTCAATAATTTTTCTTTGTCTTTAATTTTTGCCAATTTGATTACTATGTGTCTTGGCGTGTTTCCCCTTGGGTTTATCATGTATGGGACTCACTGCACTTCCTGGACTTGGGTGGCTATTTCCTTTCCCACGTTAGGGAAGTTTTCAACTATAATCTCTTCAAATATTTTCTCTGGTCCTTTCTCTCTCTCTTCTCCTTCTGGGACCCCTATAATGTGAATGTTGTTGCGTTTAATGTTGTCCCAGAGGTCTCTTAGGCTGTCTTCATTTCTTTTCATTCTTTTTCTTTATTCTGTTCCGCAGAAGTGAATTCCACCATTCTGTCTTCCAGGTCACTTATTCGTTCTTCTGCCTCAGTTATTCTGCTACTGATTCCTTCTAGTGTAGTTTTCATTTCAGTTATTGTATTGTTCATCTCTGTTTGTTTGTTCTTTAATTCTTCTATGTCTTTGTTAAACATTTCTTGCATCTTCTCAATATTTGCCTCCTTTGTTTTCCCGAGGTCCTGGATCATCTTCACTATCATTATTCTGAATTCTTTTTCTGGAAGGTTGCCTATCTCCACTTCATTTAGTTGTTTTATTGGGGTTTTGTCTTTTTCCTTCATCTTGTACATAGCTCTCTGCCTTTTCATCTTCTCTATCTTTCAGTCAATGTGGTTTTTGTTCCACAGACTGCAGGATTGTAATTCTTCTTGCTTCTTCTCTCTACCCTCTGGTGGATGAGGCTATCTAAGAGGCTTGGTGGGAGGGACTGGTGGTGGGTAGAGCTGACTGTTGCTCTGGTGGGCAGAGCTCAGTAAAACTTTAATCCACTTGACTGTTGATGGGTGGGGCTGGGTTCCCTCCCTGTTGGTTGTTTGGCCTGAGGCAACCCAACATTGGAGCCTACCTGGGCTCTTTCGTGTGGCTAATGACAGACCCTGGGAGGGCTCATGCCAAGGAGTATTCCAAGAACTTCTGCTGCCAGTGTCCTTGTCCCCACAGTGAGCCACAGCACCCCCCCAACCCTACCTCTGCTGGAGACCCTCCAACACTAGCAGGTAGGTCTGGTTCAGTCTCCCCTGTGGTCACTGCTCCTTCCCCTGGTTCCTGATGCACACACTACTTTATGTGTGTCCTCCAAGAGTGGAGTCTCTGTTTCCCACAGTCCTGTTGAAGTTCTGCAATCAATTCCCACTAGGCTTCAAAGTCTGATTCTCTAGGAATTCCTCCTCCCGTTGCCAGACCCCCAGGTTGGGAAGCCTGACGTGGAGCTCAGAACCTTCCCTCCAGTGGGTGGTCTTCTGTGGTATAAGTGTTCTCCAGTCTGTGTAGTCACCCACCCAGCAGTTATGGGATTTGATTTTACTGTGATTGCGCCCCTCCTACCATCTCATTGTGGCTTCTCCTTTGTCTTTAGATGTGGGGTATCTTTTTTGGTGAGCTCCAGTGTCTTTCTGTCAATGATTGTCCAGCAGCTAGTTGTCATTCTGGTGTTCTTGCAAGACGGAGTGAGAGCACGTCTTTCTACTCCGCCATCTTGGTTCCTCCTCAGAAGTCAGTAGATTTAGCATTAGTATATTACCATTATTTATTGTAGAATTAAATGTTTCCAGTTGCTCTGATAATGTCCTTGTGACATTCCCCAGCCACACCCATCCATGATCCCACCAAGCATTACACATGGCATTCGTCTGTCATGTTTCTTTAGTCTCAAACTTGTCCCCACTCTTTTTTTTTGTCTTTCATAACATCAATTTTTTTGAAGAGCACAGGTAAATTGTTCTGTAGAATGCCCTCAGTTTTGGCCTGTCTAATGTGTCTTCATGAAGCAATTTGGTTTTGCTTTTTTAGAAGGTGTTGAATAATGTTGATGAATGGCCTTCCAAAGATAACAGGTCTTAATCCCTGGAACCTGGAAATGTTATATGGAAAAGGGACCCTTGAAGATGTGATAAAGTTAAGGATCTTGAGATGGAGAACTTATCCTGAATTATCTGGGTGGTCCCTTAGTGCAACCATGTGCATTCTTATAAGAGGAAGTCAGAGGGAGCTTTCACACTGACCGAAGAGGAGGAGGTGATGGGACCACAGAAGTAGAGATTGGAGTGATGGACTCCAAGCCAAGGAATGTCAGCAGCCAGCAGAAACTGGAAGAGGCAAAGAACAGATTTTCTTCTAGAGCCTCTGGAAGGAGCAAGGCCCTGCTGACACTTTGATTATGGCCCACTGACACTGACTTCATACTTTCGGCCTCTAGAACTGTGAGAGAATAAATTTCTGTTCTTTTAAGCTGCCAAGTTTGTGGCAATATTTTTTAAAACATCCACAGGAAACTAATACAGCAGGAATAGCACAAAAACGCTGTTTTGTCCTTCTTACTGCATCGTATCAGGAGGAAAATAAGGAGGTTTGTTCCATTGCTCCTTTTCTTAACATTGATCCCTTAGTTAAGGTGATGTCCTCCACGTTTCTTCGGCATAGACTTACTCTTTTTCCCTTTGAAATTAATGAATAACTTGTGGAGAGGTACTCTGAGACTTGATATAAAGATCATGTTAAAGATCATATTCATAAATGATGTTTATAAAGATCATATTTTCCTCACTAGTTTTAGCATCTAATGATGAATCTTGCCTGAATTAATTATTACTGTGATGGTTCCAAAAGTGATTTTCAAAATCTAACCAATTATAACTCAAGTAGTTGACATTAGACTATAAGAAGGCACATTCCCTTCTCCATATTTGTTTATTTTTCCACTTATTTCTATCAATATAGACTCATAGATTACTCTTTTACTCAAATGATTATAATCCGTTACAATCGCTGTTTATTTTGATGTTCCTATTATCCTAGATTTAGCCACTGGGGGCCCCTTCAAACAGACTTCTGTGTCCTTTTTTTTCTCCTCTTTTTTCTTTTCTCTCTCTCTGCTCCCTACCCCTACTCTGCGTTCTCTCAATGTGTTCCCATCATTACAGCCTAGCACAAAAATCTATTTCAGATGCATCTCATACTTTCTCTACCCTGTCCTAGAATCTGCCATTTTTTCAAGGAAGCCTGGTTTCACTCAGTGGGGGATGGTATTTAGAAACCAAGATCTGAGCAACAGGTGAAGACACACATATTCTCAAATGGTTTCCTATAGCACAGACCTTTGCTGATGGATAGACTTTTAGAGCCGAGAGAGGGGCTGACTCTCTCTTGTCAGCTTTTGAAAACTGTGTCTGGGGCTCTGTGTTTCTGTAGTGTTCTCCCAGGAGTCTCCATGACAGGGGAATGGGTCAGAGCAGGAAAGGCTCTGTTATGGGTTGAATTGTATGCCCCTCCCAGCCCGACACCCTGACAAATTCATGTAAGTCCCAACCCCCAGTACTTCAGAATATGAACTTATTTGAAGATAGGGTCTCTACAGAGGTAATCGGGTTAAGGTGAGGTCTTAGTGTGGGCCATAACCCAACATAACCGGGATCCTTACCAAAAGAGGACATGTGGACACAGAGACATGCTTAGAGGAAAGACAATGTGAGGGGAGAAGACAGCCACCTCTGAGCCAAAGAGAGAGGCCTGGACACATCTCTCTCTCACACTCATGCTCTCGGAAGATTGATTTAGGATGTCTGCCTCCAGAACTGTGAGACAATACATTTCTGCTTGTGATCCTGTGTCACGACAGCCCTCACAGGCATCTTGCTCACCCTCCACATTCCTCAAGTGAAATGTTTCCACCTGGCTTTGATTAACATTTTGTTTGAAAAATGACACCTATTGGTTTAAAACAAAAATTTGGAAATGTGTTGTTCTCATTCACACCTCTCCCATTTCACAGATGAGAATATTGACACCCACAGAAATGAGTGCTTTGCAGTCTCAAAGCCCTTTCCTGTGACTCACATTTTGCATTCTTGGAGGCTGAAGGAGAAAATGAGGGGAAAAAAGGAAGAAGCCTGGACTAAAGTCTCTGTGAGGCTGCATTATGGCTACCGAAGAAGGACCAGAGCTGCTTTGGCTCTGAGGATCGGCAACGACTGCGAGCCCTGTTCTCTGCCTCAGGGGACCAGACAGAGCTCCGAGTGGCGGTGGCAGCAGGGCCACAAGCTCCCAGGGGCACATGCAGTTCTCACCCTCTTCTGGTGCACAGCCTGGCATCGAACGCACTTACCATGTGTCCATTTGCCCCTGGGCTGCTCCTGTGACCTAGGACGTTTCCGGAAGGATTGATTTTGGATTCCTGGGGATTGTCAACCTCCAGATGTCCTGAAGCAGCCATCTGAAGTTTATAAAGTTCTTTGGTTTCCTTCATCCCCTTCCATTCTCCTCTTCTCTCCTCTCTTTAAATCTTTCTTGCCCCGCTCTTTGGTGTATTTGCGGTGCAAAAAGGTAAATATACCTCTGGTGCTTCGGGTTTTACAAAGCTCTGGACCCAGCCAATGCTGCCAAAGACTGGATCATGCTCTCTCTCGTAACTTTTCACATGTTTCTTTTGTTTCTTATGTCATTTCTCCCTCCCTGGGCATGAAACACTTGCATCAATGGAAGTTCAACTTGTTGCAGGTTATTAGTGGGAACAAGTTAACTTAAAGAATGCTTGTTGGAGAAACCTACAGTGCCCCTGCTTTTTGTACTGACTCCATCCCAAGCCACTGTTTCAGCGTGGGTGCCGAGGGCTGCTTTAGTAAAGTTCTCAGGCCCCAATGCCACAAGTTACTTGCTCCTAAAATCTTTTACTCCAAGACGTCCCTATTTTGATATCATCTATTCAGATTCATCATTAATTGGGTTTCACCCTTGTCCTTATTCTGCATTTTTAATGGAAAGAGTGGGGATGCCGCTACCTCTAGAACAGAGTTCATGATGGAACTATGTGTCACCCTTTTCCTCCTATAAATTCTGTTACAACAAATGGGCATGGCTGGGTGCCAATAAAACTTTATCCACGAGAACAGGCCTGGGCCAGACTTGGTCTGTGGGCTCTAGGGTGTCCTCTTGTTGACACATCAGGGACTATAGGGGGACATTCCTGGCTGGACCCCCACTCTTTCCTCACACTGCACCTGACATTCTGCCTGCAATATACTGAATGCCCTCCTCACACTGGGAAACTTTCAACTGGGGGATTTCTCTGCAATCCTGTTTCCTGGAGGGTCCCGGGTCCTTCAGACACTTGACTCTCACTGAGGCTTAAATCCTTTTTAGTGGGATCCCAGGGAAACCAACAGATCTAGCTGGACATTAGTTTATGAGATCCTGAGAATTTGGTCTCAGTTAAGGTGGTTTTGTCTGCCCTGAGCAAACAGAGGTCCACTGGGAACCAACACTCAACTCCACGTCCTACCAAACCTGTCTGAAATCACCAAGACACCCCAACCTCATGTAAAGTGAGGCGCTTTCCTCGGTTGTATCCTCAGACTCTGCAGCTCTACACACCCAGTGTTTTCTATCAATAACTAGGAGGAGAAACAGCAAAAGATTAGAAAGGCTCTTTGCTGAATAACTAGTGCAGTGAGAAGAAAGGCATAAAGCTCTTTCTGGCTGAGTCAAGAACTCTAGGTTTGGAAGCTTAACATATCCCAAGTTGGGGCTCCCCCCAGTAGTTAGGCCTGGACCAGCTTCACCTGAAGTGAGAGTACTACAGGGCCTGGAAGAGGGAATATAGAGCCATGTGATTCTGGAACTCAATAGGTAGTCATGTTCAGAGCTCACGCAGAACATTCCTTTCCCTCTTCACTGGACCAGCACTCGGATGACACCTGGAGCTTTCTCCAACTACAGAAATGTTGCACAACTAACATACACTTGCTCAGGGGCCATGATGCATGGCTTCTCATTACGCACATGCTAAAGTGTCCAACACTTAGGTTCTCAGACTTCATACGGCCTGCCAAGTGGCGAAAACACTTTCTGACCCTTCCATATGCCAAAGCATATTGTAGGCCAGGAAATACAGGGAAAATATCCCCTCTCTGCCTTGGAAGGTACGATTTTTTTTCCTGTCACACCTTCTGTCTCCATACTTCTCCACCAAACAACAAAACCCAGGCACCTAGGGAGACTCCATTCAGAGGCTTCCTGCTAGCTGCCAGCTGTATTTGTTTTCATTAGGAATATTCACTACAAAACTTGAAAAATTAAAACCTTGAAACTGGCTGTATCATTTAACTATTGCTGGGAAAGAAACCACCCCCAAACTTAGTGGCTTAAATCTACAATGATGTATTATTTCTTTGGATTCTGAAGGTTGGTTTCTCTCTCTCCTGGCTCATTTAGAATCACTCATATGGTTGCATTCATCTGGAGGGTTGCCGTGTCTGGCAGATGCCACTGGCTCTTAGCGGAGTGCTTCAGCTCTCCTCCACCTGGCCTCTCATCCATCAGGAGGCTGGGCTGGCTTCCTTATATGGTGACCTCAGGGCAGCACTCCAAAATGGCAAGAGCAGAAGCCGCAAGGCCTTTTAAGACCTAGCCTTGGAGGTCACGTACCCCACCTCTGGTGTAGTCTGTTGGTCAAAGTAGGTCACGTGTCATGTCTAAATTTAAGGGAAAAGGAAACAGACTTCGTCTCTTGATGCAAGGAGTGGCAGAGTCCCATTGCAAGAGACCACGGGATGAGTTACTGCCACATCTTTGAAAACATCTGGAGTAGCAACACAGGTATGAAGTCCTCCTGAACAATCCCTGTCTTGAGGAAAAGGCCATGAGGGAAAGGCTTACATCCCTCTGTAGACAAAGGCCTTCTTTGTTGATAAAAAGGGAAAAGGGCTCTGAAATCTTTGGTTTAGGGCTCAGAGTTGAGCTTCTGCCTCTACTAGTTAAAAGTATCTAAGTTGTAAGTGACAGAAACCCCATTCAAAGTGCTTCAAACAAAAGGAGAACTGTTACAGAGATCATGGATCTCACACAGGAAGGTGGTGGCCTTTGGGAATATTACAAACCAGAGGCTCAGTGTTTCAAGACCCTTGGTCTCTCCTTCCCGTTTCTCTGAGGACCTGACTTCCTTCCTCTCTCTGGCTGTTGAGTGCTTTCTCCTTGTGGTGGCAGATGGGGCTGCCAATAGCTCCTGAATTTTACAATTATTGGAGAGAAATAGACCCTGACTCCTTACTAATTTCAAGTTCAAAAACCCTGGGGAAAAAGTAATAAACTGATGAGTCAGGGGCACATTCATAGACCAATGACCTAAGGTTGGGGCAGGGTCATGTGAGAACACAAACCATGTTGATGGAGTCAGCCAGGGGCATCCAGAAGGAAAGAATGGGATGCTGGACAGGCAAAACCACAGCATAGACTTTATGACCCCTAGACACAGAGCAGGGAGGTGGGCATGGGAACAAGGTCCACAGGCCGACTGCCTGGGCTGGGCTCCCAATTCCACCACTCATTAGCTGAGTGTCTAAACTTAGATCCTAAATCATCTGGGCCTCCCTTTCCTCATTCGTGAAATGGACATAGCTGTTCCTATACAGTTGTAAGAATAAAAATGGGTTAATATATGCAAGCCTCTTTAAACACTGCCTGACTGCACAGTGTGTGCTCACAGTGTTCATTCTTATCAATAACAGGAACAGATTTCATTACATTTATATGATATGAGACAGCATACAAGAGGTCAGAGAAGATTTTTGTTTCCTTGGAACTGAAATGATGAATCTGGAGCAAAATGTGTATGAAGCATCTCTCGTCTACCTTGTCTACTTCAGAAATGCTTCCTGGAAGTTCACAGGGGAGACATTTACGCTTTCTCTTGTTCAACAAATATATTTGGTGCACCTGCCTGTGCCAGCGGCTCTGGGCACAAGGCGGACCCCACTGGGGAGGCAGGGCAGACTGCCTGCCCTCATGCAGCTGGCATTCAGTGATGGACCATACACCTAGTTTAAAAAGAAAATGTGGTTTTCTAGAAAAGTGAAGTTCCATCAGGCCAAAGATGGTTGTAAATCACCATAGCGATTTACAAAATTGCCACAGAGGATGGCCTACAGTAGATTCTGGGCTGCACATCGCAGCAAACATTCTCTTCTGGTCTATTCGGAAACGGTTATTGGCTCCCGTTTCCCCAAAACCCCTCAACCTCCATCCCCAAACAACCTCCCAGAAATACCCCAAATTAACCCAGTGTATTCTGCTATGGGTCAAAGGAAGGGAGAGAGAATTCCTGAGCCATCCCTGAGACGAATACCACAAACTTCAAGATACCCTGGGGTACAAGTTTCACAGGGAATTTGGCCCCTTGACTTTTTCACTAAATCATACATAGTTTGTGTCCATTTCTCTCTCCAGTACCAAAATGAATTGTTCTTGAATTGTCTTGGGGGAAAAAAATTCTGTACCTCTAAAGGGGATAGCTCTTTACCCAGCTACCATGTTTCATTATCCTCGCTGGGTTGGAGAGGCCTCAGACAGGGCTGGGGGCCGGTCCAAACACAAGTAGGACCCACACAGAGCCACTTCAGGCCCTCGGGAGAGACAGCTGAATGAGGTCTGAAAGGTGTTCATCCCTTCAGAAAAATATTTGAACACAGCTGTTACCCTCCTTCCTGCCACCCATGTGGTTGTGTTTTTAAATATGGCTTGAACTTGAAGCAGTTTCCATTTATAAAAATTCTTTAGCAAAATGCTCTTTCCAATAACAATATTCCCAGGTGTGCCTTTTGCTTCTGATATTTTCCTTATAAATGAATCTGCTAAAATAGAGTCCTCTTGTCCTTTGGTTTTTTTCTGTTCGCAAACTATATTGCCACCACCATGTAGTTTTGAGACCTCTTGCTTTGGCACAAGAACCCAGAAAGGTAGGCTGCCCTCTTTTCATTCCTAGGAGCTTATCTTACACTATTACGACAGTCCACGTGGGGCTCCAGGCCAGTGTGTGGTGGGGTCCACGCAGGCAGGGCCACTGGCTCCCTGAAAGAATGCCTGGGCCTGAGGTCCCCAGATGACCCCACATGTTCCCTGTGCTGTTTCTCTCCACAACCTTCCACTCCAGAGAACAAGACAGATTGAAGACAAGCTATCTTGGTAGTTTCTCCCCCAAAATACCAAGTACTTCTCAGCCAATGACCTCACTGCAGTGGTTTCCAACCTTGGCTTGACCTCACCCATACCAGTCAGGGAAGACTCTGCAGGTAGCACCCCGACAGGAGTAGTTTTGGAAGCTCCTCAAGTGATTCCAATGTACCAGTAAGGTTCAGAACCTCTGTCCTAGGTGACACCCCACAACACCCCAACCCCAGGATGCAGGGTATCACACTTGGTCACTAACTGAAATGGGTGTTTGCCAACAACTGTTTTCATAAAACTGATTAAGTCCTGTAGGGATTTGGCTGCGAGGGTACGTTTCTCCCCCAGCAGATGTTTTCCATCTGCCGCATGGGGATTTGGGTCAATTTAACTCCAAATGGTCTTATCACTAGAATTATATAATATTGCTCACTTCCAAAGGGTGAGTCCCTCACAGGCTTAGAGTTGAGAAAATCATGGGAACACTCCTCTTTCAGTCACTACAAACTTCCACACATTCACTGAGTCATGAAATCTAGAGCCACAAACCAGTTAATGTTTTCATTTCTTTGTTAATGTTGCATTTTTTCTAATATGAAGAAAAAGGAGGCAAAACCAGAAATATATATATAATATATATGCACATACACATATATTGCATATGTGTGTATAAAATATATTGAACATACATATGCATCTATATATACACACACATATATGTATGTATACACACATGCCTAGAAAAGATTCCAGAATGACAGTGGATTGGATCAGAATTTTGGAATTGGAGCCTGGGCAGTTGACATTCTCTCCCCAAAGCGAGGAGTATCCTCAGTGGCGATGCTGGGGTTTTTAAGGCAAGGAAAATTGTAGTAAGGTAGGTTGAGCCCAAAGAGTATCATCTGCAGTTGAGCAATGACCAAAAAGTCTTTTTTTTTTAAATCTGAAACGTTTTATAGTAGTGGATCTTGTTGAATTAGACAGAGGATGTCATTTCAGGGATGGAAATTAAATCTGCAAAGGGGAGCCAAAAGGTGGGGTCCTTGGCCTGGAACCCCTCTGCCCTCCCAGCACTGATGGCACCGAATGGCAAGAAGGAGTCCTCCTCTGCTGGTCAGTGGACCCCAAGTTCCCTGCAGGCCTGGACCTCTTCTTCATCTTGTTCTCATTGCCCAGCAAGCGTCCAGCATTGAATGAGATGCACATTCAATATTAGTTGGAAAAGTAAACAAACGATTCAAACACTTTCAAATGTTCATAACTAAGCTTATGAATTAGGTTTTAGGTTTAGAAGTAGATTTCAAAATATTGTGTTACCTGCCCCCTCACACTTTTCCACACTTCCCCTAACCAATTAAATTATTTTCCTCTCTCATTCTTTCCTCCTAAAGAGCTATTATGACAAAGTTACTGAAACAACTTTATCTATAAGGTAAAAAATCATTTGAAAGGAGAGTAACCATGAACTACCTTATATTGGGTTCCACCATTAAGGAGGGTGAAGGTATTTTTTCTTGAGGTCTGAGCCTCTCCATAAAACAGTTGTCCAACTGTCTACTTCCTACCTATAATGTGGGCATTACAGGGAAACGGGGAAACTATATGCCCATGCATTTATAGAGGAAAGATATTTTAAATGTTTTTCGACCAATAATATTGTGAAAGTACCCAGGAGACTTGTGATGTGGAGCCAGAAGGAGTCTATGAGGTGAGGTTATGTCTGCCCTAGTCCCCTTTGAAACACTTAGCAATGTTGCAAATATAGAATAAACCCAATAATCTGGAAAGGTAGAAAACGGGAGGGTCTTTATCCTCTGTGACTTGGGTTTGCTTTGTCTTTTGAAGGGAAAGCAAAGTGTGTATCTAAGAAAGAAACATTTATCTTGAGATAAACCTCAAGCGATTTGTTAGTAAGGGATACATAGGCCTGATGGAAGCACTGCAGTCTCCTCTAAGTTGGGACTGAAAAACCAACAAACAGAACTGAAGAGACTTTATTTCTTGTACAGAAATGTTTGGTTTTTTTAGTGCCCTGCCTACATTTATAGACCTGCTTAGGCCACCCATAGTTTGCAAATAAGACATGCTCATAAGTTTATAAACAGGTTGTTTGGAACTTGGAAAGCATACTAGGTCTTGTATCCTCTGGCCATAACCTACTTCATCAGCCTAGTTGACTTTCCCTTTTTGCATTTTATACTCCGGTATCACTGAATTTGCCATTCCTCTAACTGGCTTTATCTTTCACGCCTCCATGCATTTGTCCATGCTGTTACCTCTGCCTGGAATTCCCTTCCTCCACTTCTCCACTGAGCCAAACACTTAGTCTTCTTTCAAAGCCTTCTTTCACCTTTACTACGAAGTCTTCCTTGATACCACAAATAGATTTTACTGCTTCTGCTCACACACTGCCTCACACTTTAGTTATGAGAATGTATAAGTGCCCTTAAGTATTATTACTCCTCTTTCTACATGTCTGTCTCCATCACTAGGCTGTGAAACCCTCGAGACAGGAATTATATTTCATTCATCTCTGTATGTCTGGTGCCTAGTCCAGTACGTCTTTGGTTGCTAATGTAGGAGTAATCAGTAGGGAAGTTCTATCAAAATGTGGAATAAATGAAGAAAGAAGAAGATATGGAACACTGGAAGCAATGCCTCCAACTCACAAGAGTGGAATGGCCAGTCCAAGGGTGACTGTTGAGTAGCAGACCCTGAGATCAACCAGTAGAGGATGAGACCAAGGAACAGAAGGTTCAGGAATAAGGGCCTTTGTGAGGCAGAAAAAAAGGAAGCATACCTGAAGTGATAGAGATTCAAGGGCAGAGTGGGGGTGGAGAAAAGCTGAAGCTATAATAATGACAGATAGTACCAAAAAAAAAAAAAAAAGGCTAGTTCAAACTCTAGGAAAGAACAAAAAGTTTATGAGATGTTCTTTATAAGAAAAGAAATGATTCATTTCTTGTAGCTGGAGTAAACAATATTTACACAATCATAAAAATAGAAACTTTGATTATTAACTACAAATAGTGATATATCTATATCAGGACAGAGGTGGAGAGGAGATGTAGCTAAGTTAGGGCCAATGAAATCTGAGCCTAAGTTGCTGGTAGGACTTATGGAAAAGCTCCTTAAAAGGTCAAAAAACATGTGGGGGCATTCCCCTCTTCCTTTCCCTTGTCTCCTTTCCAGCCAGATGTAGAGAGTCTGGGATTTCTATGGTGGCTCTGTAATCATTTGGGATCCAAGTTCCTTCTATCTTTCTGCTCCCTGTGTCTGGTTTCTCTTATGTGAGAGATAAACAAATCTTTATCTTGTTTAAACAGATTTTGCTGGGTCTCTGTGCTGGCAGCTGAACACAATCCCTATCTGATACAAAAAATACAGCATTTTGTTTAGAGGATGGAACTAAGGAATCAAATAAGCCCAGCCCTCCCCAGCTGCGTGAAACAACTTGGGACACGTACGGGTGGGTGGGGGGTGTGAGAGGCATACTCGTACGATTGACTGCTTATGCACTCCACGTTGAGAGGTGATGAGTGAGCACGTGGGGAGAGCCAGGCCAAGTCAAGGGGTACGTCCTCCTAGCAGCAGCTTTGCCTAATTTGTAATAGGATGCATATGTCTGGCCATTGATTTAAAATGCAGCTTGAATTGTGGAATCACCCTTTGAATGAACCTGGGCTGGGTGATGCTGATGAAACTCCAGGGCTGATGTTCTTCCTATCCCCTCATCCCTGCTCCTCTCCCAGTTACGTGTCCCAGCTGCCACAGATTTCTGCATCCCTGCTCTCCCCAGCAGGAATACTGTGAACTGTTGTTCAAATCGTGCACTAAACTAGTCATTAACTTTTTTTTTTAACTTGAGAAAGGGGTGTCTTTTTTGAAGTCACTGGAAACTACTGTATGGACTAGTGGCCCCTATCTCTCATTGCCCTTAAATTCCAAAGTGCCTGTCATGGCCAGTGGTGTGGCCAGTGGCCACGGTCTATCCCCACCTATCTCACTGATCTCAAGGTGATTCCTCTTGTTCATGCCACCCAGCCACAGCACACTTCTCTCTTCTTCACCTTCCTGAATCATATTTGCATCTCAGAATCCTTGCACTTGTCCTCTGGTGGCATCTCACAGTATCCACTCCATCTATCTTGTTCATCACTGCATCCCGAGTGCCTATAATAGGACATGGTACCCGGGAGGTACTCAGTAAGATTTTGACAGATAGATGAATGTTTCATGAAGGTCTTAGTGGCTTCACTGTCAGCTTGTCTCCTTCAAGTAACCTTTACATATTATCACTCCAGACCACGATGTTTAATCTTGAATTTCAACCCCCACGGGACACGTTATTTCATTAATCTTGGAGCTGACAGGGAACAGGTCTTCACTATCCCAAGTGCCTTACTGCCACACCAGAGAGCCTGACAGAGACACATGCTATCAAATACTCCATGGGCCCGCTCCCCCAGAGGTGCACTGCTGACCCTCACAGGCAGCTCCATGTGGCAAGCAGGCTCTCCCTGGAGCTCTGCTCTGCCATTGGCTTTGGACCTGCTCTTGCATAATGCAAAGCAAAGGTGCTTCTATTCAGGGAATTCTCTTTGGCAACTCTTACTTAACCATGTCAGCCTCTCACTCCGACACCTCTGCCTCCCCAAGAATATTCTATTGTAACAAGGTCCTTCATTTAACATAGAAGATGACTCATCACAGAACACAATGCAGGCCTTCTTCATATATTATAGCTTCTTTATTCTCAGGTATTAAAATAAACTCAGAGGAAGAGTAATTTTAAATAAAAATATATCATGTTAGGCTTGAGAATTTGAAGTGTATTTTATTAGGAAGTTAAACTAAAAAGAGATGGTCAGAAACTTTGAAGATAGGCATGATCGTGTGACTTGTTCTGGCCAAAGAAATGTGAGTGGAAGAAATGTGTGTCATTTCTGGGCAGAAGCTTTGAGAACCAGTGCAAAGGATTCTCTGAGTATCCTTTGTCTTGTCTGGATGGTGGTAGCAAGAGTCGAGATGGAGCCCCCTTCAGCCTAGGTCCCCATATGACTATGATGCTGACATGCAATGGACAAGCAGTTCAGCAAGAAGCAGACCTTGGTGGTTTCAACCACAGGGGGCGGGAGCTGTCTGTTACTGAATCATAACCTCAGCCATCCTGACCAGTCAGTGTTCTCTCTTTCTTGGGTTTCTTTTTCACGCTAATCACCCTTGTAAATGCAGATTGACTGGGCTTTGAATGTGCCTCACACATGTTTTGTTGCCTCCTCTACTTACCGTGATCTCTCTTTCCAGCCACCCCAGGGATGATCTCTCCTGCTTCAAGAGCTCATAAGTTTCTACAGTTTTCTGCCTTTTCCAAGTATTCACACTGTGGCCCCGGCTTCCAAGGCCTGTCTTTTGGTGCCAACTTCTCACAGTAATCCTCCTTCTAGAAACAGCCCAGAGACAGGAGGGGGCTCACTGGAGCAACTTCCCACCAGTTTCTGCCATCCGATCTCTCACACTCCACTTGCTTTCCCCTCATTAATCTCAGAGGTAATATATTTTCCTAAGGACAGAGAAAGATTCATCTGTCTTGCTTTAAAATTCACGTTTGTGATTAGATCATTCCTTTTCCCATGTTCCTGTCCTCACTCCTAACTTCAAGGCATGGTTCTAACTTCCTTTAAAATACGACTCCAAACTCACCTTGTTCAGGAAACATTTCAGGACTGATTGCACATGAATTGAGTCATTCTTTTGCTTGCTGCTCCCTGGAACTTAGCTATTCCAGGGGACTATTAATGTTCCCTTGTTGATGAGGTCTTTTGTAAACGTGTTCTTTGGATCTCTATGCTGCCTTTTCAGACTAGATTTTACATGTAGGATTAGCAAAAAGAGTTCAGAGTTGAAATACAAGGGGATAAATTAATCTTTCACTGAGAAATATTAAAACAGCTTACTTTAGAAACAATAAAGAAGTCATTTAATTGGAAGCTTCTCAGAGCCCAAATCTTCTATTTCATCAGGAAGTGTGCCAAACTCACTGATCTGTACATCTTAAGCATTCAACAAACATGTTTAACTGGCTTAGGAGACAAATTTTCTGAAGCAAAATTTTCAATTATTTTCAGTGAGTTACTTTCACAGAAAACATTTTGACACAAGCATTTCATTGCGTAACGCAGTTGATGCCTGATGCTGTTACCCATCTGTTTGCTTGTTAATTCAGTTATTAAAAAGCACTCAATAGGGCTTCCCTGGTGGCGCAGTGGTTGAGAGTCCGCCTGCCAATGCAGGGGACACGGGTTCGTGCCTCGGTCTGGGAGGATCCCACATGCCACAGAGCGGCTGGGCCCGTGAGCCATGGCCGCTGAGCCTGCGCGTCCGGAGCCTGTGCTCCGCAACGGGAGAGGCCACAACAGTGAGAGGCCCGCATACAGAAAAAAAAAAAAAAAAAAGCACTCAATAAACATTTACTGGCAACACGGCACCCTGTGGGTAAGACAAAGTTCATAAAAGAAAGTAGAAGCCTTGGTGCCTATTTCTGTGGAACTCGCCGTTTATTCATTCAAACAAGAGGAGGAGGGAAAAGAGAAGCGGCTTCAAGGTGTCAGTCACCCTCTTCTGGCTGACAGATCAGCCAATTTGGATATTGAATTTTACCAAGTACAACGTGTGGCTTCCCACTCTTGAAGCTGTTAGATACAGAGTAGGGATCAAGGTGCAAAGCCAGGGGCAGGTGCCATGTTACTAAACTAAGTAAAGAATGAAAAAATTTAAGCTACAGTTGGTCATTTCCTCTCCTTTGTTTCCTTCACTGCATTTATTATGTCTACTACTGCCATTAATAGCTTACATTTTTTGACTATCATAGGCACAGTCTGGGATGACTGCCTGGCCTACAATGATTTCCTCAATCTCTCTTTTGAAAGGTGAGCATGTGACCCAGAGTAGGACACTCAAGGTAAGTCAGGTCTCTTGAGTACTGTGAGGAGCACAGGTGAGGGCACAATTTGAACGGAACTCATCAGAGACCTTCTTGGGCTTTGTTGAACTGGGGCCAGGAGAGAGAAGCCCCATTTTCCTCTCTACTTGTGCAATTGTCAACACATGTATCAGGAGCTGCTGGCAGTCATAGTGGCAGGTTTGTGAGACAGCTGGAGTAGTAGAGGAGGAATCCAACAAACAGGGGTCCTCATTGCACTCACACCCTCTTCACCCCTCCCTGTTCTCCTCCTGGCTGGGTTACACAAACCAGTAAAGCAACCTCCGCCTCCTTTTTTTTTTCATAAGTACGTTCAAACTGGGCTTCTATCACTTTCAAATTAACTTTTTTTTTTTTGGCCACACCACACAGCTTGCAGGATCTTAGTTCCCCAACCAGAGAACAAACCGGGGCCCCCAGCAGAAGTGCAGAGTCCTAACCACTGGACTACCAGGGAAATCCCTCAACCTAACAATCCTAATTAACTGTGTGGACTGAGAAATGCTCAACACTTTACATAGTCTTATTTAATCCTCACAAAAAACCTAGGAGGTAGTAATTATTAACTCCATTTTAGAGATAAAGAAACAAAAATGCAAAGTGATTCAGTTATATCTATATCTATCTATCTATCTATATATATATATATTTTTTTTTTTTTTACAAGGGAAAGAAAGCAGATTTATTTATTTATTTTTGGCTGCATTGGGTCTTTGTCGCTGTGCGCGGGCTTTTCTCTAGTTGCAGCGAGTGGGGGCTACTCTTGGTTGCGGTGCATGGACTTCTTGTTGTGTTGGCTTCTGTTGTTGCAGAGCACAGGCTCTAGGCATGTGGGTTCAGTAGTTGTGGCACACGGGCTCAGTGGTTGCGGCACACGGGTTCTAGAGCGCAGGCTCAGTAGTTGTGGCGCACAGGCGTAGTTGCTCCGCGGCATGCGGGATCTTCCCAGACCAAGGATCGAACCTGTGTCCCCTGCACTGGCAGCCAGATTCCTAACCACTGTGCCACCAGGGAAGCCCCTATATATTCTTTTCATATTCTTTTCAATTGTGGTTTATTATAAGATACTGAATATAGTTCCCTGTGTTATATAGTAGGATCTTGTTTAGGTCCTATAGTAGGATCTATTTTATATGTAGTAGTTTTTATCTGCTGATCCCAAACTCCTAATTTATCCCTCCCCCACCCCTTTTCCCCTTTGGTAACCATAAGTTTGTTTTCTCTGTCTGTGAGTCTGTTTCTGATTCATAAATAAGTGCATTTTGTATCATACTTTAGATTCCACAGATAAGTGATATCATATGGTACTTGTCTTTCTTTTTCTGACTTACTTCACTTAGTATGATAATCTCTAGGTCCATCCGTTTGCTGCAAATGACATTATTTCATTCTTCTTTATAGCTGAGTAATATTCCATTGTATATATACCACATCTTCTTTATACATTCATCTGTTGGTGGACATTTAGGTTGCTTCCATGTCTTGGATATTGTAAATAGTGCTGCTATGAACATTGGGGTATATGTACCTTTTAGAATTAGAGTTTTCTCCACATACATGCCCAGGAGTGGGATTGCTGTATCATATGGTAATTCTATTTTTATTTTTTTGAGGAACTTCCATAGTAGCTACACCAATTAACATTCCCACCAACAGTGTAGGAGCACCTTCCCTGCTTTTCACTAAAGAGCCTCTATTTTATTGAATTTTCAAATTAAGTTCTTTCATTTAAATGTGCCTAAACAGCTTCTTATATCCTCCATCATTTCTTTTTTAATTTCTCCTATTTTTTCATGAGACACTTCCTTTAACTTCTGCCTTATTCAGAATAACATGTATTGAGCAACTACGATGAGCTAGCCACTGTCCTAGGTTCTGTGGGCACCAGAGTGAGCCAGATGGACACACTTGCCATCTGCTCAAAACTGAATGTCTAGTAGGGAAGAGATACAGCCATGCAGTCACGGTCTAGGTCACTGTAAGCGATGGTGGAAGCCCACAGGAGGGGCACTTTTTTCTAGAAGGTCAGGAAGGGATTTCCAGAGAAGGAAAGATCCAAAGCAATACCTGAAAGACGTCTCTTTGTTTTTGTTCCTTACTATTTGTCTTTTACTATTATTTTTCATCACCTGTATTTTGTATGACATTTGTTTTTCTCTTATACTTGTTCTTCCATTCGTAGCTTTCAGACCTGAGTTCAACAAGCACTTATGGAACACCTACTATGGGTTAGAAACTGCTCTAGGGACAAATTGATAGACTAATGGGGGAGACAGTGGCTCAAAGAACATTTCGGGGACTCTGAACCTTCTGATGAAAGCTGCTCGGGACGCTGGGAAAGCACAGACAAGGGCTTCTTCCTCTGCGTAATGCTCTGCTCTGCACAGCCCTCTCTCTGTGGCTTCCTCTCCTCTTCCCTCTTTTCTTGGTCCATCCTCTGCTGCATTTCCAATTTAATTACCACCCTTGTTAATGCTCTTCGTTTTTACATTTACAGAGCTCACCATTCCTCTCATTTCTTAATCCCTCCATTTTTTCTATTAAAGTGAAGAATATGAAAATAAAAGCAGTCAATTTTATCCTTTTTTTTTTTTTTTAGCAGGCATCAAAAGCACACTTTGGCCAACAACCAGATTCGAAAGGCATGAAAGATGCCATTTTGAGATTTGATTGTGCTGAACTGGAAAAAGCAATGTTCCTTTTTCCAACTCCTCTGTCAGCTTCATGCCTTAGTTTGACTCCTCTGTATTTCCCCTTATTCATTTAATTCATGCTGTTGCTTTTATTTTGATTTTCTGTTATCTCCTAATCTCTCCTGAAAGTGATAATAGGATGGGGGTAGCATGAATGAATGAATGATGCATTGAATAGGATATTTGGGATATGCAAGAAGGGATAAAGAGGATATGAAATCAACTTTACCCTACTTAGTCTACTATTCGTTTATTTTTCTCTGTCCTTGGTTTCTATTAGTTTGGCTCCTCCCAGGTCTCCATTGTTTGTTTAATTAGGTTTCTTCCCCTGCTTGCACTGAGTTGCTCTGTCTGTTGTTTCTGAGACAAGAGTTGCTGACTCCAAATCTGCAACATAACTGACGAGGGAGGAAGGACAGCTCGTTTTAATGCAGTTCATGTTGTCTACATAACCTTAGCGTCTCCATTAAACTCTTCCTGGTATTCAAAACATGTGATAGCTGAGATAAGATTTTTAAAATATTAACAAAACCCAGGCCTCAACACAGCATAATCCAATGGAAATAATATGCAGAGCAACAGCCCCACCAGGGTTCACGAGCCACAGCTGAAATGTTATTATTGTGCAATGAAAATCTGCAGCCTCCCCATTACGGAATCAGAGCATGAGCTTTAACTAAGTCACACTCTGTTTTGCTTAAACACCAAGGACAGCCTAATCACACTGCAATACATAAGAACTCTTTTCTTTCCTTTTCTTTTCTCTTTTATTTTCTTCTCTTTTATGAAAATAAAACTATTAGCTTTAAACTCAAAGTTGACAGCAAAAAAAAAAATTTTTTTTTTTACTTTCACCTCCTTCAACAGAAAATTGTCTTCACTATGCCGCCATGGTTGAGTGTGAAGTGGTGTTAAATCCCACTTATAGCTTCTAAGCCAGACCATTTGCTTTGTATATTATTGGAATTAAATTATCCCAGTAGCCAGAAATCTAAGCATGTGGAGGAAGAGGAGGAAGAAAAGGAGGAAGAGGGAGGAGGGGGAAGGAGAGGGAAGGGAGCGGTGCAAGGAGGGAAAGTAAGCTGGAAAAGACGGAAAAAGGAGTTTCTTAAGCCATCAGGACTGCAAGGGGAGGTGAGATTCAGTTGTTTTGGAAACTATTCAGAAATATTTTAGCCCCAGGACAGATGGAGCAGTTGCTATTTTGGGCAAAGGAAATCCTGGTCACTAATTTGATGTGAAGCATTGACAGAATCATAGAATCTGAATTGGGAAGGGTGGTGAAGGTCTTTGAGCCCAACTGGCCATCTCATCCTGGAATCTTCCGGCTTCCATTCTCATCAAGAACTAGAATTTTAATCATTCTGTTCACTTCTTTTCTCAGTTTTTGGAACTTGATTCTTATCTCTTACAGAGTTTATTCTTTCCAAGGTATTCATGACAACTTTGTTCTCCTGTTTCTAGGATATTTGGTGTTACCTATTCTTCCTGATTCCTAATTTTCCTGGAGTTTTCCAAATGATCTGCTCTCTCCTCAAAGTTGTCACCCTCTTCCTTAAGGTGGCTTGCTCTGAGCCCAGCCACCCACATTTTCCAGAGTCCTGGGAAGCGCAGTCATGCTTGTTTGTAATCATGGAAATGACTACCCACTAAAGATGAGCACCCTGGTTCTCACCATGTGTCCAGAAGATAATGCCAATGTGAACCATTCCTAAAAGATAACTAGTCATGGAGATTACCCCAAGCATGACACTGGAGAGATGCCTGGAAGACTTACCTCAAGCTCACCTGGCTTAAACAATCATTTACCCTCCTGCACATCTCCTCCCATATTCCAGTGGAAGGCCAAGATTTTTACCGCCCAGCATTTCCAAGGTACTAATCAGTGTCATTTAACCTTAAGATGCCCAGGGCACTGCACTGACCATGTAGGACACAAGGAAATCAAGAGCAGAAGTGAACGTGCCCACCCTTTTGTGGATATATAGGTCATGGCATAAGCCTTGAGAGGGTCTCCCTTGACAGGCAGCATGGCAAGGTGATTAGTCAGACTCTGAGCTTAGACTGCTTGGGTTTAAATCCCAGTTTTACAGCTGACTATCTAGTTGACCCAGACAAGTTACTCAAACTCCCTGAGCATTCATTACATCATATGGAAAATGCTTCAAAGAGTGTATGGTGCCTGGAAGGTGATTAATACATGCTTGCTATTTTTATCACTGCCCCCTTCATCACCTTTGGATAAGATTATGAGCTTAGTTAATGAATAATTAATTAAACTGCACACTTATTTCTACCAAATAGCAATTATTAAAATAACTAATTCATGTGTGCGGAGCACCAGCTATGTGCCCACTAGCTGAGCACTGTGATAAGGACCCAGCAGCCACCAGTACTTAATGTTTTCAATGATGCTAAGAAGTAGGGACTAGGATTAGCCCCCTTCTACATGGAGGGAGTGGAGATAAAGGGACAGTCATTAACTCCCCAAGGTCATTCACTAGTGTTGAAAAAGGACCTTTTTATACCCAGTGATCAGGGTCCATAGGACATGCGCACACCACTATGAGTTCCTGCCTTCCTATATACCAGCTCACATGAAAAGCTGAGCTCAATACATCAGGGATTAATGAAACTTAGCAAGGACAAAATTGGGTATGGCTTTGTGTCTGCCATGTGTATTTGCTTAAATCAGATTTATCAACTAAGAAAAACATCTTAAGCATTTCATTCTCAGACACTGGATCAGGCCTATAAGAAAGAGATGTCCAGAGGGACATTAACAAAACTCTCCTGCACCAGCAAAATGGCCCCAGGAATGAAAGCGGGCTCCCAGATTCAGTCTGTGCACCCATAGTCATCTTTGCAGTCTCTGGCACTTGGCACCTCACACACAAAGTTAATTTGTCCTGATTATTTAAGTAGCTATTGAAACTGTTCTCAAACAACAAATTACACCACAGTTATTCAGGTTTTTCCTGAGTGAGTTCTCTCAGAGCACAAATGGAGTCAAATCACAGCAGGGACAGAGAACGGTGTTCTCTCAGAACACCACTGGATTCAAACTACAGAGGGGACTGAGAATGATGTTCTCTCAAAACACCATTGGAGTCAAATCACAGGAGGGACTGAGAACGCTGTAACTCAGAACACAATTGGAGTTAAATAACAGGAGAGACTGAGAATGCTGACCTCTTAGAACACCATTGGAGTCAAATCAAGAGGGGACTGAGAATGCTATAAATCAGAAACCATGCGAATCAAATCACAGGAGGGACTGAGAAAGGTGTTCCTTCAGAACACCATTGGAGTCAAACCACAGGGGGGACAGAGAACCGTGTTCACTCAGAACACTATTGGTTCCAAATCAAAGGGAAGACTGAGAACAGGGTGCTTTCAGAACAAAATAGCAGTCAAATCACGGGGTGGGGGGGGACTGAGAACAGTGTTCTCTCAGAACAAAATTGGAGTTTAATCGCAGGGGGGATTGAGAACGCTGTTCTCTCAGAACACAGCTGGATTCAAATTACAGAGGGGACTGAGAATGCTGTTCTTTCAAAACTCCATTGCAGGCAACTCACAGGGGGGACTGAGAATGCTGTAACTCTGAACACCATTGAAGTCAAATCAGGGGAACTGAGAATGCAATAACTCAGAAACCACTGGGATTAAATCACAGGAGGGACTGAGAACAGTGTTCTCTCAGAACACTATTTGGTGTCAAATCACAGAGGGGACTGAGTATGGTGTTCTCTCAGAAAACCATTGGACTCAAACAACAAGGGGGACTGAGAATGGTGTTCTCTCAGAGTAACATAGGATTCAAATCATAGGGACGACTGAGAAAGATGTTCTCTTAAAACACCATTGGATTCAGATTACAGAGGGGAATAAGAACGAGGTTGTCTCAAAACACCATTTGAGTCAAATCACCGAGGGGACTGAGAATGCTGTAACTCAGAACAACATTTGAGTCAAATCATAGGGAGTACTGAGAACTTTGTATTCTCAGAACACCATAGGATTCAAATCACAAGGGGGACTGAGAATGCTGTCCCCACAGAACACCGTTAGAGTCAAATCACAGGGGGGAATGAGAACGCTGTAACTTAGAACACCATTGGAGTCAAATCAAGGGGGACTGAGAATGCTATATTTCAGAAAGAATTGGAGTCAAATAACAGGAGGAACTCTGAATGCTGCTCTCTGAGAACACCATTGGAGTCAAATCACAGGGGGGACAGAGAATGTTGTTCATTCAGAACACTATTGGTGCCAAATCACAGGCGGGACTGAGAACAGTGTTTTCTCAGAACAAAACTGGAGTCAAATCACTCGGGGGAGTGTAAACAGTGTTCTCTCAGA
Source organism: Tursiops truncatus (assembly GCF_011762595.2). Taxonomy (NCBI): domain Eukaryota; kingdom Metazoa; phylum Chordata; class Mammalia; order Artiodactyla; family Delphinidae; genus Tursiops; species Tursiops truncatus. The sequence goes on along the minus strand of NC_047039.1, from coordinate 28,809,171 downwards.
GCAACATAGGGGGAAAATCAGAGGGGGGACTGAGAAATAGGTTCTCTTAAAACACCATTGGATTCAAATTACAGAGGGGACTGAGAATGATGTTGTCTAAAAACACCATTGGAGAAATATCCAAGGGGGGACTGAGAATGCTGTTAGCTGAGAAAACCATTGGAGTCAAATCTAATGAGGGACTGAGAACGGTGTTCTCTCAGAACAGGATTGGAATCAAATCACGGGGCGGGGGACTGAGAACGGTGTATTCTCAGAACACCTTTGGAGTCGAATCACAGGGAGGACTGAGAATGGTGTACTCTCAGAACACCTCTGGTGTCAAATCAAGGTGGGGGTGGAGAACGGTGTCCTTGCAGAGGAAAATAGGAGTCAAATCATAGGAGGGACTTAGAACGATATTTTCTTAAAACACCATTGGATTCAAATTACAAAAGTGACTGAGAATGATGTTGTCTCAAAACACAATTGGACTCAAGTCACAGGGGGGACTGAAAAGGCTGTAACTCAGTATTGGAGTCAGATCACAAGGATGACTGAGAAGGCTATTCTCACATAGCAGCATTGGAGTCAAAACACAGGGTGTACTGAGAACAGTGTTCTCTCAGACACAATTGGAGTAAAATCACAGTGGGGACTGAGAACGATGTACACTCAAACACCATTGGAGTCAAAGGCAAGGGGAGACTGAGAATGCCATTCACTCAGAACAACACGAGAGTCAAACCAAAGGGGGGAATGAGAATGGTGTTCTCTCAGAACACGATTGAAAGAAAATCATGGGGGGAACTGAGAATTGGTGTACTCTCAGAATACCATTGGAGTTGAATCACAAGGGGGATAGAGAATGTTGTACTCTCAGAACACCACTGGTGCCAAATCACAGGGGGGACTCAGAATGATGTTCTGCTGAACAAAATTGGAGTCAAATAACAGGGAGGACTGATAAACGCTGTTCTCTCAGAACACCTATGGAATCATATCACAGGGGGAACTGAAAACCCTGATCTCTCAGAACATCATTGGACTCAGATCACAAGTGGGACTGAGAACCATGTTCTATCAGGGCACCATTGGAGTTAAATCACAGGGGGGACTGAGAACCGTGTTCTAACAGAACACCTTTGGAGTCAAATCACAGGGGGAACAGAGAACGATGTTCTCTCAGAACACAACTGGAGTTATCAGAACGGATATTGAGAATGATGTACTCTCAGAACATGACTAGAGTCCAATGACAAGGGGGACTGAGAATGGTGTACTCTCACTGTATTGTATTAAAATCACAGGGGGGACTGAGAACGGTGTTCTCTCAGAACACCATTTGAGTCAAATAACAGTGGGGACTGAGAACACTGTTGTCTCAGAACACCATTGGATTTAAAACACAGAGGGGAATGAGAATGGTGTTCATTCAGAACACCATTGGAGTCAAATCACAGCAGCAACTGGGAATGCTGTTCTCTCAAAACACAATTGGAGTCAAATCACAGGGGAGACTGAGAACAGTGTTCTCTCAGAGCTGCAATGGAATCATATCACAGAGGGGACTCAGAACGGTCTTCTGTCAGAATACCACAAGAGTCAAATTGCCAGAGGGACTGAGAATTCTGTCCTCTCAGAACACCATTCGATTCAAATAAAAGAGGGGACTGAGAACACTGTTTTCTCAAAACACCATTGCAGGCAACTCACAGGGAGGAGTGAGTGCTCTAACTTAGAACACCATTGGATTGAAATCAAGGGGGGATTGAGAATGCTATAAATCGGAAACCATTGGAGTCAAATCACAGGATGGACTTAGAAAGGTGTTCTCTCAGAACACATTGGAGGCAAATCACAGGGGGGACAGAGAACGGTGTTCCCTCAGAACACTACTGGTTCCAAATCACAGGGAAGACTGAGAACAGGGTTCTCTCAGAGCAAAATAGGAATCAAATCACAGGGGGGACTGACAACGGTGTTCTCTCAGAGCAACATAGGATTCAAAACACAAGGGAGACTGAGAAAGATGTTCTCTTAAAACACCATTGGAGCACTCCAGCTCACCGAGCAGCCGTGACTCTCGGCAGATGCACTCGCCCCAGCCAGGGCCTGCCGACAGCCTTTCCGCAGAGTCTCCCCGACGCCCCAAGGAGGAGGTAGTGGCCGCACCACGCTAGATCAGAGGCCAAACAGCGCCCCTGCCCGGTGCCCAGAGGCACAGCCTTTTAAAACTGAGCAGGTCAGTGACTTGCTGAAGGTGAGTGGCAGAGATGGCTCTAGAGCAGAAGTTCCTGGCACACAAGCCAAGCTCTTTTGCAAGCTATCAGGGATGAAATAAAGATCACAGTTCAGATTGAAAGCTGAATTTCTGTCCAGATGCAGAGCCAGACTTTCAGTTAAGAAAGAAAAAAAAAGAATATTTTGAAAAATGTATATATATATATATATATATATATATATATATATGTATATCTGAATCACTTTGCTGTACAGCATAAATTAACACATCATAAATCAACTATACTTCAATTTAAAAAAAGAAAGAAGAGTAGTGTGATCTTAGACCCTCTACAGTCACCAGCTCTTTCCATCAATTCCCCTCACCTGCTGCACACCTCTGTGCTTTCCAAGACTTCAGCCAAATATAAATTCCTATATAAATACACTATGGAAAAGTGCCAACAATTCTCCCAATCCCAGCTCTGGACATAGAATGGAGACTTTTCAGTTAGGTTTTTCAGTGAGCTATTGCTTTCATAACGAATTTTTGACATTTAAGAATTAGACCTTCTTTAAAAAAAAAAAGAAGAAGAAGAAGGAAAGGAAGAAAGAGAAAAAAGAGAGAAAGAAAGGAAGGAAGGGAGAGACGGAGGAAGGAAGAAAGAAAGAATGTTTCCTATTGCAAGACAGGGGCAGCATTTAAAAATCAACCCCTACAGAGTTTCAAGATGGTGGAAGAGTAGGACGTGGAAATCAACTTCCTACACACAAATACATCGGAAATACATCTACACGTGGAACAACTTCTACAGAACACCTACTGAACGCTGGCAGAAGACCTGAGACTTCTCAAAAGGCAAGAAACTCCCCACATACCTGGGTAGGGCAAAAAAGAAAAGAAAAAATAGAGACAAAAGAATAGGGACAAGACCTGCACCAGTGGGAGGGAGCTGTGAAGGAGGAACGGTTTCCACACATTAGGAAGCCCATTCGTGGGCGGAGACTGCGGGTGGTGGAGGGGCACGCTTCGGAGCCATGGAGGAGAGCGCAGCAACACGGCTGCAGAGGGCAAAGTGGAGAGAGTCCCGCACAGAGGATCCATGCCAACCAGCACTCACCAGCCCGAGAGGCTTGTCTGCTCACCCACCGCGGCGGGCGGGGGCTGAGAGCTGAGGCTCCGGCTTCGGAGGTCAGATCCCAGGAAGAGGACTGGGGTTGGCTGTGTGAACTCAGCCTGAAGGGGGTTAGTGTACCACAGCTAGCCGGAAGGGAGTCTGGGAAAAAGTCTGGAGCTGCCGAAGAGGCAAAAGAGTTTTTCTTGCCTTTTTGTTTCCTGGTGCACGAGGAGAGGGGATTAAGAGCTCTGCTTAAAGGAGTTGCAGAGACGGGCGCGAGTCACAGCTATCAGCAAGCACCTCAGAGACGGGCATGAGATGCTAAGGCTGCTGCTTCAGAAACCAACAAGCCTGTGTGCAAGCTCCACACCTCCCCTACCAGGAGCCAGTGCAGCCCGCCACTGCCAGGGTCCCATGATCCAGAGACAACTTTCCCGGGAGAATGCACGGCGTGCCTCAGGCTGGTGCAACGTCACACCCGCCTCTGCCGCCACAGGCTTGCCCTGAACTCCGTACCGCTCCCTCCCACCGGCCTAAGCCAGAGCCCCCTAATCAGCTGCTCCTTTAACCCCGTCCTGACTGAGCGAAGAACAGATGCCCTCAGACGACCTGCACGCAGAGGTGGGGCCAAATCCAAAGCTGAACCCCAGTAGCTGTGCGAACAAAGAAGAGAAAGGGAAATCTCTCCCAGCAGCCTCAGGAAAAGTGGATTAAATCTCCACAATCAACTTGATATATCCTGCATCTGTGGAATACCTGAAGAGACAACAAATCACCCCAAATTGAGGAGGTGGGCTTTGGGAATAATATATATATATTCCCCTTTTCTCTTTTTGTGAGTGTGTATGTGTATGCTTCTGTATGATATTTTGTCTGTATAGATTTGCTTTTACCATTTGTCCTGGGTTCTGTCTGTCCGTTTTTTCTTTTGTTTTCTTTTGCTTTGTTTTAGTATACATTTTAGCACTTGGTATCATTGGTGGATTTGTTTTTTGGTTTGGTTACTCTCTTCTTTCATTCTCTCTTTTTTAAAATTTTTATATTACTTTAAAAAAATTTTTATTAATTACTTATTATATTTTATTTTAATTATTTTATTTTATTCTATTTTATCTTCTTCTTTCATTCTTTCTTTTTTTTTTCTCCCTTTTATCTGAGCCATGTGGATGACAGGCTCTCGGTGTTCCAGCCAGCTGTCAGGACTGTGCCTCTGAGGTGGGAGAGCCAAGTTCAGGACACTGGTCCACAAGAGACCTGTAGCTCCATGTAATATCAAACAGTGAAAATCTCCCAGAGATCTCCATCTCAATGCCAAAACCCAGCTCCACTCAACAACCAGCAAGCAACAGTGAAGGACACCCTATGCCAAACAACTAGCAAGACAGGAACACAACCCCACACATTAGCACAGAGGCTGCCTAAAATCATAATAAGGCCACAGACACCCCAAAACACACCACCAGATGTGCACCTGCCCACCAGAAGACAAGATCCAGGCTCATCCACCAGAACACGGGCACTAGTCCCCTCCACCAGGAAGCCTACACAACCCACTGAACCAACCTTAGCCACTGGGGACAGACACCAAAAACAATGGGAACTACGAACCTGCAGCCTGTGACAAGCAGACCCCAAACACAGTAAGTTAAGCAAAATGAGAAGACAGAGAAACACACAGCAGATAAAGGAGCAGGAAAAACCCACCAGAGCTAACAAATGAAGAGGAAATAGGCAGTCTACCTGAAAAAGAATTCAGAATAATGATAGTAAAGATGATCCAAAATCTTGGAAATACAATGGCGAAAATACAACAAACGTTTAACAAGGACCTAGAAGAACTAAAGAGCAAACAAACAGTGATGATCAACACAATAAATGAAATTTAAAATTATCTAGAAGGGGGCTTCTCTGGTGGCGCTAGTGATTTGGTGTCCTCCTGCCAATGCAGGGGACGCAGGTTCGTGCCCTGGTCCGGGGGGATCCCGCATGCCATGGAGCAGCTGGGCCCGTGGGCCATGGCTGCTGGACCTGCACGTCCGGAGCCTGTGCTCTGCAGCAGGAGAGGCCACAACAGTGAGAGGCCTGTGTACTGCAAAAAAAAAAAAAATTATCTAGAAGGGATCAATAGCAGAATAACTGAGGCAGAAGAATGGATAAATGACCTGGAAGATAAAATAATGGAAATAACTACTGCAGAGCAGAATAAAGAAACAAGAATGAAAAGAATTGAGGACAGTCTCAGAGACCTCTGGGACAACATTTAATGCACCAACATTCGACTTATAGGGGTCCCAGAAGAAGAAGAGAAAAAGAAAAGGAATGAGAAAATATTTGAAGAGATTATAGTTGAAAACTTCCTTAATATGGGAATGGAAATAGTTAATGAAGTCCAGGAAGCACAGAGAGCCCCATACAGGATAAATCCAATGAGAAACACGACAAGACACATATTAATCAAACTATCAAAAATTAAATACAAAGAAAAAATATTAAAAGCAGCAAGGGAAAAATAATAAACAAGGGAATCCCCATAAGGTTAACAGCTGATCTTTAAGCAGAAACTCTGCAAGCCAGAAGGGAATGGCAGGACATATTTAAAGTGATGAAGGAGAAAAACTTACAATCAAGATTACTCTGCCCAGCAAGGATCTCATTCAGATTTTTTGGAGAAATTAAAACCTTTCCAGACAAGCAAAAGCTAAGAGAATTCAGCACCACCAAACCAGCTTTACAACAAATGCTAAAGGAACTCCTCTATGCAGGAAACACAAGAGAAGGAAAAGACCTACAATTACAAACCCAAAACAATTAAGAAGATGGTAATAGGAACATACATATCGATAATTACCTTACATGTAAATGGATTAAATGCTCCAACCAAAAGACACAGAGTGGCTGAATAGATACAAAAACAAGACCATATATGTGCTCTCTACAAGAGACCCACCTCAGACCTAGGGACACATACAGACTGAAAGTGAGGAGATGGAAAAAGATATTCCAGCAAACGGAAATAAAAAGAAAGGTGGAGTAGCAACTCTCATATCAGACAAAATAGACTTTAAAACAAAGACAATTACAAGAGACAAAGAAAGACACTACATAATGATCAAGGGATCAATCCAAGAAAAAGATGTACAAATTGTAAATATTTATGTACCCAACATAGGAGTACCTCAATACGTTAGACAGCTACTAACAGCCATAAAAGGGGAAATGGACAGTAACACAATAATAGTAGGGGACTTTAACACCCCACTTTCATGATATTTATAAGACATTCAATCCAAAAACAACAGAATACACATTCTTCTGAAGAGCTCATGGAACATTCTCCTGGATCAGAAATCAACCCTTTATAAATTTAAGAAAATTGAAATCATATCAAGTATCTTTTCTGACCACAATGCTATGAGACCAGATATCAATTACAGGAAAAATCTGTAAAATATACAAACACATGGAGGCTAAATAATACACTATTTAATAACCAAGAGATCACTGAAGAAATCAAAGAGGAAATCAAAAAATACCTAGAAACAAATCACAATGAAAACAAGATGACCCAAAATCTATGTGATACCACAAAAGCAGTTCTAAGAGGGAAGTTTAGAGCAATACAATCCTACCTTAAGAAACAAGAAACATCTCAAATAAACAACCTAACCTTACACCTAAAGCAATTAGAGAAAGAGAACAAAAAAACCCAAAGTTAGCAGAAGTAAAGAAATCATAAAGATCAGATGAGAAATAAATGAAAAAGAAATGTAGGAAACGATAACAAAGATCAATAAAACTAAAAGCTGGTTCTTTGAGAAGATAAACATAACTGATAAACCATTAGCCAGACTCATCAAGAAAAAAGGGAGAAGACTCAAATCAATACAATTAGAAATGAAAAAGGAGAAGTAACAACTGACACTGCAGAAATACAAAGGATCATGAGAGATTACTACAAGCAACTATATGCAAATAAAATGGACACCCTGGGAATAATGGGCAAATTCTTAGAACTGCACAAACTTCTGAGGATGAACCAGGAAGAAATAGAAAATATGAACAGACCAATCACAAGCACAGAAATTGTAACTGTGATTAAAAATCTTCCAACAACACAAAAAGCCCAGGACCAGATGGCTTCACAGGCGAATTCCATCAAACATTTACAGAAGAGCTAACCCCTATCCTTATCAAGCTATTCCAAATTATAGCAGAAGGAGGAACACACCCAAACTCATTCTACAAGGCCACCACTGCCCTGATACGAACACCAGACAAAGATGTCACAAAGAAAAAAACTACAGTCCAATATCACTGAGGAACTGAGATGCAAAAATCCTAAACAAAATACTAGCAAACAGAATCCAACAGCACATTAAAAGGATCATACACGATGATCAAGTGGGGTTTATCACAGGAATGCAAGGATTCTTCAATGCACAGAAATCAATCAATGTGATACACCATATTTATAAATTGAAGGAGAAAAGCCATATGATCATCTCAATAGATGCAGAGAAAGCTTTCGACAAAATTCAACACCCATTTATGATAAAAACCCTGCAGAAGTAGACATAGAGGGAACTTTCCTCAACATAATAAAGGCCATATATGACAAATCCACAGTCAACATTGTCCTCAATGGTGAAAAACTGAAACCATTTCCACTAAGATCAGGAACAAGACAAGCTTGCCCACTCTCACCATTCTTATTCAACATACTTTTGGAAGTTTTAGCCACAGCCATCAGAGAAGAAAAGGAAATAAAAGGAATCCGAATTGGAAAAGAAGAAGTAAAGCTGTCACAGTTTGCAGATGACATGATACTATACATAGAGACTCCTAAAAGTTCTACCAGAAAACTACTAGAGCTAATCAATGAATTTGGTAAATTAGCAGGATACAAAATTAATGCACAAAAATCTCTTCCATTCCTATACTCTAATGTCGAAAAATCTGAAAGTGAAAATAAGAAAACACTCCCATTTACCATTGCAACAAAAAGAATAAAATATTTAGGAATAATCCTACCTAAGGAGACAAAAGACCTGTATGCTGAAAATTATAAAACACTGATGAAAGAAATTAAAGATTAGACAAACAGATAGAGAGATATACCATGTTATTGGATTGGAAGAATCAACATTGTGAAAATGACTACTCCCCAAAGCAATCTACAGATTCAGTGCAATCCCTATCAAACTACCACTGAACTAGAAAAAAATTTCACAATTTGAATGGAAACACAGAAGACCCCAAATAGTGAAAGCAGTCATGAGAAAGAAAAACGGAGCTGGAGGAATCAAGCTCCCTGTCTTCAGACTATACTACAAAGCTACAGTAATCAAGAGAGTATGGTACTGTCACAAAAATAGAAATATAGACCAATGAAACAGGGTGGAAAGCCCAGAGATAAACCCATGCAATATGGTCACCTTATCTTTGATAAAGGAGGCAAGACTATACAGTGGAGAAAAGAAACCTCTTCAATAAGTGGTGCTGGGAAAACTGGACAGCTACATGTAAAAGAATGAAATTAGAACACTCCCTAACACCATACACAAAAGTAAACTCAAAATGGATTAAAGACCTAAATGTAAGGCCAGAGACTATCAAACTCTTAGAGGAAATATAGGCAGAACATTCTATGACATAAAATCACAGCAGGATCCTTTTTGACCCATCTCATAAAGAAATGGAAATAAAAACAAAAATAAACAAATGGGACCTAATGAAACTCAAAAGCTTTTGCACAACAAAGGAAACCATAAACAAGACCAAAAGACAACCCTCAGAATGGGAGAAAATATTTGCAAATGAATCAACTGACAAAGGATTAATCTCCAAAATTTACAAGCAGCTCATCCAGCTAAATATTAAAAAAAATAAGCAACCCAACCCAAAAATGGGCAGAAGACCTAAGTAGACATTTCTCCGAAGAAGATATACAGGTTGCCAACAAACACATGAAAGAATTCTCAACATCATTAATCATTAGAGAAATGCAAATCAAAACTACAATGAGACATCATCTCACACCGGTCAAAATGGCCATCATGAAAAAATCTACAAACAATAAATGCTGGAGACGGTGTGGAGAAAAGGGAACCCTTTTGCACTGTTTTGGGAATGTAAATTGATACAGACACTATGGAGAAGAGTATGGAGGTTCCTTGAGAAACTAAAAATAGAACTACCATACTACTCAGCAAACCCACTACTGGACATATACCTTGAGAAAGCCATAATTCAAATGGGTCATGTACCACAATGGTCGTTGCAGTTCTATTTACAATAGCCAGGACATGGAAGCAACCTAAGTGTCTGTCAACAGATGAATGGATAAAGAAGATGTGGCACATATATACAATGGAATATTACTCAGCTATAAAAAAAGAAATTGATTTATTTGTAGTGAGTTGGATGGACCTAGAGTAAGTCATACAGAGTGAAGTAAGTCAGAAAGAGAAAAACAAATACCATGTGCTAACACATATATACGGAATCTAAAAACAAAAAAAAAGATCATGAAGAACATAGGGGCAAGACAGGAATAAAGACACAGACCTACTAGAGAATGGACTTGAGGATACGGGGAGGGAGAAGGGTAAGGTGGGACAAAGTGAGAGAGTGGCATTTTACCTTTACTACCAAAGGTAAAATAGATAGCTAGTGGGAAGCAGCTGCATAGCACAGGGAGATCAGCTCAGTGCTTTGTGACCACCTAGAGGGGTGGGATTGGGAGGGTGGGAGGGGAGTAGATGCAAGAGGAAAGAGATATGGGGACATATGTATATGTATAACTGATTCACTTTGTTATAAAGCAGAAACTAACACACAACTGTAAAGCAATTTTACTCCAATAAATATGTTTAAAAAAAATAAAACGATTGGATTCAAATTACAGAGATGACTGAGAATGATGTTGTCTCAAAACACCATTTCAATCAAACCACAGTGGGGACTGAGAATGCTGTAACTCAGAGCAACATTGGAGTCAAATCACAGGGAGTACTGAGAACGTTGTTCTCTCAGAACACCATAGGAGTCATGTAACAGGTGGGTTGAGCGGAGTGTTCTCTCAGAACACCATTGGAATCAAATCAGAGGGGGCTGAGAATGGTGTTCTCTCAGTATACCATTGCAGTGATTCATAGTGGGGACTGAGAATGGTGTTCTCTCAGAACAACATTGGTTTCAAATCACAGGGGGGTTGACAGTGGTGTTCTCCCAGAACACCATTGGAGTCAAATCACAGGGGACAATGAGATTGGTGTTCTCTCAGAACACCATTAGACTCAAATAGCAGGGGAGACTGACAAAGGTTTTCTCTCAGAATATCACTGGAAACAAATGACAGGCAGCTGAGAATGGTGTTCTCTCAGTACACACAAGTCAAATCACAGGGGAACTGAAAAATTGTTCTCTCAAAACACCATTGGAGTCAAATCACAGTGGTGAATAAAAGCAGTGTTCTCTCAGAGCACACATGGAGTCAAACAACAGGGAGGCCAGACCAAGGTGTTCTCTCAGAACACCATTGGAATCAAGTCACAGGGGAGAGTGAAAACTGGGTTCTCTCAGAACATTATTGGTTTCAAATCACAGAAGGGTTTATAGTGGTGTTCTCTCTGAACACCATTGGAGACAAATTACAGGGGGGCATGAGAACCGAGTTGTACACCTTTGGAGTCAAATTACAAAGGGGATTAAGAACTGTGTTCTCTCATAACGCCACTGGAATCAAATCTCAGGGGAGACTGAGAAGAGTGTTCTTCCAGACCAACATTGGGGTCAGATCCCAGCAGGACTGAGAATGGTGTTCCCTCAAAACACAGTTGGATTTAAATCACAGTGGGGGACTGAGAAAGGTGTTCATTGGAACACCATTGGAATCAAATCACAGGGGGAATCAGAACCGTGTTCCCTCAGAACAACATTGGTGTCAATCACAGGAGGGTTCAGAGGGTGTTCTCTCAGAACGCCATAGGAGTCAAGTCACAGAGGGGACTGAGAACGGTTTTCTCTCAGAAAACCATTGGGTTCAAAACACAGGGGGGGCTGAGAACTCTATTCTCTCAGTACACCATTACAATGAATCACAGGGGGCACTGAGAACACTGTTCTCGCATAACACCATTGGAGTCAAGTTACAGGGGGAATGAGATCAGAGTTCTCTCAGAACACCATTGGAGTCAAATCACAGGGTGGACTGGGAACGGTCTTCACTGAAAAAACTACTGGGTTCAATTCACAGGGGGGCTGAGAACTGTGTTCATTCTGAACACCATTGTAGTCAAATCACAGGTGAGATTTAGAACTGTCTTCTTCCAGAACACCACTGGAGTCAAGTCACAGAGGGGACTGAGAACAGTGTTCCCTTATAACACCATTGGATTTAAGTCACAGAGGGGTTGAGAATGGTGTTCTCTCAGAACACCATGGGAGTCAAGTCACAGGGGGGATTGAGCACTGTGTTTTGTCAGAACACCATTGGAGTCAAATCACAGGAGGGATTGAGAAGAATTTTCTCTCAGAATATCATTAGAGTCAAATCATAGTGAGCTGAGAACAGTGTTCTCTCAGTACATAATTGGAGTCAAATCACAGGGTGCACTGAGAAAAGTGTAGTGACAGAACACTATTGGAGTCAAATCACTGGGGGGACAGACAAGAGTGTTCTCTCAGAACACCATTGGTGTCCCCTTAAAGGGGGGACTGAGAATGGTGTTCTCTCAAAACACCATTGGAGTCAAGTCACAGGGGGGACTGAGAACTGTGTTCTCTCAGAACACCATTGGAGTCAAATCACAGGGGGGATGGGGAATGGTGTTCAGTCATAAAATCATTGGTTTCAATTCACAGAGGGGACTAAGAATTGTGTTCATTCTGAAATACATTGGAGGCAACTCACAGAGAGAACTGTGAACAGTGTTCTCTCAGAACACTAGAGGAATCAATTAACATTGAGGAAAGAGAACTGTTTTCTCTCAGAACACCATTGGTGTCAAATCACAGCGGGTCTGAAAAAGGTGTTCTCTCAGAATTCCATTGGAGTCCAATCACAGGGGGCATAGACATGGTGTTCCCTCAGAACACCATAGTGGTCCAGTCACATGGAGGGTGAGAATGGTGTTCATTCTGTAAGCCTTTGGATTCAAATCCCATGGGAGACTGAGAACTGTGTTCTCTCAGAACACCATTGGAGTCAAATCACATGGGGGATTGAGAACTGTGTTCTCTCAGAGCACCATTGGTGTCAAGTCACAGCTGGTTTGAGAGTGGTGTTTTTGCAGAACAGCATTGGAGTCAAATCAAAGGGGGGACTGGGAATGGTGTTCAGTAAAAAAAAACACATTGGTTTCAATCCACAGAGGGTTCTGAGAACTGTGTTCATTCTGAAATGCATTGGTGGCATCTCACAGAGAGAACTGAGAACAGTGTTCTCTCAGAACACTAGGGGAATCAATTAACATTGGGGAAAGAGAACTGTGTTTTCTCAGAAAACCATTGGAGTCAAGTCACAGGGGGTCTGAAAAAGGTGTTCTCTCAGAATTCCACTGAAGTCCAATCACAGTGGGCACAGACAATGGTGTTGTCTCCAAACACCATAGGTGTCCCGTCACTGGAAGGACTGAAAACCCTGTTCATTCTGAAAACCACAGGAGTCAAATCAAAGGGAGGACTGAGAACAGTCTTCTTTCAGAACAACATTGGAGTCAAATCTTGGGGATCTGAAATGGTGTTCTGTCAGACTACCATTGGAGGCAAATCACAGGGAGTACTGACCTCCGTGTTCTTTCAGAGCACCGTTGGTGTCCATTTACAGGTGGGAATAAGAAGTGTATTCTCTCATAACACCATTGGAGTCCAGTCACAGAGGGGACTGAAATCGATGTTCTCTCAGAACACCATTGGAGTCAAGTGACAGTGGGGATAGAGAAAGGTGTTCTCTCTGAACAGCACTGAATTCATATCACAGGGATGACAAACAACAGTGTTCTCTCAGAACACATTTGGAGTCACATCACATGGCCCCAGACAATGGTGTTCTCTGAGTACAACATTAGTGTGCAGTCACAGGGGGAACTGAGAAATGTGTTCTCTCAGAATACCACTGTAGTCAAATCCCAGGAGAGCTGAGAATGATATTCATTCTGAACTCCATTGGAGTCAGATCACAGGGTGGGCAGAAAATTATGTTCTCACAGAACACCGTTGGAGGCAAGTCAAGGGGCGAGGGAGAACTGGGTTCTCACAGAACAACATTGGTTTCAAATCACAGGGAGTACTGAGAACGGTGTTCTCTCAGAACATGATTGGATTCAAATCACAGTGGATACTGAGAATGGTGTTCATTCTGAACACCATTCGACTCATATCATTGGTGGGACTGAGAACGGTGTTCTCTCAGAACACCATTGGTGTCAAATCACAGGAGGATCTCAGAACACTGTTCTGTCAGATAACCATTGTTTCAAAACACAGGAGGGACTGAAACCTGTGTTCTGTAATAACACCATTGGAGTCAAGTCACGGGGGGATGGAGAACAGTGTTCTCTCAGAACACCATTGGTGTCAAATCACAGGGAGTTCTGAGAACACTGTTCTCTCAGAATACCATTGGACTCAAGTCACAGGGGGGAATGAAAACAGTGTTCTCTCAAAACACTATTGGTGTCCACTTACAAGGGGGACTGAGACCTGTTTTCTCTCAGAATATCATTGGACTCCAATCAGAGGGGGCTGAGAATGGTGTTCTCTCAGTAGACCTTCCGAGTCAAATCACAGGGAGGATTCAAAACCATATTCTCTCAGAACAACACTGGTGTCAAATCACAGGGGTTTGAGAATGGCGTTCTCTCAGAACACCATTGGAGTGAAATCACATGGGGAACTGAGAACTGTGTTCTTTCAGAACACTGATGGTGTAAAATCACAGGATAGACTGAGAGTGGTGTTGTCTCATAACACCACTAAGAATATTATTGGAGTCAATCACAGGGGGCTGAGAATTGTGTTCTCTCAGAACTCCATTCTAATCAAATCACAGGGGGAACTGACAACAGTTTTCTCTCAGAACACCATTGGAGTCACATCACAGGGGTGATTCAGAAGTGTGTCTGAATCAGAACGCCCTCCTATCAGGACATCATTGGGGTCAAGTCACAGGGGGGCACTGAGAACTGTGTTCTCTAAGAGCACGATGTGTCAAATCACAGCTGGCTTGAGAGTGGTGTTTTCTCAGAACAGCATTGGAGTCACATCACGGTGGACTGAGATCAGTGTTCATCAAAAAAAAACATTGGGGTCAAATCACAGTGGAGACTCAGAACAGTGTTCATATTCTATTGCATTGGAGACAAATCACAGAGAGAACTTGGAATGGTGTTCTCTCATAACACGTTTGGAATCAAGTCGCAGGGGGGAAAGAGAACAGTGTTCTCTCAGAATACCATTGGAGTCAATTCACAGGGGTGACTGAGAACTGTGTTCACTTAGAATGCCATTGGATTCAATTCACAGTGAGTACTGAGAACTGTGATCATTCTGAACACCAATCAACTCATGTCACAGGTGGACTGAGATTGGTGTTCTCTCACAAAACCATTGGAGTGAACTCACAGGAGGGAAGGAGAACACCGTTCTCTCAAAAGACAATGGGTGTCAAATCACACGGGGATCACAGAACACTGTTCTCTCATACCGCCATTGCTGTCAAATCACAGGAGGGTCTGAGAACTTTGGTCTCTCATAACAACATTGGAGTCATGTCACAGGGGCCTGAGAACAGTGTTCTCTCAATACACCAGTGGAGTCAAATCACAGGCGGGGCTGAGTACAGTTTTCTCTAAGACTATCATTGGATTCACATCACAGGAAGATGAGAAATGTTTTCTCTCAGTCCAGAGCTGTAGTCAAATCACTGGGAGCACTGAGAAATGTATTCTGACAGAACACCACTGGAGTCCAGTCACAGGAGAGACTGAGAATCGAGTTCTCTCAGTACACCATAGGAGTCAAATCATAGGGCGACTGAGAAACGTGTTCTCTCATAACACCATTGGAGTCAAATCACAGGGTGAACTGAAATCAGTTTTCTATCAGAATATCATTGGAGTCAAAGTACAGGGGGCTGAGAACAGTGTTCTCTTAGTACACAATTGTAGTCAAATCACAGGGAGCACTGAGACAGTTGTTCTGACAGAACACAATTGGAGTCAAATCACAGGTGAGACTGAGAACTGAGTTCTTTCAGTACACCACGGAGTCAAATCACAGTGGGTCTGAAAACACTGTTCTCTCAGAACACCATTAGTGTCCACTTATGGGGGGACAGAGAACAGTGTTCTCCCAGAACACCATTGGATTTAATTCACAGTGGGTAATGAGAATGGAGATCATTCTAAACACCATTCGATACATGTCACAGGTGGGACTGAAAACATGTTCTCTCAGAACACCATTGGACTGAAATCACAGGAGGGACAGAGAACACGGTACTCTCAGAACACCATTGTTGTCAAATCACAGGAGGATCTCAGAACACTGCTCTCTCATACCACCATTGCTGTCAAATAATAGGAGGGCCTGAGAATGGTGTTCTCTCATAACACCATTGAGTCAAGTCACTGGGCAGACTGAGAACAACGTTCTCTCAGACACCATTGGTGTCCTATCACAGGGGGGACTGAGAACAGTGTTCATTCTGAACATCACTGGAGTCAAATCTCAAGGTGGTCTGGGAAAATTGTTCTCTCAGAATGCCATTGGCATCAAATCACAGGGTGGACTGAGAACTGTGTTCTCTCAGAACACCATTGGAGTCAAATCACAGAGGGGACTGAGAACAATTTTCTCTCAGAATATGATTGGATTCAAATCACATTGGGGACTGAGAATGAGGTTCTCTCAGAAAACCATTCAAGTCAAATCACAGGGGACACTGCCAACGGTGTTCTCTCTGAACACCATTGGTGTCCACTTACATGGGTGACTGAGAATGGTGTTCCCTCAGAGCACTACAGGAATCATGTCACAGGTGGGTTGAGAGAGGTGTTCTCTCAGAACACCATTGTAGTGATTCACAGTGGGGAGTGAGAACGATGTTCTCTCAGAACAATTGGTTTCAAATCACAGGGGTTGGACAGTGGTGTTCTCCCAGAACACCATTGGAGTCATATCACAGGGGAGACTGAGATCAGTGTTCTATCAGAATACCATTGGAGTTAAATCACAAGGGATATTGATAATGGTTCTCTCAGAACAATATTGGATTGAAGTCACTAGGGGTACTGTGAACTGTGTTCTCTCAGAACACCATTGGAGTCAAATAACAGGGGGGACTGTCAAATAACACTGGAGTCAAATAACAGGGGGGACTGTTTTCTCTCAGAATAACATTGGATTCAAAACACTGGTAGGCTGTGAAATGTGTTCTCTCAGTACACCATTGGAGTGAATCACATGGGTGACTGAAAATGGTGTTCTCTCATAACACCTTTGGACTCAAGTAACAGTGGGGACTGAAAACTGTGTTCTCTCAGAACACCATTGGAGTCCAATGACAGGGGGACTGACAATGGTGTTCTCTCAGAATATCATTGGAGTCAAATCACATAGGGCTGTGAACAGTGATCTCTCAGTACACCCCTGGAGTCATATCACAGGGGGCATTGAGTAATTTCTTCTCTCAGAACACCATTGGAGTCAAGTTACAATGGGAACTGAGAACCAAGTTCTATCAATACACCATTGGAGTCAATTCACAGGGGGCACTGACAATGGTCTTATCTCAGAACACCATTGGAGTCAAATCACAGTGGTGAATAAAAGCGGTGTTCTCTCAGAGCACATTTGGAGTCAAATAACATGGAGGCCAGACAAGGGCGTTCTCTCAGAATGCCATTGGAATCAAGTCACAGGGGAGAGTGAGAACTAGGTTCTCTCAGAACATCATGGGTTTCAAATCACAGAGGGGTTTATAGTGGTGTTCTCTCTGAACACCATTGGAGTCAAACAACAGGGAGGATGGACAAAGATGTTCTCTCAGAACACCATTGGAGGCAAGTCAAAGAGGGGAGCGAGAACTGGGGTCTTTTAGAACAACATTTGTTTCAAATCACAGGGGGTACTGAGAACGTTGTTATCTCAGGACATGTTTGGATTCAAATCACAGTGGGTACTGAGAATGGTGTTCATTCTGAGCACCATTTGACTCATATCACAGGTGGAATTGAGAATGGTGTTCTCTCAGAACACCATTGGTATCAAATCACAGGAGGATCTCAGAACACTGTTTGTTGACTGCCATTGTTGTCAAAACACAGGAGTGACTGAGATCTGTATTCTGTAATAACACCATTGGAATAAAGTCACAGAGGGGACTGAGAATGTTATTCTCCCACAACACCATAGGTATCAAATCCCAGTTGGGAATGAGAATGCTATTCTCTCAGAACAGCATTCCAGATATGTCGCAGAGGGGGCTGAGAATGCTGTTATCTCAGAATACCTTTGAAGTCCAAACAAAGGGGGAACTGAAACAGTTTTCTCTCAGAATACCTTTGGAATCAAATCACAAGGGGGCTTAGAATGGTGTTCTCTCAGTACAGGATTGGAATCAACCACAGGTGGACTGAGACTGGTGTTCTCTTATAACACCATTGGAGTCAAATCTCAGGAGGGACTCACAATGGTGTTCTGTCAGAACACCACTGGTGCCAAACAAAGGTGGGACAGAAAAAGTGTTCTCTAATAACACCATTGGATTCAAATCACAGGGGGGAATGAGAACAATGTTCTTTGTGAACTACATTGGAGTCAAATCACAGGGGGGGCTGAGAACGGTGTTCTCTCAGAACACCATTGGAATGAAATCAAAGGGGAGACTGAGAGATGTGTTCTTTCAGAATACCAATGGAATCAAATGAGGGGGAGACTGAGAACAGCGATCATTCTGAACACCACTGGAGTCAAGTCACAGGGGGTTCTGAGAACACTGTTCTCTGAGAATGCTATTGGAGTCAAGTCACAGGGAGGACTGAGAACAGTGTTCTATCAGAACACATTGGAGTCAATCACAGGGGGGAATAAAAATGGTTTTCTCTCAAAACACTATTGGTGTCTACTAACAGGGGGACTGAGAGCAGTTTTCTCTCAGAATATCATTGGACTCCAATCAGAGGGGGCTGAGATGGTATTCTCTCAGTAGACTTTCCGAGTCAAATCACAGGGGTGATTCAAAACCATATTGTCTCAGAAAAACATTGGTGTCAAATCACAGGAGTTTGAGAATGGTGTTCTCTCAGAACACCATTGGAGTGAAATCACATGGGAAACTGAGAACTGTGTTCTCTCAGAAAACCGATGGTGTAAAATCACAGGAGGGACTGAGAGTGGTGTTGTCTCATAACACCTCTAAGAATATCATTGGAGTCAATCACAGGGGGCTGAGAAATGTGTTCTCTCAGAACTCCATTCTAAACAAATCACAGGGGGAAATGAGAATGGTTTTCTCTCAGAACACCATTGCAGTCAAATCACAGGGGGGACTGACAGTGGTGTTCTCTCAGAACAAAGTTCGTGTCTACTTATTGAGGTGAATAGAAGGGTGTTCTCTCATAACACATTTGGAGTCCAGTCAGGGGAGAATGAGAACTGTGTTCTCTCAGAACACCATTGCAGTCAAATCACATGGGTGTTGAAACAGGTATTCTATCAGAATATCATAAGAGTCAAATCAGAGGTTGGACTAAGAATGGTGTTCATTCTGAACTCCATTGGAGTCAAATCACAGGGGACACTGAGAAAGGTGTTCTCTCAGAACACCATCTGAGTCACAGGGGAGACTGTCACAGGGGAGACTGAGAACAGAATTCTCTGAGAACACTATTGGAGTCAAGTCACAGGGGGAACTGAGAACAGTGTTCTCACAGAACACCATTGGTGTCCAATGACATGGGAGACTGAGAATGGTGTTCTCTCATACCACCATTGGAGTCAAGTCACAGTGGTGAATGAAAACCGTGTTTTCTCAGAACACCACTGGAGTCAAATCACAGCGGGGGACTGAGATTGGTGTTCTCTCAGAATATTATTGGAGTTGTTAAACAAAAAGGGGAAAAAGAACGCTGTTCTCTCAGAACACCATTGGAGTCTAATAACAGGGGGACTCGGAACGCTGTTCTCTCAGAACACCAGTGGACTCAAATCACAGAAGGGACTGTGTTGTATTGGAACATGATTGGGGTCAAATTACAGGGGGATTGTGAACTGTGTTTTCTCAGAACACCGTTGGAGTCAAATTGCAAGGAAGACTGAGAACAGTGTTCTCTCAGAACACCATTGGAGTTAAATCACAAGTGGGACTGAGAACAGTGTTCTCTCACAACACCACTGGTGTCAAATCACAGTGGGGAATGAGAATGACCTTCTCTGAAGAGCATTCAAAACATATCACAGGAGTGAATGAGAATGCTGTTCTCTCAGAACTCTTTTGAATATAATCACAGTGGGGGCTGAAACGTTTTTTTCTCAGAATACCTGTGGAGTCAAATCACAGGGAAGCTGAGAACAGTGTTCTCTCAGTACAGGATTGGAGTCAAACACAGGGGGGACTGAGACCAGTGTTCTCTTATAACACCATTGGAGTCAAATCTCAGGGGGAACTGACAACTGTGTTCTGTCAGAACACCATTGGTGTCCAAATACAGGGGGACTGAAAAGGTGTCATCTCACAACACCATTGGATTCAAATCACAGGGTGGACTGAGAACAGTGTTCAGCTGAACACCATTGGAGTCATATCACAGGGACGACTCAGAACAGTGTTCTTTCAGAACAACATTGGTGTTAAATCACAGCAGCGTTGAGAGTGGTGTTCTCTCAGAACACAAGTGTAGTAAAATCATATGGGCCCTGATAACAGTGTTCTCGCAGAACACCAAAAGAGTCATATAACAGGGGGAACTGAGAACAGCTTTCACTCTGAATACCACTGGAGTAAAATCATAAGGAGGCTGAGATCAGTGTTCCCTCATTATGACATTGGAGTCAAGTCACAGTGGGGACTGAGAACATTGTTCTCTCAGGACACCATTGGAGTCAAATCACGTGGGACTGAGAAATGTGTTCTACCAGAATACATTTGGAGACAAAGTAGACGTGAAACTGAGAAGGGTGTTCATTCTGAACTCCATTGGAGTCAAATCACAGGGAGCACTGAGAAAGGTGTCTCAGAACACCATTAGAGTCAAGTCACATGGTGGACTAAGAACCAAATTCTCTCAATACACCATTGGAGTCAAATCACAGGGGGGTTAGATCAGTGTTCTCTCATTACACCATTGGAGTCATGTCACAAGGGGTAACTGAGAATGGAGTTCCCTCAGAACACCATTGGTTTGCAATTACAGGGGGAACTGAGAAGAGTGTTCTCTCATACCACCGTTGGAGTCAACTCACAGGGGAGACTGAGAACCGTGTTCTCTCAGAACACCATTGGAGTCAAATCACGGGGGGGTGGTGAGAACGGTGTTCTCTCAGAACTTTATTGGAGTCTAAACACAGGGGGAATGGGGAATTCTGCTCACTTAAAACACTCTTGGAATCAAATGACAATGGGTCTGAGAACGGTGTTGTATCAGAACTCCTTTGGAGTAAAACAACAGGGTGGACTGAGAACGGTGTTCTGCAGACCACCATTCGAGTCATATAATAGGGGATCTGAGAAGCATGTTCTCTCAGAACACCATTGGAGTCATAATACAAAGGGGAATGAGAACACTGCTATCTCAGAACACCATTGGGACCAAAACACAACGGGGACTGAGAATGGTGTTCTCCCATAAAACCATTGGAATCATGTCACAGAGAGCACAGAGAATGGTGTATTCTCAGAACACCTTTGGAGTCAAATCACAGGGGGGAATGAGAATGGTTTTCTCTCAGAATATCATTGGAATCAAATCACAGGTCTCTGAGAATTGTGTCCCCTCAGTACACCATTGGTACCCAGTCACAGGGAGGACTGAGAATGGTGTTCATTCTCAACACCATTGGAGTCTATTCATGGGGGGACTGAGAACTGTGTTCACTCAGAAACCATTGCGGTCAAGTCACAGGGGAGACAGAGAATGGTGTTCTCTAAGAACATGATTGGAGTCAAATAACAGGAAGGGTGGACAAGGGTGTCGTCTCAGAACACCATTGGAGTCAAGTACCAGGGAGAACTGAGAACCTTGTTCTCTCAGAACAGCATTGGTTCAAAACAGAGGTTGGTTGTGATTGGTGTTCTCTCAGAATATGATTAGAGTCAAATCACAGGGGGGAACTGAGATCGATGTTCTCTCAGAACATCATTTCAGTCATGTCACAGTGTGGACTGAGAACTGTATTCTCTCAGAACACCATTGGCATCAAATCACAGTCAGCTGAGAACGGTGTTCTCTCAGTAAACCATTGGAGTCAAACCACAGGGATAACTGAGAACAATGTTCTCTCACAACACCACTGAGATCATATCACAGAGAAGACTGAGAACAGTGTTCTATCAGAATACCATTGGAGTCAAATCAGAGGAGAGACTGAGAATGGTTTTCATCTGAACTCGAATGCAGTCAAATCACAGGGAGCTCAGTACAGTGTTCTCTCAGACCACCATTAGAGTCAAGTCACAGGGAGCACAGAGAACAGTGTTCATTCAGAACACCATCGGAGACAAATCACAGGAGGGACTGACAACGGTGTTCTCTCTGAACACCACTGGTGTCCAGTCACAGGAAGGACTGAGAACGGTGTTCATTCTGAACACTACTGGAGTCAAGTCTGGAGAGACTGAGTACTGTGTTCTCTCAGAACACCATTTCATTAGAATCACAGGGGTGACCAAGAGTGATGTTCTTTCAGAACACCACTGGAGTCAAATGACAGAGAGGACAGACATGTTCTCTCAGAAAAACATAGGAAGTAATTCACAGGCGGGAGTGAGAACTGGGTTCTCTCAGAACAACATTGGTTTCAAATCACAGGGAGTTCTGAGAATAGTGTTGTCTCAGAACACGATTGGATTCTGGGGGTACTGAGTACTGGGGGTACTGAGAATAGTGTTCATTCTGAACACTATTTGACTCATAGTAAAGGTGGGACTGAGAACGATGTTTTCTCAGAACACCACTAGAATGAAATCACAGGTGATACAAAGAACACTGTTCTCTCAGAACACCAATGGTGTCAAATCACAGGAGGATCTCAGAACACTGTCCTCTCAGACTGTCACTGCTGTCAAATCACAGGAGGGTCTGAGAATGGTGTTCTCACATAACACAATTGGACTCAAGTCACACGGGGACTGAGAACGGTGTTCTCTCAGAAAACCAATTATGTCCAATTACGGGCGGACTGAGAACAGTATTCATTCTGAACACCATTGGAGTCAAATCATAGGGAGGGCTGAGAACGGTGTTTTCTCATAAGACCAATGGATTCAAATCACAGGAGGGACTGAGAACAGTGTTCTCTCAGAAGTACAATTGGAGTCAAATCACATGGTGTGCTGAGAACATTTTTCACTCAGAATATCATTGACGTCAAATCACAGGAAGCTTAGAATGGTGTACTCTCAGTACACAATTTGAGTCAGTCACAAAGGTGCACTGAGAAAGGTATTGTGACAGAACACCATTGGAATCAAGTCACAGGGGAAACTAAGAAGAATGTTCTCTCAGATCACCACTGACGTCAAATCACAGAGGGAACTCACAATGGTGTTCTCTCAGAACACCATTGGTGTCCACTTAAAGGGGGAACTGTGAACGGTATTCTCTCATTACACCATTGGAATCAAGTTACATTGGGGACTGAGAACTGTATTCTCTTGGAACACCATTGGAGTCATGTTACAGGTGGGTTGAGTGTGGTATTCTCGCAGAATACCATTTGAGTCAATTCACAGGGTTGACTGAGAACTGTGTTCTTTCAGAACACCATTGGAGTCAAACTACAGGCGGGACTGAGAACGGTTTTCTCTCAGAATATCATTGGGCTCAAATCACAATCAGCTAAGAACGGTATTCTCTCAGAATGCTATTTGAGTCTAATCACAGTGGGGGGGGGGGGGCTGACAACAGTGTTCACTCAGTAAACCACTGTTGTCCAATCAAAGAGTGGATTGAGAATGTTGTTCTCTGAGAACATCATTAGAATCATATCACAAAGGGGAATGAGAATGCTGTTCTCTCAGAACACCACTGTACTCAAACGACAGAAGATCTGAAAGTGGTGTTCTATCAGAACACCTTTGGGATCAAATCACTTTGGTGACTGAGAACGGTGATCTGCAAAACACTATTTGAATCATATCATAGAGGGTCTTAGAAGGGAGTTCTCTCAGAACACCATTGGAGTCTAATCACAGTGGGGAATGAGAATCATGTTCTCTAAGAATACCATTGGAGTCAAATCACAGGGTGGGCTGAGAACGGTGTTCTCTCTAACAACATTGGCATAAATTCACTGAGGGGACTGAGAATGGTGTTTTCTCAGAGCTCATTGGGGTCAAATCTCATGGGGAGAATGACAACAGTGTTCTCTCAGAACACCATTGGTGTCCACTTACAGGGGAGAATGAGAACGGTGTTCTCTCAAAACTCAATTGGAGTCAAGTCACAGGGGTGACTAAGAACAGTGTTCTCTCAGAACCCCATTGAGAGCAAATAAGAGGAGGGACTGAGATAGGCGCTCTTTCAGAATTCCTTTGGAGTCAATCAGAGGGGGCCTGAGAACAGTGTTCATCTGAACACCGTTGGTGTCAAATCAGAGGGGCAACTCAGAAACGTATTCTCTCAGAACAACATTGGTGTCAAATCAGAGTGGGATTGAGAGTGGTGTTCTCTCAGAAAACCATTGGAGTCAAATCACAGGGGGTACTGAGAACGGATTTCTCTCAGAATGCCACTGGAATCAAATCATAGGGGGGCTCAGATAAGAGTTTTCTCATTACAACTTTGGAGTCAGGTCAGAGGGGGAACTGAGAACAGTGTTCTCTCATAACACAATTGGATTCAAGTCACAGGGGGCACTGAGAACCATGTTCTCTCAGAACATCATTGGAGTCAAGGTGGGGGGGTGGGACTGAGAATTGAATTCTCTCAGTACACCATTGGAATCAAATTACAGAGGGAAATGAGAATGGTGTTCTCTCAGAACACCGATGGAGGCAAATCACAGGGGGGATTGAAAACAGTGTTCTCTCAGAACACCACTGGTATCCAATCACATGAGAGACTAGAACGGTGTTCTCTCATCACACCATTGGAATCAAATCAAAGGGTGATTGAGAGAGATGTTCTTTCAGAACAGGTTTGGAGTAAAATCAGAGCAGGGACTGAACATGGTGTTCATTCTGAATGCCATTGGAGTCAAATCACAGGGGCAACTCAGAAACGTGTTCTCTCAGGAGATCACTGGAGTTAAATCACAGGGAGGCTGAGATCAGTCTTCTCTCATTACACAATTGGAGTCAAGTCACAGGGGGAAATGAGAATGGAGATCTCTCAGAAACCATTGGAGTCAAATAACAGGGGGGGACTGAGAATGCTGGTCTCTCACAACACCACTGGAGTTTAATCACAGGGGGTCTGAGAACAGTCTTCTCTCAAAGAAGATTGCAGTCAAGTCACAAGGGGAACAGAGAACTGTGTTTTCTCAGAACACCATTGGAGTCAAATCACATGGGATTTGAAAAAGGTGTTCTATCAGAATACCAAAAGAGTCAAATCAGAGGTCCGACTATGAATGGTGTTCATTCTGAACTCCACTGGTGTCAAATCACAGGGGATTCTGAGAAAGGTGTTTTCTCAGAACACCATCGAAGTCAAGTCACAGGGGAGACAAAACAGTATTCTCTCAGTACACCATTGGAGTCAAGTCACAGGGGGAACTGAGAATGGTGTTCTCTCAGAACACCACTGGAGTTAAATTACAAGTGGGAGTGAAAACAGTGTTCTCTCACAAAACCATCTGTGTCAACTCACATTTGGGAGTGAGAGTGGTGTTGTTTCACAAGAGCATTTGAGACATATCACGGGGTGAATGAGAACGCTGTTCTATCAGAACTCTTTTGAAATCCAATCACAGGGGACTGAAATGGTTTTTCCTCAGAATACCTTTGAAGTCAAATCACAGGGGGACTGGGAATAGTGTTCTGTCATTACACGATTGGAGTCAAACACAGGGGGAACTGACAACAGTGTTCTCTTATAACACCATTGGAGTCAAATCTCAGGGGAGTGAGAACTGGGTTCTCTCAGAACAACATTGGTTTCAAATCACAGGGAGTTCTGAGAACGGTGTTCTCTCAGAACACAATTGGATTCAAATTACTGAGAGTACTGAGAATAGTGTTTATTCTGAAAAGCATTCGACTCATACTAAAGGTGGGACTGAGAACAATGTTGTCTCAGAACACCATTGAAGTGAAATCACAGGTGAGACAGAGAACACTGTTCTCTCAGACCGCTATTGCTGTCAAATCACAGGAGAGCCTGAGAACAGTGTTCTCACATAACACCATTGGACTCAAGTCATAGGGGGAGCTGTGAATGGTGTTCTCTCAGAACACCATTGGTGTCCAAGGACATGGGAGACTGAGAACGATTTTCTCTCATACCACCATTGGAGTCAAGTCACAGGGGGGAATGAGAACACTGTTCTCTCAGAACACCCCTGGACTCTAATAACAGGGGGAGAATCAGAATGCTGTTCCCTCAGAACACCGGTGGACTCAAATCACAGAGGGGACTGTGTTGTATCATAACACCATTGGGGTCAAATTACAGGGGGGAATATGAACTGTGTCCTCTCAGAACACCATTGGAGTCAAATTGCAAGAAAGACTGGGAATGGTGTTCTCTCAGAATACCATTAGAGTTAAATCACAAGTGGGACTGAGAACAGTGTTCTCTCACAACACCACGTGTCAAATCACAGTGGGGAATGAGAATGGTGTTCTCTCAGAAGAGTATTTGAAACATATCACTGGGGGGACTGAGAACGCTGTTCTCTCAGAACTCTTTTGAAGTCCAGTTACAAGGGGGACTGAAACAGATTTTTCTAAGAATACCTTTGGAGTCAAATCACAGGGATGACTCAGAGCCGTGTTCTTTCAGAACAACAGTGGTGTCAAATCACAGCAGGGTTGAGAGTGGCATTCTCTCAGAACACAACTGTAGTAAAATCATACAGGGCCTGATAAAGGTGTTCTCTCAGAACATCAATGGAGTCATATAACAGGGGGAACTGAGAACCGTTTTCTCTCAGAATACCATTGGAGTAAAATCACTGAGAGTCTGAGATCAGTGTTCCCTCATTATATCATTGGAGTCAAGTCACAGTGGGGACTGAGAATGTTGTTCTCTCAGAACACCATTGGAGTCAAATCACTTGGGGGACTGAGAAAAGTGTTCTATCAGAATACATTTGGAGACAAATCAGATGTGAAACTGAGAAGGGTGTTCATTCTGAACTCCACTGGTGTCAAATCACAGGGGGCACTGAGAACTGTGTTCATCAGAACACCATTGGAGTCAAGTCACATGGTGGACTAGGAACCAAGTTCTCTCAATACACCATTGGAGTCATAACACAGGGGGAACTGAGAACATTGTTCTCTCAACACCATTTGAGTCAAATCACAGAGGGGACTGAAAACAGTGTTCTTTCAGAATGCAATTGGTGTCCCCTTTCATGGGAGACTGAGAAATGTGTTCTCTCAGAACACTGTTGGAGTCAAATCACAAGGGGTATTGAAAATGGTGTTATCTCAGAACACCATTGGTATCCAATAATATAGGGGACTAAGAAAGGTGTTCTCCTATAAAACCATTGGAATCAAATCAAAGGGTAGACTGAGATAGGTGTTCTTTCACAATAATAGAGGAGTCAAATCAGAGGGGTGACTCAGAACGGTGTTCTCTCAGAACAACACTGTATTCAAATCACAGGGGGGGACTGAAAACGTTATATGCTCAGAAAACTTTTAGAGTCATATCACAGGGAGAACTGAGAATGGTTTTCTCTCAGCATACCATTGGAGGCAACACAGTGGGGCTGTGGTCAGTGTTCTCTCATTACACCATTGGAGTCATGTCACAAGGGGGAACTGAGAATGGAGTTCCCTCAGAACACCATTGGTGTCCAATTACAGGGGGAACTGAGAATGGTGTTCTCTCATACACCATTGGAGTCAAGTCACATGGGGGACTGAGAACCGTGCTCTCTCAGAACTCCATTGGAGTCAAATCTCAGGTGTGACTGAGATCGATGTTCTCCCAGAATACTATTGGAGTCAAATTACAGGGGGGACTGAGAATGGTGTTCTCTCAGAACATCATTGGAGTCTAATCATAGCAGGAATGGGGACTGCTGTTCCTTCAAAACACCCTTGGAATCAAATGACAGTGGGCCTGAAATGGTGTTTTATCAGAACTCCTTTGGAGTCAAACAATAGGGTGGACTGAGAACAGTGTTCTCTCATAACACCATGTGAGTGAAGTCACTGAGGTGTGCAAAAATGGTGTTCTCTCAGAACACATATGGAGTCAAATCACAAAGGGACTGACAACAGTGTTCTCTCAGAACACAATTGGTGTCCACTTACAGCGGGGACTGAGTACGGTGTTCATCTGAACACCATTAGAGTAAAATCACAGGGAGACCTGAGAAACGTATTATCTATGTACGACATTGGTGTTAAATCACAGGGGGGTACTGACAACTTTTTCTCTCAGAATATCATCGGAGTCAAATCACAGGGAACTGACAACAGTGTTCTCTCAGTACACCATTGGAGTCAAATTACAGGGGGGACTGAGATCAGTGTTTTCCCTGAATAGCATTGGAGCCAAATCACTGGGGAGACTGAGAATGGTGTTCTCTCAGAGCACCATTGGAGTCTAATCACAGGGGGCACGGGGACCACTGTTCCCTCAGAATACCGCTGGACTGAAATGACAGGGTGTCTGAAAATGGTGCTGTATCAGATCTCCTTTGGAGTCAAATCACAGGGTGGACTGAGAACACTGTTCTGCAGAACACCATTTGAGTCATATAAAAGGGGGTCTGAGAAGCGTTTTCTCTCAGAACACAATTGGAGTCATATCACAAAGGGAAATGAGAACGCTGCTCTCTCAGAACACCATTGGGTCCAAAACACATGGGGAACTGAGAATGGTGTTCTCTCATAAAACCACTGGACTCAAGTCACAGGGGGCATGGAGAACAGTGTTCTCTCAGAACACCTTTGGATTCAAATAACAGGGGGGATTGACAATGGGGTTTCTCAAAACACCATTGGTACCCATCACAGGGAGGACTGAGAATGGTGTTCATTCTGAACACCACTGGAGACAAATCACGGGCGGACAGAACTGTGTTCACTCAGAAACCACTGGCATCAAGTCACAGGGGAGACAGAGAACTGTGTTTTCTCAAAACACAATTGGAGTCAAATAACAGGGAGGACGGACAAGGGTTTTGTCTCAGAGCACCACTGGAGTCAATTCACGGGGATAACTGAGAACCTTGTTCTCTCAGAACAACATTGGCTGCAAAACAGACGTTGGTTGTGAGTGGTGTTCTCTCAGAACATGATTGGAGACCAATTACAGTGGGGACTGACAAGTGTGTTCTCTCAGAACACAATTGGTGTCCACTTACAGGGGGAATGAATACGGTGTTCATCTCACCATCATTGGAGTAAAATCACAGGGGGAACTGAGAGAAGTTTTATCTATCTAACAAACAATGATGAATTACACAATAAATGAAATATAAAATTCTCTAGAAGGAATCAATATCAGAATAACAGAGGGAGAAGAATGGATAAGTGACCTGGAAGATAAAATAGTGGAAATAACTACTACAGAGCAGAATAAACATAAAAGAAAGAAAAGAATTGAGGACAGTTTTTGAGACCTCAGGGATAACATAAATGCACCAACATTCGAATTATAGGGGTCCCAGAAGAAGAAGAGAGAAAGAAAACGACAGAGAAATTATTTGAAGAGATTATAGTTGAAAACGTCTCTAATATGGGAAAGGAAATAGTCAATCAAGTCCAGGAAGCACAGAGATTCTCATACAAGGTAAATCCAAGGGGAAACATGTCAACACACATATTAATCGAACTATCAAAAATTAAATACGAAAAAAATTATTAAAACAGTAAGGGAAAAACAACAAATAACGTACAAGGGAACACACGTAACGTTACCAGCTGATCTTTCAGCAGAAACTCTGCAAGCCAGAAGGTAGTGGCAGGACATATTTAAAGTGATGAAAGGGAAAAACCTACAACTAAGATTACTCTACCCAGCAGGCTCTCATTCAGATTCTATGGAGAAATTAAAACCTTTACAGACAAGCAAAAGCTAAGAAAATTCAGCACCACCAAACCAGCTCTAAAACAAATGCTAAAGGAATTTTTCTAGACAGGAAACACAAGAGAAGGAAGGACCTACAATAACAAACCCAAAACAACTTAAAAAATGGTAATAGGACCATACATACAGATAACAACCTTACATGTAAATGGATTAAATGCTCCAACCAAAAGGCATACACTGGTTGAATGGATACAAAAACAAGACCCGTATATATGCTGTCTACAAGAGACCAATTTCAGACCTAAGGACACATACAGACTGAAAGTGAGGGGATGGAAAAAGATATTCCATGCAAATGGAAATCAAAAGAAATCTGGAGCAGGAATTCTCATATAGGACAAAATAGACTTTAAAACAAACACTATAAAAAGAGACAAAGAAGGACACTACATAATGATCAAGGGATCAATCCAAGAACAAGATAAAAAATTTTAAATATTTATGCACCCAACATAGGAGTACCTCAGTACATAAGGCAAATGCTAACAGCCATAAAAGGGGAAATTGACAGCAACAAAATCATAGTAGGGGACTTTAACATCGCACTTTCACTGATGGAGAGATAATCCAAAATGAAAATAAATAAAGAAACACAAGCTTTAAATGATATATTAAACAAGATGGACTTAATTGATATTTATAGGACATTCCATCCAAAAACAACCGAATACACATTCTTCTCAAGTGCTCATGGAACATTCTCCAGGATAGATCATATCTTGGTTCACAAATCAAGCCTTGGAAAATTTAAGAAAATTGAAATCGGATCAAGTATCTTTTCTGACCACAATGCTATGAGACTAGATATCAATTACAGGAAAAAAATCTGTAAAATATACAAACACATGGAGGCTAAACAATACACTACTTAATAACCAAGAGATCACTAAAGAAATCAAAGAGGAAATCAAAAAATACCTAGAAACAAATCACAATGAAAACACGATGACCCAAAACCTATGGGATGCCACAAAAGCAGTTCTAAGAGGGAAGTTTAGAGCAATACAATCCTACCTTAAGAAACAAGAAACATCTCAAATAAACAACCTAACCTCACACTTAAAGCAATTAGAGAAAGAAGAACAAAAAAAACCCCGAAGTTAGCAGAAGGAAAGAAATCATAAAGATCAGATCAGAAATAAATGAAAAAGAAATGAAGGAAACAATAACAAAGATCAATAAAACTAAAAGCTGGTTCTTTGAGAACATAAACAAAATTGATAAACCATTAGCCAGATTCATCAAGAAAAAAAGGGAGAAGACTCAACTCCGTAGAATTAGAAATGAAAAAGGAGAAGTAACAACTGACACTGCAGAAATACAAAGGATCATGAGAGATTACTACAAGCAACTATATGCCAATAAAATGGACAACCTGGAAGAAATGGACAAATTCTTAGAAATGCAAAACCTTCCAGGAATGCACCAGGAAGAAATAGAAAATACGAACCGACCAATCACAAGCACTGAAATTGAAAGTGTGATTAAAAATCTTACAAACAAACAAAAGCCCAGGACTAGATGGCTTCACAGGTGAATTCTATCAAACATTTAGAGAAGAGCTAACACCTGTCCTTCTCAAACTCTTCTAAAATATAGCAGAGGGAGGAACACTCCCAAACTCATTCAATGAGGACACCATCATCCTGATACCAACACCAGACAAAGATGTCACAAAGAAAGAGAACTACAGGCCAATATCACTGATGAACATAGATGCACAAATCCTCAACAAAATACTAGCAAACAGAATCCAACAGCACATTAAAAGGATGATACACCATGATCAAGTTGGGTTTATCCCAGGAATGCAAGTATTCTTCAATATACGCAAATCAATCAGTGATACACCATATTACAAAGTGAACAGGAAAAACCGTATGATCATCTCAATAGATGCAGAGAAATTTTCAACAAATTTCAACATGCATTTATGATAAAAAAAAAAAACCCTCCAGAAGTAGGCATAGAGGGAACTGACCTCAGCATACTAAAAGCCATATATGACAAACCCACAGCAAACACCATTCTCAATGGTGAAAAACTGAAACCATTTCCACTAAGATCAGGGACAAGACAAGGTTGCCCACTCTCACCACTATTATTCAACATAGTTTTGGTAGTTTTATCCACAGCAATCAGAGAAGAAAAATAAATCAAAGGAATCCAAACTGGAAAAGAAGTAAAGCTGTCACTGTTTGCAGATGACATGATACTGTACATAGAGAATGCTAAAGATGCTACGAGAAAACTACTAGAGCTAATCAATGAATTTCGTAAAGTAGCAGGATACAAAATCAATGCACAGAAATCTCTTGCATTCCTATACACTAATGATGAAAAATCTGAAAGTGATATTAAGAAAACACTCACATTTACCATTGCAACAAAAGAAATAAAATATGTAGGAATAGACCTACCTAAGGAGACAAAAGACCTGTATGCAGAAAATTATAAGACACTAATGAAAGAAATTAAAGATGATATAAATAAATGGAGAGATATACCATGTTCTTCGATTGGGAGAATCAACAATGTGAAAATGACTCAACTACCCAAAGCAATCTACAGATTCAATGCAATGCCCATCAAACTAGGACTGGCATTTTTCACAGAACTAGAATAAAAAGTTCACAATTTGTATGGAAACACAAAGACCCTGAATAGTCCAAGCAATCTTGAGAAAGAAAAACAGAGCTGAAGGAATCAGGCTCCCTGACTTCAGACTATACTATAAAGCTACAGTAATCAAGACAGTATGGTACTGGAACAAAAACAGAAATATAGATCAATAGAACAGGATACAAAGCTCAGAGATAAACTAACGCACATATGGTCAACTTATCTTTGATAAAGGAGGCAAGAATATACAATGGAGAAAAGACAGCCTCTTCAATAAAGCTGTCAGAACACGATTTGCGTCAACTTTCATGGGGAAATGAGAATGGTGTTCTCTCAGAACCCCACTGGATTCATATCACAGGGGGATTGAAAACGGTGTTCTCTCAGAACACCATTCATATCCAATCACATGTGGGGCTGAGGACGGTGTTCTCTCATAACACCATTGGAGTCAAGTCAAAGGGGGTACTGAGAACAGTGTTGTTTAAGAACACCAATGGAGTCATATCACAGGGTGTCTGAAAAAGGTTTTCTCTCAGAATACTATTGGAGTCAAACCACAGGGGTGTGAGAATGGTGTTTTCTGAGTACACAATTGGAGTGAATCACAGGGGGACTGAGAATGGTATTCTCTCATAAGACCATTGGGTTCATGTCACAGGGGTAACTGAGAAGCAAGTTCATTCAGAACAATATTGGAGTCAAATAACAGGAATGAGTGAGAATGGTGTTCTCTCTGAACAAAATTGGAGACAAATTACAGGGGAAAAGACAACAGTGTTCTCTTAGAACATCATTAGTGTCCAGTTACAGGGGGATTGAGAACGGTGTTTTCTCCTACCACTATTGGAGTCAAGTCACAGGAGGAACTGATAACAGTGTACTCTTAGAACACCATTGAGGTCAAATCACAGGGTGGCTGAGATTTGCATTTTCTCAGAATACTTTTGGAGTCAAATCTCAGGGATACTGAGAACAGTGTTCTCTCAGAACACTATTGGAGTCAAATCACAGGGGAGACTGAGAACTGTGTTCTCTAAGTACACCATTGGAGTCAAGTCACAGGGGAGATAGAGAACAGTGCTCTCTCAGAACACCATTCTAGTCAAATAACAGCGATGACAGACAACGGAGTTCTCTCAGAACACCACTGGAATCAAGTCACAGGAGGGACTCAGCAGTGTGTCCTCTCAGAACACCACTGGAATCAAATCACATGGGGGACTCAGAATGGTGTTGTACCAATGGTGTTGTACCAAAATACCATTGCAGTCAAATCAGAGGCGGGACTGAAAACATTGTTCATCTGAACATTGCTCTCTCAGAACACAATTGGAGTCATATCACAGGTGGAAAGAAGATTACTGTTCTGTCAGAACACCATTGGAGTCTTATTACAGTAGGGACTGGGAACACTGTTCTCTCAGAACACCACTGGAATCAAATCAATGGGGTGACTGAGAACTGTGTTCTATCAGAACACCATTGTGGTCATATCACAGGGGGGACTGAGCACGTTGCTCTCTCACAACACAATAGGAGTCAAATCACCAGAGAGACTGAGGATGCTGTTCTCTCTAACACCATTGGAGTCAAATCACAGGTGTGTCTGAGAACACTGTTCTCTCAGAATACCATTAGAGTCAAAACACAGGGGAACCGAGAACGGTGTCCTCTCAGAACACAATTGGAGTCAATTCACAGGAGGGACTGAGAATGGTGTTCTCTCAGAACAGCATTGAAGACATATCACAGGGAGACTGAGAATGCTATTCTCTCAGAAAACCACTGTTGTCCACTTACAGGGGGGAATGAGAATGGTGTTTTCTCATAACTCCATTGGATTCAAGTCACAGGGGAGACTGATAACAGTGTTCTCTCAGAACACCATTGGTGGCAAACCAGCGGGAAGACTGAGATAGGTGTACTATTAGAATACCTTTGGAGTCAAATCAGAGGGGGGACTGGGAATGGTGTTCTTTCTGAACTCCATCAGAATCAAGTCACAGGGGGGACTGAGAACAGTGCTGTCTCAGAAAGACATTAGAATCAAATCACAGCAGTGTTGTAAGTGGTGTTCTCTCAGAACACCATTGTAGTCAAATCACAGGGTGGACTGAGAAAGGTTTTCTCTCAGAATACCATGGGAGTCAAATCACAGGGGAGCTGAGATCAGTGTTCTCTCATTACACCAATAGAGTCAACTCACATAGAGGACTGAGAACCATGTTCTCTCTGAAAAATATTGGTGTCAAATCACAGGGGAGAATGAGAACGTTTTTCTCTCAGAACACCATTGGAGTCAAATCAGAGTGGGGACTGACAACGTGTTCTCTCAGAACACTATTGGTGTCCACTTTCAAGGGGACTGAGAACGGTGTTCGCTCAGAACACAAGAGAGTCAAATCACTGTGGGGCTGAGATTGGAGATCTCTCAGAACACCATTGGAATGAAATCACAGTGGGGTACTGAGAAGGTGTTCTCTCATAAAACCATTGGAGTCTAGTCACATGGGGCACAGAGAATGGTGTTCTCTCAGAACACCATTGTAGTCAAAACACAGCGGGGAGTGAGATCAGTGTTCTCTCAGAACACCTTTTGAGTCTAATCACAGTGGGGATTGACAACGGTTTTTTGCTCAGTACACCATTGTTGTCCAATCTCAGGGCAGACTAAGGATGGTGTTCTCTCAGAACACCGTTGGATTCGTATCACAATAGTGAATGAGAATGCTGTTCTCTCAGAACACCATTGGACTCAAATGATGGGGGTCTAAAAATGGTGTTCTATCAGAACACATTTAGAGTCAGATCAGAGGGGACTGAGATCGGTGTTCTGCAGAACACCATTCGAGCCATATCATATTGGGTCTTAGAAGGGTGTTCTCTCAGAACAGCATTGGAGTCATATCACAAAGGGAATGAGAAGACACTTCTCTCAGAACACCATTGGAATCTAATCACATGGGCTAATGAGAACCAAATTCTCTCAGAACACATTTAGTTTCAAATCACAAAGGGCCCGAGAACAGTGTTCTCTCAGAACACAGTTGGTGTCAAACACAGAAGGGACTGAGAATGGTGTTCTCTCAGAATACCATTGGAGTCAGATCAGAGAGGGGACTGAGAACGGTTTTCATTCTGAACTACACTGGAGTCATATCACAGGAGTGACTGAGAACAGTGTTCATATGAGCACCGTTGTAATCATGTCATAGGGGTGACTAACAATGGTGTTGTCTCATAGCACTATTTCAGTCATATCACACGGTTGACTGAGGATGGTGTTCTCTCAGAACACCACTGGGGTCATATCACGGGGGGACTGAGCACATTTTTCTCTCAGAACACAGTTGGAGTCAAATCACGAGGGGGAAAGAAGACGGTGTTCTCTCACACACCACTGGAGTCAAATCACAAGGAGGTATCAAAACACTGTTGCCTCAGAACGCAATTGGAGTCAAATCACAGGAGGACCGATAATGGCGTTCTCTCAGAACACCATGGAGTTAAATCACAAGTGGGACTAAGAATGGTGTTCTCTCAGGACACCGCTGTTGTCAAATCACAGGGGGACTGTGAACGCTGTTCTCTCAGGACACCGTTGGAGTCAAGTCACAGTGGGGTGTGAGAACGGTTTTCTCTCGGAATACGATTGGAGTCAAATCACAGGGGAGTGAGAACAGGGTTTTCTGAGTACATCACTGGAGTGAATCACAGTGGGGACCGAGAATAGGTGCCTCAGAAGGCCAAAAGCCCTGACTCTGAGGGAAGAATACGACAAGCCATGCACCTGTCTACCTGGGGGCTGTATTAGTCAGGACGGTCTAGGCTATGACCTGACCCCCTTGATGACCACACTGGGGCCTTCCCCGGTGACTGGTCTGGGCAAAGGCAGAGGACTGCCCTTTCTGGGAAACATCCGAATGGCTTTTTTTCCAGCCTGCCCATCATATACGTGCCCTGTACTAGCGAACTGTCCTTGAGGCTGTTTCAATCATTTTCTTTTTTGAATGGGTGAGACCTCTGGAGATTATGAGTTATGGTTGTCATATCACTAGCCTAAATGGGAGTGGAACTGTCATCTACTTACCTATCTGTCACAGGAATCAGAGCTTAAGAAGTAGACATACAGGCTAAATCCCACTGCCACAAATAGAGTTACAGCAAGAGTCTCAGGGGACCCAAAACATTTCTAAAAACATGAATGTCCCCTTGGAACTTTCTACATGTGCTTTATCTGTAAGCTTAACATCTCTGTGGTCTGAGATTAGCTTCAAGCCCTACATAAATAAATAGATTCACTCTCCTGCCCTGGAAACCACTTGGCAGCATCTGGGATTCTATTACTATCTCGTCTGGGCTTCTGTAGGCTCTGTTTGGTGTTGGCCACACAGCCCTGTCCTGTGGCGGCTCTGTTCTCGCTGGGAGGTTGTGTCTGTTGGAGGCAGGCTGCTGGACCACACAAGGACTGTTAATAAACTGTTTACTCCACACTGGTATTCAGGCCGGTACAACCACTGTGGTCCAACTCCACCTTAATGACCAGATCTCTGCAGCTAATACCCCCTAATCAGGTACCTCAGAACTGGCCAGAGTTTCTTTCTTTTGTCTGGCAAGGGCTTTCCTTTTCATCCTTTACCCTTACATCCTACCTGCTCATCCTTCCTGAATTTTCTGTCCAGCCACTCTGAAAAAGCAAAAAATTCAAATGTTGGACCCACCAAGTAGCTTTAAGTAGTTGCTTTTATTTCTGCATCAAAGGCTTTTGGGAAAACAAGACTGTGTTCTAAGCAACCCACTGAGTTTTAGAAATTACTTCGAGGGAAAAGGCCGGCTGTCATCTTTCAGGTAGGACAATGCTAAGGGGCCATGAACCGACAGAAAAGGGAAGCCAACCACCATCTTCCTTTCTAGAAGGTGTTTGGTCACATTTACTTTGTCACTTGCACACCCTAGGAAACTTCTTCAGAAACAGAGTGTGAGGCCAAGACCCCTGGCCACTGGGGAAGAAAGACCTCTGTGGCTTGCCCCCTTGGGAGAAGAAAGCAGAGAAGGAGAGCCATCGGGCCCCTGCCATCCCCCCGACCCCCGCCTCCCTTCGTGCCTCTCTCAGCCATTCCAAGGATGCTGACAGCCATAAAAAATCAGGCCAGTTAACAACAGGAAAGATCACAGGCCTTGATTCCTGTTGAGCTCCTTCAGCAACAGCTGCCATCTGGCTCACCATCACAGACAAATGCAGGCCCTGATTTATGGGGCAGCTCGGGTCAGGGAGTGGGCCACGTGCATTGCCTTTGCCCCCACAAACACCCCAGTGGGCCAGGGCCTGGGAGAGGGCTATTGCAGGTCATCAATAAATCCTGGGGATAAAACAATGCAGAGGTTATTAAACGGAGCTGAGAGGGGACTAATGTGAGTTATTCCAATTACAGGCATGGTTATCTTCTTCTGTGCAGTTCAAAGTGTACGTACCCTAATGCATTTCAGCAGCTAATGAAAGTACTAGAGGGCCTTTTTTTCTTTTCTTTTCTTTTCTTTTTTTTTTCGGAAACCCATAGTGCTTATAAATTATAGGGTAGAGGGGTGTGAAAGATACATAGTGGCTTTGAAGCTGCGCTGACAGCCTTAAATTAATTGATCATAAAAGGAAGTCAGCTGCAGTAGATGATGAACCATTTATCTAACCAAAAATAGATGGTTCCCCTATGTGGATAGGAAGAAAGAAAAAAAACTAAAATCAGGGGTGGGCAACAGGGAATAAATGTAACATTTTTAGCGCTTCAGTTGCAGGCTCTAAAACCAGAAGCACTGCAGATGGGACTGTGGCTTTGCACTGGAAGACCAGGACAGCAGGGCCATGCCTATAAACACAGAGCAAGTCCAGACTACCACATCAGCCTGCAGGCAAGCTGATCAAAAGATTTATCTCTACATCTTTCCCCAGATGAAAATTTCACCAGAACCCTCACTTGTGGGCCACTACGTCCCTCTAGCTTTTATTGTGCTAAAACGAAATTGGCTGGAGATTATAATTAAACTGCATTGACATAGGCTAATTGGGTGGGGTGATGAGGAGAACACTAACAAAGATTTAGGGAAATGATGATGTCATACAATAAACATTAAAAGATGTAGCCACGTGGTCATGTAGTTTCCAAACTTAGCAGTATATATTCATGGAAAACAGACCCTCTGGACAAACCTACTTTAATAAATTGGAAAAGTCCTCTGTATATCACCTGTTGCTTTCACCCAAGAAATTGGTAAAGCGTTCAAAAATGGTTTATTCTTTCAAATAAACACTTCCCAAGCCATCTTGTACATTTTCTTAAAGGCAATCACTTTTTTGTGTTTTTTTTAAGGAAATATAACAAAAAGGAAGCTCTAGTCTGGTGTTTGAAATCCAGTCACTAATTATACTTTATCAGAACTTTACTATATGCAGGTTTGTATGAGGGCAGGTTGGAAAAAAATTCAGAAGGGGTGTGGCTCAGCATTCTCACCATTTCCCTTTCTCCCCACCCCGTCCCATCTCTCCAGACCCTCCCAGGTTCACACACTGGCACCAGAGTTAACCGTACATTGGTTACATTGTGTCACTCCTCTACTATGACCTGCCGCCAGCAGGCTCCTCACTGACAGCTTAGTCAAGACCACAGCCCCGGATACAGCATCCAAGGCCCTTCCCAGTGCCCTTGGTCTCACCGCATTGCTGGGAGTGCCCACGTTATCACTGTCCTGGGGCCACACTGCTGGACAGTGGCCAGTCATGCCCTGCCATGCCTCCCTGCCTCCCCACAGGGGAGGCTGCCTTCCCACCTGGAGAGCATGTATCCTTCTAGATGCAGCCCAGCAGCGGCCAGCTCGCCACTCTGGTCCCTTGGCAGACTTTGCTGTCACACGGGACTGCAATGCTTTGCTTACAGCTTTGCACCCCACCTCGAGTCCTTGTTGCCTTCATCTTCGTTCCCCCAAATCGAGGTCCCCCCAGGGGGCCACCTTGGCTAGCTCACAGTGAACAGTGTTTCTTCTGTGTAGGAGAAAGGGGCAGAGTGAATGGATGAAGAGGAAGCTGGGCCCGGGTCACTCAGCTAACAAGCAATAACCTGGAGACTCAGAGCAGCTTTTCTGCCTCCAAGC
The DNA here is from genome assembly GCF_011762595.2 of Tursiops truncatus. NCBI lineage: Eukaryota > Metazoa > Chordata > Mammalia > Artiodactyla > Delphinidae > Tursiops > Tursiops truncatus. Next base: position 28,769,642 of record NC_047039.1, on the reverse strand, counting down.
CCAGCCTTGCATCACAACGTGCAGTCGTTTATTTTCTCTAGACCTGGTAGACAGCCTGTTCCCGTAAACTGAAATATAGAGTCTGGTGTAAGAGCTCCTCTAAGAGGCAGGTTTTCTGAGTTTGATTTTAGGCTCTGCCAGTTATGAACAGGGAAACTTGTGGGAGTGTCTTACCTCTGGGAGTTATAAGAGTACCCATCCTAGGTGGTCGCTGCAGGAATTAAATGACATAGTATATGCAAAGTTATTAAGATACTCTCTGGCACAGAGTAAGAGCTCAATAAATGTTAACTAAATAAATGTTATTAGTTACTTCTACTAATGCTCATATGCAAAATAAACCGTTTTCCCATTCAGTAATGGATATGCTACATAGATCTTCCACATAAGGATCCTGTCCCCAGAATTATGAATCTCATTCCTTCATATTTCCATATTACTAATGCTTTTCCCACATGAATTTTACCCCACATAGTAAGGAATTTGCTACAGAGTCCTAATTTCAAATATCTTGACCAACAGCCCTCACAAACCATCAAAATATTTGGAAAACAGCACATTCTCATCACAAAAGCTGCATCTCCCAGACTGCTGCATTTCACCCAGAACTGGAGCCAAAAAAAAAAAAAAAAGTGTTTTTAGTTTAGACTCTAACCCTTTTTCATACTTGGAAAATATGACCACTGTACCTTTATGGCCCTCCAGCTCACTGAGGTCACGGGGACGGCATCCCCATCCCTTATCCACCTGGGTGAACCCTGACCTACAACCCCGTCCCTCTGGGCTGTGAGGCCTAGTCCTGTGAGTGAGTAGAGCCTGTGCACATCTCGGGGGCATGTGTGTTCCCCAGAGGCTGGAAAAGGCGCCCGATCGTTTAGGCACTTAATCAACACTTGAATGAATGAGTCGAATGACCAGATGAACGAACGCAGACCTACCCCCAGCACGTGCACAAGGAGGTGCTCTGTGGCAGGGAAGGTGTTGGGCAGGCGGGAAGAGATCCCTGCCTTCTCCTCCTACCTGGGAGCCCCTCAAGCAGACCCTCAGAGGACTATGCTGTCCCCACGGAGGCTCCCCTCCCCTCGAGATTCCCATCAGAAGTCAGCAAAGATCCCGAGCCTTTAATACTGGGAATTGTTTGGTGTGTGTGGTGCTGCCAGGTTTCAGATTTCAAAACTCTCCACCACCCACCACAGCCAATGTCAGTCTGGGGAGATTTGCAACATGGGTGTCTCTTCATTGTACTGAAGGAAGGATGGTTTTCATTGCTGAACTGAATGCTCTTTGGTGTCCCTGGTAAGAAAAGACCCCGGGCTTAGGAGTGGGGCTGGAAGGGTAGAAGGACCTCCTGCCCAGGTGGAGGGATCACCTGGGGTTGACGTGCCTCGGGGGGGCTTCTGAAGCAGGGGCTGCCCTCATCTGCCTGTTCCAGACAGCAGTGCGACTCCCCTGGGACTGAGGCATCTCTCCTCCTCCTCCCTTCCCTTGATTTGTCTGTCCTGGAATTTGATAAAAGCTGCAGGAAATAATTGGAAACCAACCCTCCCCAGGTGCTCATCATATGAAAAAGATTGTTCTCTCTGGCACAGCTGCTGTTACTGCCACTTCTCCTGGCCAACTGGAGTTTTATCATCCTATGTATAAACACTAGTAAATAACTGACAAAAAAAGCCTTTTTGCCCTGGCAACTACCCAGCCTCACGATAATTAACTTGTTCTTTTCTCCCTCTCTTACCAACCACAAAGCAGTGACATTCTCTGATAAATGAGCTGCCCATGACTGTCTTGCTGACAGGTGTTTCACATAAAAGACGAGCTGTCCCATGAAGACGTAAGGCAGATGTTGAAAACTGGAAGCTCAAGGGTCAATTTGCCCCACGAAATATGACTGTAAAGGTTGAGCTCACACTGAAAAAGCAGAGCCTTCACGTGAAAATTCATAGTTCGCTCTTCTCTTGGATACTGGGAGGTCTTCTGGAGAGGGTGGACCTACATATCCACCTGGCAGTAGCTGCCTGGGCATGTCTGCCCCCAAATGCCATAGTTTCACCCTTCCTTTTATGTCTCTGAGACCAAGGCTGAATGTCAGTTGTTATTTATCCTTGTGTTTGCTCTGTTGTTTTTCCAACAGCAGACACAGATTGAAGATGGCTGCAAATTCATTACCATTCCTCCCATGGGGAAGTGAAGTAGATTTCCCCTCCTCTTGAATCGGGCTGACCCGTGACTCGCTCTGTCCAACAGGATGTGATAGAAATGGTACCATTTAACTTCTGAAACTGGACCTTCAGATACTAGTGTCTGCTTGCACATACTTGGAACACTCCCTCTTAGAACTCAGCTATCATGGTGTGAGAAGCTCACACCACTCACAGAGGCCATCTGGAAAGAACCGGAACTTTCATTTCCACAACCCCAGTTGAGCTTCTAGCCAACAGCCAGCGCAACTGTCAGCCATGTAAGTGAGCAATCCTGGACGCTCCTGCCTGGTCAAGCCTCCAGGTGACCACCACCCTGGCTGACACCACATGGAGCAAAAGAAATGCCCAGCAGAGCCCAATCCACTCACAGAATCGTTAGAGACAGTAAATGGCTGTGGTTGTTTTATACCTCCAACTTTTGGGGTGTTTGTTCTGTAGCAATAGTTAACCAAAACACCTTATCTATCAAAATTTGGGACAAAATAAAGGTAGATCAGAAGGCTGCATGTCCCAAGAAAAAGAAAGTAAGTCTTTTTGGAACTGAAGACTTCCGTGTATGCAAATACCCAGCTTGCTTCACAAATACACACTAGCCAGTCTCCAAAGCACTTTGGTTGCGGACTCTGGCTCTAAGGGAAATCATTTTCATAGATAGAAAAACACGGGGCCTGCAGACCTGTAGGCACTGTTGCTCACCAACTCTCTAATGGTGAGCGATCAACCCTCTGGCCTACAATTTTCCCATCTATGAAAATGAAATAATAGTATCTGCTCTTTTAACCTTATATGGATGTTTTATAAATTTCAAAGGACTTTGTAAATCCAAACTATTGTTTGGATTGTTATTTACATTATATACCCAACAATTTTTTTATCTCCACAACTCTTTGGAACACCAAAAGTATAATATATTTTTGTTTGATATGATGAGAGTTATTTATATTGGAGTTTTTCTATCCAACTAAACTTGAAGTCCATGTCTTTGGACCAGGGATGACAAAGAGGTTTCAGATCATATGCCAAGTCCAGTTGTCTTTACTCCCTGGAGAATCGTGTTGAGAATGATTCTGAGGTCACATCTGAGAAGGGAGAGGGGTACACGTAAGCCATGAATTTACCCTCGAGCATTTGACAATCTTTTTTTTAAGGGCTTTTGTTTTGTTTTTAAAGAGCTTTCCAATGAAATAAAATATGAGTTAGAAGACATGGATTTGAGCTGTGTGACTGCGACCCTGGACTACACATAACTTCTCTGATCTCTAGTTATGTCATCTGAAAAAGATGATGATGATGATGGTGATGACGGTAATGCATTTATTTAACATTGGCTCTATTTCATTTGATCTTCACAGCTTCTTAGAGGAAAGTCTGCTTTATCATTATCCCCATTTTATACATGAAGACACAGAAGCACACATAAAACCATAATTCAAAAAGAGTCATATACCACAATGTTCATTGCAGCACTATTGACAATAGCCAGGACATGGAAGCAACCTAAGTGTCCATCGACAGATGAATGGATAAAGAAGATGTGGCACATTTATACAATGGAATATTACTCAGCCATGAAAAGAAATGAAATTGAGTTATTTGTAGCGAGGTGGATGGACCTAGAGTCTGTCATACAGAGTGAAGTAAGTCAGAAAGAGAAAAACAAATACCGTATGCTAACACATATATATGGAATCTAAAAAAAAAAAAAAAATGATTCTGAAGAACCTAGGGGCAGGACAGGAGGAAAGACACAGATGTAGAGAATGGACTTGAGGACATGGGGAGAGGGAAGGGTAACCTGGGACGCAGTGAGAAAATGGCATTGCCATATATGCACTACCAAATGTAAAATAGATAGCTAGTGGGAAGCAGCCGCATGGCACAGGGAGATCAGCTTGGTGCTTTGTGACCACCTAGAGGAGTGGGATAGGGAGGGTGGGAGGGAGACACAAGAGGGAGGGGATATGGAGATACATGTATACATATAACTGATTCACTTTGTTATAAAGCAGAAACTAACACAACATTGTAAAGCAATTATACTCCAATAAAGATGTTAAAAAAATAAAAAAAGAAAAGAAAGAAAGAAACGACCAAGACACACAGCTAGTAAATCAGGAAACCAGGATTTGAACCTTGATAGTCTAGATAAACGTTGGCAAACTTTTCCAATAAAGGGTCAAATAGTGGGTGTTTTAGGCTTTGTGGGCCATATAGTCCCTGACGCAACTGCTCAACTCTGCTGTTGTAGCTCAAAAGCAGTCAGGGACAATATGTATACAAATAGACATGGCTGTGTTCCAATAAAACTTTATTTACAAAAACAGGTGATGAGTTGGATTAGGCCTGTGGGCTGTAATTTGCCAACCTTTGGTCTAGACAAGTGCTTTCCTATAGAAACAATGCAAGCCACAAATGTGAACCACATATGTAATTTAAAATTTTCTTGCCACATTTTAAAACGTTAAAAGAGACAGGTGAAATTAATTTTAATGCTACAGGCGTACCTCATTTTATTGCACTTCACTTATTGCACTTCACAGATATTGCATTGTTTATAAATTGAGTAAACTGTGTCGGGTGAGTCTATTGGCATGATTCTTCCAACAGCGTTTGCTCACTTCGCGTCTCTGTGTTGCATATTGGTAATTCTCTCAATATTTCAAACTTTTTCATTATTATTATATTTGTTTTGGTGATCTGTGATCAGTGATCTTTAATGTTACTATTCTTTGGGCATTTTTTAGCAATAAAGTATTTTTAAGTTACCGTATGAACGTTGCTTTTTTTTTTAACATATAATGCTACTGCACACTTAATAGACTTCAGTAGAGTGTCAACATAACTTTTACATGCGCTGGGAAACCAAAAAAGTTCATGTGACTCACTTTATTGCAATATCTACTTTATTGCTGTGGTCTGTAAACAAACCCGCAATATATCCGAGGTAAGCCTGTATATTTTTAAACATGATATATCTAAAATATTATTTCAATGTGTAATCTATATTTTTTAAGTTATTGAGATATTTTTCATTTTTTCACATCTTTGAAATCCAGTGTGTGTTTTATACTTAGAGCCCATCACAACTCGGACCACATGTGGCTGGTGGCTACGTAGAGGACCTCCAGGTCTAGAATCCAGAATCTTTCTATCTGCCTCAAAGGGGGTCACTAGGACCATGGAGCTAACACATAAGAACCCAGGATAGAAATGCTAATTATTGTTCTTCAATTCAGTTGGGTCTCTTGGATGGGCCCCAGCTCCTACTTTGTATGAACCATTTTAAGAGTTTGATTTTAATTTATCCATTTGGAACTCAGAATGCTTCTTTCCTTAGACACAACACTATAAATGACCATCAGAGCCCTGGGGTCTCCCATAAATCCCTAGGTAACAGGCAGTATACCTGGTGAATATAGTGTAGCTTGAATTACCCCTAATGATCATTCAAAATGTTATTTTGTTAGCTCTAACTTTGAATGCCAGGAATGGCCCTGGGCAGCAGGATGAAGCAGGTGCCCCCCTGAGCTTTTTAGGAGAGACCGCTCTTGGATATCTAATCATGGCCCAGTATAGCTGCCCCTTGTTGGCGAGAGCTCTGATGCCCATTTGCTTGCCCTGACTCTGGAAAGGCTGTGTCCTAAGTCAGGGGCTGCCCAGCCTAATTTCTCTCTTCATCAGTGTCACATAGAGGGTCTAGTATGTGCCCTTCATTGCTTCCTGTAGGCACGGGTTCAGGCCTGCAGAAAGCAAACAGCAGAGCATTTAGCAGTGATCTCCAAACTGGAATTTCATGGAACAATACAATTTCAAAAAAAACTGCAGAACCTACATAAGGTGGCCAACTTGTAATTTTTCCAAGTAAACACATTAAGGAAAAAAAAAAAAACTACCACTCACTGGCACCATCATCTTAATGCCAAAGGATATTAAAATGGCGTTTTAATGCCCCAAAGTGTGGGGAGTATCATCAGAATTAAGGACAGGTTTTTTTCAATTGGATAAATGTGGCTTTGTAGAAAAAACCCACCCCATTGCCTTTATTCTTTTTTTTTTTTTACATCTTTATTGGAGTATAATTGCTTTACAATGGTGTGTTAGTTTCTGCTTTGTAACAAAGTGAATCAGTTATACATATACATATGTTCCCATATCTCCTCCCTCTTGCGTCTCCCTCCCTCCCACCTCCCCTATCCCACCCCTCCAGGCGGTCACAAAGCACCGAGCTGACCTCCCTGTGCTATGCGGCTGCTTCCCACTAGCTATCTATTTTGCGTTTGGCAGTGTATATATGTCCATGCCACTCTCTCGCTTTGTCACAGCTTACCCTTCCCCCTCCCCATATCCTCAAGTCTATGCTCTAGTAGGTCTGTGTCTGTATTCCTGTCTTACCCCTAGGTTCTTCATGACTGCCTTTATTCTTAACATTTTGCCAAGGACCAAGAAAACTTTGCCTTCAGGAGCAGAGGCTCTCAAGCTAGCATTTGGGAAACCAGGTGAGTAGAATTTTCATAGCAGTTGCATAGGGTAATGAAGGGTCTGGACAGAAAGGAGAGGGAGGGGTGTTGCAGCAGCTGGCAGTGCAACCATTAGGTGAAGTTCTCATCCCTGGAAGCGTTTTGAGTGACAGCAATGAACACAACATAAATCGTATCCTTTAATTGGCACTGATATCTCATACTTGCATCTTGTGATAGAGTTTAAAAGATATTTGCATGTCCCTTTTTCCTCCTTTGATCCTCTCAGAAACTCTACAAAACAAGCAGGAAAGATACTCTGTGCACCTTACAGTACCAAGTACAGAATTCCAAAGAGCACCAAAGAATTCTTTTTTCTTTCCTTTTTGGAGACTTTTTACTACAACCCATATTGAACACCCAAAGCAATGTGTTTTTGAGGATCAGAACTCCTGGAATATACGCATGACTCGATCACTCATTCATTTTATAACCTTAGGCATTGAGGACCTCATTAATATCTGTAAAAGGGTCTTCAAGCTCCTCTGATGAAAGGAAAAGCAAAGTGGAAAGAATCCTTAGGATGTCACCAGGCCTCGGGTTTTCTGCTGGGTGGTGGGCAGTTCCCCAACCGTCTCCTCTCCACTGCCCACAGGGGCCTGAACTGATCCTGGCCCTGCTCCCAGATCAGTTGCCATTTCCTTCCTAAAAGGCAGCTTCTACCCCCCGGTTTGCGATAATCCTGCATTACCTGTCACCACTTTGGCATTTTGTCACTGTCCACACACATGTAGGGTGACAGATGTAGGCCTGGGTTTTGCAAAGTTGTTTTCATACTTCCTGCGTGAGCCTTTTTGGAAGGATAGTTGCAATGGTAATATATTCTCATGCCAGCGTTTTCCCTAAGCTGGAGAGCTCAGAACTTGTGTTTAAATTATTCCCAGTTTTCAAAGATTTGAAATGAACATACTAGAAAAAAAGAAAAAAAGGTATGTCGAATAAGGACCCCAAAAAACCAGCTTCTTCTTGTGGCCACCTCCAGCTCAATAAATGAGGAATGTGGATATTCCGGGTACTATCGAAGCGGTCTGAGTCCATCCATCTCCTCACCTCCACCCTCTCTTCCCCACACTTTGTTTTTAAGACTTGTTTTTGAAACCATAGTTCTGTTACTAGTAGGTCCTTCTCAGCCCACCGTCAGTGCTCTGAAGTAAGTCTATAAGGCAATAGAGAGGCTGCAAGCGAATGGCAGAGTACTGAGACCCTGAATGCAAAATTATCTTCAGCTTAATACTAGTCTATTTTGCCCTTCACAGTCTCTGGAATTTAGATCAACGCTAGATGAAAAAGACTTCCCTTCTCATGTCTGCATCTAGCATGGTCTGTCTTAAGGGCCCCTCCTTTTTTCCTCAGAACTCCACGTGAAAGCACTTGGACTTAGCATCAGCAGTACACAGAGGGTAAGGGAGACTTATTGCCAAGTCTCCAGCCCCAGCTTCAGCAAAGCAGTGCATTAAAAGGGCCACAAGATGCTGAGAACTTGAACCAGGTTTGTCCTCAGGTCACAGGTTACCTTTGGGGCTTGCGGGTCGGGATGGGGGAGGAGATAGTTGTCCACATCTTCAGCGGTTTTTACTGCAGAAGGTGCCTGCATTAACCTTCTTCCCCTGGGGAAAACACTTTCACTGCTTTTCTGTACTTCCTACCTTCATTTTAACTTATTTGATTTGTTGACCTCTCTCTCCATTCTCCTCTCCCCTTCCTCAAAGGGAAACATTTAAGAGTTCCTCTCTTTTTGTGGCTGCAGGAAGAGTGTGCTGTTGCTTTACATGCTGTAGGTGGTGCTTCTGCAACCTTGTTAACACTCAGGTTCGGATTTGGGACGTCTGGTAAGTGGGCAGAATCTGCACTTCTAACAAGCTCCCAGGTGACACCTGTGCAGCCAGCTGCCGCCCTCCCCCCACCCTCACTCTGAGCGGCAAGCTTCTAGATATTTTGTTTCTGCTTTTTCACTCAGAGCGGTTTTAAGAGCCTCCTCCTGGAAAGGTGTACACTTCGTCTGTTGCTCCCCCACCAGCATCTCTCACATTTTGTCTCCTGCACCCCCAGGCTGCACTGCAGAGAACCACACGGTAGGAGTGCACGACCCATGGGAAAATTTCTTGGGCAGGTAGAAGCAAAATTGCTGGGTGTGGACCTTAGATGAACTTGATTTGGTTAAGTGCTGCTAGATGGCCTTTTAAAACCCTCACATCTTAAAACGGCGTTCGGGCTATCCATTATTATCACAAACTAAAACTCGAAACAAGATTGAGGGGAAGCTCCTCGTGATGACAGTCTCAGGGAAACTTTGGGGAGAGGACAGAAGTGGCTAGCAAGGATTTTGCCTTCTGGCATCTGGCTTAAACACATCCTCTTCGTCTCCATGAAATTTTAAGTAAAATCCCCGCTGCTTGCTGCAGGCTTTGGAAGAGCAGAGATGAGTAACAGCGGTAGAGCGCTCACAGCTGGCTGCCCCTTTCAGGCACTTGTCCGGTGTCAGCTCGCTCCTCCCACCTCCCCTGTGAGGCAAGTACCAGCAGCAGTCCCTTTCCACAGATGAGAAGAGAGGCCCCAGATCCCTGGCGTCCACACCCTTATTTCTAGGATATACCGGCTCTCTGGGATAGTTGCCATATGAGAACAGAGACTTTCCAGGGAGTCCTGACACACAGGAGGAAATAGCTTAATAACACACAGGTGAGGAAACCAGGGTGCAAAGGCATGCACATGGTCCCTGGGCCCCTCGTGTCCTCCAGCAGAGCTTGCTTGGCTTACTGAGATGCAAGAAATCCGTTCAAAGCTGGATTCGGGTGAGCATTTGTCAATTTTGAGAGCGTGAGACCATTTGTCGTGACTCATCCGTTGTTTTCTCTGATAGTTTCATTTCCACAGCCTACAACACGGGAAAGCTGTTGGTGATCGATGCCTGTGAGCTCCTGGAGCTCCATCCGTACTCTCTCGATGTGTCCTCATTAAAGAAATATTCCAGCTGGTACTCTGCACGGGAAGAAGATGGTGTGAGTGTACACCACCACCCTTGGCCCTCAGCCCGGGTTGCTCAGGCATTTCTCAAGTGGCGCCACATCGTGACAGCTCAGAGTATCCCCTCACACTTCCAAACGGCTTTGGGAAGGGGCAAGGCTGCTCGCTGCTCCCCGCACCATGCTGCCCAGCCTGCCTCGCCTGTGAGTGTCCACCATGACGCAGGCGGAGCCTGGCTGAGCCTCTCAGGAGTGAGGACTCGGGGGAGAAGTGGTGGTTTTGCTAACAAGCCTGAGAAGTGTGAGCACATAAATGCCGGCCGAGGTTGTGTCTTCCCGGGACTGGGATACTGAAGCTGCCCAACCTCACCCTCCACGTGGCAGCAACGTCCAGCTTCTTGAGGGAAGCGTTCAGGGACGAAGCCCCACATTAGGCCATCAGCAAGGCCTGGGCATCTTTCCTCCCAATGATACATTTAGTCTTTCCCCATAGCACCCCTGCTCTCCTAAGCCATCCAAGCCCAGATGAGCTTTCTTTGCACCTAAATTGCCTTCATTTTTCTGCTGCATCTCCTCCTCCTTCCCCTCCTCTTCTCCTTCTTCTTGCTAGAAACACTTTTGTTATATTTCCAAACAGAACAAAGTACGTCTCATTATCATCAGATGCGTCTCCTTCCTCAGAGGTGGATATGTGATAAGCAGAAACTGGACTTTTAAATATGTCCACACTATAGGGAAAAGAATAGTGTAGTTTCTGGAGCAGAAAATGTGGCTGGGTTAGAATGTTCACACATCCATGAATGCCTGGAGCTCATACGGCCCAGGATATTGGTGACATCCTGAGATACTAAATAATTTCCTCACACAGAAGTTACCCTGTGACCCACCCTGTTGTTAATCACCTACCTGCTTCTACTCATGGCTGTCTGAACAGAGCCAAATGCAGAGACCAAAGAATCAGACGCTTGAATTTTTCTGTGTTAAATGAGCTCTTGAAACTCAGAAACAATGGCCTTGAAAGCCCAGATCCTAATTTGTAAAAGTTGAGAATTTTGAGAGAAGAAAAGAGGTAGAGGATTGAATTTCAAATGGCTGTCCCCTCCCAAAGCATGAAGGCAGAAATTTTGTGTCATAACAACAGACTGGAAAGAGAAGTAGACAAAGGGCACATGCCCTGCTCCAGGGAGGCTGGATAAATTCAGTCTGCACTGGGGAGGAGGAATTGGGGAAGCAGGAAACAAGAAGGTGATTTATATGTGTGGCACCTCTGCTTGCCCTTCCCATTTGCCAGCTTAGTCCAGGAAAAGGAGAAATAATGGAATCCCTCTTCAAGTTTAGAGATGCCGGGGCGGACCCTCCCTTTACCTTGTTTCCCAAGCAGAATCTTCAGACCCCACGGAGAAGCCTTGGATCCATCATGGTGATGTAGTAGTAAAGCTCACATGACATGTATGGGTCCGGGCATTAGAGTCAGCAAAAGCCCCGTAATTTCCCCCATGTGAAAGCACTGGGGTGTTTCCTGAGCCCATGAAGGGGGATGAAGGGTGACCAGAGAGAGAGAGAAAGAGAGAAAGGGGGGAGGGAGCGAGGAAGAGAAAGAGGGAGGGGACTGCAGAGGAAGACAGACAGACAAGTCTGCATCTAGGACAAAGGGATGTTGGAGCCAGAGATCAGATGGGGCATCCTCACATGTCTGTAGAACCATCCAAGGGCCAGAACAGATAGGTTGACTCTATCTCAGTATAAAACAATCTAGAGTGGAGAAAGCTAGCTGAAGAATGTTAATACAATTTGGTGCCATTTATGTGGTATTTTTTTAAACACACAAAATAAATCACTTTATTACGCATAGACACTCGTAAATGTAAGTTTGGATACGTGGGCTGGAATTGGTTCTATCTCAGGACCAAGACAGATCAAGATGGAGATGCAGAGGCCCCTTCAAACCAATGCCTTCAGTGTACCTGTGTGAACTCCCAGAGCTTAGCATCAACCCCCAGAGAAAATGAGCAACAGGACAATCCTGAATTTGACTGTTTTCTTTGGGTACATATGGTTGGTTAAAATCTCTACCTATGTTGAAAAAGCTCTCACAAATTTGGTTTTAGGCCATTCACACCTCCCTTCTGCAAGGGGACAGCCAGGTGCTTGGTGGTGCCAGGTGCTGAAAGAGAGGTGGGCCACTCACTCCCTTCCTCCCCCAGCCATGGACAAAAGAAGCCACCTGTACCACCATGTTGCCGAGATTTATGTTAGCGCCTGCCTAACACACACTAGCCCTCTTTTGGTAAAGACACTTGTTTTCGCTCCACCCCCAGTGAATTAGACTTAGTAAGAGTTTCAGTCAGTTCTGACCCAGCCTCCTCTGGTCAAGGGAAGGGCTCATGACCCAACCTCAGCCAATCAGATCTCTCCTTGGAACAGAGTGACAAGAGAACAGGGAAGAGTGGGAGCTGATCCATCCCAGTGACTCTCCCTTGGGTCCTGCCACCTGAATACCCCAAAAAGCCTGGTTCCCACCCTTTATGAGGTCTGGTTCTTCAGCTAATTCTTCAATTTCCTCACTTATTTCTTAACCTCCCTAGAAATTACTTTTTTCTTTCTTTTTGCTTAATTGGTCAGAGGGAATTTCTATCACAACAACCAAAATATTCTGACGGGCCCAGGAAGGCTGGAGAGAAGAAGTGACCTGTGGGATGTACAATAAAGAAGTAGGCAAAAGTGATAGTAGGAATGAGAAAAAAGTTCAGGGGCGGGAGGTCATCTAATCTCCATTAGCAAGTTCTTTGTTTCTGTGCAGGAATTTAATCTCTCTCCATTACCCAAACCTTCACTAAATTTCTGCTTTTGAAAGTTTTCTATTAGTTTACATTTGCAACATTATGTATATTTCTGTATTCCTACATTTTTCCCCAACCTTTGAATGAAATTGGGTCATTTGTAGAGACATGGATGGACCTAGAGACTGTCATACAGAGTGACGTAAGTCAGAAAGAGAAAAACAAATATTGTACATTAAAGCTTATATGTGGAATACAGAAAAATGGTACAGATGAACTTATTTGCAAAGCAGAAATATAGACACAGACGTAGAGAACAAACGTATGGACACCAAGGGGGGAAGGGGGGGTGGGATGAATTGGGAGATTGGGATTGACATATATACACTACTATGTATAAAATAGATAACTATTGAGAACCTGCTGTATAGCACAGGGAACTCTACTCAGTGCTCTGTGGTGACCTAAATGGGAAGGAAATCCAGAAAAGAGGGGATATATGTATACATATAGCTGATTCACTTCACTGTACAGCAGAAACTAACACAACATTGTAAGGCAACTATACCCCAATTTTTTAAATTAATTAATTAATTAATTATCAAAGGATTGGGAAATAGCCTGCCCAGCATCTAGGTGGGGCCATGTGACCAAATGATGTGTGCCATTTCCAGGTGGTTAAGAAGAGTATGCCTTCACATCCCCTTTTTCCTCTTCCACCAGCTGGATATGGTCAAGCACGGCCACCTAGGAATTCCTATGGTGAGATCCCAAGAAAGAAGGAGCCTGATCCCCAAAACCCACTTGGAGAATGGTGACTTACCAATCAGGATCATACGCTTTAGACTTTACTTGAAGGAGAAATAAGCTATCTTGTCTGAGCCATCATAAATTTGAGTTTGTTAGAGCATCTTGTTACCTTGGTCAATACTCTGTATCCCAGTAATTCCAATTCTAGGAATAATAGCACAAGTGCACTATTTTGAAATAGAAAAAGAAAGCACCCCAGATGTCCATTAGAGGAGAACTGGATAAATAAATTCGATTCAGTCACATGAAGGAATACTAAACAACAGTCAGAATGAATGACTAGATTTACATGTCTCAACATGAATGGAGCTAGAAAACAATCTAGAGTGGAGAAGGCTAGCTGCAGAATGTTAATATAATTTGATGCCATTTATGTGGTATTTTTAAACACATCTCTTTAAATAAATCTCTTTGTTATGTATAGACACACATAAATGTAAGTTTTGATACATGGGCTGGAATGATACCATAGCAAGTGCTGGTGGGGAGGGAGGGAAGGAGAATTGGGAGGCGGGGCTGCTTAGACTTCAAAATATGTATAATATTTTATTTTTTTAAAAAAGATTAGAAGTAAATGTATCAGAATGTTAACCTTTGTTCATTTAGTATGGCTGATTCTTGGATGCCTGTTAATTATCACTCTACTTCTATGCTTTTCTTATTGATTTTTCAACAACAAAAATATCCAAGGAGAGAAAATTCCTGCCTGCTTCTCCAAGACCTGGAAGCAGAGAGCTCTCCACAGTAATAACTGCAGTTCCCTGCTAGGTATCACTTCATGGGGTCCTCAGAGGCTTCCTTTTCCATTTCATGGGGACATGTTCTGCTAAATATAGAAAATAACACCCTTTCTTGGGCACACAGACTCTTTCCTTCCATCTTTCCTTTTTCCATTTCTTTCACCTGAAAGCATCATCACCACCAAAGATAAGAACATTCTTCCACTGTTTTCCCATGGTTGAGTTTTCAGCTAAAGAAATTCTAAGTTCAAATAGCAAGTTAATTCCCATGAGTAATAAACATGTCGACCTTTTCTGGTATAGGAGCAAGGAGCACATGATACAAACGTATACCACCAAATAGAAGAGAAGGCATAATTTCAAACCTGTAAAGCATTTATGAAGTTCAACGTGGGTTTCCCTCTTCACATAAAATAAACATTGGAGATTCCAGTGACATGGAGCTTCAGATGTGTTGAGGATCTGTTGAAATCGTCGCAGTCTGCCATAGCAGAAAACCCCATTACAAATATTCATATCACTTAACTTTACATTTCTAATTGGTGAACCCTTCCATTGCACTGGTGTCATAAAAACAAGAACAAAAAACCCACGTGAAATTTAGGCGCAACCCAGGGCTGCCCTTTTGCAGCTAGAACACATCTTTCTATTTCCAGAATTCTCAGAGGTAATCTCACAAGTTTTTTATGAATTGGGTTGGGATGTTATTACTTTAGAAGGCAGAAACAGTTTCAAGAAGGTGCTCTAGGTTATACAAGTTTCTGGGTCCAGAAGGGCACATATCCCCTCCCTAAATTCCATCCTATCTGCCCCTTAGTCCTATTGTTAGAGAAATTATCACCATAAATTAGGCAGACAGAACTACCAGAAGGCCAATCTCAGAATGCAAATTTCTCAAACAGGACTACTATATAGCTTACTGCTCCATCTTACCTCCTAACCTTCCTTTCTCCCCAGGAAAAGTGCCAAACTTAGAGACCGTGACTGTGAGTGGCTTGACTTGCAGTCAAACACATCCTAATTGATAAAGACCCTGCCATCTAGAGAGACATGCAGTGATGTCTGGTTTACCAGCTAAGATCTGTGGACTACATCTGAGTCCTGTGGAAAGAAAGGAAAAGAATTTTTAATGGCTATGTTTGAGATTGAATAATTGGGTTGAATAGTTGATGAGATGAGAGTGAACAGAAGCTGGAGTGAAATTGTTTCAGCCCTACTGGTTTGAGCTGTACTTCATGTGATGGTACTTACACTGCAATAGTCCAGACTTTGGGGACTGTTCCGTCTGATGATTATGAAATTCTTATTGGGGCCATGGGTTAATACCACATCCAGTGGGTGGTTCTGTAGGGAATAGTTGTTGTCACACCCCTGAGAAGAGAGGTGTTCTAGTACAATGAATAGGGGTTCTAGAATTGGACCTTTCAGATGACATTATATAGTTCCTTCTCCCCAGGTTCTTAGGGTCATTTTGCCCAGAGTTTGAAGGATAGAGATGCTCAGAGCATTTTTGATGACAGGAGAAGGGAGTAGCCTGATAAAGAATCCTAGAAAGGCCCGGGCCTCTGCATTCACTGAAAGCCCTCCTCCTTGTATTCCCTTCTTTTCTCAAACTTCAGTAAATTCTCATAAAAAGGTACAGTCTGGTCTCTTCTGTGCATGGAGAATTAAGGGGAAGGACTGGTCAGTGGTTCAGAGGAGAACCACGTCCCT
Organism: Tursiops truncatus; assembly: GCF_011762595.2. NCBI lineage: Eukaryota > Metazoa > Chordata > Mammalia > Artiodactyla > Delphinidae > Tursiops > Tursiops truncatus. The sequence continues at coordinate 28,753,918 of NC_047039.1, read as the reverse complement.
CCCTCTGGCCATCACTGGGGACAGCTATGCCTGATGGTCAGTATTCTGAGGGCCATTGGCAGCAGCGCTAGTGGAAGAGCACAGGCCACAGCTGCTAAAGGACCTGCGCTGAGCCCTGCATCGACAAAGCTCTCTAGCCTCTGCATGAATCCACCCAAGGTCCTGCTCCTCAGAGAAGGATGAGGACCCAACACTGAAGCATCTTTGAGGACATCAGACAAATCAGGGAAGCAGTCCAAGGAGGTTCTGGATTTCTGGTTAATTCCATCAACTGGGCTTGAAGTTGTTTATGTGAAGTATCGTCTTTCTTAATTTCCATTCTCCCCTTCTTTCTTTAATGACAGAACCTCTGAAATTTAGCTGAGTGTGTGGCCTCCCTTGTGATCATCAGCTTGAGCATTATTCATGTATGGATAAACAGTTAGGAAGGTTAGGTCAAGTAACAGATGGGCCCCCAAAATATGATAGCTTAAACCAGTTAAAGTTTGTGTGCCCTCATGGAAAAAGTAGGAAAATTACTGGTGTGGAGTGATATAGTGGCTCCATCCTTTAAGATGAGAAACACAGTATATGTGAAAGGGCAGAAGCCAAAATGAGTTCAGAGTCAGAGATAAAATGGTGCACGACATGTCTGGGGGAGAATAATCCACACAACAGACCCAGGAGGACTTTCCTCCCCAGGTCTTCCGCAGGACATGGGGGTGTAAGTGGGGAATCTTGCTTAGAGCATAGAAAATGTTTCAAACGGAATCAGCCCACAGATAACTCAGTGGCATATCCAAACCCAGAATCCAGGTTTTGCATGCATGGCCTCCAGCGTGAGTGGCAATGAAACAGGCTAATACTCCAAATGCAAACTTATTGATACTTAAAATAGCGAGGTACAGACTCATTGTCCACAAAGCAGAGTGACTTGTTCTCAAGCTCCTTAATGAGGTTGGGGAGGGGACGTGCAGGGAGGACAAGAAGTGTATTTGAGTCCAAGTGTGTTTGAGGTTTGTGAATTATTTAGTACAATAACGGCTGGGTTTTTATTTATTATATTGAAGTGGAGCTTTCTGTATTTGAATCAAAAGCACACATAAAAGCCTATTGTAGAAAATCATGCTCTATCATAAAATAAATGTGCATTGTAGAAATCAAAAGAAAAGGAAAAGAAAAGAGTTTTTTAAATTACAAATAAACCATGGAGCTTATAAGTTGTGGGAGAGTGGAGGGTAATGCGAAGGATCCGAGATGACTCTCCTGTTCTTTGCCTGACCAGGGTCTCCATCACCACAACCAGCTCTTGCTAAGAACACACTTCAGTTAGACAGGTGGGAAATGAAACGGTTCTTTCCGCAGTCCTCAGAACCATGACTATCCCAATCCCATTAGATTTCCTGCTTCAGGTTTTATGGAACTTAGTGGAGAAAGAATAATAGAATAGGAAGAAAATAACAAGAAGAAGGAAGATGGAGCTCCCCAAAGCATTTTGCATGTACTCAGTAACAGGAAGTGCATTAAAACAGTGGCCTCTTCTATCTTCAGCAATACTCCAATTTATAGGGATTTCCCAGATGGTTGCCCTGCATTGGTCTGCCTTTATTGTGAGACTGTGCATTAAATTGCTGGAGTTCTGGTGCTAGGCTATATGTTCACTCTGAGTAGTTTTTTTTTTTTTTAACAGTTTAATTACAAAATAGTTCACATATAATACCATTTAAAGTATAAAATTCATGTCCTGGCTATCGTAAATAGAGTTGCAATGAACATATTGGTACATGACTCTTTTTGAATTATGGTTTGCTCAGGGTATATGCCCAGTAGTGGGATTGCTGGGTTGTATGGTAGTTCTATTTGTAGTTTTTTTAGGAACCTCCATACTGTTCTCCATAGTGGCTGAAACAACCTAAGTGTCCATCAACAGATGAATGGATAAAGAAGATGTGGCACATATATACAATGGAATATTACTCAGCCATTAAAAGGAATGGAATTGAGATATTTGCAGTGAGGTGGATGGACCTAGAGTCTGTCATACAGAGTGAAGTAAGTCAGAAAGAGAAAAACAAATACCGTATGCTAACACATATATATGGAATCTAAGAAAAAAAAAGGGTCATGAAGAACCTAGGGGTAAGACAGGAATAAAGACACAGACCTAGTAAAGAATGGACTTGAGGATATGAGGAGGGGGAAGGGTAAGCTGTGACAAAGTGAGAGAGTAGCATGGACATATATACAGTACCAAACGTAAAATAGATAGCTAGCAGGAAGCAGCCGCATAGCACAGGGAGATCAGCTCCGTGCTTTGTGACCACCTAGAGGGGTGGTATAGGGAGGGTGGGAAGGAGGGAGACGTAAGAGGGAAGAGATATGGGAACATATGTGTATGTATAACTGATTCACTTTGTTATAAAGCAGAAACTAACACATCATTGTAAAGCAATTACACTGCAATAAAGATGTTAAAAAAAATAGTGTAAGAGCATAGTATCTCAGGAAATCTTTAATAAACACTTTCTTTGATCAAAAAAAAAATAAAAAAATAAAGTATAAAATTCAAAAGTATATTCACAGATGTGTGCAACCATCACCACAGTCAATTTTAGAACATTTTCATCAACTCAAAAAGAAACCTGGTACCCTTTAGCTATTACCTCCTACCTGCCAGCCCCACCTCTAGGCAACCACTAATCTATTTTCTGTCTTTATAAATTTTCCTCTTTTGGACATTTCATAAGAATAAAACGTATAATATAAGATCTTTTCTGACTGACTTCTTTCACTTAGCATAACATTTTCAAGATTTGTTCATATTGTAGCAGGTATCAGTATTTCATTTCATTTTTATGGCTGAATAATATTCCATTGCATTGTTATAACATATTCTGTTTATTCATGTGTCATTGATAGACATTTTTGTTGTTTTCCCATTTTAGCCATTATGAATAATACTGCTATAAACATTCGTGTACAAATTTCTATGTGGTTATATAATTTTATTTCTCTTGGGTATATACCTAAGAGTGGCTGGGTTACATGGTAACTCTATGTTTAATAATTTGAGGAAATACCAGATTGTTTTCAAAGGTGGCTGCATCATTTTACATTCTTACCAGCAGTGTATAAGGGTTTTAATTCCTCCACATCCTCACCAAAAGTTGTAATTATCTGACATTTTGATTATAAACATCCTTACAAGTGTGAAGTAGTATCTCATTGTTTTGATTTGCATTTCCTTTATGATTAATTTGATTAAGTATTTTTCACGTGCTATTGGCCATTTGTATATCTTCCTTGAAGAAATATCTATTCAGATTCTTTATTTTTTAATTGGGTTATTTGTTTTTTTAAATTATTGAGTTGTAAGTGTTCTTTATATATTCTGGATATAGGCCCCTTATCAGATATATGGTTTTAAAGTATTTTCTCCCATTCTGTGGGCTTTTTCACTTTCTTCACAGTGTCTGTTGAAGCACAAAAATTTATAATTTTGATGAAGTCCAATTTATTTTTTCTTTTGGTGTCATATCTAAGAATCCTTTGCAAAATCCAAGGTCACTTCTGTGTTTTCTTCTAACAGTTTTATAGTTCTAGCCTTACATTTAGGTCTTTGATCCATTTTCAGTTCATTTTGTATATGGTGTGAGGAAAGGATACAACCTGAAGTTTTTGCATGTGGCAATCCAATTGTCCCAACAACATCTGTTGAAAAGACTATTCTTCCCTATTGGATGGGCTTGGCACCCTTGTCAAAAAACAGTTGACCATAGATGTATGGACTTATTTATGTCATCTGTTCCAGTACCACATTTTCTTGATTAATGCTGCTTTGTAGTAAGTTTTGAAATAAGGAAGTATGAGCCCTCCTGCTTTGTTCTTCTGTTTTAAGATTGTTTTGGCTATTCTGGGACCCTAGAAATTCCATTTGAATTTGATGTCAATTTCTACAAAGAAACCATCTGGGAGAGTGATAGGGAGTGCATTGAATCTATAGATCATTTTGGGGAGTGCTGCCACCTTAACAATGTTAAACATTCTGATCCATGAACATGAAATGCTTTCCCAATTATTGAAATCGTCTTTAATTTCTTCAACAATGTTTTGTAGTTTGCAGAGTAGAGGTTATACACTACTTTTGTTAGGTTTATTCCCAAGTATTTTATTTTTTTGATGGTGTAAATGGAACTGTTTTCTTAATTTCATTTTCAGGTTGTTCATTGCAAGTGTTTAGAAATATAATTCATTGCTGTGTATTGTTCTTGTATCCCACAAACTTGCTAAACTTGTTTATTAGTTCTAATAGTTTTTAGTGGATTCCTTAGGTTTTTCTATATACAAGATCATGTCATCTGAAAATAGACATTTTTATTTCTTCCTTTCCAATCTGTATGCATTTTATTACTTTCTCTTGCCTAATTGCCCCAACTAGAACTTCAAGTATAATGTTGAATAGAAGTGGCAAGAGCAAACATCTTTGCTTTGTTCCTGACATTGGTAAAAAGCATCTAGTCTTGCATCATTAAGTATGATGTTAGCTGTGGGTTTTTCATGGATACTCTTTGAAGAAGTTCTCTTCTATCCCTTGTTTGTTCTGTCTTTTTATCATGAAAAGTGTTGGATTTTGTCAAATGTTTGTTTCTGATATTTGTTTTTTATTCTATTGATATGATGTTTTACATTAACTGATTATTGGATGTTAAATGAATCTTGCATTCCTGGGATAAATCCCACTTGGTCAGGGTGTGTAATTCTTTTTATATGTTGCTGAATTTGGTTTGCTAATATTTTGTTGAAGATTTGGGGGTCCACAGTCATAAAAGATATTGGTATTTAATTATGTTTTCTTATGGTGCCTTGTCTGGCTTTGTTATCAAGGTAATACTGGCCCCATGAAATGAACTGAGAAGTATTTCCTCCTCTTTTACATTTTGGAAGAGTTTGTGAATAATCGGTATTAATTTTTCTTTAAATGTTTGGTAGAATTCACTGATGGAGCCATCTGAACATGAGCTTTTCTTAAAATTAGTAGTTTTTTTTTTCAATTACTAATTCAATTTCTTCATTTGGCATAGGTCTATTCAGATTCTCTATTTTTTCTTGAGTCAGTTTTCTTAGTTTGTATCTTTCTAGAAATTTTTCCATTTCATCTATGTTAATTTGTTGGAGTACAATAGTTTATAGTAGTCCTTTATAATGCTTTTTATTTCTATAAAAACAGTAGTAGTATCCTCCCTTTCATTTCTGATTTTAGTAACTTGAGTCTTCTCTCTCTCTTTTTTCTTCCACTTTTATTGAAATATAACTGACATATAGCACTGTATACATTCAAGGTGTACAGCACAATGATTTGACTTACATATATCACAAAATGATTATCTCAATAAGTTTAGTGAACATTCATCATCTCATATAGATACAAAATTAAAGGAATAGAAAACTATATAGTTTTCCTTGAGAAGAAAACTCTTAGGATTTACTCTCTTATCAACTTTCGTATATAACATACAGCACTGTTAATTAGCTTTGTCATATTGTACATTACATGCTTAGTACTTGTTTATCTTATAACTGGGAGTTTGTACCTTTTGACTACCTCCATCCAATTTCCCCTCTCCCTACTCCCTGCCTCTGTAACCACAAATCTGATCCTTTTCTATGCATTTGTTTGTTTGTCTTTGAAGTTTAATTGATCTACAACACTATGTTAGTTCCTGTTACACAACACAGTGATTTGATACATTTCAAAATGATCACTACTATAAGTCTAGTAATAATATGTCACAACACAGATATTACATAGTTATTGACTATATTCCCCACACTGTATATTTCATATCTGTGATTCATTTATTTTGCAACTGGAAGTTTGTACCTCAATCTCCCTCACCTATTTCTTTCCTTCCCCTTCCCCCACCCCAGTCCCTTCCTCTCTGGCAACCACCTATTTGTTCTCTGTGTCTAAAACTCTGTTTCTGTTTTGTTATGTTCATTCATTTGTTTTGTTTTTTAGATTCCACATATACTTGACATTGTACAGTACTTGTCTTTCTCTGTCTGATTTATTTCATAATAATACCCTCTAGGTCCGTCCATGTTGTTGCAAATGGCAAGATTTCTCTCTTTTTATTATGGTCAGTCTAGCTGAAGGTTTGTCAATTTTGTTGATCTTTTCAAAAAACCAGCTTTTGGTTTCAATGATTTTCTCTATTGTATTTCATTTATTTCTACTTCTACTTTATGTCTTTTCTTCTACTTGCTTTAAGTTAGTTTCTGCTTCTTGTTCCAGGGCCTTAAAGTGGAAGGTTAGGTTATTGACTTAAGATTTTTTTCTTCCTTAATATAGGCATTTATGTCTATAAAGTTCTGTCTAAGAGCTGTTTTAGCTGTTTTAACTCAGAAGTTTTGGTATGTTGTGTCTTCATTTTGATTCATCTCAAATTCTTTTATGATTTCCCTTTTGATTTCTTCTTTAACCCATTGATTATTTAGGAGTGTGTTAACTCCCACTTACTTATGAGTTTCCCAAATTCTTCCCTGTTACTGATTTCTATTTTCATTCCATTGTGATCAAAGAACATACTTTGTATTATTTCTGTCTTTTAAATTTGTTAAAGTGTGTTTTATAGCTTAGCACATGGTCTGTTATAGAGAATATTTCATGTGCACTTGAGAGGAATGTGTATTCTGTTGTTGTTGAATGGAGTATTCTATAGATGTCTGTTAGGTCTAATTAGTTTATAGTGTTGTTCAAGTCTTTTATTTCCTTGTTAATCTTCTGTCTAGTTGTTCTATATATTATTAAAGTGAGATATTGAACTCTCCAACTATCAGTATTGAACTATTTTTTCCTTTATTTCTTTTTTTAGTTGAAGTATAGTTGATTTACAATATTGCATTAGTTTCAGGTGTAGGGCAAAGTGATTCAGTTATTTTTTTCAAACTATATTTCATTATAAGTTATTACAGGATATTGAATATAATTCTCTGTGCTATACAGTAAATCCTTGTTGCTTATCTATTTTAGATATAGTAGTTTGTATCTGTTAATACCATACTCCTAATTTGTCCCTCCTTCCCTCTTCCTTTTGATAACCATAAGTTTGTTTTCTGTGTCTGTGAGTCTGTTTCTATTTTGTATATAGATTCTTGTATTATTTTTTAGACTCCACATATAAATAATATCATATAATGTTTGCCTTTCTCTGTTTGACTTACTTCACTAAGTATAATATTCTCTAGGTCCATCCATGTTGCTACAAATGGCAATATTTCATTTTTTTTATGGCTGAGTAATATTCCATTATAAATATATATACTGTACCTTCTTAAGACAATCATCTGTTGATGGGCACTTGGGTTGTTCCATGTCTTGGCTATTGTAAATAGTGCTGCTATGAACATTGGGATGAATGTATCTTTTATAATTAGAGTTTTTATTTTCTCAGGGTATATGCCCAGGAGTGGGATTGCTGGATCAGATGGTAGTTTTATTTTTAATTTTTTAAGGAAACTCCATTTCTGCAGTGGTTGCACCAATTTACATTCCCACCAACAGTGTAAGAGGGTTCCCTTTTCTCCACACCCTCTCCAGCATTTATTATTTGTAGACTTTTTTTTTTTTTTTTTTTTTTGTGATATGTGGGCCTCTCACTGTTGTGGCCTCTCCCGTTGCACAGCACAGGCTCTGGACGCGCAGGCTCAGCGGCCATGGCTCACAGGCCCAGTTGCTCCTCAGCATGTGGGATCTTCCTGGACTGGGGCACGAACCCGTGTCCCCTACATCGGCAAGCAGACTCTCAACCACTGCGCCAACAGGGAAGCTCTATATGTAGACTTTTTGATGATAGCTCTCTCTTTATTTTTGTTCAGTTTTGCTTCATATATTTTGGTGTTATGTTATTAAGTGAATGTGGTTATTATTGTTATATTTTCCTAATGGATTGACCTTTTGTTATTATAAAATGTCCCTCTTTATCTCTAGTAATACTTTCTGTTTTAAAGTCTATTTTGTCTGATATAACTGGAATGGCTGATAAACATACATATCAGTATAGCCATTCCAGTGTTCATGTGTTGTTTGCATGACGTATTTTTTTCATCCTTTTACTTTCAATCTGCTTGTATTTTTGAATCTAAAGTGTATCTCCTATAGAAAGTATATCATTGGGACATTTTAAAACTCTAGTCTGACAACCGCTGTCTTTTGATTGAATTGTTTAATCCATTCACATATAATGTTATTATTGATATAGTTCAATTTATGTCTGTCATTTTGCTTTTCGTTTTCTATATGTTTCATTATCTTTTTTTGTTCCTCTATTTTTTCTTTACTGTTATTTTTCATTAAGTAAGTATTTTGTTATGTAGCATTTTAATTTCTTTACTGATTTTTTTCCACTGTATTTAAAAAGTGTTTTTAGTGGTTGCTCTAAGACTTACCATATACATCTTATCTTGTCAGAATTGGCTCCTGGCTTATACTAGTTTCATTTCATTGATATATAGAAACATTACTTCTACATAGTTATATTCCTCATACTCTTTTTTTTGTCATATCATTTTTGTACATATTAGATCTATTAATGTTACAAACCCAACAATACATTGTTATAATTATTACTTTACAATCTGTATGCATTTCCTTAGCCCAGTAAAGCTTTCCTCCCACCCACCTCCTTTGTGCTATTGTTGGCAAAGATATTACACATATCCTATATATTTATGTGTTATAGGCCCTCAAATACATTATATACACATTATTTTATACCAGTGTTTTAAAATCAGTTAAGAGAAGAGGGGACAAAATGTGTATTTAAGCTATCTTTTATAATTACATAATTACCTTTTCTTGTGGTCTTTGTTTTTCATGTGAATTTGAATTATCATTTGGGACATTTGCTTCCAGCCAGAAAAAGTTTCTTTAGTACTTCTTACAAGGTATTTGAAATTTTTATTTCTTGTAAAAAGTAATTGTTCTACCAACGAATTCTCTCCAATTTTGTTTATCTGTGAAGGTCTTTATTTCACCTTCATTTTTTAAAGATAGTTTTACTAGGTATAGAATTTTTAGTTTACAGTTTTTTCATTGAACATTTCGAATATGTTCTCCCAATGCTTTCTGGTCTCCATTGTTTCTGCTGAAAAGTCAGCTGTTGATCTTATCAGGGTTTCCTTGTAAGCAATAAGTCAGTTTTCTTTTGCTGTTTTCAAGATTTTCTCCTTGTCTTTAACTTTCAACATTTGTACTATGACGTGTCTATTTGTGGCTTTCTTTGTATTTATCCTACTTAAAGTTTGTTGAACTTCCTGTATGTGTAGGTTCGTTGTTTTTCAGTAAAACTGGGGATACTATGAACAGCTTTATGTCTACAAATTTGATAACCTAGGTGAAATGAACCAATCCTTGAAAGGCAGTCTGCCTAAACTCACACAAGAAGAAATAAACCATCTGAATGGGCTTATATCTGTTAAAAACAATTGAGTCAATAATTAATAACCTTCTAAAATAGGTCCAGATGGGTTCACTAGTGAATTCTACCAAATATTTAAGGAAGAAATTGTATCAATTTTCTACAAGCTCTTTCAGAAGATAGAAGCAGAGAGAATACTTCCTAACTCATTTTATAAGGCTAGCATTACTGTAATATCTAAACCAAACAAAGACATTACAAGAAAACTACAGACCAATATCTCTTAATACATTTGTGAAGTTTTCGGCCATTATTTCTTCAAATATTTTTTCTGCTCCTTTCTCTCTCTCTTTCTCTCTTTTTTTTTTTTTTTTTTCTGGTACTTCCCTGACACGTTTGTTAGTGTACTTTTTTTCTCTCTGTTCTTCAGGTTGCATAGTCTCTCTTGATCTATTTTCAAGTTCCTTTATTCTTTCTTCTGTCAGTTCAAATCTACTGTTGTGCCCCTCTAGTGAATTTTTTCTTTCTGTTATTGTACTTTTCAACTCCAGAATTTCCATTTGATTCTTTTTTATAGCTTCTATCTTTTTATTGATATTCTCTATTTGATGCAACATGGTCATCATATGTTCTTTTACTTCTTTAATCATGGTTTCCTTTAGCCCTGTGAACATGTTTACAATGGACCTTTTGAAGTCTTTTTCTGAGAAATACAACAGTGGACACTCTCACAGGCAATTTCTTTTCCTGCTTGTTTTTTAACTGTATAAATCATATTTTTATATTTGTTTGCCTGCCTTATAATTTTTTGTTGGAAATTGGGTATTTCAGATGGTGTATTGTAGGAACTCTAGATATTTGTCTTCCTCTCATCCTCCAGGGCTTGTTATTGTTATTTAATTGTTTATTTGTTTAGTGACTGGCTGGTTCATTTTCTTGAAATCTATTTTCCCTCCCAAAGTTTTCAGCCTCTGATATTTCTCCTCAAAGAAGCACAACTTTGGGTATAACCACAGTCATGCTTGGATGACAACGGTCTTGCAAGCATTCTCAGCCACTCTTCCTCTGACCACATCGAGCTGTTAAGCTCCACTAATTGGTGGCTGATTGCTATATTGTTTCCAACAATGCCCTGAAGCATAAATTGCTCTACAAACTAATCCAATCAAATTGTGACTCCTTTGAAGGAATAGTTTCTGAGGTCAGTGTTTGATATTTGTTCTGAACCCAAGAGGACTCCTCCCTAGTGACTTATTTTGAGTTTTCTCCCACAAACTAACAGACTTACAGTTTAGCATATATTTTGAATCTCCTTGCTTTTTACAATAACCACCACAGTTTTTGAGATCATCCTTAGGCTTGACTTTCAATTCCTTTGGGGAAATATTAGAAACTATCTTTTTTAATGGTCTCCTACTTCCCCCTTTCCCAATCCCATCCTCCAGCAAAATATCTGATTCAGGACTCTGGAGCTGGGGGTGGGGACAATGGCAAGCTCCTCTCTGAGTGATACCCCCACTCCAGGAGCTGAGCACTTGGTGGAGAAGTAGGGAAAACAGAGGTGCTCTCAGCTTGCAACTTCTGGTGTGAACCACCACCTCACAAGCCAAGGCAAGAATGATGAGGGTGGCAGTCTTCTCAGCATTCTGTGCCCAAGGTAGACCTACCAGTCGACCAGAAGGGACCCCCCTGCCTTCAATCACTTTCATCTGGAACTTAGTCTTAGCAATAGGGAGCTGGACAGGATAAGAAACACTGTCATCCTGCTCCTCTGGGGAAGAAAGCCTTCATGTGCTGGGAGGGGTGGGGAAGGATGCCCTGTGTTCTTAGCTGCAGAATTCTGGAATGGTTTCTCCACTCTACTTAACTAGGAGTGGCGGGGGAAGGAAGCAGTCTTTGTTCAAATACCACTAACTGTCACCTTTCTTACCAAATTTTCATGAATTTTTTAAAATAAAGGATTCTTCCTTTGCTGTTTTTTCCCCTTAGGACCATTTCCAGAAGCTTTAAATGGTTAGATTTTTAAATAGTTTTTCACCAGTTTCACTGAGGAGTGCATCAGCAGAGCTCCTCTGGCTGTCATGCCAGAAGTTGATCTTACTCTGGGTAGTTTTATTTTGAGTATGTAACTATTATTAATACCAATTTGTATAAATAACAAAGAACTTCTGGCATGCTCTCTTCATGGTGATACCAAGGACTAAGAATGAGGTGTTGAAGTTTGAACGCCCAATACCTGTGAATGTGACCTCATTTGGAAATAGGGCTTTTGCAGATACAACCAAGTTAAGGCAAGAATATACTGGATTAGAAGAGCTTAATCAAATGACTAATGTCCTTATAAGAAGAGAGAAGTGTGGACACAGACAGACACATAGTATGTGATCACACAGGACTACAAAACAAGGAACACCAAGGATCGCTGGCAACCACAAGAAGCTGGAAGGGCACGGAAGAATCCTCTCTTAGGACCTTCAGAAAGAGCATGGCCCTGCTGACATCTTGGTTTCAGACTTCTAACCTCTAGAACTGTGAAACAATAGACACACAGGCCATTTGGTAGCATTGTCTAGTGGATAGCTGCCTCACAAGGAGTTTCAAAAAAAAAAACATCTGGAAAGGTCACCTCTATTTTGTTTCCCATTTAACATCATTCATTTTCCTTTTTTGTTTCATAATCTGGTTCCATGGGGAGACCGCATTTCTGTAAACTACTCTTTTGGTTCCTTCTTAAATTTGAGAAATTCTTGGTTACTAGAAAGTTGTTTTAAAATGTACATTTTAACTGTCATACCCCCCAAAATCTACAATAACCCCATATTGCTGTTTAACAAGGAAATAATTAATCCTCAAATAAGCATTTCCTCTAAGGCCTCTATTCAGATTTTCTTCTCTGGTGACTGGGTTATTGCCTGTAAAGGAGCACAGCAGTGCTACCAGCTTAAAAGAAATGGCCATCCAGAAATCTGATTAACCAACCACTTTTTTCCCCCAGATTTGTCATATTTTATTCTTGGGAACAGTATATAAAACACATTGTTGCAACATTTATATTTTTCTAACACCTAATACTTTACTTTTATGGCGTAAAATCTGTTTCTACAGAACTTTTTTCAATTTATTTCTTACATCTTTGTGTCTCTCTACAATGTGGTTAATCCCAAAACACAGTGAAATTTAAGAGTGCCCACATTGAGCACATAATAGTGAAGGAAAGTAATGGAATATCTTAAACAACTGATGGTAACTTTTGGATCTCTGGACAGACACCTCCAGATCATACTCAAAAGTGATCACTATATGATACTGTACACTCAAAGTTTTGAGAACCTTGAATCATCTCACACTGCTAAGAATTTTGGACTGTAAAAAATGTAGAAAAAAAAAAAAGAGAAGAGAAGAGGGGAGGATGCCCAAAAGAGTGACTGCTTAGATGACTATTAATACTTCTCCCCATGTCTGTTATACTTCATAGAGGAATGGGCCATATCTAGACAAAGAAAACTAAACCCAAAGAACAAGGCAATCCAATAGTGAAATGATTGCTTTAGAAATGCTCTAAAAATCTAAGAGCATTGATGTGTTGGAGTGTAAAGGAACAGTGTGTGTGTGTGTGTGTGTGTGTGTGTGTGTGTGTGCGCACATGTGCATGTGTATTTGAGTGTGTGTTGTCTGTGTGTGCTTATTGCTACCTTTTGAGCATGGTCTGGAAGGGAGAGAGTCTTCATATCTGGTTTCCATCTTGATATCACCACCCTGGTTTTCTCCACCCTTTCCTTTTCTATCTCCTCAGCTATAGCTTACCATCACTTAGTTAGTCCTTCAAATGCCGTCCAGCCACATAACTGTGGTCATATGGCTTACAAATCTAAGGAAGAAAACATGTTAAAATATGTCTTCATAGAGCTTGCATTTTTTTATTGTAAAAATTATCATTTGAATTTCAATGGACATGTATCTAGAAGCAGGACAGCCTTCCAGTGGCAAATTTTCCAATTTCATTGTTCTTCCAGAACAACACTCTTTCTCAACATTGGTTAGGATCTTGGAGGCCTAAAACCAAAATTGATTAAAATTCTTCTCTCATTCCTAGAAAGCTAAGAAGGGCTCAGATTGAGTAAGACCTTGACTCTCAGGCTTAATGTTTTATATATAATGTGGAAGCTTGGATATTTTTTATTAATCTGGAAATTGCGAACAAGATGTGTTGAGCTGAGGAGAACTATCTAGAAGCTGAAGGGTCCCTGAGGAGCCTGGAGACAGAACTGGAGCCAGGAGCAGTATGAGTAGGGACAAAGTAGGGTCAGTGGGAGTGGATACTGGGAGAGATTCTGCACAGAGTTGTCCATGGGGTGTGTTGACTGATGGACTTGGAGACACAGAAAGGGAGGGGCAAGTTATGACTTGGAGATGTGATCCTGGCTGGTAGGACAGTGAGTTGGAAAACATTCCTAGAAGCACCTCAGGAAGCTACCTAGCCTGAATGGGAGAATCTCGATGAACCAGTTACACTGCCTGCCCCACTTCCAGAAGATTCATCTTCACACAGTTGGAGACAGGGCCCTACCTCTCTCATAGATCTCTGCATTTCCTCCAAAGAGGCAGGCTGCTCAGTGTTAGGCTGCAAAACATGGCAAATGTCCTCTACAGTAGATAAAATTGAAGAAGGTGCTAGAGTGGTTGTGCCTCAGCTATATTTAATCCTTTTGTCACCAAACCAAACTTGGGACCACTTACCCACATGCAGTAAAGCCAACCTACTGACACTGGGTTGTGTTGAAGGAAAGTGCAATGTTTATTGCAGGGCACCAAGAAAGGAATCCAGGTAGATAGTTCTTAAAAGGCCCCAACTCCCTGAAGGCTCTCAGGGAAAGTTTTTTGGTTGTTTTTTTTTTTTTTTTGGCTACATTGGGTCTTCATTGCTGTGTGCAGGCTTTCTCTAGTTGCAGCGAGCAGGAGCTACTCTTTGTTGTGGTGCATGGACTTCTCATTATCGTGGCTTCTCTTGTTGCAGAGCACAGGCTCTAAGTGCATGGGCCTTAGTAGTTGTGGCATGCGGGCTCAGTAGTTGTGGCTTACGGGCTGTAGAGCGCAGGCTCAGTAGTTGTGGTGCACAAGATTAGTTGCTCCACGGCATGTGGGATCTTCCCGAGCCAGGGATCAAACCCATGTCCACTGCATTGGCAGGCGGATTCTTAACCATTGCACCACCTGGGAAGCCCAGGGAAAGATTTTCAAAGACAGGGTGAGGTATGGGTGTTGTGGAGTGTGTGATCAGCTCATGGACATTCTGACTGGTTGCTGGTGAGATAATCGGGAGTCAACATCATCAACCTTCTGGTTCCAAACAGTCTGGGATCTACATGCTTGTGGGCAGCATACAGTTAACTTCTTCCACTGGTGGGGGTTTCAGTATCTGCAAAACAGCTCAAAGGACATGGCTCAGAATATTACCTATAGACCTTGAGGAGGAACTAAAAGTCCTTGACTTTGTTTAATGGCTAAACTATTATTATTTTGTCTTGCTTGACTGTTTTCCTTTCTTTCTGCATTTTCTCACTTCTCTGATTAAATTTACTCTTTGGAACTCTGGGAAGGCCTAGGAGGCTAAAGATTTTCTACAGAAAAGAGGCAGGCAGAGGACATGGGGAGTGGTGTTTCCTGTTCTGGGAAGGCCCCATAGGGTCTCACTTGGTTATACTTTTACATATGTTAGTTCATTTAATTTACATAACCAGGGAGACTTCAATAACTTCAGTTTTATGGATGAAGAAACCAAGATTCCAAGAGATCGAGTAACTTGCTAAAGCTCTCACAGGCGAGAATGAACAGGGATTCCAACGTGTCCCTGGAGGGTTTAACAGGCCAAGAGGGTGAGGATGTTGGAGTGGGCATGGTCTGGGGTCAGGAGCCTATTTGTAGAGCAAGGAGCGTTCTCCTTGAAGCTCTGGGCTCAGAGAAATTGCATTAGTTTGCTCAGAATGCCATAACAAAGTACCACAGGCTGGGTGGCTTAAACTACAGAAATTTATTTTCTCATAGTTCTGGAGGCTGGAAGTTCAAGATGAGGGTGTCAACAGGGTTTGGTTTCTTTGAGGTCTCTCTCTTTGGCTTGTAGATGGTTATCTTCTCCCTGTGTCTTTACAGGGTCTTTCTTCTGTGCATGTCTGTGTCCTAACATCCTCTTCTTACAAGGGAAGCAGTCAGATTGGATTAGGGCCCACCCTGATGACCTCATTTTAACTTAATTACCCCTTTAAAGACCCTATCTCCAAAAATATTTACATTCTGATGTCTTAGGACTTCAACATATGAGTTCTGGGGATGACACAATTCAGCTCATAGCATGAGAGTAACAAGTCAGGAAATCCCTCCTGGCAGGAAAATTCCAGAAGAAGAAGATAATGGGACCCTAAAAGATAACCCTCAGCCCCCATTTGACAGAGCTGCTGAATGATGCCCCACCTGCCTTCACTGTCATCCAAACTGTTGGGTTAGTCTTTATTTAGAACCCAAGACAAGTGTGTTCCTCTTTGATTCTTAACATAGCCTCTTCTCTCCAAGTTAATTTATCCTTCAATCAGCAAAGTTTTTTCCTGTTTCATGCAGCAGAGTTCTGTCCAGTTCCAGCTACTAAGTTGCCAGACCTATTACGGGAAATCCACAGAGTGGGGGAGCGCTATGGATCAGTTGTGTCTCCCCAAAAATCATAAGTAGGCAATGAGACGGTATTTAGAGGTGGGGACTTTGGAAGATAATTAGGTTTAGATCAGCTCATGATAAAGAAGAGACACCGGGGAGCTTGCTCTTGCTCTCTCTACCCTGTGAGGAGGCAGTGAGGAAGCAGCCACCTACAAGCTTGGAAGAGAGTCCTCACCAAAAACTGATCATGCTGGCACCTTGATCTTTAATATCCAGCTTCCAGAACTGTGAGAAAATTAATTTTTGTTATTTAAGACACCCAGTCTATGTTATTTTGTTGTGTCCACCAGAGCAGACTAAGACAGGGAAGGAGTAGCTGTTACAGCAACGCTCTCTCTCTCCCTGCCTCAGCCCCACTGGCTGTCCTTGCCCTGACCTCTACATATTTTTATCTTCCTGCCTCTTTCTTTCCAGATCTCCCCCACTGAATTTGTTTCCTAGGGCTGCCATAACCAGTGACCACAAACCTGGTGGCATAAAACAACAGAAATTTATTCTCTCACAGTTCTGGGGACCGAAAGTCTGAAATCAAGGTGTCAGCAGGACCACACTCTCTTAGGAGGTTCTAGAAGAGAATTCTTCCTGCCTCTTCCAGATTCTGGTAGTTCCTTGACTATGGCAGCAACACCTCAATCTCTACCTCCTCTTCACATGACTATATTCCCTCTGTGTCTCTCTGTGTCTCAAATCTCCTTCTCCTTTCTCTTACAAGGATACCCATCAGTCATTGGACTTAGGACCCCCTATGTCCAGGATGATCTCATCTTGAGATCTTTAACATAATTACACCAGTAAAGGCTCTATATTCCAAATAAGGTCACATCCACAAGTTCTGTAGGTTAGGACTTGGACATATCTTTTGGGGACCACTTTACCCACCATACCCACATGCCTCCTCCCCACCATCACCCATCTTCCCACCTTCACATCCATGATGTTCTCCTTCCCTTCTTGTCCACAGAACCCTGGGCTGGATCAAAGCTGGATGTTGCTGGATTAGACATTGCATCTTGTCCCTACATCAGGACCCCTCAGTACCTAGGGAGGACAACTTTTTTAGTCTCTAAGTAGGAACACAAGAGCAATCTTATAAAAAGCCTCCTAACTGGGAAGGAAATAGTTTACCCATTAATATGAGTGTGTTATACAAAGAATATTTACCCAACTGGCAATGTCACAATTCTTCAGGCAAGTCCCAACAGCCAGTTGTGCCTTGTTAAGGATTCATTGACTTTGGGTGGCCCAGATTTCATTGTCACCTATGATATGATCAATGTGGGCCAAGTTCCCAATGCCTTTGGCTGTGTTTAGAGCATAAGGAAGAGGGAGAGAGTTAAATAGTCCCTTACATGGAATCTGAAGGCTTTATTCATATGGCCCAGCACTACTTTTCCCCACTGAATGAAACATTCTGTACCCAAGAGCAAGCCCAGTGCCCATCTGGTACCTTTCCCAACATCCCCACAGGCCTCCTGGCAGCCTCTCAGCACAGAACCCTCAGGGTTCGCCAAGGATCCAGCTCCAGGATTCTAATTCCACCCCCTCACCAGGGGGTTGGCTGTTCTTGCAGTGCATTGTCCATGAGTCCTTGATCACTGTCTTGACAAGTGGAATCCAGCAGATGGCCTGTGAATGACAAGTTCCTCAGCCTGGGGAAGAAACAGACACAACTCATCCAAATTATCCAGCTGAGAACTCGGGTCAGACTAGAAGGACCACTCTTGGCCCAGTAACCACCGTTTCACGCAGTTCTTGCCCCAAGGGTGGGACTTTGAAGTCCCTCCACCCCCCAGTTTTACTTTTCCCCCATTATAGTCAGAGTCCATTTTTTGAGGCAGAGAACTAAAAGAGCAACGGCTGTTCTTTCAGATGGGCACTAAAATGTTTTATTGTGGGACTTTTCCTTCACACAGCATCATTTTAAATTTGGCAGCCTTAACAAAAGATTAAGTTACTGTTTTACTCCCTGATAAAACTCTGACATGTTCAGAGTTACTTAGACCCAGTGTCCCCAGTGTCTAATACTCTGGAAACTAGCAGGGGTTGCTTCATCCCCCGTTTCCAATTCTGCACTGAAAGTGAGGGCTCTAGTCATGAAGATCCCACCAACACCTCCCCTGCCCGCCTCAACTCCAAATAAGTGGAGAGGCCATTTCAGTGGAAATGTGGTGGGCAGCTAGGAGACAATGGAAGTGTCCCAAATGTGGACAAGAGACACACAGGTGGGTTGGTTAATGACTTCAGGTGTTATGGCTTTATGGAAATTTATGTAAACATGATAAATTGCACACACACATTTCCTTCCACTCCCTCCCAATACCCCATTAAAGTGACAGAAAAGAAATAAAAATACATCAACCCACAAAGGCAAAGAGAACATGAAAGGAGTCAGAGCAGAAAGAGTTCAGCTAAACCTCTGAAATCAGAACTAGTGGTGATTAACTGAGCAGACCAGAGGAGACAGAGAGCCAAGTCTGCAGGGGCTGGGCCAGGGGCTGTGGACAGGTTCATACCTCAGAACCCAGAAAGTCTCAGGGAGAAGAAGCATCAGGTGATTCTCATGGGGAGGGTCCCGGTGGGCTGAGAACGGGAGGATTCAATGAAAATGGATAAAAGAAACCACGAGTCCTTTTGCCTGGGACCACCCTCCCTCAACCATAAGGGGAGTCACTCTTTAGAGACAATAAAGCAGAGAGAGTCTAGGCCCAGGTATAAACAGAGCATGAGGTCAAAGTCAAGCCCTTTTCCTCACTTGGCTCCCAGCTCTGAAAGTCAGGCTTAGGCCCTCCCCTCCAGAACAAACCACACAGAAAATGAGAGAGTCTCTCTCTGGGGAAATTAATTGATCGACCTGGGCACTGACAGCAGATAATGACATTCGAGGGTTTCTCTACAAAATAGCCAGTTACCCTCTGGGAAACCCCACCGAAAGAAAAACTCTTGCATGCAGAGTTTCCTTTGCTGTTGTTATAGTTGCTCACTCTTAAATATGTAAGAACTCAAGGATTAGCATATACTGGAGAAAAGTCTTTGTGAAGAAAAACAGAAAAAAAAAGAAAACAGAAAAAAGGAAAGAGAGATAATGTAAGAATCAAGATGTCTTTTTGAAATCTGTAATTCATTTTTTAAGTGAGAAAAAAGGAGATATTGCATCCATAAAACAAGATCAAGGTGCCATATAAAGAGAAACATAGAAATAACATGAATTTTTAAAACTTTAAAACTTTATAAAAGTTAGAAGATACAGTTGAAGAAATTTATTTTTTAATGGAGGACATAGAAAAAAGGGATTGAAAAATAAGAGAAAATATGAGAAAATTAGTCCACCAAATTTGAGAGCTAGACTTTCTTCATTCTGAATGAAGAAAATTACCAGAGAAATAAAATAAGAGAATTTTCCAGAACTGAAGGACCTGTGTCTCCTGACTGAAAAGTCCCACCAACTGCTTGGCACAATAAATGAAACAAACAGCAAATGAAACACAGCAAAGAAGGCCACCTTAAAATTTCAGAATACTGGGAAAAGTAAGAAGACTCTAGTGTGTCCTAGAGAGAAAAACAGGACACCCATAGTGGACCAGGAATCAGAATGGCATTGGACTTTTCAGGAGCCGGACTGGAAGCCAGAAGAGTAATGCCTTCAAAATAATTTCTGGGGCTTCCCTGGTGGCGCAGTGGTTGAGAGACCGCCTGCCGATACCAGGGACACGGGTTTGTGCCCCGGTCCGGGAAGATCCCACATGCCGCAGAGCGGCTGGGCCCGTGAGCCATGGCCGCTGAGCCTGCGCATCCGGAGCCTGTGCTCCGCAACGGGAGCGGTCACAACAGTGAGAGGCCCACATACCGCAAAAATAAATAAATAAATAATTTCCGGCCTAGAATCTTTAGGTTGGAAAATATCACCCCAAAAACATCAATCAAAATACGACAGTAAAATAAATACTTTTTCATTTTCAGACAAGCCAGTCTCAAAAAAAAAGGTGGTGGGGGGGAACTTTTGGAGGGCGTAATTCACCAAAGCAAAGAAATACATCAAGAATGAGGAAGATGTGGGATCCAGTAACAGGACATCCAAGACAGATGAGAATTCCTAGGGTTATGGATGAGAACCCTAGGTTGATGACAGTCTGCAACCTAGGAATGGGTCCTCACCAGAACCCAACCATGCTGGCACCCTGGTCTCAGACTTCCAGACTCCAGAACTGTGAGAAATAAATTTCTGTTGTTTATAAGCTACCCAAATTATGATACTTTGTTATAGCAGCCAGAATGAACTAAGCCAATATCTAAAATTGTAAAATCAAAAAATAGCAATGTAAGCTTATTATGTTACAACATGGAAATAAGCACCAAAAGCAAGAACTAAAAGTTTAAATGTTTGCTGCAGGAGGGGGAATGGGGGTAGGTGAGGTGGGGTGGGCAAAGGCTGATTTTTGGCTGTTGTAAAACTGTTTCACTTTTTTTTATCGTTTCCTTTTTTTTTTTAATTGGAGTTGCTTTACAATGTTGTATTAGTTTCTGATGCACCAGGAAGTAAATCAGCTATAAGTATACATATATCCCCTCCCTCTTTGACCTCCCTCCCACCCCCACCCATCCCACCCATCTAAGGTCATCATAAACTATGAACATGTACTGACAAAAATGAAAATGAAATGTAAGATGTTTGTTGGAGGTGTGTGGTCTTACAGTTAGAGAAAATCCAATTAACATTAAAAAGGCCTTACTAAACACTTGCTCATACATAGCAAGTTTTAGACTTCAGAGAAATGATTTATACTGTACTGCTCTTTAGAATATATGTTTTTATATACATTATCAGTTTTGTTCCTAAACCATAGCAGAGCTTCCCCTGTGTCCTGTCACTGCAGTGGAGGCTGGGGTTGCAAAGGTGATAAAGCTCTGTCTTCACACCTAGAGGAAGACCCCACGGTCTGGCAGGGTGGCCCAACCCTGTGGCACGTGTCATGCTGGGAAGAAGCCCATGGCATTGTGGGAGAAGAAGCCACTTCCTGAGTCAGCCATTTAGGCTTAAGTGCTGCATGTGTTTCTGAAGTCAGGGCACATTAGGAGCATTACCCTAATGAGACGGACTTTGCTGTCTGCTTTGGTTTGACTCGTGCACCGTTTTTCACAGTATAATGCTTATATGATCAAAGAAGTAACAAGAAAGGTTTTTTGTGTGCATATTAAAGCTGAGTTAGCCTCTGAAGGTGTCATTTGCCCCTCCAAATTTTCATTATAAAATGTTCAGTAATATAAACATTATCAAATACTGAGAGAATTGTTGGACCTGAGATTGCAGTCTAGAGCTCAGAATTAAGGACTATATTGTGACCCAAAGATTTCTTACAACCACAGCTGCTAACACAGAGTCTAATGTATTCAGCACTGAATCCAAATCCCAACTCCTCTGGGCTGAACCGGAAGACAAAGGTAGTGGCTCATCAGTAGTAGTGTCTGCCTAGCACACCTCCCATTCTTCCTCTGGTCACAGCTCCACCTGATTTCCTTCAGGAAACTGTTCCTTCCTCGCAAAAGCTGGGGAGGTCTGGGGAGATGCCAGCCGCTGCACCTGTGACCGAATTAGGTCGTATGGACCCCCACTTGGGTCTTAACTGGCCGAGGCCCCCGCCTCGGCGGGAAAGGTTCTTTTTCCATTGGGGGTTGTGCAGACAAAAATGAAACCGAAGCTGAAATCAAAGCAGCGGGAGCCTTATTCAATGGCCAGAGAATGGAGAAGCGGGAAACCTCTTGCCTGGGGGACGATTAAGGCAAGATTTTAAGGGCAAGGTCAATGAGGGGGGAGGCATATGCACTGGTTTTCTGGGAATAGGTGAGGTTCTTCCTGGAACGGCGGTGCCACCTCTT
Source organism: Tursiops truncatus (assembly GCF_011762595.2). Taxonomy (NCBI): domain Eukaryota; kingdom Metazoa; phylum Chordata; class Mammalia; order Artiodactyla; family Delphinidae; genus Tursiops; species Tursiops truncatus. The sequence continues at coordinate 28,731,947 of NC_047039.1, read as the reverse complement.
TTCTGCCCTTGGACGGTCCTTTGGGATCTGGGTCAGAAGTGGGTCGAACCATCCTGGCACAGACAGGCAGAGATCTTACTATGACAATGAGATGGTAATGAGCTGCAGGGCGACCTTTGTCCCACGTTTGAAGCTCAGCCAGCTTGCACCAGTTTTCCTGCGGTTAGACTCTCTCTTCCTGTGCTGTGAACACAGCTAGAGGGTATGGTTATTTGCGATTTTCTGCAAGTTTACCTGGAGAGAGGGGCAGGGGTATGGTTCTGGGGCAACAGCCTTGGTAACACACCCTGCCACAGGGCATTGACTCCTGATCCAGCCTGGGCTAAGAGGGTACCACAGCAAGCCACAGTGTCCTCCCTGGAAGCCACCCTGTCTTCCTTTGGAGCACCAACTGTAAAGATGTCACATCAGAGCTGCCTCATACATGTCCCTTCCAGGAGGAGGAACCTTGGAGAATAACATTAATAATTGTGGCCTACTGAGTTCTTACAATAGGCCAGACCCTGTTCTAAGGATTTACCATGTACTAACTTATTTAGTGCTTAAAGCAACCCTCTGAGGCAGGTTCTAACATGATCCCCATGTTATGGAGACAGAAACTGAGGTACAAAGACATTAAGTAATTTGCAACCGTATTCCCAAATCCAGACTCTCAGTCAACACACAGAACAGAAGCCGGAAGTAGGGAGATGGGACTTGAGTCACTTGCAAGCACTGGTTCACAAGCCCTGACTGATACACATATCCTTGTCTAAAACATAAGCTAAGAACTCTTCTCAGCCTAAGGCTAACTGAAGGAAAATGAGCATTACAAATGCAACTTTACAGGAAAAATCAGAAAAAGGAGCTGCAGACCATTCAAAATCCAGTGTGAGAAAAGGGAGTGAGCACCGGGTGCGTCCCTCTCACTGCCCCCTGGCTCTAGGTGTGGCCATGTCTGAAAGGGATGCAGCCAACTTGGAACAATGAGGACCGACGTCAAGGCTGACCTGTGAAGGATGGCAAACAGAAAGAAAGAACCTGGGTTCTTGCTGGTGTCATCTGAGCTGTGAAATTAACCAGCCCTAGAACCATCTGACCTCTGGACTTACAGTTCCATTAAATAATAAATTTCCTCATGAGGTCATTTTTTTTTTTTTTTTGCGGTACACGGGCCTCTCACTATTGTGGCGACTCCCGTTGCGGAGCACAGGCTCCGGACGCGCAGGCTCAGCGGCCATGGTTCACGGGCCCAGCCGCTCCGCGGCATGCGGGATCCTCCCGGACCGGGGCACGAACCCGTGTCCCCTGCATCGGCAGGCAGACTCTCAACCACTGCGCCACCAGGGAAGCCCCTCACGGGGTCATTCTGAGTTGGAATTTTCTGTTAGTTGTAGCCAAAAGTGTCCTATATGATACTCCTGGCACCTTGCCTCTGCCAATTATTAGCTATATGATAACTATAATTTGTATATATATAGCTTCACTCCAACTCCTGGAGGCTCAGTTTCCTCCTTTGAAAAATTGGGCTAAAATCTTTTAACAATTATTAAATACTTTTAATAGGAAGGGTGTGTATAACACCTGAAACAGGGCAGACACAGTACACAGCAGGTCATGTTATATGTACTAACACACCATCCTTCCAGGTTAAACCATTTAAACTTAGCATAGACATACAATGCTTTGAGCCTGAGGAAAGACTGTGCTGGTATAATCTTAGGCTTTGTGACAAGGAGACTGGGACATGAGGACTAAGTGCAGAGGGACCCCTGCTGGTGTTCAGCTCATTGTATCACATTGTTTCACCTCCAAGTGAAATGATGATTCCTATCAAGGAATATTCAGATTCATGCCCGCAGAATTATTCAGTTATGAATTTGAAGTCTACCATGAGGCATATGTACACACACCATTTTTTCCTCTAGATGGCCTAGGCAGTTATAACCCGAGTTAGAAAGGTCCCAAAAATTGCTAATCATACTCCAGACCCTGCCCCAGGTGGAAATGCCTTGCAGGCAAAGTCTCCAGTATAATCAGCAAATGTTACAAAGGGACCACATCTGGTTCCTTTGTATTCATCTCATCAGACAGGCCAAAATTTGAATAGGAAATAGAAACCAAGCTTCCAACTCAACCTCAGCGGGTCCCCTAATTTCTGACCAAAACACATTCATTAAAGGCTGGAGAAACATCACTAGCGCTTATGTCAGCCTTCTCTTAGCCTGGTATATTCACCTCTGCTTTGAAGCTTTTCCAAAAAATAACGAACTTTAACTTTTGAATGGAATATATTTTTTCTTTTACACTTTGTTCTGTGGCCCTATGGACTCACACAAGCAGTTCTATGGAAGTTCTAAAGTTTATTCAATCATTTCTCCTTCGGGAACTCCGTCCTCATGCAGGGTGGTCTCGGTGGGGCTGTCCATTATGACCCCTCCTCCACCAGGCAGTGGACCAGGTCCCAGATGTCCGGAGCATCCCAGGCACTGGCCTGGCCAAAGTAACTGCTTCACGAATGAACAGCTGAGGCTGGTTCTCCAAGACTCTTCTTGGAGAGCAGAGATTGAACACTGATGGCTCTAAGATATATTTTTTTAGGCCTACATAGCATTTTCAAAAGCAGAAAAATTTACATGAGAAAAATCCAGATTTCAGGCTTTTCTTGAAAACTGGAGGATCTGGTGACCCTGGGCCATATCCCTGAAGTAGCTGCGGCTGGTGGTGGAATCTCAGTTTGTCACCGCGCCCAGCACATAGCCCTTGTCACAGGGTTATATTTCCTGCCTAACCCAGTTTCCGCTCTCTAGAGCTACTGGGAGAAACTGCCCTGGCCTGGAGGACCGAGGCAAGGAAGCTGTCCAGTGAGGGCTTCTTCACGCAGGGAGGAAGCCTGTGCCCAGTAGGGAGGAATGGGACAAATTCGGAGGGTGGCAGGTCCAAGAAGGGGCAAGAGTACACCTGGGACACTGGAGGCAAGACTGAGTCGTGCTTAGGGACTCAGCTGTTTACGCCCTCATAGTCCCGTCCAGACCCTGCCGCCTTCCAGCTCTGGGTCCTGCTCCTCAACCTGTCCCTCTGAAAATGAGATGAGGCTAGAGCCTGGGTCATTGGGTGAATGGAGAGTTAAGTGCCTGGGCTCGTGCGTTCCACATTCGGGGCTCAATACATGTTCACTTTCACCAGTCTCACCAGAGTGCCTGAGCCCATCCACACTTCCCTGCTGTAGAAGGTAAAGGGAAACTTGTAATCACTCCCCTGCAAAGACCCCCAAAATGCTCTGGCTTCACAGATGTGAGTAGGATCTGAAGTTCTTAATGTAAGCATTAAAACCCCATAAGTCTCTGTCCCAACTTTGCTCAAGAGGGCCTGACAGACTACCCCCGTGATTTAAATTTGGAATAAATTACAAAGGCAACGTGCAAACTTTCTATGTTGTTTGCTTACAAGTAACCTGTGAAATGGAGGTGCTGGGACAACACACCTTCAAAGAATGCCACCACGCCAGCCACTTGGACTGCATCACCCGGGGGCAAATCCGTGTTCTGTTTCAGGCACCACTGGTTCTGTGAATCAGGGGATCCAATCTTAGGGCACAGGCTGCTGAGAAGCCCTGATGGCCTTTGGGGTTTTCTTCTCTTTGGGAGGCTGTGTAGGTCTGTGAGTGAGTGTGTGTGTCTGTGTCCCTCCTCCCCCCGTTGGACAGCTGAGAGCTAAAGCACTCAGTGGGTACATTTGTAGCTTCTCAAAGGAAGTAACGAGCCTGTAAAAGGAAAGGGTGCTTTTTCTGGAGCTGTTTACAGAGAAGTAACCCCTGTGTCATTTTCCCTCACAGGGAGGTCCTTCCCTTGATTGCTAATCGTCTGTGTACTTTAGCCATGTGTGGCTTAAGCCATGGTGGAGGCCCTGAGCTGCAAGGTCCCTCTACCCGCAGCTTCCTTTTAACTCCACAGAGCACAGCAGGCCACCGGCCGGGCCACCCAGGGAGCAGGCACCGCAGAGCTCTGTGCGTGCATGCGGAGGCCTCCCTGCATTCCCCCCTCCCCCTGCCCACCCGCCAGGGCTCTCCACCGGGGCGGCCAGCAGCCCTCCTGACCTCCTGCTCAGGACACCTTCTGGAGCCTTCCACCCCAGGCCAGCAGCACGGCCTCTGCGGGAGCCAGCGAGCAATCAGCCCTCTCTTGAAGGGCTCAGCAATAGCACAGGAAAGCAAGTGGGTGGAGGAGTGGCCACCTGAGGGCGTGGCGTCCAGCCTTGCTGCCTCCACAGCGCACAGACCGATGCCAGCGCTGGCACCCCCAGGAAGGTGTCTTTGGGAGCTGCACACGTGACCCTTGATGGCTCAGACTACCTGGGGTGACTACAAAACATCACTTGGGGTGACTGGGGGCCAGTGTGCCTGGCTCGAGCCGAGGGACCAAGGGAGGAAGGAAGGGGAGGCTGGGGCCAGAGCGCCGCTGGTCTTGTTCTAAGGACCAAGCGCACGGGATTGATGGGAGTCTCACAGAGATTATGCAGGCTCAGGGTGGAGGCCGGCCAGGGGAAGGTGGAAGCAAGGGGACCAGCCCGCGGCTCTCACGGTCCAGAGAGAGAGGAGGGCATGGAAGAGGGTGGTCGGTCCTGGCATGTTCCAGGGGCCAGCCAGGTCCTGCCCCCTTGAGGTCTATGTTGTAGAGGGGCTGCCGGACAACCAATCAATACATAATACAATAAAATTCCAAGTTGTGATGAGTTCTGTGAATAGCACTAAGCAGAGTGAGGGCAAAGGAGAAGGCAAATGAGAAAAACTGATCAGAGCAGAGAGAAATGGCTGAACCGGGACCCATTAGAAAGTGGCCATGCTGCTGGGCTTCCCTGGTGGCGCAGTGGTTGAGAGTCTGCCTGCCGATGCAGGGGACACGGGTTCGTGCCCCCCGTCTGGGAAGATCCCACATGCCGCGGAGCGGCTGGGCCCGTGAACCATGGCCGCTGAGCCTGCGCATCCGGAGCCTGTGCTCCACAATGGGAGAGGCCACGGCAGGGAGAGGCCACAGCAGTGAGAGGCCTGCGTACCGCAAAAAAAAAAAAAAAAAAAGTGGCCATGCTGGCCTCCTACCCCCACCTTCTGCTTCTCCATCAGCACAGGTCAGTGCTGCCCAGCGTGGCCTGGTGACAGGCTTGTGAACATACAGATCCTGGGGCCCAGACTCATTTAATCAGCTGTCCAGGGGTGGAGCCCAGCAGCATGTTTGTTCAACAAGTATCCCAGTTGAGTCTTATCAGACCAGTTCGGGAAGTAGAGACGTGAGGACTGCAGTTTGTGGAATCAGATAGGCTGGAACTTTAGTGCTGCTCCTACCACTTTTCTTATGCCCTGGGGCCCTCCGCTGAATCCTCCTAAGCCTCACCTTCCTCATGTGTAAAATGGGAATCAGAGCAGTGCTAGTCTCCCAGGGTTGTTATGAAGATTCATGATAAAATGCATACAAACCACTTTGCAGGATGCCTGGTTCATAGTGCGGGTGATAAAATATGAAGGAGGGACTCTACAGCGTGATTTGTAATACCTGATTATACTTTATCAAGTCCATGAGTCTATATTTAGCTCTAATGTTTATGTTTTATGTCTTGGAACCCAAACTCCTTTTCTCTTGCTCCCCAAGTTAAATCAAGCCTCGGTGATCCCATCTCACGATCATGCATCCCATCCCCATGGCCAACACTCTGACCCAGCCATCACCATCCCTACTGCAACAGCCTCCTGCTGAGGCCTCCCTTACCACCTCCAAACCACCCATCTCCAAGCCCCAGCCCTGCTGTTGTTTTAGTTGGATTGTGTCACTCTCTCACTTAGTTTAAAGGCTTTCTGTTACTCTTCAAATAAAATTCAACATCATTACCATAACTCACCCGGCTTCCCCTAATCTGGCTCCAGCTTCATGCTCTGGCCTCACTTTGGAAACCCTAACCGTGGAGTCCTCAGTTGCAACTTAAATTTATGACTTATTCAGGAAGACTTTGGTCCCCCTCTGATACGCTTCCATAGCAACCTTTTGTGAAATTTGTCAGACTTGCAATTAGTGGTTTAGTATCTGTGTTCCCTTGAGAGCAAGTGGCAGTCTTCTTGGAGTTGTGGATTGTATCGGGATTAAGAGTACCAATTCACAAGTCCCTAGGTTTGAACCTCAGCTCCACCACTTAATAGATATGTAACCTCGGGCAAATTATTTGGACTTTCTGGGCCTCAGCCTCCAAATCTACAAAATCTATCTCAGGGGATTATTTTTCAGTTAAATCAGACAATAAGTGAGAACTGCATAGAACATTGCCTAATATACAGCAGACATTTTCAGAATTTTAACTGCTATTATATTTATTCATTCTAGACCAGTATCTAGACATTATGTACTTAATAAACTCTTGTTGAATGAAGAACACTCTTTATCCTGCCTAGTATTGTGGCTTGCATATGCCCAACAGCTTGCACTTAGTGATGCTAGCCTTCCAAAGCCAGGCAGAGTCCCGGCTAGATAACGCTGATGTATTTTGTGCAGAATTAAGAACGGAATCCCTTGAGGATGGTTTGGAGAAGGGATTTTTATTTCAGGAGTAGAATGTTTGTCATCAGCTAGAATTTTCTTGGTAGGTGATGATTTTGGAGGAACATTTTCAGAAGGCTTTAGGAGCATTTTGGTTTTCAAGTTCTCAAATACAATTAAAAGAATGGAAATACTGTAGTGCAATCTAATTCCTTCCTGACTGCTGGCTGAGGTCTTGGTTTTTAGTGGATAGATGCAAGCCACACAATATAGTGAGCTGGGCCCAACCCACATCTTTAAATGGTTGAAAACATCCATGCTCTACGCCATGTGTTGCCTTCTAGACCCCACCCCAGCAGGCAGTTCCTTCTAATTAAGGTTTGTGGTGATGCGGGGAGCGTTGCCCACATGGTTCATTACCAGGCTTCCATACGAATGGCCCTTCCTCAAAGATGTTTGGGGAGAAGCGATAACAGACATGCCCCAGCCACATGTTCAAAAAAGTAGTTGACCTTGAGTATTAAGCTGCACTGATAGACTCAGGGATGGAGTGAGCCTATCTCCTTCACCTCTGGGTGTCATGTTTCCTAGGGAGAGCAGGGAGGGAGATGGGTGGTGGTGGCTGGAATTCCCTTGTGCAACTGAGTCTTGACATTTAAAAAGTGGGATACAGTCATGTAAAAATCACTTTTCTTCTAAAGAGACCAGCATGTTGTATGTCAACACCCTGGTACTTTCCTTCTCATGTTTGTCTCCACACTGCGGCCTTGTCAATGTCTTTGCTCAAAATGAGCTACTCCTATCTGGAACAAACCCTATGCCAGGGTAATTTAAACCAGGGCTTCTCAATCTTGACTAATTGTAGCGATCCCCTGGGGATCATGTTAAACTCTAGATCATGTACTTTGTTGTACACCTGAAACTAGCCCGTGTTATAAATCAGCTATAGTTCAATTTACAAAAATGCAGATTGTGACTCAGAAGGTCTGCAGTGGGGCCTAAGACTCAGCATTTCAATCAAATTCCCCAGTGGTATGAATGCTGCTGGTCTATGAGCAACACATGGGTTTGGGGTTACCAGGGTTAGCCAGCTGGCTGCCTGTGGGGTGGGGTGTGGGGGACCCCAGGAGGCAACAGAATCCTTGAAATGGTGCTCATTTTATTTATAAGACGTATAAGAGGTATCCCCATTTCCTGTCTCCGGGTCTCCACACCAGTTTATTCACACTCTGGGGTCAGTCACCTTCACCTCAGCCAGGACTGGTAAAAATATGTTTCTGTCGTGCTCGGAATGAATCCAGTCTTCATGCCTCTATTGTTTACCTCCGGAGGTGGAAACGACTTTTCCTACCTTATTAGCTTTGCACGGTCCTCCCAGACTGTTCGTTGTTGATTTTAACAGAGAAAATAAGCAAACAACTAGGAGAAAGGAAGCTGGTTTACATGGATAATTCTGCTGTTCTGTTAACTTTAAAATTGTGGTGGAATTTCTGTTTTAGCTCAAAATATCTGCTGACCTTATTCTCCAACGTCAGCATTTTAAGTGGACTCTCGGCCACAAAATCCCCACATTCGGTTCTAACAGAGTCTGATAGTCTTTTAATGTACAGAACTGTAGGCCAAGATGTTTGTGTTTATGTCCCAAGCCCCGAATAAATAAATAGCTGCATGGTATTGAAATCACCTGTCAAAATATTCACTGTGGGGCACAAAGAGAAGTCTCTCAGTGTGATTGGCTTCCTCGCTGGAAGAATTCAAAGGCTGTTTATCTCATTTGGCAAAAAAAAGACCTGTAATTACTGCATTTTGACCCCAAGGCAGGCAATTACTTCACAAAAGCTCTCCCCAGGAAACCAGACATTAGCCTGGCTAATTAGGCTGACCTCACTCACAAACGCTCTCCTCCTGCACAGGGCAGCTCGGACACCAAGGACAGCCCTGCCCGTCACAGGCGATGCCGTGGCACTGCGCTGGGTTGTGCTGTGTTTTTTACTACTTTCTTTTATGTGTTCCTTGAAGCCCAATCCCTTTCCCAGAGATAGGCTCTCATCAAAAAGAAGGGGCGCCTGGACAAACTGATCGCCTTTATTGCACAAGGAGGAGGAAGCTGGAAAAAAGAAAGAAAGGAAAGCAACCAAGGTTGTAAATTCTTTCCCACGTAGGAAATCATTCTCTGCCCTTTACGAAAATGGTTTGTTGTTTCAGCCGTTTAGGCACGTTTCCTACCCCCTTTTGTCCTTGCACATTTTGGGGGTTGACTTCTGTTTGGGTTCTAGGAGGCTGAGAATGTTTTAAGCATCCCAAGCATGTAGAATTCTCTCCTTCTAAAGAATCAGATATCTCCCCAGGGAGCCCTGTGAGGTGGGTTACAAAATCATCAGGTCCCTTCCCCACATGGAGAAGCACATAGAAGGATGGCCTGTGTGTTTCTGGCTGCCCAGCCCTCAGCCATGCCCGGCTGTCAAAACGCTCTCACTTGGCCTTTAACCCCAGCAATTGAAACAAGGGTCTACACATTAGGAGGTTTTCGAGGGCAAAAGAGGAACAGGTGATTCTCTTCCAGGGCTGCAGACTAGAGGTGTCCCCTTGCCAATGCATGACAGGATGCCTTGGAAGATGAAGAGACGGTGATTTGGTGTGGGTGGGTCTCCAAAAGCAAAAGGCAGCCCAAGTCAGCTTTACTTCGGGGTCAGAATAGCAGGGACAAGTCACCCCTTTGAGCTCAGACCCTAGTGACGATAAAGAAAAAAAATTATTCTGACGCTTGTTAATATAGTAGACTTGATTCAGGACTGAGGGAACAAGCTTCATGATTACGGCAATAAAGAAGAGACATAGGGCTCAACTCTGAATACAGCCAAGACAGCTAGGGATTTCCAGCCAAGGAGCAGAGGGAGGGGGGGGATCAATGGATAGAAAAGCACTCAGAGGAGACAGCAAGGGTAGGGGGATTCTTGCTCAACCAACTTAAGATTCTTGCTGAAGGCAGGCCAGAGTGATCAGATACTGAGGATGATCAGATACCAAGGGTGGTGGGATTCTCCCTAAACTGATTTAGCAGGACTCTTGCTACAACAGCCTGAGGCAGGCCAAAGACAGGCCCAAGGATGAGGCCTAGTCAAGAAGAGATTTCAGAGGAATATAAAGTGTGGTCAAGAAGAGTCTTTGGGGCTCCCCTGGTGGCGCAGTGGTTGAAAGTCCGCCTGCCGATGCAGGGGACACGGGTTCGTGCCCCGCTCCGGGAAGATCCCACGTGCCGCGGAGCAGCTGGGCCCGTGAGCCATGGCCGCTGAGCCTGCGCGTCTGGAGCCTGTAACGGGAGAGGCCACAACAGTGAGAGGCCCGCGTGTGGCAAAAAAAAAAAAAAAAAAAAAAAAAAATGTGCAGGCAGCACCTGGACATTTTGCCTAATGCTCTTAAAACAAGGACCAGAAAAGGAATGAAGCAGCCATGGGCCAGGAGAGGTGGGGCTCTATGGTGTGCATGTGGCTAGGCTGGTGCACTACTGGCTTCTGGATGACAAAGTGGCTCCAGCTGCCTGGCCAGGTGAGATCCAGGAGGAGGAGAGCATTCCAGGAGGCATCCTGAGGCAGAATTTCCCTGGCTTCCTACAGATGAAAGAGTCAAGATATTTTGTGACTACACTCAGAGCAACCGGCAGGCAGAAGGTCTGATGCTTGCCCTTGTGTGGCACTTTGAGACTTCCAGAGGCAAGTTCCCAGAGACATATGGAAAAGCTAAGAGTAATGCTACCCACTCATTCTTACTCAAAGGCATCTGGGAGGGATGAATAATTACAAAATGATGATGCCAGCATTTTGAATGACCATTTCAAAGGCAAATTACCCAATAAAGTCCCAGTTGCACGGTTTGGCCTTTCAGCAGTTCCTGACCTACCTTTCTCACGAAACTAAACCATTTAACCAGGGTGAGGTGACTGAGCCAAGTACGGCCTATGTATGTATGTGTATGTGAGAGAGAGAAGTTTTTACAAGGTAAAACCAAGACTTATGGAACCACAGGTATCCCCCACTTTTTGAAAGTTTGCTTGAGGTCACTTTGCTCTTACGAGAGATCTGCATTAGTACCTGTTTTTTGCTAACTGAAAGAAATCTGAAGAGGATTTTGGCTTTTACCAAAAAAGGTGAAAAGCAAAAATAGTGCTCGGCGTTTGTTTCACAGCAAACTGTTATAGAGGCGGTGTGAACCCCAAGCAGTGAGAGTGGTGCCGCTAAGCTCCTTCCCCAGGAACGACACTCAGCATCTCAGCATCAAGCCCTCATAGCTTGGGACTGTGTCTGTGAGCCTCTGTGCTTTATCTGGATTTATTTCATGCATCCATTAGCAGGATGCTTCATTTTATGCCATTTCGGCTTACGAAATGTTTCATAAGGAACGCTCTACTTTCAGATAGCAGGGGAAACCTGTGTAAAATGGACATGTGTCAAGGGCTTTATTTAACTCATTGATTAATGAGAGAGCCAGTGAGATGTTAGAACTGGTTTAAAGGAGAACCCAAAGAACAGACACATATCTAGGCCATCAAGAATACTGAAATGAATTTGCTCAATAGATGGAAAAGTGACTCCTTCCACAGCTGGGAGGGAAATCAACGGGACCTCCACCCACGTGCAAAATTCGTTTGCACTGCTATCAGTTATCTACAATTTACCGAGTTCTGAAAAGCTCAGAGACAGTGAGAGGAGCAGAGACCCCATAGAATCCAATCATCTGAAAGAGTGTGCCACACAGTGCCTGGTTTTCCATTTGAAGACAGTTATTTTGGTTCATTTCTAAGTCTCTTACAAGTTTTCCCTAATATGTAATATGTACACATACACACACCTGAGTGTGTTTTCCCACCCATATGCCCTTGCACGTGTTTCTTTTTAATCAAAGCACTCTTTCCTCTTGTTCCTTGCCAGTCTGAATATGACTCTCCCATCCTACCTAGAGCCAACAAATCAGAATCTCTGAGAGGGGACTCAAAACTGCATTTTAACCAGCTTCCCCAGGTGGGACTCTGATGCAAAGCCACTGGCAAACCCCCCCCCCCCCCGTGAGGAATGCAAGTCCATCCTCTCAAGATTCAGAAAATATGCAAATATCACCAGAGTCGTGAGGAGATGGTTCATATAGGTGGTGGGTTCGGGATTGAAACTTGAACTATGGGCAGTATTTGGAGAAGAGAGCAGAAAGCATTTCAGGAAGTGGGAGGCCATGGGCGAAAGGGCAAGGAAGTAAGATTAAGCGTGGGGATGGTGGGGAGAGGCAAGGATTCCCTTGCTCCTGAGTAAAGCACTGAGGAGGAGGGAAACAAAGATTGGGTGAGTAGGGCAGATGCAGCAGGATGAACTCATTCCAGAGTTAGTGCACGTTTGTTAAAGTAGGGAACTAACGTAAGAAAAGTAGTGTTTTAAGGAAGACTGTGGGGACACAGTATACAGCACAGGATCTGCTGTTCCATAAGATGGAGGCATGGCTCCTGAATGTGCCTCTTCATTTCAGTCTGGGAAAGGAGGGTGATGTTTATTCAGAGAGCAAGATGTGGTCAATTTCCCTAAGTATAACCACTGAGAGACTGAATACACAAGCAGGCAATGACCATATACAAAAATAGAACTCTGACCCACAATCTGCACCACCCACTTAGGAAACTGACCCACAGCCAGCCTGCTGTCTATAATGCTTGCAGGAAGTCATACCCCCTATCTCTAGCCACTGGTCCAGGAAGCCAAAAAGTAAACTGTACAAGTCAGCTCAAAACAGCCAGGACTCTGACAGCTTCCCCGATTTTTGTCTCTGCTCCCAGCTTAAGATCAAAGAGGTCTTAGAGGCAAAAGCCCAATCTGCACCCTTAACCAACCACACAGGAGGCCCCACTTCTAGTTATTCTTCTTCTGGCCTCCCCAGACCCACGGCCTCCAGACAGGGCACACCTGCAGCCTTCCCTTTTTGCCACCACTATAAAGCTTTCCAGCTCCTCTGCCTGCCTTTGAGTCTCTGCCAAATTCCAGTGATAAAGGCTGCCTCCCTCGCTGGAGCCAGTTCTGAATAAATAGCCTTTGTGTGTTCTCGGTGGGTGGTCTTTGTTTATTTCCACACCACAAACAGTCATCTACATTTCCGCTTATCCAGCAGGAAGATGTTTACAACCCACAGACCTGCCAATTCGAACCATGCAACATTACTTCTACCATTAATTTCATACACTTCATCCACAGGTGGAATATTGTAATTGACATTTATTGTTTATCATTTCTGCATACCGTATATCTCACACATAAATAAAATGATTCTGTTAGGCAGCTGTGGTAAGTAAAAGAAAAAGTAGGAACGTAGGAGACATGGGTCCTAGTCCCAACTCAATACCCACTCTGAAACTCACGGCACTGCATGACGTGGTGGTGAAAAAAGATTAATGATTTGGTGTGTGCCTTGAGGATCTTACACACTGGAGGGATTTGAAATTTGTGCTCGTAAATCTAACTAAAAAATACGGATGCCAAGAAATGGTTCTGGGCAAGAAGTGTAACAGGTGAGTAGAAGAGAGGGAGAAGTCACTGAGTGAACTTGTCACAGTAAAGGTGGAATGTGAGCAGGATCTGGAGGCTGGATAGGATTTGGACAGATAGAGAAGAAAAAGAGAATAGAGGTCATTCTAGGAAGGACAAATGGTATGAATGAGGACGGAATAAGTTGCATTCAGAGCACCACGAGTAGCCTTGCCAGACTGAGTTCTTTGAGGGGGAGACGTGAATAAGACGGGAATAAAGACACAGACCTACTAGAGAATGGACTTGAGGATATGGGGAGGCAGAAGGGAAAGCTGTGACAAAGCGAGAGAGAGGCATGGACATATATACACTACCAAACGTAAGGTAGATAGCTAGTGGGAAGCAGCTGCATAGCACAGGGAGATCAGCTCGGTGCTTTGTGACCACCTAGAGGGATGGGATAGGGAGGGTGGAGGGAGGAAGACGCAAGAGGGAAGAGATATGGGAACATATGTATATGTATAACTGATTCACTTTGTTATGAAGCAGAAACTAACACACCATTGTAAAGCAGTTATACTCCAATAAAGATGTAAATATATATATATATATAACAGGAGTAGTGACTTTAACTTGAAATGCATAGGACTGCAAATACCAAGCTGAAAGTTTTAACTTTTCTAATTGTTGCTTGGCATCATTGCAGTTTGTCATAAATCCTGTTATCATTTTACTTGAGCCTGTGGTAAAACAGACTCTTCTTGAGGACTGAAAGAAAGAATACAGTGAATGAGGAGAAAAATTTGACCAAGTTTGACTTGTGTGTGTGTGACCTATTATCTCTAGTAATACTTTTTAAAAATATTGTACTAACAACACATACGTTACATAAAATTTACCATTTTAACCATTTTACGGGTACAGTTCAGTGGTATTAAGTACATTGACATTGTTGGGCAACCAGCCCCACCATCTGTCTCCAGAAGTTTTCATCCTGCCAAACTGAAACCCGATACCCATTAAACAATAATTCCCACTACCACGCCCCAGCCTCTGGTAACCACTGTTCTACTTCATGAGTCTGACTACTCTAGGTACCTCACATAAGTGGAATCATACAATATTTGTCCTCTATGTCTAGTTTTTTAGCATAATGTCTTCAAAGTTCATTCATGTTATAGCATATGTCAGAATTTCATTTCTTTTGAAGGCTGAATTCATTGTATGTATCTACCACCCGTCAACGGCCATTTGAATTGTTTTCATCTTTTGGCTATTGTGAATAATGTCGCTATGAACATGGGTATACAAATACCTGTTCAGGCCCTTGCTTTCGGTTCTTTGGGGTATATACCCAGAAGTGAAATTGCTGGATCATATGGTAATTCTATGTTTAATTTTGGAGTTTTTTTGAACTACCATACCATTTTCCACAGTGCCTGCACCATTTTACATTCCACCAGCAAAGCACAAGTGTTCCAGTTTTGTTATCTTTTGTTTTTCTCTTAATAACCACCTTAATGGGTGTGAAGTGGTGTCACATTATGGTTTTGATTTGCATTTTATTACTGATTAGTGATGTTGAGCATCTTTTCATGTGCTTTTTGGCCATTTGTATATCTTCTTTGGAGAAATGTCTATTCAAGTTCTTTGTGCATTTTTTTAAACTTGGATATGTGGGGTCTTTTGTTGTTGAGTTGTAAGAGTTCTTTACAGATTATGGATATTAATAATATCCATAATTAATAATTATGGATATTAACCCCTTATCAGATATATGGTAAATATTTTCTCCCAATTTGTGGGTTGCCTTTTCACTCTGTTGATAGTGTCCTTTGACACACAACACTTTTTAATTTTGATGAAATTCAATTCATCTATTTTTCTTTTTTATTGCCTCTAGTTTTGGCATCATATTCAAGAAATCATTGCCAAATGAAGCTTTTCTATATGTTTTCTTCTAAGAGTTTTATAGTTTTAGCTCTTACACTTAGATCTTGGATCCATTTTGAGCTAATTTTTGCAGATGATGTAAGGAAAGGATCCAACTTCATTCTTTTGCATGTGGATTTCCCCAGCACCATTTGTTGAAAAGACTATCCTTTCCCCATTGAGTGGTCTTGGCACCCTTGTAGAAAATCATTTGACTACATCTGAGAAGGTTTATTTCTGGGTTCTCTATTCTATATAATATTTGCCTTTTAGGGTGACTAATAATAAAAACTAATAATAACAGTTGTGTTGAAGGAACAAAGATGGTGTACGCTACTCCAAAAGAGAAAGAAATTAAATTGCTTTTCTCAATAATTACAACGAATTTCCAGTGTGAGAAAATGCATTCCTTTAGATATTTATTTTTCTCTTCAGAAATTTTTTTTAACTAGTATAGGTTTACAGGAGGTTACAGAAATAGTACAGAAGTCCTGTGTACCCTTCACCCAGTTTCCCCCAATGGTACATCTTACCTATGTGTGGTGCAATATCGAAACAAAGAAACTGACATTAGTACAATCCCAGATCTTATTCAGATTTCATCAGTTTTACATGCATCTGTCTGTGTGTGTGTAGTTTTATGCACTTTTATCACATGTGTAGATTTCTGTAATCACCACTATAATCACTAATCGCTTCTCCATCTTGATGATTTTGCCATTTCAAAAATATTATATAAATGGAATCGTACAGTATAAAATGCTTTGAAATTGTCTTTTTTCACGCAGCATTATTCCCTTGAGAGCCATCCCAGTTGTTGCATGGATCAATAGCGCTTTTTTTATCACTGAGTTGTATTCCATGGCATGGATGTTCCAGTATGTTTAAACATTCATCCATTGAAGACATTTAGGTTGTTTACAATTTTTGGTTACAACAAACAAAGCTAATATGAACATTTCTGTACATGTTTTTGTGTGAACATAAATTTTATTTTCTCTGAGATAAATGCCCAGGAGTGCACTGGCTGGATCATGTGGTATGTTTAGTTTTGTAAGAAACTCCTAAACTATTTTTCAGAATGGCTATACCATTTTACATTCCCATCAGTAATGTCTGAGAGATATCCAGTTTCTCTGCATCATCACCAGCATTTGATATTGTCACTGTTTTTTATTTTCAGTGTTCTAACAGGTGTGTAGTCATACCTCATTGTAATTTTTCAGGAATGATTTATAATTTGCTATATAGCAGTTCAACTACTTTGCATTGCTATCTTCTTCCTCTTACTTTCATTTTTAATAGTGAAAACTCCACATTCCCTTCCCTTTCCTTACTTCATTATTCCTCATGGGACTAAAGAAATGTCGAAAAGACTCCTCATTTTCTCTTGGATTATATTGTCCTAACGAAGCCTCAGGTTTTTTTTGTTTTTCTCTATTTTTAGTTTTTTTTTTTTAACATCTTTATTGGAGTATAATTGCTTTACAATGGTGTCTTAGTTTCTGCTTTAAAGCAAAGTGAATCAGTTATACATATACATATGTTCCCATATCTCTTCCCTCTTGCGTCTTCCTCCCTCCCCCCCTCCCTATCCCACCCCTCCAGGCTGATCAGTTTTATCATCTTTCATTTGCTTTCAACATTGGCCTTGTAGTCAGCGGGGAATAAAAGAAGGAAGCAGCTGGCCAGAGGGCGAGGAGGCGGGGCCTGTTCTTTGTGCCTGTGTGTATTCATTTTCTAGTCACAGCTCAAGTTGTTTTGCTTTCCCCTGCTTGGGGAGAGAGGGAAATGGAAATGTACTCACTGTTGTTTAAGCCTCCTGGACAGTAAAACAAAGGCAGCCCTACTGCCTTTTTCCTAAATAATGTCACATAGCCCCTTTGAGAGAGCTTCAAAAATGATCTACATGTTTCAAAGACTTCTAACGTTAGAAATGGTCCTGGTCCTGGGCAAGTCTCTCAATAAACATTGATTATGTGCCTACTGTGTGCCCTGCTCTAGGAGAGGTCCTGGGTTAGAGATCTGCATCCTAATAAGCCAGGCTCTCCATCCCGTGTCAGCAGCTGTGAGTGAGGTGGGCGAAGTGCTTATGCAGAGAGGTGAGCAAGCAGCTGTAAGGGCCTGAAGCTCACTGCCTAGGAATCAGGGAACTTAGTGACCAACTCACCCGGAGCTTCTCAGGCCTGAGTGAGTCTGAGAGTCACGCGGCTGCTAAAAATATAAGTTTCTGGATACTGCCCCAAACAGACCAAATCAGAACCTCTGGAGGAAAGACCCAGGAAGCTGTATTTTAAAACAAACTGTCCATCTGTGCAATGGACTGAATTGTGTCCCCCCAACCCCCGCCAATTCATATGCTATTTGGAGGTGGGGACTTTTGAAGGTGATGGGGTTTAGATGAGGTCATGGTGGGATTTGTGCCCTTATAAAAAGAGACACCAGACATGCACACACACAAATAAACAACCATGTGAGGACAGAGAGAAGGTGGCTATCTGCAAGCCAAGCAGAGGGGCCTCAGAAGATACCAAACCTGCTGACATCTTGATCTCAGACTTCTAGCCCCCAGAACTGACATAGCAAGAAGGCAGCTGTCTGCAAGCCAGGAAAAAGGTTCCCACCAGGAACTGAATCAGCCAACACCTTGATCTTGGACTTCCGGCCTCCAGAAGTGTGAGAAATAAATTTCTGTTGTTTAAGTCACTAAGTCTATGGTATTTTTTTACGGCAACCCAAGCAGACTAATACAATATAGTTCTTGGAATCATCCCGATTGACAACCATTGACCCAATCCAGCCTTCTCATTTGACAGGTGAGGAAACTTTTTTTTTTTTGAGTTTTAAAATGAACTTATGAAAGAATGATCTTAGGAAGGCAACAACATTTGATTTATTTTTAAAATTTTCTGTTTCTTCCTACTATACAATGAAGATAATGTAAGAGAGCACAGAGTTACAAGCTTCCTTCTACGAAATTCTCTGACAGTACAGCATAGTGTAGTCATTCTGCAATGCTAGAAAAACTTTTTAGAAAGTCTCTTCTAGGCTTCTCTTTAAAAAGCAATGAACAATTACAGAAGATGGCATAAAAAAGCCTTTTTTTCCTATTTATTCTGTAGTATTGGAGTCAGTATTTTTACCATCACAGGTTACAATTTTCACTTTATCCACTTTAGTAAGTTCTGTCACCTCTCTGAATTCAACATCATTCAACACGAAAGTCCACCCATTATTTCAGAATCTGTACATATTTAGTCAGGTTAAAATCCTCATATGCTGTCCCCACACCCAGTTAATGGCCCAGTCACGATTAAGTCCGGGTTCTCTAACTTTTAGACCAGTGCCCATTCCACCAACTCAAAGGTGACAAGTAACTTTATACATATATCAACTCTGGTTGATTGCTGGTGGCTACCAAGAAGACTGTGTCAGGAAGGACTCTGAGTACAAGTCCAGGCTCAGCTGATGTGGCCACCATGTGGCAGGGAAAGCACATGAGGAGTAAGAAGAATCATAGTATTAGCGGGAAACCTGGACTTAGAGTCCAGCTACCCTGGTTGAATAAAGGCTCTTGTCACTTAAGCTCATTGAGAACAGTACAGCTCGAAGGTGTTGTCCATGACCAGTAGCATCAGCATCACCTGGGAGCTTGTTAGAGATGTAAATTCTTGGGTCCTATCCAGACGGATTAGATCAGGAGCTCCGGGGGCGGAGCCCCTGAGTCCATCCTGCTGCTTTTGCACACTACAGCTTCAGAAGCACTGCACTAGAATATAAGGACAATAATGTCCATGTCTCTGGGTGGTGACCGTGAGAAGATGTTATAAACTAAAACGCAGTTCACAAGCGCAAACTAATCTCCCTCTTCCTAGCAAGAGTCTTGTTTCCATGGGCTCACTCTGCATGTCGGTGGAGGAGCGTCTGCCCTCCGCGATAGAAGTATTTACACGGCATCTCTCACATCCACTCCTCTGGTTGCGTGCGGAACAAATGGAATCCCTCAGAGACCTCCTGAGAATGTCAGGATGCTTCTTCCAGCCCTCATCCCTCATAACCAATGAAAAAATGCCAGGGCTGTGTATTTTTAGTTCAGGACGTCTGCATTTGCCATCTCCGAGCCCGCCTTTAACCGCGTGGCCGGCATTGTGCAACTACTGCACTCCTTTATGACATTTTCTGTTAAGTAATGTGTTTGGAAGCTTGAGTGAATCAGAGACAGTAAGCATTTGATTGCTTACATTATTTTGGTTCAAACATGGCTCACGTCCCAGGACTAATTTACTTATTTTTGTATGGTACATTTCTATTTCACTTGGGAATTTGCCACCCCCCATTCTCTCTTCCAGCTGCTCTCCCTTCGCCCACCTACCCCTCCCCTTGCCACCCTGCTTCCTGGGCCTGCCTCTCCTGTCTCCCATCGGGTAGAAAGTTTGTGAAAGGTGTCCCATCAGCAGCCTCCAAGCCAGAGACTCTGTTCTTTGCCACTGTGGTTCACTTGCACGTTCCCACCCACAGCCTCAGACCTGACAGGCAGAGACCACCTACTGCTGGCCCAACAAAGGCCCGCCTTTTCCACAAGCCAGCCAGCCTTCTCCCGGTGGGGGCACAGCTATAACCGTGTGGGTGTGGGTCTGGGCTCTTTTTTCCAGGAGGCACCAGACCTAGACACAAAGATTGTAGGTTTTTACTCAGAGCCACCCTGGGGAGGAAAGCCAGCAACCTGGACATGACAGAATCAGTATCCTATTACAGGTCCCCTGAACCAAGCTGTCCCCTGCCTACCCCACCCCCATCTGCAAAAACAGCCTGTTCTGCATATGGGATGGAAACTGTGTCCTGGCAAAACACAAAAAGTAAATATTTAAAGGGAAAAAAGCACACACAAGGAAACAAAATGCCTTGCGTTTATGTTTCCATGGGCTGTCGCCAAGTACCTCCCAGCCTCCTCCGGCTCGTGTTCAGCGTGCCATATGGTTTGAGACCAGTGGATTAAACCCTCCACGGTTGTGAAAAACATCAGTCCATTTGGTCTGGCCTTTCTCTCCCTGCATTTGTTGTTCATTTGCGAGTTTCTCACATCCCTTGGCCGACTGCTGTCAGTGTGTTTACAGGTTTTAGATTTCTGATGGAATCTAAAGCACCACACCACCCGGAGCCTGCCGCAGACCATCTCCGGGAGGAAGGGAGGCAGCCCTGGGGCACCCAAATGGACGTTTGCAAACAGAGTCCTGGGCCATGTGTGACCCAAACAAAACTCACATTTTGATGCATCCGTGATGAATAATTTCCCCCCGAAACTCAGGCCAAAAGAAGAGTGATTCTGTGTTTTAGTTCCCACTTAGCATCCTCCTGGGACATTGCTAAACCAGAGGTGGAAGGGTGGGTCCTAACCAGGAGTGGGGTGGAAAACTGGCCAGCAGTGGAGTGAAAGGTGGGCGCACCAGGATCTGTTGGAACCAAGCCTCGCCCATTTCTCACTTTGGGATGGGACTGGACCTCTAACTCTTCATGTGGAGGGTATGGTATTAAATAGTCATGAGAAATAAAATTAAAATAACCTATACAAGGCCTGACACTTCCCTACTGCAATTCTGGGAGTGGAAGCACAGCACTAATGTGATGATTGGGAAAGACAAGCAGATATAAGGGAATGCCTTTCTTATTAAAGAAGTTCAGATAAGAGCTGGAGTATGATATGCAAGTCTGAATCAAACTTCCAAGCCTTGTGCCCATAACCTTTTCCTGCCATCCCTCATTTTTTTGCCTAGTGACATTTCTAGAGACAGAGCCATATGGAGAAAATTCCATTCTTATTTCTCACTCGGTTCTATCCAATTCACATTGGGGTTCTGTTTGATTCAGGCCCTGCAACACATTTAGCTGGTTGTGGGAGATTACTTAGCAGGATTCGCAGGCGACTTTCAGCTGTGGATATATGGGTGGGCTAAGAGGCCACCAGATGTGTGCTCATCTTTGAAGACACAGGAAGACATAACATAAATTCATTGCATTTATTTTTTTGAAGCTTCTAGCCTAGGTTCATAGAGAGTCTGTCACTATCCTGATTTGGAAGTTTCCTGATTTGGAAGAATACGAACTACACTTCTTTACCGTAATCAATCATGCCTTGAAGTCGCATAATTATTGGAGCAAAGGGCTCTAGAGACCTTAAGAAGTCATTTTGCCCACCACCCCCGACTCCATCCTCACCTCTGCTCCTCTGAGTACTAACTTTCAGCCTGGACTTTTATAGGACCCCTTTTTGATAAAATGCCCCAGAGTTGTTCACATAATGAGTGCCGTTCATGAGACCAGAAGTGAATGGACATTAACCCTTGGGTACGTCCTGGTAGAGAGGCACAAACTCTTAGCAGGTAACGTTGTGAGCCAACACCGCCAACAGAGCTACATAAGGATAGACCAACGAGGCACAACATAAAGTAAGCCCTGTAATGGGCATGAGAGACAAAGAAAAATACTTTAAAAGAAGTGTCCCTGGGAAAGCCCCATTTTGATCAAAGTCAGGAAGTAGCCATCCTCCTGATGTCACAAAGAGACTAGCAATCTTAACTATGATACATATAAAATAGAAATGGAGCACAATATTCTTTTGAAAAATCATTTGGAGACTACAGATTTTCCTCAGCATACAGGCCTGACCATAACTCATAGTTTTTGATAGGAAGTATTTTTCTTTTCCTTAATTTGTAGATAATTTGTCATTTTAAATTTGTCTTTTTTCATTTTAATAGGTACCACCAGATTATCTTCCCAAATTGTGTGCCAGTCCAGGCCCCACCAGCATCATAAAACGTGAGAGAGGAGTTTCCCACACCTTTACTGGCACTGAATATTATCACTCATTTTTGCCAACCTGATTGGCAAACTATTGGCTCTCTTTATTGTTATATAACATTCCCCCAACTACTAGTAATGTTGGGCATATTTTCAATTGTTTGATATTCATTTTCATTTCAACCTCATTGGATTGCTCACTTTCCTACTTTTTTTTCTGCTTAATAATTTATAAGAGGTTATCGATATTAGGGAGATTAATACTCTATCATACGTGTTCCAAATATTTTCTCTAGTACCGTCATCTTTCTGTCAATATTTTCGTATTGTCTCTGGCAGTGCAAAAATATTTAATTTTTATGGAGTCAGAATCGTCAGATTTTTCCCTTAAGACTTTTTGGTTTCCTGTCCTGGTTAAAAAGGTCTCCTCTCTGAAAGGTTGAAAAACATTATCTTAAATTCCTGATTAGAATTGCATTAAATGAGGTATTGATTTAGGAAGTTTTATGTTTATGATATTGTCTTTCTCCATAGCAGGGGTCAGCAAACCACGGCCGGTGGGTCAGCTCCAGCCCATTGTCAGCTTTCCTAAATAACATTGTATTGGAACCCAGCCACATTCGTTAATTTACATATTGCCTGTACCTGCTTTTGCACTGCAATGGCCAAGTTCTGTAGCTGCAACAGAGAACCTAGAGCCCGCATAGCCTAAAATATTTGTTATCTGGTTCTTTATGGAAAACAATCTGCCAACCCTTGCATTCTAGGATCTTTGAATGTCTCTCCATTTCTTCAGACCCTATTTTACTTCTCTTAATAATGTTTTATAATTTTTCCTCATCTTTAAAAGGGTGCTAATGATAGGACCCATCTTATTGTTGTGGAGATTAAATTAACTAACATTAAATGCTTAGCACAGTGCCTGGTTCATAAAAAGCTCTTGAAAAATAACAGCCATTGTTTTAATGCTGAAACAAAGAGGTGCAATAGTAAGACATAATTCTTGCCATTCTGTATTACCTGTAGATTTTCTTTGTTTTAAAGGCATCTGCTGGCTTATTAGAATTATTTTTCCTGATTGTAAAATTAATATGAATTCATTCTAGAAATTAAAATTAAAATCTCCCCTGACCATCTTACTCAGAGAAACTAGTGTCATTCTGTTGATATATACACAGTGTGGTTTTGCTTGTGTAGGTACATACTACCTGTCAAGTGTTAACAATTCCATGACATTTGAGTACTAGAGACATCACATTATTTTTTCTAAACCAAATCTCATTCTGGCTGAGCCTGGTGGGAAGGCCAATGACAGTGTTTTTGGGGCTCTATCCTATGCCTTATATTGGATCAATTAAGAACCCTGGGCTATTGTGCTTTTGGAAAAAGAGGCAGGCACAGTCCTTGCTGCAGGGTGGTCACTGCTGTTACTATGCACCACCAGCTAAAGGCACTGCTGCCACTGGACAGCATTTCCTCACCATGGGTAGGCACATCTGCCCCAGATGGTACCAGGATGGTCCTCCCCACTGACCACTGCCTGAGCCCTGAAGGCCCTCGCTGCCGTTCCAAAGCCACGGCTTAGTGACCCACCCTCACAGGCACCCAGGCAGCCATGAAGAGTGTACCGAAAACTGTTTTCAGTAGACGAAGACAGAAGACTTTGTGACTTGCTCAAGTGATTAGGTACAAATTTCCTTCCAGTAAACATAATATTAAAAAGCTCTTTTTCCTGAATTATATTTTGCTGTGTGCACAAAGTGTAATGGTGCTATCAAACATGCTACTTTTGTACGTTTACAGCAGTTTGACAGCATGGTGGATTAATGATGACGTCAAGTGCACTTCATCTTTATTTCGGTGCCAAGAGGCTCTGGTTTTTCCCAGCATAGCGAATCTGATTGAAGAAATATTTATGAAACGAAAAGTCCATCAAGAAAAGTGTTGGGCAATTGTCTCTGACAACGTAACAAACACAGTGACGGCTATGAGTGATTTAAGGATCACAAACATTCCACGTTGTTCACACTCTTCAGCTGCATATTGAGAAAGCTATTATGGCACAGAACTGCTGCCTGTAGTCACCAGGGATGCACCCCTTTTCATCATTCTTTTTCATCCAAAGATAAACTACGTGACATAGAAGAGATTTTGGAACTGCCTTATGTAATTTTACAAAACGTTTCAACAAACTAGAACAGCAGCCATTACATGTTCAAAGGCTGCTTGTACCAAAAAAGCCTTTAAATTGTACCACGCAGAAAATAATGCCAATTCAGCAGGGGTACTAACAACCAAATGTTGCTTGCCGAGAAAGTAGTTCATTTGTGAAACATGCTGACGAAGTGAATCACCTAATGGATTTTGAGAAGGCAACTATTTCATTCTTAAATTTGCGTTAAGGTCCTCCTATGTTCCCACTGCTGAAAAGGTGCTGGACTTGGCATGCATGCAAGGGAAGCTGAGGAACAGGTGGAAATTCCCAGATAATAGTGTTATCTTAAAAGCCAATTACAAGTTCTTACAGGTCCCCCCACCCCATCCAAAAGTAGAGCATTCCTATGAAACCTTTCTAGAGTGAAGATAAGAAGCAGTTATCTCAGGACACATCTTGCTAACGGAGGCACAGAATAAATAGAGATAAAGCACAGATACAACACAGCTCAAAGCTATAGCAACTTGAGGCTGAGATGCTGAGTGCAGTTCCCTGGGGAGGAGCTTGGAGCACCTCTCTCACCGTGGCTTGGGGTGTGTGCTGACTCTATGACAGCTCACTGCAAAACAAACTCTGATGCCAGTTTGAATTTTTACCTTTTTCTGTAAAACTGAAAATCCTCTTCAGATTCCTTTCTGTGAGCCAAAGCAGGTGCTAATGTAGGTCTTTTATAAAAGCAAAGTGGTGAAAAGTGAACTTTGGAAGAGCCGAGGATGCCTATACATTATTCAAGTTTTTGATCAAACATTTAAGGACAAAATTTTCCTAGAGTCCATGCAAAAATATTAGAAATAAAGATGACCAAGGGAAGGCAACGATCTGAGTTCTGCTTCTGAAACATCAAGAAAGCCTTTCCAAGCAGTACATACAGCTTTGGTTTGAGTGTTGCTTCGGCTCCATAGACCCAATCTTCAAGCGCAGGAGATGAAGAGGAGAAAACACTTGACTTTAGTTGGTTATTAATGTTTAGAGCAGGGTTTCTCAACATCTACACTCTTGACATTTTGAGTCAGTAACACTTTGTTGTGAGCAGCTGGCTGTCCTGTGCACTGCAGGTTGTTTAGCAGCGTCCCTGGCCTCTACTCAGTAGATGTCAGTAACGTGTCTCCCCCAGTTATGACAACCAAAAATGTCTCCAGACATTCTCTAATGTCCCCTAGGGGGCAAAATCAAAAATCACCCTGAGAACCACTCGTTTACAGGAAGGAAATCTTAAGTACAGGCGTTTCTAATGGCACGTGATAACCCTTGGTAAAGATGCTGCCATGAACCCTGTTCAGCCCCTAGCATCTTCTTCGGAACCCAACACTGACAAAGAGGCCACACACACCACACTTCCCACGAATTCCAGCTGGAAATAGGCTTCAGTTTCGCTCACAGGTATAAGCACAGCATCCAGGGGCCCTCTGCCGGTTGATGGTGCTGAGACATCCTTGTTACAATACAATCAAACTTTAAAATTTTAACTACTAAAGTTCGTAAGTGAACATTGATATGTTACCTACATTTTTAAATAAAATTTCAGATGTATCCATGTAACCCAGAAGTTCTAAGATGGCAATATGTGACTTTGACAGAATATCAGTTTACAAATGTGCGCATTCAACATGGGGTCAAACTTCACATTCAGAGCACATGTCTGAGAAGAAGCTTCCTGAAGCAGGACCAAGGCCAGAGGCAGTGGGCACCGCAGTGGGGTGTTCAACAAATGATTCTCTTGGCCAGTCCTACGTGGGTGAGCATTGAAGTCGTTTGCAATATTTTGGTCTTATACATGAATTTGTGATGAACTTTCTTAATTAGAAAGCAGTGAGGTCTTATTTAATTATCCCCTTCAAAAACATTTCTAGAAGTGAAAGTATGGCATCAAAAGGCCTGAACAGTTTTATGTTTTTTTATACCTATTATTGTGTCCTCCTTCATACTATCAGCAATGAGTGTCTTGGTGGACCCTAGGTGTTATAAAATTTTCAAAGATCTTTATTAATATGATAGGGGGACATCATATCTTCTTTTTATTATTTCACAATTCTTTGGTTTAAGAAAAACAACAAAAATTGCAGAGTGTCAAAACGACCATCAATCACTGTTCTTTAGTAGAGCCCCTGATGACACAGTTGGATTGCAGTAAGGGCGCATGAGGTATGAAATGTACACAGCTTTAAACTCTAGATTGACCCTTGGCCTGGTGAGATGCTCACACTGACGGGGATGAGGAAACAGAGCTTTGTCAGGGAGCAGCAGATACTTACCCCCAAATATAAGTTCATTGAGTGGAAGAGTGAATATACTCAGGAGATTTTCAAGCTGCCTTGTTTGAACAAGGTATTTAAACAAGCTGGAACTACCCACATATTTAACTTTGTGTCTTCCCAACTCTTTCCTTGCCAAGTGTGAGTAGTTGAATTTGCAAAGCTTTAACTCGTGTGTGATATCACTGATCTGTAATACTGACTGAGTTGCTGCCATGTCTCATGGATGTCAAATGATCCCATTCATTCTCTGAAATGGTCTTGCCAGGAAGGTAACATCTCTATGTTGTGAATAAGGGACTTGAGATTTTAAAATTGGACCTGAGGTCCAAGGCCATTGAGTGGCAGAGCTGGAATTCACATCCAGTTCTGCCTGATTCCAAAATCCCTACTCTTTTATTTCCCATACCATATGGTGTACCAATATCAGTCTCAAATATTCATGTTCCCTCATGACTCCTCCCTCCCCTTGAGAATGAAAAGCCCCTGGTTCTCTCCAACTTGAGTTCAAAGAAAGCTACTGAAATTATTTAATTATTTTGATGACTATTGAACATCTGGTTCTCTTTTTTCTCCTGTTTTATGGTAGGGAAAAACAGGTGGGAATAAAAGGGGAATTGGATTTCCTAGTGCAAGGAATCACAGCACATTATGACAGGAAACACTTGGTCACTCGTTCTTCTCTTAAAACCCCTCTTGTTTTCAGCTTTGTGTTACAGCGACATGATGTGGGCAGAGCCTGGCCCAGGCTGTCTTTTCATGTCCCCACTTGAAAACATTTGAAGGAGTGTAATCATTTGTTTCCTCGCCAGCAGGACTCTTCCTGGCTGAGGACACACTTGGCCTCCTGGGTGGTGCCTCTCTGATGCCATCATTCAGTTGTTATTTCCGTCCAGCCCTCATGGGTCCTTGCAACTAAAGTCACCATTATTAAAGACCCTGACATTCAAACTGAAAAACAGGCTGCCTCGCCGCCAGCTCTCCCTCGGAATTCCCAGTCTTCCTGGGGCAGGAAAGTGAGCAGCTCTCATCCAGTCTCCACTGAGTACCAAGAAGAGACAGGTGTTTGAGTTTCTGTACTTATTTCTTAAGTTGGATAGAAGGGAAGGACACCGAGCATCCAATGACATGCATTCTAATTCCAGAAAAGTCACTTTTACTCATGTGACCCTGAGGGATTTCCTTAACATTCCAGGCTGTCTATTCTTATGAAGATCACATAGAATATACATGTCTGGCACATGGAAATGATGAAGCCTCATGCAATCGTAAGGCAGATTAGAATTACTCATAATAGTACTTTTCACCATCTAACATACTCTATGTTTGACTTATTTTTGTTTCTTTTCTATCCTCACATTTTCCCAATTTCCCCCAGCCCCCAATTAGAATGTAAGACCCAGGAAGGCTGGGATTTGGGCACTTTATTAATGACTGTATCCCCAGAGCTCAGAAAAAGGCCAGGCACAGAGTGACCCCTTGATAAATATTTGTTGAATGAATTTATGATAATCCCTCTGGGGAATTACCAGTGTAACTTGTAATATTTTACTCCCTGGAAAACTTTAAGACAAGGACAGGCAGCACCCTATCCAAACGAGTTAAGTGATACAACTACTTGGAGGACAAGAGGATTGTCCTAACAGTTACTTTGAACTCTAACAGTTACTTTGAGTCCTGATTCTATGGCTTTATGCCTCTTTATCCAGTGTTGGTTCCACTGGGCCTGGCCACTCACCATGTTCAAGTCATGGTTCAAAGCCTTCCTTTAAAATGTGTAAAACTCTGGCTCAGAAAATCTTAAAAACTTGTTATAGACTGATCCCCCCACCCCGGTCACTTATCCCAGGGAAAAAGTTGCACTTATTGATCATACATTTAGCTACTGGCCACTCCAATACTCATGAGGCACTGAGTCTGCCCAGGACTTTCCTAAATAGCCTTCAACTTGACAGGCTGGCCAAGGTCTTTCCAGGATCCTAGTGACTAGCTGCCAGTGGAATCCAAGGCTGCAATATTTAGTCAGCATTCAGCTTGTACATTCTGTCCCCTCCTTCTTCCCTCCAGGAAAACATATGGTGAGAACTGCTTTTTTTGGAGCAAACCCTTAAGAAAAACAAGCTTTTCATCTTTAAAAAAAAGTTCCAGTAAACCCTTCTTACTGATTTCTAAGGAAATCACTCCAGAGCTTAATTTTGCATTTCCCATCAGAGTAATCAGTTCTGTTACTGGAGAAAGTGCAACTGACGAGGGTTTTGAGACAGCAGCAGGTGGGCTTAAGTGCCCAGGTGCGGGTGTGTGCACGCATACGTGTGTACGCAAACCAATGTATATCGTACATTTATTGATCACTGAAATCAATGCTCGAGAATAGTCCATTTCCTTTTCCAAAAAAAATGGCCAAATCATAACATCGCTGACAGCTCAGCTGGGCATCATCTGATGAAGTTTTTGACACTGGAAATGACAGGTGTTGAAGCTTCCAGCCTCCATTAGCGCCTCTGAATATGAGAGGGGCTCAGTGTGTGTCTGGAGGGGCAGGAGCAGAAGGGAAGGCAAGGGTGGGTTCTATGGGTCTTTGCTTCCTCTGCTTCTAACAAAGGCAGGAGTCAAATGCCAAAGCCGGAGCTAGGGGCAGCCAAGCCTAACACCAGTCCTGAAGACGGGAATGCATTTGTAATTAGCGCAAATGTTAATTATGCTGAAAGAGAATCGGGCCTCAATTTTTCCCTGGGTATGTGGATCATGTCCCATAGGGAAACCCTGTTTCTCTTTTTGTTTGCAGTGTTTAGTGCTGGATTTTATTTTTCTCAAGAAATGGATGGAGGCTTAAATAACGCTGTTTTCTTGTTCTTTCCCCAGATGTCTGCAACGTCAGCTCCACTAATACGGGAGCTTCCTCCTTTAACTTTTCTAAGAGCTAAGACCTCTCTGCATGGGTCCAGGTGTACCAGCTCTGAGAGGCTGCCCAGGTGTCATCCCTCAATAATTATCTGATGGGGAGCTCAGCCCTGGTTCTCTCTGGAACCCCTATCTGTTCAGAACTACAGCTCTTTTGGAAGGGAGAAGCATGTGTTGTTGAGCAGGTAGACTCTGTAAGGCCGTGTGTAGGAAGTGGTGTCGGGCACCTCAAACCTCAGGAACTCGAGAGAAAGATCCATGTGGAGAATCTAGCAATGTGTCTCAGGAGCAAAAAAGAAGCACTCGGTATTTGACAGCTCCAATTTTTATCATAAGATATTATACATTTTGGCCTTTATCATCGTTCTCCCTGAGATAAAAACCTAGATGCTTTTCCAAATAAAAAACAGAGCCAGAAGTCAGAGAAAGGAAAGTTTATGTGTGTGTGTGTGTGTGCGCGCGCGCGCGCGCGCACGCGCACGTGCGTGTGCAGGCAGCGTATGTCCTCAGCACAGCTTTTGAGAAAACCCAGGAATGTCTTCAGGTCTCCACCTTTGCCTCAGGCGACACACAGATATCATTTGCTCCTTTATCTCCCTGTCCACTAGGTAGCTGGTCTAGCAGGGAACTTCAGTGGGTCAAATTCAAAGCCACACACCTGTGGGGTACCTCCATGAGAATGAGAAAAAAGTTCACCCTATGAGCAGACACAGCCCCTCCCCAGAGCACACAGCTTGGCAAACAGAGCAGGCCGAATTCTAGCCCCTGCCCCTTTTGGGGGCCCTTTGTGTCGTGCTGAAATTGCACACGTGGGTACAGCAGCACTCACCCATTTGAAGTTGAAGCTAAGAGAGGGAGAAGTTATGACTTTTCTGTCAGCTTGGGATGCTACCAGCTCGGGCCGGATGTCCCCCTTCGAAGAATTCCAAAACCTGGAAAACTGGTCTTGTGTTACCACCACAGCTGTGGTCTTCTTCAGAGTTCCCTAGATCAGTAATCAGACTCCACCTGGGTTTCTTTTTGCCTTCTACCCATTGCTTGTGACCCGTCTAACACTTAGTGGAGCTCAGGTGTACAAAAGATGCTCCACAAATGTTTGGAGTTGGCTGAATGGCCTCGCGACCCCAGCACTCTCCGAGGATGTATGCATTTCCTTTGGCAAAGCTTTCCCACTCCTGGATTCATCGACCCCATTGTTTCAGAAGACTGCATGCAGGACAGGAATAAAGACGCAGACCTAGAGAATGGACTTGAGGACACGGGGAGGGGGAAGGGTAAGCTGGGATGAAGTGAGAGAGTGGCATGGACTTATAAATACTACCAAATGTAAAATAGATAGCTAGTGGGAAGCAGCCGCATAGCACAGGGAGATCAGCTCGGTGCTTTGTGACCACCTAGAGGGGTGGGATAGGGAGGGGGGGAGGGAGACGCAAGAGGGAGAAACTAACACACCATTGTAAAGCAATTACACTCCAATAAAGATGTTAAAAAAAAAGAAGACGACTGCATGCAGGGGGTGGCTCTCTGAGATGCATCCTGGTTTTCATGAAAATCCACAAATAACAGCAGATGAGGTCTTCACATAATTAGCACAACTCAGACCATCCACACTCGCAAAGAACAGGAAAAAAAATTAAAGCAACAGGCCAGGAGCAATTCGAGTTTGTTTCACCCTGGCAGGACGTCTTAAGATCACATTAGAAAAGAAATAAATGTCTCTAAGGCAAGAAGCGCTGGTGACCTCCCACTGGTCCTGGAGGTAATTCAATCACACCTCCACAAGAGCCCTTCCACCACCACTCCTAGCATCTGCCTCAAGAACCTTCAACACAATTGTACTAGGTATTTTTTGTGGTTTCCTCTGAAAAAAAATTAAGCTCAGATACGACAGGAGGAAACTGCAAAGACATTTATTGGTTACAGTGAATCTTTTCCTCTTCTGCTTAGAGCAACTTCTCTAATTATTGGGTAGTTGATTATTAAATGTTAATTCACTTCAATAAATGTAGTTTTTTAAACATGACCAACTCTGGGAATATAAGCACAGACCTTGGTACCTGTGCCATATTAACCCCTGAGCCCCAGGTTTAAGCCACATTGAAATCCGGTTCATCACCTCAAGGTTATACAAAGTTATGAACATCATTACGAATAGAGAAGCAACAAATCTATTCTTCCCTTGGGAACTAAACCTTATTTTCACCACATGTTTACGGCTTTAAGTGCTAAATAGGTTGATTTACTTTTTTTTAGATAAAAGTAGTTATTCCAATAACCATCTCTTGATACACTGTCTAATTTCCCCCAACCTTGCCCTCCCTCTGGTGTTAGCATTGGCTGGTGAAGTTGCTCTCGCCAATAAGTCACCTGAGGGACTCTGAATAAATGGCTCCTATATGTCTTTTGAGGTAGAACTCTCCCAGAGAAACACAATTAGACTGATGACTCTGTAATAAAGACCATGGCCAAGAGGATGGGCAAACACCTCTGGATGTGAGAATCTTCATCATGGGGCATTGGAGAAAGAGGAGGGCCACAAATGATTTATATCCACAGAGCCCAGGCATGCTTCCAAGCAGAGACAGGAACTTGCCGAGATGTCCAGGATGGAGGGAAAACAAGATGAAGCAGGAAGAAGATGAAAGGAGGCCCACTTCTCAGGTGAGAATATCTACCCTCAAGGACTTGTGACCACCAGTGAAAAAGAAGGGAGGGAAGGAAGAAAGGAAGGAGAGAAGGAGGGAGAGAAGGAAGGGAGACAAACAGTAAAGAAGAGATGAGTGATCCCACTTTCTCTGTCTCATGTTATCTTTACACAACTTGCATTCCAAATGGTGATGTCTCTCTTTTTGCATCTTCTTATTTCTAATGGAGTTTTTAGACACACCTTTTTTGTGGTTCTTGAACTAAAGCCTACATTGTTTGATCTAAGACCCCACCTACACAGAGTTGGGCAGATCCATTTTCAGGATAAGAATTAGAAGAAATCCAGGGGCACATCTAAGAAGGAAGTCAGAGAAGACGATAAAATGAAAAAAAAAAATTAGTCCTTATTGCACATAAATGGAGGCCAGAAATCCTGCACAGAATCTTTATAGATTTCTTAAGAACTTGTAATGTTCTCACTGTTTATTATTATTTTTAATACCTGTCTATTCCCTATAGTTATAAGCAGTAACAAATCTTGAAACAAAGCAAAAATGGCAAAAGGGCTATGAGATTTATTTTGGAGAGCAAGAGAGATATATCTCATTTCATTGCTCTTCTGTACTATCAGGAAAAGAACCTTGAGAGAAAAGCAGATGAAAACAGATTAGAAAGAAAGGCAACCCCTTAAGTCCTCTGGGAGAAAAATAAACAGAGAAAGTGTAAATTCACCTTGGGGAGAACTGTCTCTAGGGAATTTACCTCCGTGATAGTCACTTTCCTCCTGACATCAAGTCATAGAAACTTCCCGATAGACTTCGTTGAGCGCTAAGCATATGTTGGATTATGCAGAGCTGAGCTACAGTAGTTTTCTGTCATACTTCAGGTTCTCAGGACAGCTTGTTAGTTATCACTGAAGTAACATCAACAATACCTGAATTCACCCAAATTAGAATTAATTCCCAGTGAGAATTTTCAGTGAAAGCTACAAATTTCTAACTGCCACTCTCAACCTTTTGTTCTACACATGTTAATATTAGCTTGATAATCTATTGCAAATTTCATCCTTATAAGATAATTATAAGTATGGTAATAATAGTAATAACAATAATATTAACCAATGTTCATTGAGCATTTAATATGGGCAAGGCAGTATTTTATGTGCTCTATATATACTAATTCATGCCTCACCACATCTCCTTAAAGAAGGAACTAGTCTTATTTTACCGATGAGGAAACTGAGGCTTAAAATCACTCAGCGAGTTAGCCAGGGAGCCAGATGTGCTTACAGGCAGTGACTCCAGAGCTCCTAACCTCATAAACACAGAACATCTAAACACTAAGCATGCTCCATCAGATACAGACTTTGGGCTGGGTTTGCTGCTCTCCCGGACCACCCACAGTCCTGTGGCTTTCAAAATGTTTAACCACATGGGCTCCTTTCTTCAAGTAAAACCTTGCACGGAAGCCCCAAATCTATATTCAATAGATAAAATTAAGGTTTAATCAGATGGAGAAGCAAAGACTCTTCCCTGTCCCACCTGCACTCAGCTCTTCCCGGTGCCTGAGAAGGTTCTGCAGAGCCTTGGAGCTTCTGTGGAACACAGTTAGAAAACGCTTAACAGTCTTTAGTTGATCTCTTTCCACCGATAAAGTTGCCAGCTCCAGAGATGTTTTCCAACTTGCTTCCAAAACTCCAACGTTTCTTGTTGCTTCTAGGATAAGTTTTGAAATTCTGCACTGGGAATTCCAGGTTTCCCAAATCCTTTCCATACCCCATGCACACAGGCCTTCCTTCCATAACCCCATTCCTTCCAGCTGACCTGCCCTCCTTGTCATCCCCAAATAAGCATCATTCTTTGAACCATTTGAAGTGAGATCTGTTTTCTCCTCCTGCAAATTCTAGCATCAGAAACCAAGTCGAGTGTGAATTCTCCATAAAATCTCCTCTGACTGCTAACTCTGTCACCATGTGTAATGCTCACTCAGGCCCTGTCCCTTCCCATGGTAATTAGCAGATGGGTTCCACTGCCAGTACAGAGATTAAAGCAATGACTTAAGATACAAGTTTATTTCTCTTTCAAGAATTGTCTGAGCACATGCACCCTGGGCTGACACAACACCCCACAGTGTGGGACCCAGGCTCTTTCCATGTTGTTGCTCTGCCTCGCTCTCTATGATGGCTCACCACCACTGCATCCCCATCAGAATGGGGAAGGGGGAAGGGAGGACACATTCTTTCCTTTTAAAGGTTTCACCCTCTACTTTGAACATATCCCACTGGCAAGATGAGAATGGGTATTTGGAGAACTAGCAATCTCTTTCCACATTTAACTATTTCAAGGAGAAATTGGGGAGAATTTTCTCTCATTTCTTTTACACTCCTGGAATAAAGGGACTTTGCCCCACACATTGTATTCCCCACAATGCCTATCTAACCTGGGTATCTCGAATGTACTCAATATTAAAATTAAAATATTAAAGAATTAATATATAGATATAGGTGTTAGTGAGTAAGAGAACATATGT
Organism: Tursiops truncatus; assembly: GCF_011762595.2. Classification (NCBI taxonomy): domain Eukaryota; kingdom Metazoa; phylum Chordata; class Mammalia; order Artiodactyla; family Delphinidae; genus Tursiops; species Tursiops truncatus. The sequence continues at coordinate 28,697,680 of NC_047039.1, read as the reverse complement.
GTGGACATTTTTAGAAGCCAAAAATAACCAAAGATAATGTTGAGTTTCTTTACGTCAACACTGAATTTAAAGTTTCCAATTACTGGGTCCTAAATCTAAAAGGGTTTTGTTACTAACTTTTAGAAAAGTTACCCTAAGAGATTATTTAAATGGATGAGACTTTTGCCAGCTATCTTTCTACACACACACACACACACACACACACACACACACATCCATCTTATTTTAAAGCTAAACTTTAAAATATAAAAGTATAATGATAAACTTACCTTTTTAGGTACCAATCTATGGTGATAACGTCTTAAATAATTCACTGAGCCATTTACCAAGTGACAAAAATTTTGGCAACACTTTGATCCAGGTGATGTTACTATATTTAGGAGTAGGAGTTTTAGTGTACCTTCTTTTTCAAAGAGAATTTATTTTCAAGTACTTATTAAAGAAACTATCTTATTTTATTTTAGTCAATAGTTGGATTTATGTGTTGATTAATCCACCTCTACTTATATTAGATATAACAAATACTACCAAAATTTTAAGAAGCTTTAAGGCAGCTGTGGTTAAGGAACAGTAACTAACTACATGGACCCTATTGACCAGCTGCAAAAATATCGTATCAGTTCAGGCTTCCCCAGCCTTGAATGAATCCTGGGAAATAACAACAGCAATAATAAAAGCCCCTTCCCTGTGGTACCTACTCTGGACCAGATAATGTACTAACTGTGTCACATGGATTCTTTCAATCCTCTAACAGTTCTGTAGATAAGAAATCCAAGGCTCAGAAAAATGAAATGATCATTAGAAGCCCTTCAGAACTGAGGTCAAATTGAGCACATTTATTTCCAAAGACCTTTGCTCTTTCAAATGCAGATACATCAAATTAATAGTTGTCACCTTGCTGCTCCATGTGGGCTTGGTACTGAGTCCTACGCAACTATTCATAAGAAGGCGCCAACTTGTGTTGCCGGTGTTTGTGCTCATGTCTCATGGCAGGATTAAAGGGATTAGGTAGAGCGTGTCCACAGATGCCCCGCCAATGGGCTCGCACAGAAAAACCTCCTTGTTGGCTGGGAATCTCGGGAGACTCTGGATAGGGTGGGCAAGGCAGTCTAAAGATGCTGAGCCAGACTAGACATAGAAGAAGGCACCTCCCTCAGAGGAGGCCCCCCTGGTCTTTCTCTTGCTCATCTAGACCAGCCCTCCCTTTGGGAGGCATTCTCCCATCTGCCTTCCCCTTGAACTCTCCCCGCCGAATTCAGGTCTAGTGGCTGGAAGTCTGGGCCTCTGGAACAGCCTGAGTAAAGGCCAATCCACTTTCTCCCTGGCTATCACGGCAACACACCACTAGGGGCACTGACAGAGCTATTTTGTGCTTTGAATATGATGTTTCTGGCAAAGGAAGGACTGATCCTCGAGGCCTCTAGGTCCAGCTACACTCAGCAGGAGTCTGGCAGCGTTCCAGCTAAGGTATTCTTCCAGGTCCCTCAAGGAAGTAGTGGGGATTTTCACTTCCCTTCAGTACAGAAAATCATCCAATCTTCCTTCAAAAGACTTGGCTGGGAGAGACTGGCTCAGAATCACACATGCATGAAAATATTCTAGGATTTAGCTCTCCCCTGATGCTAAATTTGCAGAGTAGGACACAGGCCAGCACATATCAAGCAGACTCGGGTGGCTTGTGTCTGCAATGCTTTCCTCAGCGGAATGGAATCTCGCGCAGACCTCCTGCACCATTCTGGCTCTCCCACATGAACCTTATCTTCAAGTCTTTCTCAAGAAGCTTCTCTCTCTCCTTGTTCTAGTCCAGGGTTGCTCAACAGCAGTACCATTGACATTTTAGGCTGGATAATTCTTTGTCATGCAGCTTTCCTGTGGACTGCAGGAAATCTAGCAACATCCCTGGCTTCTACCCGCTAGATGCCAGTAGCACCCGCCTCCCCATCTGTGACCAACAAGTGCACCTCCAGACGTTGCCCAATGTCCCCTGGGAAGCAAAATCATCCTGTTAGAGAACCACTGGCCTAGTCAGGTGAAGCCCAGCCAGTTCTGATGGCCTCGAGCTGCTTTTCCCCCAAGGCAGCAGGCATACCTCTTCCCCCCGGGTCTGTCTCTCAACACAATCTTCAGATACTAAAACTCTTGCATGTCTGAAAACACCTGTAATACAGATGTCACTGAGCTTCCTAGCAATTCAAGTTTGCCCTTCCCCACTAATGCTCAGATTGTTGCAATCTGAGTGCCTTTCCTGAGGAATGACAAGAATACCTTTTCCTGGGCATTTCTGCAGATAGCAGCTCTCCCACTCTCCCCTAGCCCTCTTGTTACTGCCTTGCTGCTCCAGAATGTCACTCAGCCCAACCAGGCTCTTCTCTAAGCCATAATAGAAGGAGACGGTCACGCTTAATGATGTTAACTAGCAACCTTGAGAATTTACAAGGTAAAAGGAGAGATAGGCATTAGATATTAGCCCTCACAGCTCCCAAACACCAGTGACCGCGTTTCTGTATTGGACTATCTCCCCCTGGTCTCTCCTCAACCACCAGCCTAGCACATTCCTCCCTGCCGCTGCCACTCCCCACCCCAGGAGGGTCAGTAATTCCTGCAGAGATGCACCCGCCCCAGTGAAGGCCAGCATTTGCCCTTCATTAAACAAAATACTGAACCTTCTAGCCTGATGTGTGAACCAACTGCATTTGGACACTTCCTTGGGCAGGACTCCCACAAAGAGAGTGAGCAGGTGTTTCGGGTGCAACTTCCTGATCAAAGACCAAGTCTCATGAGCCGCATGAAGCAATGGTTACAAAGCCAGCGCGCACTGCTCGGTCTTTCAGGTTTGTTCCTTCTCAGCATCGCACCGGTGACCAGAATCAAAGTTGATGCAGGCTGAAAACATGACTTCGCATTTTAATTACTTCAATGCTGGGGGGCTAAAAAGCCACGAAATTTCCAGTTTTGATCTTTGCCCCATAGAATCATCCTCATGGGGTACACCAGTCGTATGAGTAGCAATTACTCATCACCATTCCAGGAACATCCTTACTCTGCCACTTTCAAAGAGCCAAGTTAGAGCCAGTGGTGGTTTTCAAACTTCTCATCGTCAAGACCCTTTCGTTGCACAAGTCTGGCTGAGGCCTCAGGTGGAGCCGCACAGGCTGATGCAGGCTGGACCTGGAGCCCCTGGACACACCTTAAGTACTGATGACCTGAGTTATAATCAGAATAATGAGGACCTCGGAATCTGGTATCTAGAAATCTGGTCTCAAAGGCTACAGAAAATGAGGCGTGAGTCCATGTCTCCATCTGCATAAGTCAGGTCAGATTTTATTGTCACAAACAAGGACAGGGAATGACAAGCAGAGGTGTCTGGCAGGCAGAGGAGGAGCCGGGCTGACTGGTGGACAAGAAGGCAGGAGGAGAGTCCCGTAGTCATGCTGAGTTGTTGTAGCTCCTCTGGTTTACCAGGCACTGGCTTGTTAGGAAGAGGATGCTGTGGGGAGAACACAAAGGGTCTCCCCAGGCCAGGGCTTCTCGGCCTCTCACTGTTGACATCTGGGGCTGGGTGATTCTGTGCTGGGGGCGGGGGCTGTCCCGTGCACCGTATGTTAGCACACAAGGTCTGGAAGATATATATATCTCTCTCCAGGTCCAGCCTGCATCAACCAGTGTGGCTCCATCTGAGGCCTCAGCCAGACTGGTGTGACGAAAGGTTCTTGACGATGAGAAGCTTGAGTACCCCGTGCCCCAGGATGTTAGCAGCATCCTGAACCTCCACCCACTAGATGTCAGTAGGACCTTGCCCCCGATCTGTGCAAGTTGTAACAACCAAAAATGTCTCCAGACGTTGCCCCAGCAATATCGCCCAAGCTAGAACCACTGGTGTACACCAAGCTTACCGGGCTAAGAACTGCAGAAGAGAAAAAGCATGTAAGACGTTGTTCTTATCCTCCAAGAACTTAACATCCAGCTAGAAAGAAGTAAACATGCTAAAGCAGTGAAATAGTTACATAATAACAGATCAAGATAACAAGAGATGTCACAAGATGGTATGTAATTAAAAGGATCTTAAATAACACTTTCCTAACACTTGTAACATTGTATTTTATTGAAATTATTTAATTATCTATGTTCCTTAATATGAAATGGAAATGCCATGAGCACAGGCTCTGACTCTGTTTTGTTGACCACAGACGTCTACCCCCAGTGTCTGACACACAGTAGGTGCTTAGTACTTATCAGGGGCAGCCTTGCACGGGATCAGACCCGGCAGGAGAAGGAGGACATTGAAGGGGATCCTGTCCAGGTGTCTTCAGGCACTAAGTGGTAATCAGGTGAACTGGGCCAACCTGAATGCTTGACTGTACATGGTCAGGGACTTTTGCAGTACTTTCAATTTAAAATATCTATCTGCTTTGAGACAGAGTGGAGGGGAGGCATGTCTGTGTGTGTGTAAGCTCAGCAATATGAAGGAAATTTGTGGGGAGGGAAGATTTCGGAGGCAGTCCTGGAAGAGACGTTTTCTCTGTCCCACAGCCCTCCCATCCCTCCATCCCTGAACTCGTCTGTGCTTAATCCCCTCAAAAAGACAAGTGGATGGCAAAACCCAATAACAAACCCTGGGCCCTCAACTGAGATAGATGGGCTGCGTGGGGCAGGGGCAGAGGTGAACTTGTGGGAAGGAAAAGAGGAAAACACCCATCCAAATCCATTAGCTGGGGCTTCCCTGGTGGCGCAGTGGTTGAGAGTTCGCCTGCCGATGCAGGGGACACGGGTTCGTGCCCTGGTCCGGGACGATCCCACATGCCGCGGAGCGGCTGGGCCCGTGAGCCATGGCCGCTGGGCCTGCGCGTCCGGAGCCTGTGCTCTGCAACGGAAGAGGCCACAACAGTGAGAGGCCCGCGTACCGCAAAAAAAACACAAAAACAAATCCATTAGCTGGCCCAACCCCATGCATCACCTGTTCATCTGTAAAATGCGCACTGAGCACCTGTTCAAGGCTGGACAGCCTTCCAGGGCCTGGGGACCCAGCTGCACAGAACAGATAGAAGCCCTGCTCGGGGTCAGCCAGCAGCCAGGCTCCTTGCTTCACACGCTTGGGTGTGCATGGAATCACCTGGAGAAGTTGTAGAAAAGTCGGCTGCGCCCCCCTTCCGGAGTTTCTGATTCAGCAGGTACGGAGCAGGGCCTGAGAACTGCATTCCTGACAAGCTTCCAGCTGAGGCCGCGCTGCCGTCCCAGGACCACCCTTTGAGCCGCCCTGGATTCCCGCTTCCGCACAGAAGATGCTAACTGGCCGCTGGGAAGTGTCTGGGGCAGTAGATGGGCCAGGAAGAGGACCCAAGGGAACATCTGAAAACACAAGATGAACGGGCCCAAGTGCCTCCCTGTGGCACGGGACAAAGATAGACCTTCTCTGTTTACTGGAAAGTCCAGGGAAGGCCCGCGGTCCCGCCTGCGCGGTGGGTGGCGGCGGTGGCTCCCGCCGGTGGCCCTTCCCGGTCAGGGCGGGCGAGGGAGGGTGGGGGCCCGGCCAGCCCGGCCTCCGACCAGTCTATTTACTTAAACAACACGCAGCCCGCCTTCCGCGGGGCCAGGCCCGGGGCAGTTCCTGAATGGGACGAGACGCTGCGTCTTCGCAGCAGCCCACCCACGTCGCCGGGAGGCTTTCACGGCCGGCCTCCGTCGGAGGAAACGACAAGCTGTGTTGGGGCGTCGCGGCGGCCCAGGAATGTGGGTGACGCCGAGCCGCTGCAGTGGCCCGAGGCAGGCTCCCTCCTCCGCGGCGCGCCTTTCTCTTCCCGGTTTTAAGTCTCCCTTTATTTTGCCTTCAGAGTTTTCATTCTTCTCGACGCTGATAAAGAAAAGCAAATAACATTTTTTTTAAAGAAGAAGAAAAAAATGTTAGGCTGTCTCCCGCAGAAGGGAAAAAGGGGGTTGAACAAACAGAATGTCACTGAAAAGACAACAAACAAGACTATTGCTCAAAGAACCAGATGGACTTGGAAATAGCCTTCGATTGCGGCCACAGGGCTGCATTGGGAGCAGCAGAGGGACGGGAGTGGGGGGAGGGCTGGGCCCGGGGCTGTGTGCAGGGGAGGGGGTGTGGACCTTCGGTAATTTAGATCAGGAGTCTAAACCCTACAGGTCTGCCTGTGAAAAGGAGGCGGTTTTGGAAACCGTAAACCTCATTGAAACGGGATGAAATAAAACAAGCCTTTTATTATCTTCCCTTTTTTCTAGCATGTCCTATACGATTACTTTCTTTCTGACAGATCACCAATGCCTTGAATAAGAAATTGCTGACCAGATTTTTTTCTTATTGCAAAGTTGAGGGAGGGTTGGGTGTTTGTTTTTCATTTTTCTAAAGCTTCCTCAACTTAGGTAAATGGACATGTGCAGAGTTAGATGGGTCAGTCTGACTGGCCTTTTCTTCTCATCTATTTCACTTATCCTTTACCCACTAAATCAGCTATGTTTTTAAAAATGATATCTGATTGATATCCAGATTGCTCTAATAATTTCTCAACTGCAGGGTGATGTGTGCTACACAGACTGAAGGGGAAAAGGTTTGTCTTAAAAATCATGTTTCCATACGCTAAAGATAAATTCAACTTATAAAATAGAATATTTTTCGAGCAGTTTCAGGTTCACAGCAAAACTGAGCAAAAGGTACAGAGATTTCTCATATACCCCCTGTCCCCAGACATGCAGAGTCTGCCCCCACTAAAAACATCTCACACCAGAGTGGTACATTTGTTACAATGATGAACCTACAGTGACACATGATTATCACCCAAAGTCTATACTTTACACTAGGGTTCACTCTGAATCTGTTACATTCTATGGGTTTTGACAGATGTTATTTGATAGACATAACTGACATGTATCCATCATTATAGTATCATACAGATAATTTCACTGCCCTAAAAATTCTCTCTGTGCTCTACCTAGATAAATTCTATGTTTCAAAGAGAATCAAGTTCAGTATATGAAGTATCTCCTATTGGGCACTTATATGCCACTCATCTATTAGGAGAGAAATTTCTTTTTTGTCTAATCTTTAACTTTAAAAGGTTTGAAGAAGGGCAATAGCTACTTCAATTGCTAGAATAAGTGCAGTTGACATTTCCCAGAAGGGAAGCATGAGACACATGCTGCCCTCATCACTTGGACTGGAAGTTCAGGTCCCAGTCATTGGTGGAAGCTCAGGCACAAAGGCCCTGCTGGTCTACCAGGTCCACCCAATTCTAAGAAGGATGACCTGGAGCCCCTAGTGCCCTATCTGACTACTGACACTTGAAATTCTACTTCCATGCCATGAATGTGTCAGGGCACACCTTCAGAGCCTCCTCTAGCAGCATATTTGATGCTGACTCTGCAGAGATGGAGTAGGAGGCAGCACCAAGAGGGTAAAAGGGTGGGGTCAGCAATAAACCTGGCTTACCTCAGAGTAGTCTTCAGACCCAGTTCTACTTGTATACAAATGAAAAGAAGCAAAATGTGAAACTATGGCGTATCACATATGTTACCTAGTGGGCACACATGAGGTTAGAAGGCAGAAATTCTGGGCAATATATTGACTACAATTCCACTGCCATTTATCAGCTGGATCCTGGACAGGTCACTCTACCTCTCCAAACCTCGGTGTCCTACATGCAAAGGGGAATAGTCAGAAGGCACATCTTGTGAAGATGTAGAAAGCAAGTATCTATAAAGCTTCCTTCACTATGATGAATGTTTATACAACAAACTTATTCTTTTTTGTTTCTTTTCTATAAAAGAAACAGGTATTTAAACGAGTGCTGGAGGATAGAGACATCTCAACAGATTTAAAGTTGTTGATATAAAATAAAGGAAGGAAGGAAGGAAAGAAGGAAGGAAGGAAGGAAGAGAGGAAGAGAGGGAGGGAGGAAACCCAAAATGTAACTGGCCATCCTTTTTTAATAGCACTGATAGAAGACTTTTTCAGCTATACCCTCAGTTTTTAGGTGGAGGCAGTGACAAGGAGTATTATTTTCTAGTATAAAAACTCCATTACAGGCTATGGTTAAGAACCATGGGAAAGAGGGAAAATCTTCATCAAGGCTCTTAAAGTTGTTCACAGCAAAATTGCAACATTACATCACAGCTAAACAATTCCAGAATTTCCTAATATGTGGCCTAGCTTCAGAGGAAATGGTGACATTTCACCAAAACATAAATTGTTTCTTCAATGTGGCCTCCTTTTCATTGGTTGGCAACCTTAAAAAATTTTTTGTAAGCAGCAGTTTGTCAGGCACATTTTATGATCTTTACTACACAGGAACAAAGCCACCGAAGCCATGCCCAACAGTGTTGCTAGCTTGGGGATGTCCCACACCCAGAAAAGTCCTTCTCCATCTTTGGGGTTGCTCCAGAATCACCTGAAAGGCTTGTTAGGACACAGACACTGGGCACCACTCCCAGGGCTTCCTGTCCAGCAGGTCATGGGTGAGCCTGAGAGTTTGGGTTTCTCACAAGTTTCTGGGTAATGCTAATTCTGCTTGTCTGGAGACCACATTTGATATCCACTGGCATAGAATAAGACTTGGTGCATACCAGGTCCTCAATAAATATGTGCTGGTTTCATGAAAAGGCAGTGTCTTGGATTGTGTTTCTGACAGTGAAGGGTGGAGAAGGCTGAGTGCTTTGGGTTGCTTTGCAGAGTTTCTAGAACTTAGGAGGAATCTTAAAGGTCATTGGTCCAACCGCAGCCAAGGTAGACATTTCCATAGGGCCAGGTTTTATTTATCAAATCTATTCAGTGCCTAAAAGAAAAACAAGAGCATCAAGGATATCAGAAATCTGTTGTATTTCTTTACATTAACAATGAATTATCAGAAAGAAGATGTTAAAAAAAAAAGAAAAATCCCATTTAAAATTGCATCCAAAAACAAACAAAAAAACCTAGGAGTAAACCTAACCAAGGAGGTGAAAGACCTATACACTGAGAATTATAAAACATTGATAAAGGAAATTGAAGATGATTCAAAGATATGCAAAGATATTCCATGCTCTTGGATTGGGACAATTAATGTTAAAATGGCCATACTACCCAAAGCAATCTATAGATTTAATGCAATTCCTATCAAATTCCCAATGACATTTTTCACAAAACTGGAACAAATAATCCTAAACTTTACATGGAACCACAAAAGACCCAGAATTGCCAAAGCAATCTGGAAAAAGAATAAAGCTGGAGGCATAACCCCCCCAGACTTCAGACAATACTACAGAGCTCCAGTAATCTAAACAACATGGTACTAGTACAAAAACAGACATATGGATCAATGGAACAGAACAGACAGCCCAGAAATAAACTCACGCACCTATGGTTAATTAATCTTTGACCAAAGAGGCAAGAATATACAATGGAGAAAGGACAGTCTCTTCAGCAAGTGGTGCTGGGAAAGCTGGACAGCTACATGTAAATCAATGAAATTAGAACATTCCCTCACACCATATTAAAAATAAACTCAAAATAGTTTAAAGACTTACGTATAAGATATGACCCCATAAAACTCCTAGAAGAGAACATAGGCAAAACATTCTCTGACATAAATCATAGCAATATTTTCTTAGCTCAGTCTCCTAAGGCAAAAGAAATAAAAGCAAAAATAAGCAAATGGGACCTAATGCACAGCAAAGGAAACCATCGGCAAAATGAAAAGACAACCTATGGAATAGGAGAAAATACTTGCAAACAATGCAACCGACAAGGGCTTAATTTCCAAAATATACAACAGCTCATACAACTCAATATCAAAAAAACAAACAACCTAATCAAAAAATGGGCAGAAGACCTCAATAGACATTTCTCCAAAGAAGACATACAGATAGCCAACAGACACGTGAAAAGGTGCTCAGCATCTCTAATTATTAGAGAAATGCAAATCAAAACTACAATGAGGTATCACCTCACACCGGTCAGAACGGTTATCATGAAAAAGTCTACAAATAATAAATGCTGGAGAGGGTATGGAGAAAAGGGTACCCTGCTACACTGTTGGTGGGAATGTAAATTGGTGTAGTCACTATGGAAAACAGTATGGAGTTTCCTTAAAAAACTAAAAATAGGAGCTACCATATGACCCAGCAATCCTGGGTATATATCCAGAATAAAAAGAAAACTCTAATTCGAAAAAATACATGCACCCCAATGTTCATAGCAGCACTATTTACAGTAGCCAAGAGATGGAAGCAAACTAAGTGTCCATCAACAGATAAATGGATATAGATTTGGTGTATATATATATATATATATATATATATATATATATATAAAACTCAGCCATAAGAAGAATGAAATATTGCCAATTGCAGCAACATGGATGGACCTAGAGAATATCATACTAAGGGAAGTAAGTCAGACAGCGAAAGACAAATATTATATGATATCACTTATATGTGGAATCTAAAAAATCATACAAATGAATTTATCTACAAGACAGAAACAGACTCACAGCCATAGAAAACAAACTTACGGTTACCAAAGGGGAAAGGGCGGGAGTGGGGAGGGATAAATTAGGAATATGAGATTAACAGATACACACCACTATATATAAAACAGATAATCAACAAGTATTTACTGTGTAGCACAGGGAACTATATTCAATATGCTGTAATAACCGGTAATGGAAAAGAATCTGAAAAAATATATATGCTTATATCTGAATCACTCTGCTGTAGGCCTGAAATTAACACAATATTGCAAATCAACTATACTTCAATAAAAAAAAAAAAAGGAAGAGCATCCAGTAACTTTTCAATCCATCCTGCCTTTCCCTTTCCCAATGCTAGTTGACCCTGAGTACTTATCCAGAATTGTCATCCCACTGTTCTATTTCTACAACCAAGAACTAGTTCCATTACAAGGCCTTATGGGTCTTCACATACAACTTTGCATTCATTTCTGATTTTAGGCAAGTTTCCTTGGCTCCTCTATTCTAAGGATGAAGGGACTGAGGCAGTCAACTGAGATTTTGAGATTTATCCTAAGAACTGAACACTCACATGACTGTGGTAGGATTATCTGCCTCTCCAAGACCAATAATCCTCCCAACAGTTGGCCTGATGCTCATTAATTACACAGAAGTTTGTTTACCTGATGAGTACAACTAGGCATCCTGTTTTTCTGACGAAACACAGGGTGCCCCATTCAGACCTATGGGTGGCAGAGATCCAACCATAATATTCTTCTGGGTAATAAGACAGAGATGCCATGTCTCCACCTGCCCAGGCAAGAAGAGAGATGCATCTTCCCTCAAGATATGTTTATATTAACCATATTGACCCCAATTATTGGGCTGAACCATTTCCAGTGATGAAATAGCACTGAGCTATTGATTTTCTAACCAGTTCAACCTAGGTTGAATTCAGTTATGCCTTCCAAGGAGCAAATCTTTGACACTGAGCCTGAAAGTCTTTAATGACAAGAGGAGAGAATAAGTGCAAGTTTGATAGTAAGTCAAAGAATTGATCCTACACCAGGCCAAGGAAAAATACATGCAAGGGCTTGGAAGGATAAAAGGGGAAAGGAGAAAAAAACTGTATTAGATTAAGTCATAAAAAATTACCATTTTGGGGCTTCCCTGGTGGCGCAGTGGTTGAGAGTCCGCCTGCCGATGCAGGGGACACGGGTTCGTGCCCCGGTCCGGGAGGATCCCACATGCCGCGGAGCGGCTGGGCCCGTGAGCCATGGCTGCTGAGCCTGCGTGTCCAGAGCCTGTGCTCCACAATGGGAGAGGTCACAACAGTGAGAGGCCCGAGTACCGCAAAAAAAAAAAAAAAAAAATTACCATTTTTGTAGGTCAAAAGTGCTGCGATAGGGACAATTTCATGTGGTTCAACTTAATAGGTAGGAGAAGCACTGACCCATCTGGTATATACAAATTCCCTTTCCCAGAATCTGGGCAGTTCTACTTCCAGCCACTTCCTTTAAGCCATGTGACCACTATTTCCTCAGTGGAACAAAACCAAGAGATGTAATGGCCCTAGATCAGCTATCTCACAGATCATAGGTGAGAAAGAATATGTCCTAACTCCAAGCTCCTTTTGTTTGCCCTTTTCCTTTGATCTCTGAAAAATCAACTGCTGTAAACAGGATACCTCTTTTGGTGAATGCTCAAATGGCTAGTCCATTAAGATGAACCAACTCAAAACCAGTCATGAGGGCTTCCCTGGTGGCGCAGTGGTTGAGAGTCCGCCTGCCGATGCAGGGGACACGGGTTTGCGCCCCGGTCCGGGGAGATCCCACATACCGCAAAGTGGCTAGGCCCGTGAGCCGTGGCTGCTGAGCCTGCGCGTCCAGAGCCTGTGCTCCGCAACGGGAGAGGGCACAACAGTGAGAGGCCCGTGTACCGCCAAAAAAACAGTCATGAGCTGAGCAGAAAAGTGTCCTTCATGGAATAAAACCTGAAACTTTCCTATTTGGTAAACATATTGCATAGTGAAGTTAATATTCTACAACTATAACTGTAATAGAGTAACATGATAAGGAACCATAAAATATGGGATCGGAATATTGAGGGCATCATTCTTCTTATGTAGACCAAGAGGTAGGATCCTGCTTCATGACCAGCTGTGTGCCCTTGGGAATCCATTTCACCTGTCTGAGCCTCAGATCCCTTAGCAGTCAAAGGAGGGGATGGGATTCAGTTCATCTAAGGCTGTCCCTCCCCAACTGCAGTCTGTGACTTTCTGGAGCTATGTACACACCATGACTGTCTTGAAAGACAATATTAAATAGTGAGAAGGTACATGAGGGGGTGGGCAATAATGACATAAATGACAACAAAATTCATCATTTAACTTACACTTTTTCAAAATAGTTAATTCCAGCCTTGATGAAGGAAACCTCCCAAACGTCTAGTTCAAGGTGCTTACCTAAGAGGAGCAAAGGCAAAAGGTAATCATCCCCATTGGGGTGACAGGTTTGCCTCCACCACACACATGCAGTGTTTGTCTGTTTGTTTTATGGATGGTCCAATATTGTACAGCAGAAAATAACGGGTAAAGAGCAGAGACCGGGGACCTCAGCTGACAGGGTGAACTGACACTGATGATGAAGGTATATGTTATGAAAAGTTTCCTGTCAAACTTTAATAACTTAGGTCTTGGCTGCGATGGCAACCACCTCTCACTGGCAATTGAAAGCAAATGCATTATACCTCAAAGCTGTTTAACCATTGAAGTTAGAATGTGGTAGTGAGTGTCCAAGTTGTAGGCGCAGTCCCTGTGTGGCCACACGCTGTTGAGAGCACAGAGTAGGGCCTAGGACTGTCTGTTTTGTTCATCCGTGTGTAGTTAGTGCCTGCACAGAGCAGATCCTCAACATATATTTGTTGAATGAATGCATTACCTAGTTTTACAAAATTGTGCACAATGCACATGACTCTCCAAAGCTTTAGAAATAGGATAAGTTGAGTGGCTAGCAGAGTGAAAAACTTCTGAACTACGAGAAGAAAAGTCAACCTATATTTAAACAATACTTACAGATTATTTCTATGCCATTTTCGGACTAAATTTTTACAATTTAAAAAATTGTGTAATAGCTCCAAGTAGACCCAATGTTTAAAATACACTTGTGAGTAGGTTTGAAAAGAATGACCAGCCTATACTTTCATTTTTACCGCCTTGTCCCAAAGGATGCAAATAATAAAGTTAAGCATTAATGGGAAGAGAAAAATTTCGGCTCTGCTTTTAATATCATTTTACTATTTTGTTTAAATCTATTTTTAACATAGAGTACTGATAAGGTTGAGGTTTTCCTAATTTTAAGCTCTTTAACAGAAAACAGAAACCAGTTGAGAGCAGGAGGCTCTATTTGTCCTGCTTAGAAAACAATACTATAGAAGGAAACAGAGGGTATGTAACTAGGAAAGAAAAGGAACCCTTGTAATTCTTGGAATTTAGAGATAACTAATTAATTCCTTTCTAAAATTAGCAGCAAGCAGTCAAGGAAAGATTATCTAAGGACATTTGAAGATCCCAAGGGAACTTTAAGAGATGAAGAGCTGCAAGCTTTACAAATCTGTTGCATTGAAAGTGAAAGAAAGAACTAAAAAGTCTTTATTTTAACCAACATAGGAAAGTGAAGGGGGAAAGTAGTAACTCTCAAATTTTAATTTGAGTTTTGCACCAAAGTACTTGTATTCCTTTAAATTTTGCTCTATAATACATTATACTTTAAAAGTCTTGAAAATTCTTTTAAGTACAAATATTAGTAAACATTATGTTTTTGGTCTTAATAAGTTTCATTTTGATTAAGGAAAAAAGTTTCATTAAATAGGAAAATGCTCTGTATTCTAACATCTCAGTCAACCATGACCATGGGAAGTCGTCTCTTTGAATCACAAAGCTTAGTGCAGAAACACCCATTCACATGCATCAACACAGACAGGAAAATAAAAGTTTCCCGTGAGCACGTCCCATAAAACTAGGAATGATAACCATCCTCTGTGCTATCAACATGGCTTTGAAATTTCCTATCTAAATTCCTAATCTTCCTGGTTAAACACACAAGTCACAATTCTGAAGGCAAGTATAAAATGTGATTCAAATAAACATGTACTGAGTTTCCAGTTTTAAATTTTACCAAATACTTACTGAATGTCTACTATATACAGGAGACTTGCTGAACATTTCCAGGGAAACAAAGATGACCAAGACATAGATCTTGATCTTCAGGGAGGTTACAAACTACCAGAGAAGAAAAATGTGTGCACAAATAATATCAAACACATAACTATTTTCTTTAAGGAAAAATTCTTATAACACATACATTTCCCTTAAAGAAAATACTTATGTGTTCAGAAGATGACTTTTAGATGGGCGGCTCAGGGATGAAACATGGAGAAGCTGTCATTTAAGCTGGATTTTGACAAGTAGGAGGGCGTTTAGAGTAAGGAACAATAACACAAAGCAATGGAGTTTATTGGTTAAAACTAGATATTACAAACTGGCAGCCCATGGCCAAATTCAGCCAGCAGATGTGGGTTTTATTTTATTTTTTGACCTGAGCAATGTTTTGAATCTGTTGCCAGCATTTAAAAATTGAGATTTCAGGTACTTCCCTGGTGCCTGGTCAGGAAACTAAGATCCCACATTCTGCGGGGCAACCAAACCCACGCTGAAACTACTGAGGCCACACACTCTGGAGCCCACGTGCCACAACTAGAGAGAAGCCCGCGCACGGAAAGGAAGAGCCTGCGTGTCGCAATGAAATATCCCACATGCCGCAACTAAGACCCGACACAGTCAATAAATAAATAAATTAATTAATTAAAAAATATATTTTTAAAAAATCATGCTAATAAATAAAATTGAGATTTCACGTAAAATTCTGGATTTTGCAGCTGCTTTTAAAGAAATCAGAAGATGTTAACACTGGGTCCACAGCCCACATAATACCAAAAGCTTTGCAGCAGTTGCTCACTTTAGAAAGGTCACACAGCCCACACGGTGAGCCCACTCAGCCAACCTCATCCTTTATGTGTCCCGTGAGTCCCCTGTGGGAGATTACCTTGTGATTCCCAATTTAAAGTGTGAGCACGGGTCAGACCAGTGGTATGCTGGTAAATGTTTAACCACAGACTCTCTAAGGAAAAAAAAAAGCCCCAATTGTAGTACTTGGCAATTTCTGTGGTATAAATACTCTCACCATGGTCAATTTCAAGCTACTAAGGTTATGTCACTGAAAGTGGAGTTGGGAAGAGATACATACAAAGGGCTCTCACAGGTGGTACAAACCAGCCCCAGCATATTGCTGGATAAGACAGATCTGAGTTCAAAGACAGGCTCTCCTGATGAAGTTTCTTAACTCTTCCTGTGTTAACAAGGAAAAACAATCGCCTACCTTGAAGTGCTATTGTGAGGTTTAAATGATTTTCCCAGATCTGCCTTCTAATTTATTACCTCACAACTGAGATTGACCTCCTGTTTAATCCTTACCCTTATATGAATACCACATTTTTTTCTTTCTGGAATTTTTATTTGGTTCTTTTTCTAAATGTTTCTGTTATTCTTAAATAAAAACCTCAGTTTTGCCTTATTCAGGATCGTTACTGCTCTCATCTCCCTAAGCCAGGTGCTCAAAATGTCCTACTATTTGCATTGTTAGGGTGTGAAATCTTTAGGTGTTACCTCTGTACACTATTTCACTGAGTGCTTGTTTCCTACTGCAACTTGAAGTTTCTTGTGAGGGATCATCTTCAGAAGGAATTTTTCAGTAGGACGACTGCCTCTGTTAAAAACATGATGCAGTTGTGCATGTCTAGCCTACATTTTATATTAACTTAGGGGCTCAGGATTCCCACAGTGCATGAATAATGTGGACGCCCAACAGGACAGGCAGGGGCAGACTGGAGTTGAAATTTTTGCCAAAGGTTCTTTTTACTCCCCCATCTTGAATGAGCAACCTTTCCTTGTCACAGCCCTCAGCCAGGGAATAGAGTTTTTCTCTAGTGGTGGAGGACAGTCCTTAGAGATGTCTGGCTTGGTGCAGGGGCTCACTTCCAGCTCCCAACCCTGCCTGGACCTAAGGCCCTCCCCACTATGGAGCATTCTTGGGTCCAGTCCTCTCATTGACCCAGAATTTAGGTCCTGCTCACCACTTTGGCTTTGCTTCTAGCAGCTGGGATTTCCCTTTCTAAACTTCTGAGCTCCCTATAAATTTTTGTGTTAAATTTGTTATATTTAGGCAGCAGGAGGGGACTGTGAACTGGATGTCTGTGAGGAATAAGTGAAATGGTGTAGGTGAGGTACCTAGGAGAGCTCCCGACACACACTAGGTGCTCCATAACTGGGGATTATCCTCATGGAGACAGGACGGGCTGCAGGACAGTTTGGTTTGCAGGAACACAGGGCCATAAAGGGGGGCCCAAGGATAAGACTGAAAAGAGGAATCTCATCCAGATCATAGGATATCAGAGGCCATGCTCAGGACTTCAGATGATAGTCTCAGACAAGAGCGCCCATGGAAGAGTTTTGAACAGGAAAAGGATTAGAGATCTGCCTTTAGAATTTGACTCCGGAAGCAGAATCAAAAAAGTTAATTAGGAGGCTCTTGCCACAGTAAAAGGAAGAGGTCATGGGAATCTGAGTTAGGGGCCTAGGTGTGGGGACCAAAACGAGGGATGAGATGCAGAATCAATACATTCTGAAGCCTGATTAGCTGTGGATTATTAACAGGGGTACATGCATATAGGAGGATACAAAAGTGAGGACCTTAAAATTGATTTATTTGGCTGAAATCAGATCTTCTTTATTCTGGATAGGGAAAAAAAGGGTGGTGGGAGGGAGCAGAGGCTGGTGAGGAAGCTAAAACAACCTTGAGTTCCCAGTGGACTTATAGATAGTAAGTGACAGGCCCGCTGGGCACAAGCCCTTCCATTGCGCCTCTTCCATTGGAGGCTGACCTGTGGCAACACAAGATTTAGAGTTGCTGTTGGGTTTGGGTAACGGGGAGCCCCAGAGGGGCTGGCAGGAGGGAAGAGAGTGAGCTTTGGCATATATTCTCACCTCCCCCCAATGGGGTTGCTTCAGGCTGTCTACTCCCCACAGCTGCAGCCTCCTGTCAGGAAGGGTCCCTCTTCAGCACTCTAGTTTCTTGTAACAGGTCCTATCCTCATACATCAGGTCTCCGTTACCAGGCTCAGGTCCTGCACTATGCCTTGTGGTTTCCCTACAGGGTGCCCACATCTTTGTAAATAGCCCCTTTTAAATTTTTCAAGAGGAGAGAGCCATAGATATAATTTTTTTTTTTTTTTTGCAGTACACGGGCCTCTCACTGCTGTGGCCCCTCCCGCCGCGGAGAACAGGCTCCGGACGCGCAGGCCCAGCGGCCACGGCCCACGGGCCCAGCCGCTCCACGGCACGTGGGATCCTAAGGGACCAGGGCACAAAAGCATGTCCCCTGCATTAGCAGGCGGACTCCCAACCACTGCGCCACCAGGGAAGCCCCACAGATATAATTTTGACCAGCTTCTGAACTTTATCAAAGAGGAAACTGGAGCTGACACAGTGACTTGCACAAAACAAGTTGATGGCAAAGGAGGAACTTTGAGTAGAAGTAGAACAGTAGAACACAGGTGTCTTGAATCTCCATCCAGAGTTCTCCATCCCACCCATGAGCCCTGGGCTCCATAGTGGTGGCATCTTTCTTCCAGAGCCATGGGTGAGGCCATTGTGTGTGTGCACCTACACACACATACGTACACACACAGACACACTCACAATTATAGGCAGTCAATCACGTTAATGAGGTCATAAAAAGCCTTCCTGGGAAAATAAAACTTAGACGCATCCCAAGGGGTGTGTAGAAAAGGAGAGTAGACGCCGCACCGTTTGCCACACTGATATTGGAGAGGCTTATGGACTGACTGCAGCTCAGCCTCAGGCCTCTCCTTGTACCACCTGGTGGTATCACCTCCTCCCATCACCTCCTCCCTTCACCGTTTCCCAGAGTCACTGGGAGTGAGTTCAGGGTCCAGTGGTTATGATAACCATCTTTTCAAATCCCTAACTGGGAAACATGGTTCAACACAGACCCATGGGGTAACTTCCAGCTACAAGAGACAGGATGGGAGATGTGCTTTGAACACTGATATTTTCAGACTTCTGGACATCTCAATGGTATACGAAGGAAAGAGGATAAAACATGGGATACTGGGATCAAACCCAAAAATTCAGAACCTGCTAGAGGCAGGGAAAAATTGGAGGAGGGGATTAAAACAAGGCTAGGTGAGTGCTATATTTTTTTCTAACCTTAAAAATATATCTGGAGAACAGAGCTCGCTTTTCCACAGAGCTGGAACTCCCGGCTCGGGGTCTCTTCCCTCCGCCCTCACGGAACTGCCCCGGAACCCGAGGGGAGGGCGGCCTCACTGAGGATGCCGGCTCTGGAGGGGGCCCAGCGGCCGAAGCCGTGACAGTCCTGGGGACTGCGGGCCGGAATCTTCGTACCTGGGAGTTGAGGAAGATGGTGGAAGAGTAAGACAGGAGATCACCTTCCTCCCCACAAATACATCGGAAATACATCTACATGTGGAACAACTCCTACAGAGCACCTAACTGAATGCTGGCAGAAGACCTCAGAGCTCCAAAAAGGCAAGAAACTCCCCACGTACCTGGGTAGGGCAAAAGAATAAACAGAGACAAAAGAATAGGGACGGGACCTGCACCAGTGGGAGGGAGCTGTGAAGGAGGAAAGGTTTCCACACACTAGAAGCCCCTTCATGGGCGGAGACTGCAGATGGTGGAGGGGGAAGATTCAGAGCCACGGAGGAGAGCGCAGCCACAGGGGTGCGGAGGGCAAAGCGGAGAGATTCCCGCACAGAGGATTGGTGCCGACTAACACTCACCAGCCCGAAAGGCTAATCTACTCACCCGCTGGGGCAGTCGGGGCTGGGATCTGAGGCTCGGGCTTCAGAGGTCAGATCGCAGGGAGAGGACTGGGGTTGGCTGCATGAACACAGCCTGAAGGGGGCTAGTGCGCCACAGCTAGCCGGGAGGGAATACGGGAAAAAGTCTGGAGCTGCGTAAGAGGCAAGAGACTTTTTCTTGCCTCTTTGTTTCCTGGTGCGCGAGGAGAGGGGATTAAGAGCGCTGCTTAAAGGAGTTGCAGAGACGGGCGCGAGCCGCGGCTATCAGCGCGGACCCCAGAGACGGGCATGAGACGCTAAGGGTGCTGCTGCCGCCACCAAGAAGCCTGTGTGCGAGCACAGGTCACTATCCCCACCTCCCCTCCCGGGAGCCTGTGCAGCCCGCCAGTGCCAGTGTCCCGTGATCCAGGGACAACTTCCCCGGTAGAACACACAGCGCGCCTCAGGCTGGTGCAACGTTATGCCAGCCTCTGCCGCCGCAGGCTCACCCCACACTCCGTACCTCTCCCTCCCCCCGGCCTGAGTGATCCAGAGCTCCTGAATCAGCTGCTCCTTTAACCCCGTCCTGCCTGAGCGAAGAACAGACGCCCTCAGGCGACCTACATGCAGAGGCGGGGCCAAATCCAAAGCTGAACCCCGGGAGCTGTGCGAACAAAGTAAACAAAGGGATATCCCTCCCAGCAGCCTCAGGAGCACTGGATTAAATGTTCACAATCAGGGCTTCCCTGGTGGCGCAGTGGTTGAGAGTTCGCCTGCCGATGCAGTGGACACGGGTTCGTGCCCCGGTCTGGGGAGATCCCACATGCCACGGAGCGGCTGGGCCCGTGAGCCATGGCCACTGAGCCTGCGCGTCCGGAGCCTGTGCTCCGCAACGGGAGAGGCCACAGCAGTGAGAGGCCCGCGTACCGCAAATAAATAAATAAATAAATCTCCACAATCAACTTGATGTAGCCTGCATCTCTGGAATACCTGAATAGACAACAAACCATCCCAAAATTGAGGCGGTGTACTTTGGGAGCAACTGTAGACTTGGGGTTTGCTTTCTGCATCTAATTTGTGTCTGGTTTTATGTTTATCTTAGTTTAGTATATAGAGCTTATTATCATTTGTAGATTTGTTTATTGAATGGTTGCTCTCTTACTTTTTGTTTTCTTATATATAGATTTTTTTTCCTTTTTCTCTTTTTGTAGTGTGTATGTGTATGCTTCTTTGTGTGACTTTGTCTGTATAGCATTGCATTTACCATTTGTCCAAGGGATCTGTCTGTCCATTATTTTTTTTGACTGTTGTTTTTGTTTTTTTGGTTTCTTTTTGTTTTCTTACTAAACTTTTTAGTGCTTGCTATCATTGGTGGATTTCTTTTTCGGTTTGGTTGCTCTCCTCTTTCTTTCTTTCTTTCTTTTATTTTATTAAATTTTAATTTTTTTATTTTTTACTTTAATGCTTTTATTTTATTTTATTTTATTTTATTTTTTCTTTCTTTCTTTCTTTTTCTCTCCCTATTCTTCTGAGCCATGTGACTGACAGGGTCTTGGTGCTCCAGCCGGGTGTCAGGCCTGTGCCTCTGAAGGGGGAGAGCCGAGTTCAGGACATTGCTCCACCAGAGACCTCCCAGCTCCATGTAATATCAAACTATGAAAGCTCCCTGGAGTATCCGTCTCAACTCTAAGAACCAGCTCCACTCAACGACCAGAAAGCTACAGTGTTGGACACCCTATTCCAAACAACTAGCAAGACAGGAACAAAACCCAACCCATTAGCATAAAGGCTGCCTAAAATCATAATAAGGTCACAGACACCCCAAAACCCACCACCGGACATGGTCCTGCCCAACAGAGAGACAAGATCCAGCCTCATCCACCAGAACACAGGACCTAGTCCCCTCCACCAGGAAGCCTACACAACCCACTGAACCAACCTTAGCCACTGGGGGCAGACACCAAAAACAAAGGGAACTACAAACCTGCAGCCTGTGACAAGCAGTCCCCAAACACAGTAAGTTAAGCAAAATGAGAAGACAGAGAAACACACGCGGATAAAGGAGCAGGAAAAACCCACCAGAGCTAACAAATGAAGAGGAAATAGGCAGTCTACCTGAAAAAGAATTCAGAGTAATGATAGTAAAGATGATCCAAAATCTTGGAAATAGAATGGAGAAAACACAAGAAACGTTTAACAGGTACCTAGAAGAACTAAGGAGCAAGCAAACAGTGATGAACAACACAATAAATGAAATTAAAAATTCTTTAGAAGGAATCAATAGCAGAATAACTGAGGGAGAAGAACGGATAAATGACCTAGAAGATAAAATAGTGGAAATAACTACTACAGAGCAGAATAAAGAAAAAGGAATGAAAAGAATTGAGGACAGTGTCAGAGACCTCTGGGACAACATTAAATGCATCAACATTCTAACTACAGGGGTCCCAGAAGAAGAAGAGAAAAAAAAATGGGACTGAGAAAATAATTGAAAAGATTATAGTTAAAAACTTCCCTAATATGGGAAAGGAAGTAGTCAATCAAGTCCAGGAAGCACAGAGAGTACCATACAGGATAAATCCAAGGAGAAACACGCCAAAACACACACTAATCAAACTATCAAAAATTAAATACACAGAAAAAATATTAAAAGCAGCAAGGGAAAAACAACAAAATAACATACAAGAGAATCCCCATAAGGCTAACAGCAGAAACTCTGCAAGCCAGAAGGGAGTAGCAGGACATATTTAGAGTGATGAAAGGGAAAAACTTATAACCAAGATTACTCTACCCAGCAAGGATCTCATTCAGATTCGATGGAGAAATTAAAACATTTATAGACAAGAAAAAGCTAAGAGAATTCAGCACCACCAAACCAGCTTTACAACAAATGATAAAGGAACTTCTCTAGGCAGGAAAGACAAGAGAAGGAAAAGGCCTACAATAACAAACCCAAAACAATTAAGAAAATGGTAATAAAAACATACATATCTATATGTACCTTAAATGTAAATGGAGTAAATGCTCCAACCAAAAGATATAGACTGGCTGAATGGATACAAAAACAAGACCTGTATATATGCTGTCCACAAGAGACCCACTTCAGACCTAGGGACACATACAGACTGAAAGTAAGGGGATCAAAAAAGATATTCCATGCAAATGGAAATCAAAAGAAAGTTGGAGTAGCAATTCTTATATCAGAAAAAATAGACTTTAAAATAAAGAATATTATAATAGACAAAGAAGGACACTACATAATGATCAAGGGATAAATCCAAGAAGAAGATATAAAAAATGTAAATATTTATGCACCCAACATAGGAGCACCTCAATACTTAAGGCAAATACATGCTAACAGCCATAAAAGGGGAAATCAACAGTACCACAATTATAGTAGGGGACTTTAACACCCCACTTTCACCAATGGACAGATCATCTGAAATGAAAATAAATAAGGAAGCCCAAGATTTAAATGATACATTAAGCAAGATGGACTTAATTGATATTTATAGGACATTCCATCCAAAAACAACAGAATACACATTTTTCTTTAGTGCTCATGGAACATTCTCCAGAATAGATCATATCTTGGGTCACAAATCAAGTCTTGATAAATTTAAGAAAATTGAAATTGTATCAAGTATCATTTCTGACCACAACACTATGAGACTAGTATCAATTACAGGAAAAGATCTGTAAAAAATAAAACACATGGAGGTTAAACAATACACTACTGAATAACCAAGGGATCACTGAAGAAATCAAAGAGGAAATCAAAAAATACCTAGAAACAAATGACAATGAAAACACGATGACCCAAGACCTATGAGATGCAGCAAAAGCAGTTCTAAGAGGGAAGTTTATAGCAATACAATCCTCCCTCAAGAAACAAGAAACATCTCAAAGAAGTAACCTAACCTTACACATAAAGCAATAAGAGAAAGAAAAACAACAACAAAAAAACCCCCATGTTCAGCAGAAGGAAAGAAATCATAAAAATCAGATCAGAAATAAATGAAAAAGAAATGAAGGAAATGATAACAAAGATCAATAAAACTAAAAGCTGGCTCTTTGAGAAGATAAACAAAATTGATAAACCATCAGCCAGACTCATCAAGAAAAAAAAGGGAGAAGACTCAAATCAATAGATTTAGAAATGAGAATGAAGTAACAACTGACACTGCAGAAATACAAAGGATCATGAGAGATTATTACAAGCAACTATATGCCAATAAAATGGACAACCTGGAAGAAATGGACAAATTCTTAGAAATGCATAACCTTCTGAGACCGAACCAGGAAGAAATAGAAAATATAAACAGGGGCTTCCCTGGTGGCACAGTGGTTGAGAGTCTGCCTGCCGATGCAGGGGACACAGGTTCGTGCCCCAGTCTGGGAGGATCCCATATGCCATGGAGCGGCTGGGCCCATGAACCATGGCCACTGAACCTGTGCGTCTGGAGCCTGTGCTCCGCAACGGGAGAGGCCACAACAGTGATAGGCTCACGTGCCACAAAATAAATAAATAAATAAATAAATAAATAAATAAATATATATATATATATATATATATATATATATATATATATATATATATATACACACACACAGACGAATCACAAGCACTGCAATGGAGACTATGATTAAAAATCTTCCAACAAACAAAAGCCCAGGACCAGATGGCTTCACAGGTGAGTTCCATCAAACATTTGGGGAAGAGCTAACACCTATCTTTCTCAAACTCTTCTAAAATATAGCAGAGGGAGGAACACTCCCAAACTCATTCTACAAGGCCACAATCACCCTGATACCAAAACCAGATAAAGATGTCATAAAGAAAGAAAACTACAGTCCAATATCACTGATGAACATAGATGCAAAAATCCTCAACAAAATACTAGAAAACAGGGTTTCCCTGGTGGTGCAGTGGTTGAGAGTCCGCCTGCCAATGCAGGGGACATGGGTTCGTGCCCCAGTTTGGGAAGATCCCACGTGCCGTGGAACGGCTGTGCCTGTGAGCCATGGCCGCTGAGCCTGCGCATCCGGAGCCTGTGCTCTGCAACGGGAGAGGCCACAACAGTGAGAGGCCCGCATACAGCAAAAAAAAAAAAAAAAAAAAAAAAATACTAGCAAACAGAATCCAACAGCACATTAAAAGGATCATACACCATGATCACGTGGGGTTTATCACAGGAATGCAAGGATTCTTCAATATATTCAAATCAATCAATGTGATAAACCATACCAACAAATTGAAGGAGCAAAATCCTATGATCATCTCAATAGATGCAGAAAAAGCTTTGGACAAAATTCAACACCCATTTATGAAAAAAACCCTCTAGAAAGTAGGCACAGAGAGAACTTTCCTCAATGTAGTAAAGGTTATATATGACAATCCCACAGACAACGTCATTCTCAATTGTGAAAAACTGAAACCATTTCTTCTAAGACAGGAACAAGACAAGGTTGTCGACTCTCACCACTATTATTCAACATAGTTTTGGAAGTTTTAGTCACAGCAATCAGAGAAGAAAAAGAAATCAAAGGAATCCAAATTGGAAAAGAAGAAGTAAAGCTATCACTGTTTGCAGATGATATGATAATATACATAGAGAATCCTATAGATGCTACCAGAAAACTACCTGAGCTAATCAATGAATTTGGTAAAGTAGAAGGATACAAAATTAATGCACAGAAATCTCTTGCATTCCTACACACTAACAGCAAAATATCTGAAAGAGAAATTAAGGAAACACTCCCATTTACTATTGCAACAAAAAGAATAAAATACCTAGGGATAAACCTACCTAAGTAGACAAAAGACCTGTATGCAGAAAACTATAAGGCTCTGGTAAAAGAAATTTAAGACAATACAAACAGATGGAGAGACATACCATGTTCTTGGATTGGAAGAATCAACATTGTGAAAATGACTATACTACCCAAAACAATCTACAGATTCAGTGCAATCCCTAACAAACTACCAATGGCATTTTTCACAGAACTAGAACAAAAAACTGCACAATTTGTATGGAAAAGCAAAAGACCCCAAATAGCCAAAGCAATCTTGAGAAGGAAAAACGGAGCTGCAGGAATCAGGCTCCTGGACTTCAGACTATACTACAAAGGTACAGTAATCAGGACAGTATGGTACTGGCACAAAAACCGGAATATAAATGGAAGAGGATAGAAACTCCAGAGATAAACCCATGCACATATGATCACCATATCGTTCATAAAGGAGGCAAGAATATACAATGGAGAAGAGACAACCTCTTCAATACTTGGTGCTGGGAAAACTGGACAACTACACATAAAAGGATGAAATTAGAACATTCCCTAACACCATACACAAAAATAAACTCAAAATGGATTAAAGACCGAAATGTAAGGCCAGACACTATCAAACTCAGAGGAAAACATAGGCAGGACACTCTATGACATAAATCACAGCAAAATCCTTTTTGACCCACCTCCTAGAGAAGTGGAAATAAAAACAAAAATAAACAAATGGGACCTAATGAAACTTAAAAGCTTTTGCACAGCAAAGGCTACCATAAACAAGACAAAAAGACAACCCTCAGAATGGGAGTAAATATTTGCAAATGAAGCAACTGACAAAGGATTTATCTCCAAAATTTTCAAACAGCTCATGCAGCTCAATATCAAAAAGAAAAAAAAAAAAAACAATCAAAAATGGGTGGAAGACCTAAATAGACATTTCTCCAAAGATATACCAGGTAGCCAACAAACACATGAAAGGATGCTCAACATCACTAATCATTAGATAAATGCAAATCAAAACTACAATGAGGTATCACCTCACACCAGTCAGAATGGCCATCATCAAAAAATCTACAAACAATAAATGCTGGAGAGGGTGTGGAGAAAAGGGAACACTCTTGCACTGTTGGATGGGAATGTAAATTGTTACAGTCACTATGGAGAACAGTATGGAGGTTCCTTAAAAAAATAAAAATAGAACTACCATACGCCCCAGCAATCCCACTACTGGGCATATACCATGAGAAAACCATAATTCAAAAGGATTCATTGTTCGCAACGTTCATTGCAGCTCTATTTACAATAGCCAGGAAATGGAAGCAACCTAAGTGTCCATTGACAAATGAATGGATAAAGAAGATGTGGCACATATATGCAATGGAATATTACTCAGCCATAAAAAGAAATGAAATTGAGTTATTTGTAGTGAGGTAGATGGACCTAGAGTCTGTCATACAGAGTGAAGTGAGTCATAAAGAGGAAAACAAATGCCATATGCTAACACATATATATGGAATCTTAAAAAAAAATTGTTCTGAATAACCTAGGGGCAGGACAGAAATAAAGTCACAGATGTAGAGAATGAACTTGAGGACACAGGGAGAGGGAAGGGTATACTGGGATGAAGTGAGAGAGTGTAATGGACTTATATACACTACCAAATGCAAAATAGGTAGCTAGTGGGCTGCAGCCACATAGCACAGGGAGATCAGCTCGGTGCTTTGTGACCACCTAGAGGGGTGGGACAGGTAAGGTGTGAGGGAGACTCAAGAGGGAGGAGATATGGGGTTATATGTATATGTATAGCTGATTCACTTTGTTATACAGCAGAAACTAACACACCATTGTAAAGCAATTATACTCCAATAAAGATGTTAAAAAAAAAAAGAATGCATGTATCCACATCTACTTCTGCAGGTGTTTAATCGTATTTATGTGAGTAAAATGTTGGAAGAATTCTTGAAGATAATCCTTTGTGGTGAAGTATCCTGGGAAATTCTCTCATGTAAAGAAAGCTTACAGCAGATGGGTAATATATGTCTTGAAAGAAATTTAAGAAATTTAAGGATTGTTTTGTGTTCCTTTATTAAAGATTTAAGGTTTTTTACTTTTTAAAGAAAAAAACTACCAAAGTTTTATAGTCATAACTTTGTTACTTGTTTAACTTTTCTGAAACAATTAGATGTACCCAAATTATGTGTTTATGCTTTGCTATGTTAGAATATGAAAATGTAATATGTGTGGTAAATCTACTGTTTGAAATTTATAATGGTCTCAGATATGGTTGGAGTTTTGGTAACTTTTAAAATAGTTGTTTGTTTCTTTTAAGTCACAAAGGCAACTATGGATTTTTATTTGTTTTTTTTGAATGATAACTTTTCTATGAAGCAGCCAAAGTCGACCAGTCTTTTCCTAGGTAGAAAACTCAAAACTTGTTAACTCTACTTTAATAAAATAGAAAATTGAAGAAAAAAAGACACCCCCAACTCTGACAAACTGCATAAGTAGCTGATAAAACTGTTTGTTTCCCTTTCTTCATCTGCATTCACCCATGGCTCTTCATAACACCTACCATTCAATGAGTACACACAGTGCATGGGATGGCTCCATTAAGCCTCATAACTTCCCTATAAGCCAGGTTCAGGTGAGGAAAGGAGGCGCAGGAAGTGAAAAACTAGTTGGCGGTTCCCTAGCTGAGAAGTGGGGGAGCGGATGAAGCATAAGAAAGGATCATAAAGGAGGGAGCAGAAAAGAGGACAGAGGCAATAGGCTGAGCCGGCTAGATCCATTTGAGGACATGAATATCACACAAACGTGTGGGTCCCAGGTTGGCAGAGGGGACTTAGAAATGTAGCATCACAAAGCCTGTCTCCCCCAACCACCTGTCTGTTCTCACCTTCCAAACAAAGCCAGGCAAAATGGGACCTCCAGTCACACAGCCTGTGTGGCTCTCTGTCTGCAGCCCTCTGGCCTGTTAGACAATAAGCACAGAATATAGAGAACTATAGGACACAAGCCTGCCTTCCAGGGGCTTATCATCTATCTGGGTAGATAATGAAAATACACCACATAACTCAGCTCTCACAGTCAATAAACAGACTCAAATTTAGAGTATTCAAGGAAGGCTTCATCGAGGAGAGGGTATGGGGCTGAGCTTTGAAGGAGGTCAGGAAACAGCCCTGGGAGGCTATTCCAGGCAGAGGGAACTGCTTAAGCGAAGGCTTGGAGGTGGAGAAGGAAGCAGGCTGCCACTGACAAAGATGAGCCCCTGGTTACCACGGGTACCAGCCAGCTGCAGGACTGTTACCCGTGTCAGAACTTCCCTCATGGTAGAAAAATGGCCAGAGCTGTTCCTGACCTCCGACTCTCACTCCCACTCACCCTTAGGAGGAGAGCTCTGTCCCAGGATTCCCAGAAAACAGCCAGACGTTCTCTCTGTTTTGGTCACATGCCCACCTCTCAGCAACAAGCTCCACCCCAGGATCTGGGGTGACATTGGCTCTTCAGAATCCCCTGGAGATCCAGACGCGGCTGTCCCAAAGAGGGAGGAAAGAATGGATTCAACAATAGCAGGACGGCAACCATCAATTGTCCATTACACTGAGTCTCATAAGTGGGCACATTTTGCCCAAGTTTTAAGGAGAAAATATTGTGGCTTTGGTGTGATTTCTGCAGCATTTTGTGCATAACGGCATGAGCTGATATTGCTATGGGTGACGATTTATGGGAACAGTTTCATTTTCACCCTACAGTTTCCTCTCTTTCCAATTATTCACAACACAGTAAACCACATTAAACTTAAATGTCACAAAATAGAAGGACGCATCTATGGCAGGGTTTTCCACCTGGACACTTGATATTTTCAGCCAGATAATTCTTTGTTGTGGAGGCTATCCTTTGAAGTATGGGATGTCGAGTTGCATCCCTGGCCAGTTGCAAGTTTCAGCAATCAAAAATGTCTCCAGACATTGCCAAATGTCCCCTAGGGGGTAAACTCGCTCCCCATTAAGAACCACTGCCCTGGGGGAGCTCCTCTCTGGAGGCAGCTATGGTCACCCAGCCAGGAGCATTAAGTTCAAGGGCAAAATACTGCTTGAGGGTCATGGGCGTGAGCTCCAGGGTCAGCCAGACCCAGGCTGGAGTCAGCAGCTGTGTACTTTGGGTGAGTAGGTCCAGCTCCTCTTCTGTGTAGTGTGGGGATATTGCAGTTCCTACCTCATGGAGTGGTTGTAAAAATCACAGGAGATCAAATACAGGTAGGCCTCATCCAAAGGTAGTTATCAATACCATTAGCTAGTTTTCCTCGCAATAAAACAGATATTTTTTTTAGATTGTGTGTCTCGGGAGAATATTTGCAGGGGCATGGGGAGTGTTTGCTTGTTTGTTTTTCCTTTTCTTTTTTAAATCGATTCCATGCTTGAGAAGAAAGAAAGCAAAGAAAACTTCTCTGAGGATAATTTTTGTGTTTAGACCTCCTTGAGTTTCCCCTCTTCAAAGAGAGCCACTCCTTCTCGCTTAGAAAGGAGTGGCCAGTGGAGACAAAAGTCAAACGACCGTCAGGTTAGCTGAAAGCTTGGAGAGGCTGTGCTGGGACAGAGATGGTGGGCCGCCCTTCCGGAACCTGAGCTTCCCGCGCACACGCTCTCGGGGTGGCCGGCAGACTGGCGCTCCCCTGGGTTCTGTGGGTGGTCACCCCGCTGGTCGCGGGCTCTTTCTGTGTGGACTCTGCTGGGGATTCCTGGGGCTGCCTGCGACCTACATGGTCCTCATGCAAGAGAAGGGCCTTCAAGGTGGCGAATTTGCTTTGAATAACTAATCTTTCTTTCATACGAGTTTGCTCCAAAATGTCGACTTTAGCTTTGCTTCCCTGTCCCTGTTTTTTAAAAATTATGCTCTGTCAGTCTCCACAACCCTCAATAAGACAGATGAAAATACCCAGTGGCACCAATCAGGAACTTTGGGGCTTCTCAAGATGACATGGAAATCTGGGAACCGGACGTGGCGACCGCACTCTAATTTTATAACCCAACTTTATTGCCAGCACAGAGGCAATAAAGAGAAATAATAAACGAAACAACATGCGGCGCTCAGGAGGCAGCAGCCTGGCTGAATCTGTCCAAGACGTTTAACCTTTACGTGCAGCAGCTTCACCTGTCCAGGGAAGGGAATGCTGACCCTTCCCCAAAAGCGGGTTCCAGGTGGCTTCATAAAAAGGTACATCAAATACTGCGTCTCTGGTGAGACTGTGTACAGGGTAGCGGCGTTGTGATGGAGCATCAGGAATGGGAAGGCAAATGAAAATAGGATGGATTCTCGCAATTGTGACCCAGTGAGCCAAAATATTAAAACATGAAATGAAGGCAAATTACTCAGGATGTGTGTTAACTCATAGCACAACTGTTCTAAGTAAATTGATTTTCAAATACTTAGTATTTTTAATTTAAGTTTTTGTTTCATTAAGTTTTTGCAGGAAAGAGGAAAGATCCATTATCTCCTCATATAAAATCCTTAAAGAAGAACATTTTGTAAATTAGATTTCCATCTCTGAGTTTGGGTTTCTGATTCATGGAATTATATGAATCACAAGAAGACTAACAATTTAAGGTCTCAGTACATAACAACAATTAGCATTCTGTTGATTTTTCTGTTTTTCAGTGTCCAGAATTATTCTTTTAACTAAGAGGTTCTGCCTACATTAAAACTATTTGCATCCACATGTTGATCATAACTGTAATCCCCTAAGGGAGTATGATAAGTATGGACTCAAGAGATAGGAAACCCGTGTTATTAGTTTCATCTTTTTTAATTACAAAGAATCCTCATAGTGTAGACACTCGCTAACTATTAAATAAATGATTCCAAATTGGAATCAGTGAACAACAGAAAATTTAGACAAAAATTAGATAGGAATACATGCACATATGTGTGTGTATATATATATGTGTGTGTGTGTGTGTGTGTGTGTGTATATATATATATATATATATATATATATGAATGTTCTTGAAAAGCTAATTTAATAGACATAACTGAAATATGTTCTCAAAAGTATTCAACAGTAAGTAATAGTCTGCAAGAGAGATTAAATGTAAAAAGACCAAAGTATAGTCAATGACTTCTGCAGAGTGGAAATCTGCATTCCCATTGTTAGTTTCTACCTGTTGGTACTACCTCATTCTTGTTAGAGATATGGTGGAGTGACCTACAGTGACTATGGAACTCAGGGTCTGAGACAGGCTGAATTATCTCCAGTGGTTCTTAACCAATTACCAGGGGAAGAACTGTGTGGACACTGTTTACCTCTGACTTTAAGTCAGTCATCCTGCCTTTGTCCTCAGGCTCCTCACCTTTGGAAATGAGAATAAGGCCCCATGGCCAATAAGAACCATTTATAAAACATAAATGAAATAAAGAAAATCCAATTCACATTGCGACTAGGGATAGCCACATGGAATCCTCATAAGAAGTTTGCTCCAGAGCAAGAAATCTCCATTCTCACTATCATTTTTCCAAAGAAGTTTTTCTCTTTTGTTTTGGGGTTTTCTTAAGCACTCATTTATAAATTCATTTTGTGACACACAGAAAAGAAGCCAAACCGGAGGTGACCCTACCAACCCAGAGACCTGAGATCAACACAATTTTTCTTTTCAGAAACTTTAATTATGAAGAAAGACTATGAATCTTGATTTCTTTTATTTGGAAACAACGCCCATATTTGTCTCAGAATGGAATCAGTTCTCAAAACCAAGATGACACAGAAGACAGGACTGAGGTCTTTCAGCAGCTCTGGAGTTAGTAGTCTGCTGTTTTTGATTTGTGGCCTAAGGCATTAGCCTCCAAAGGTAGCTGAGGATTTTTTAAACACAGTGAGCTGTGTTTTCATGGCAAGTCCCTGAGGAAATGATCCTAAGAAAGATATGTCTGAGGTCCCTCCTGAATGGACACTGGGCATGTCTCTGGCCTCCCCTGGGGACTGGTAAAACCCTCATGTCAGCCATGGTTGAAGAACCCGGCCTTCTGCAGACAGAATGCCTGGCCCCCCAAGGTCTGGCTATTCTTTCTTGTCCTCATACGATCCTTAACCAACTACTGCTCCTTAACCAACTATCCCAAGTCTTAGTGGCTTACAACAACAACCGTTTTATTGCATCACATGATTTTATGGGTAAGGTTTTATTGCCAGGAATTTGTGCAGGGCTCAGAAGATCGATTCTTCAGTCTCATGAAGCAGCCACGAAGGTCACTCAATGGTATTCAGCTAGCAGACGGCTTTACTATCATGCCCTGCACCTTGGCAGGGATGGTTGGAAGGCTGCGCTCACCTGGGACTGTCACCCCTATGGCCCCTGTGGGCTGGAACTAAGGAAAGCTGGACTCCCTGCATGGCAGCTCAGGCCTCCAAGAACGCTTTTTATGTATTGCTTTTTATGACCCGGCCTCAGAAGTCTCATAGCATCGCTCTACTACATTCTATTGGCCAAAAGAGTCACAAACATGCCGAGATTCAAGGGACGGGGACACAGATCCCACCTCTCTGTGTGAGGTATGCCCAAAACCTACAGGAGGCCTCTTCTGCTATTCCTGAGAGCTGCTTCCTCAGAATTCTGGTTTCTCTGGTCTTCTCAGTACCTAGAGAGTCCAGGACTACTCACCCTCTGTCCCACCTTAGAGGACGTCTTATGGGAGTGTGCTCACCTCCCACCCAAGCATTAACTGTAACAGCAGGTATGTGTCACCAGTGACCCGGGCCAGGCTCTTCTTCAGAAGGGCAATTTGACAAAACTTGTTCAAACCTCTCCAGACACATGTTAATGAAATGAGTCTTCTTTATTAACTTCAATGACTTCCCATCACACACAGAATAAAATTTAAATTCCTTACTGCAGACTCTAAAGGCCCTGGCTGGCCTGAACCTGCCACTTCTCCAAGCCTTCATTTCTCTTCAAGCTCTTCCTCAACTGTCCTCTCCAGTCACACTGGCCTTTCTTTTCTCCACCTCACCAGGCTCATTCTCCCCTCAGGGTCTTTGTACTTTCTGTTGCCTCTGCTGAGAATGTCTGCCTCCCACTCTTCACATGGCTGTCCCCTTTGAATCTTTTAGGTCCATCCTACATGTCATGAATTCAGGCCTTTCCCCACCAGCTATTTTACTCCTCATTCATCACTCTATTCTATTGACTTCACACAGACATCTAAGATTATCTCATTAATTAATGTTAATCTACATAAGACTGGATTGCCTATATTTGTTACACCCAGCTCAGTTCCTGACACTTGGACAGCACTTAACTAGTAGTGGTTGAGTGAATAAAGAAAAGAATAAATGAATTGTATTCCCCTGACTGACTTCTCAACTCCAATGGCAGGACACAGACTCCTTTGGGCTCAGTGTGAGATTCTGCACAAATGGATCAGAGCCCTCCACCTCCAAAATCACTTGTAGGGAATTGATCATCCCATCTCACCCTTCCTGCGATGCCTGGACTCAGATATCCAAGCGATTTGGTAATGCCTTTCGGTGGTCCCACAGGAACAAGATGCAAATGCAGTCCCAGGAAAAGTCTGGGCATCCAATAGCACTCCCAGGTGAATATGCACCGTAATCTAATAGTGAATCTGGTCTTTGCTGAGAACCTGTGCACCAAATTGGTCAATGGGTCCCTATCACCAAGAGGGCTGGTTAAACTGCTCAGTGGTAACAAGAGGCAGTAGAGCAGAGCTGGCTTCTGTTCACACCTGCTCCTCAAACTTACTCCAACTAGGAAAGTCATTTAACTTCCCTGTTTTTCAGTTTTCTCAGCTATACATTGGTGTTGACAATAACAATAATAATAATAGGAGAATTAAAACACATGTAAAAGTCTTAGAACATTTTGTGGCACCTGGGATGTGATCAATAAGTATCAACTGATTATTAACCTGATTTTCAAAGTCCTTCACAACCAAGCGCCTATCCTACACTGATAAAAATCTTCTCTCCTTCGCTCAGTTTAGCTGACACTTTGCCCAAGCTAGACTGGTCTTCTCGCTGCCTGAGAAGGCCCCATGTGGGTCCCAACATTTATGCTTTTGCCCCTGCTGGGAATATGCCTCCTGCATACCTAGGGCTGACTCCTCTGGCCATTCCACATTTCCAAATCCCACCTTTGTTTTCACCCTGAACTAGCTCAAACTCCAACCCCTCAGGATGGGAAAGGGTTCTGTCCTTCCTGCAAAGCATGATATGTACAAGTCATTGTTTGATTAATCATGTGGCACGCGTTGGTTTCAAATTATTTAAATCTTTTCTTGCCATTCAGATTTTTAGATGATGAGGTCCCACCTCCTTGGCTAGACTAAGTCTCCTTGAGAACATTGCTACTGGACCTGCTAGAGGGTGGGCACTTGGACCATCATCCTGGAATTGCCACGATTGCTACCTGGGATTAGTCCAGTAGGTTTTAGGCACAACTGGACTAATAGCCTTAATAAAACTTAAGGTCGATTAAAAATTTCAAGTTCAATCAGAAGAGATTGTCTTTAAATAACAAGTTCATGTTGACAACTCCAAAGACCCCAAAATCTATCTTTAAATAGCCAGTCTCCCAGAATTCATCCTCAGAGTGGGGAAAATATATTATATTTACTGTCAATTTCTTGACTCGAGGATTTCCACTTATCTGATTTTAAAAATTAAAGCTAAAAGGGTTCATGTGATTTGATGAAGCAAAGAATTCATACCACCCAACAGTCTGAGCCTATAAAAAGAAATACTTATAATCCCCAAGTGAAGATTCAACAGCTGGACAGCCAGCTGCCAACTCAAGAAAGAAGTGCTAACTTGGGGAATGACTGGGAGACCACAGCCATGCAGAGGCTTCTCTGTTGAGGGAGTATTCTCTGTGTTTTGAGGACACAGAGGCTTAATAGGTAACAGGAGTGTGGTTGGAATATTCTGAGGCAAAACGCGGTTGGTGGAATTGGGCAACTGCCTTAGCATATAACTGGTGGTGTTTTCTGTTTTTTGATTTTCATAAATGTTTTTAAGATTTTAGAACTGCTGCTAAACTCAGTGCCCTCTTCCTTTGATTATCACTTGCCCAGCAGCACAACTTACTCTAAGGCATCCCTGGAAGATGCTGGGAGCCCTGTTGTGTAGATACCCTGCACATCAAATTCATCAAAACTTTCTGAATACCCATGGATAATTAGGACAGTCTTCTGTTCTTATACTTAAGTATCTTTCAGGGCCTCTAATATACTTCTTTTTCAATACCTTTAGGTAAGGATTAAAACTATTTTGAAAATGTCAGTGTCTGAGCTTCTGCCTCCATCAGCAGCAAGTTTTTAATTCTGTAGTGGATATCTGCAATTTTTTCCAATCCCAAAATGCTAATGGGCACATACAAAAACAATCTGCAAGTCTTGTCTTTAGTCAAAGGACCAGAAAAGGGGCAGCCCACAAAGACAGAACTTTTAGACAACAATGGCTCTCCTCCAGCCAACAGCACAGAAAAAACTGAGACCCTCTAACACCTCTGCCAGCAAAGGCTGAATAGCCTAGACTTCCATCCCCACCAAATTGTAACAAGGTGCCCAACCTTGTCACCAGGGGGGTGTCAGAGAAGGCCAAGAGGGGAGCCCAGACTTTCAACCTACTGGGCTGTAACAAGCCCCTCTCCTACACCCCCATACCATCTACCCCATCAGTGGAAGCCATGTGGGGAGCCTGGACTTCAGCCCCCACCAGCAGTAACCCTCCTCACTGGGGTGGCATCTGGAGGCCCAATGGAGAGTCAGGGCTTTCACCACCGCTCATCAGTTACAAGGTCTTGGCCCCAACGGTCAGTGGAGGCTATGTGGGGAGCAGTAACAAGGCAACACTCCCCAGCTAGGGTGGTATCAGTGGAAGCCTAGTGGGGAGCCTAAATTTTGAAATTTAGATATAGTTCATCCTGCCAGAGACTCCGTGGCCTCTGCTGGTGAGCACATAGGCCTGATGATGGGGGAGCGTAGGTGATAGCCTTACTGCTAGGCCATAGGACTATTTTCTCAATGTGAGCCTGTCCCATTGTCTTACAAGACCTCATTCATGTGGCTGGAACAGCCCTAAACTATAGCCACAACTTCAAAAACAACTCCAATTGTAACCTGGATTTTAAGACCTATCCATTCTGGGGAGGTGATTATCAGGGTCTCAGCCTCCTACTTCTCCTGCTGAGTCATCTATTTACCAAATCCAAAACCAATGCCTATTCATGCCCATGGAGTTGGGATTTTATTTTGTGTGATGGAAACCACTGGAGGGTTTTAAGTGGAGGCTGTTAAATATGATTTATGGTTTTTAAATTTCTCCCTTTTAAGAGCACTGTGGATAATGGATTTGGGAGAAGGAAGAGAGATAAGCAAGAGCAGTAATCAGGTGATAGACAAGGGAGGCTTGAACAAGGGTGACAGAAACAGTGGGGAGGGATCAGATGTGAGGCATGTTTGTATGGTAGAGCCAGAAGGACTTGCTGCTGGATTGAATAAGGGGTGTGAGTGAGAGTGAGGAAACAAGTGTTTCTAGTCAAAGCAGCTGGGTGGATGGTGGTACCGTTAACTAAGCTGAGAAAGGTTGAGGTAGGAGAGGGACTGGAGGTGAGGAAGGAATTGTGTTTTAAGCATATTAGGGCTGAAATTTCTATTAAACATGGATCCTTTCACAGAAATTAAACAGATGAGTTGGGAGCACTCTCACCTTCCCACCATCTAATCTAGAATCCAGAAACATCTGCACACACCTCCCTGTCACTTCCCATGGCCATGGAGGAAGCTCCAGATGTCAAAGGCCAATCCCTCCATTTCCATTCTTTCCCTTATCTCTTTTCACCTACTCGGGACTTGCCTTGTGAAAAAGCTCTCGTCTCTCCATCTTTAGAATACTACCCTCTCTTAGTTTTACTCTAACCCCCGTGGCCATCTTTCTCAGTCTATTTTGTTGCCCTCCTCTACTGGATCTCTAAATGTCGGAGAGCTGGACTCCCTTCTCTTACCCAGGCACACCCTCATCTGATGATATCATCCAGTTTTGTAATTTCAAATGTCACTTATACCCTGATGACTCTCAAATCTTTATCTCTATCCCCAACCCTTCCTCTAAACTCCAGACTCATACATCCAGCTGCCTCTTTGACATCTCTCCTCTGATGATTTGGGGAAGAAGAAGGAAGTGGAAGAGATTTGAAGCAAGACGGAATATATGAAACTGATGACTCTGGGAGAGACAAGCTCACTAGAGCTTGGGAGCATGGTGAAACATGGTGTCCATTTGATGTTTCAAGTGAAGCCAATCATCCATACTTTGTAATTTTCTCCAGTGGCTCAGGTATAGGAACACAGGAGGCATATGATTGGGTTCAACCAAGCCTGCGGTTTTCAAGCTTGTTATGATTACTGCATGAAAAATCTTGCAAAGTCTAGTGGCTTAAAGGGACAATGATTTTTTTGTGTTTCACAGTCAGGAATTCAAGCAGGGCTCGGACGGATGATTCTTCTGCTCCTCAGGGCATGACAGAGGTCACTCCATGGTACTCAGCTGGCAAATAGGCTGGTCTGGAGCGTCCATGACCACCTCACTCACATGTCTGGCACCTTGGTGGGGGTATCTGGAAGGCTGGGTCTACAGGAACTGCTGATTCAAGAGCCATAGGTGGTCTTTCCAGCATGGAAGTTTTAGGGTAATTGGACTCCTTATTTGGTTGGCTGGCTTCCTCAGAGTGAGGATCCCAAAAGAACCATGGGGCAGCTGCATGGCCATTTCTAAGCTACTTTTGGAATTTACTCAGTATTTCTACTGCATCCTTTTAGTTACAATCAAGTCATGAGCCAGTCTAGATTCAAGGGCAAGGGATTAGATTCCAGCTCTCAACTGGCAATCACAAGGTCACATTACAGGAGAGCATGTGGAAGGGCTATTTGGATTGAAAAATACCATCTGCCTCTCAGAGCATTCCAAAGGGATGCTCTCACAGAGCAAGGGAATGACTACACATCTAACCATGAAATCTAAGTGGGTAGTGAGTTAAGTAAAGCCTGTGGGCAGACTTTAGGTAGAAGGTATATGGTGTGATGGATTAGAAGTCTTGTGAGAAGGAGGTATTTTAGCAGCAAGAAGACTAGAACAATAGGGAATGCTTGTCAGAGAATGGGATGTTTGAAAATGAGATTTGGACAAAACAGCTTCTGCAAAGGACAAGACCCAGGATGTGACCTTGGGAGTGGATGGTTAAAGTGGAGGTAAAGAAAGGCTCATTAGCAGTGAAGTGTCAAGGACAAATGGCCAAGGGGTCAGATGAGTCATCTATGTGGATATTGAAGTCCCTGAGAAAGAGCATGAGATGAGGTGAAAGAGAAGATTATGGGCCCCCATCTGTATGCAGGAGGAACCAACCGGAAGGCCAGTACCAGGAATCCCAACATCACTGTAAGGAGGAACCAGAGGAGACATAACTGCAAGGCTTGATCTTCAAAGCAGCAGGGATTTTGGCAGGAAGAGGGACAGAGACACCCGAGAGGCAGAAACAGGGAATAAGGAGGCCACAAGCTCCATCTCTTGCCCCGAGGGCCCAGAATATAGGAGAAAAGCTGCCCCAGCACAGCAAGTATGACACCCAGCACTCTGTGGCAAGCAGGCACCCCCAAAGGCCAGATGCCAGGACAGCATTCGGAGGTGACTGGGGATGTGGGGGGGATCAGATTATCCCAGACCAAGAATCCCCCAGAGTGTGGGGGAGAGAAGGCTTGGAGCCTTGGAGGTTGAGCGTGACTGAGGAGGCTGCGGTGCCCGAGGTAAACAGAATATGAGGCCTGTCGTGGGTCTGGGAGGAAGATGAGAAAATCAAACTTGTGACCCAGAACGCTTTCCTCTGAGGAACTGCTCTCAAGAAGGCTTTTGCCCAAGGCCACACAGGAGTGGTGAGTACAGTGGGTGTGATCAGGTGGGGGTCGCCCCCTTAGGCTTCACTCCTGGGAGGAAGGCAGAGCTTCTGAGCTGTTCCCCACTCCCTGCCCCATTCTCTCTTCTTCCCTGAGAAGAGTCATCCCTCCCTTACGGTGAGGAAGTCCCAGGACTTGAGGCACCTCGGATACAGCTCTGGGTAGGGGAAAAAGCCCAGGGGAACAGCCAGCAGCTTCCATTCAGTTGCAGCTGGTTTGCTCTCAAAACATCCAAAAGCAAACATGTCATGCTTCAGGGAGGATTGATTTCATTCTTAAGATGCTCCTTTCTAATCTGTACTAGAGATTCATGCTCCTTCATTAATGTGATGTTGGCCATATTTCTTATGTCATAATAAGCCTGGCATAATTTTGCTAGGGGAATATGCCATCCCTGCCCTGGTTATATCGCAAAGTGTCCTCATATTAACTGTCTCAACAAATGCTTAATGAGTACCTGCTCTGTGCGGGCCATGTCCTGAGCACTAGGGGTGCTGCAGTGAACAAAATGGGAATTAGAAAAAAAAAAAAAAAAGACTAAAAGCTTTGCCCTGGTGGAGTTTATATTCTAATGGGGGAAGATGAAAAGTTCTACAAAATACAACAAAATAGCAAGGAAAATAGCATGTTAGCAGGTAACAAGTGCTAAGGAGAAAAACAATGCTGAGTGGGTGACTGGGTCAGGAATACTGGTGTGGGGAGCAGGGTGGGTAGGGGAGGCCTTAGAGAGGAGGAGACCTTCGAGCAAAGCCTGAAGGATAGGCCCAAACCACTTCTGTGGAACCCCTTGGTTTCTCTCCTGGCTACACCCAAGGGGAGAAGAAGCATCCACATCCACCCAGCACCTCTTGCCTTCTGGAAGGTCCTGAGTAGAGCAGCAAGTACAGTGCCCTGCCTTCAATATTACGGAATCACCCCCTCCGACTTTTCTCCCGCCCCAGGGTCCTGCTTCTCCCACTTGCGCCACTTTCCACCAGCCAGCCTCCTCCACTTGTCCACGTCATTCTCCACCCCTGGGCCCACGACACGGCACTTATAACTGATGTCTGAACGCAGGGTCTATGCAAGGACAGAGAGGGGCAATCCTTCCTCCTCAAGGCCTAAACGTGGAGTATGCTGAGTCCTCTCTATTTGCAGCGACCTCCTCCTGCTTGCTGGACCTTCCTGCAGAAGTTCCTTCTATTACTATCATCCATTTTCTCACGTTTTTTCAGTGTCTCTCATCTTCTCTGCTTTTTCCTCCTCTATTTGCTTTTCCCTTCTCTCTGTCTCTCTGTCTCTCACAGACAATTGCTTGTTGTTGGCATAAGGGGGACAGGATGGTGACAAATACTGATCTCGATCGCTAACTCCCTTTCTGACATGCTGGCTAAGTCATTTCAACCTCCTTCCGCTCCACACAGCTGGAAAGCTGCAAGGATGAGCAACCCTTCACTACACAGCAGAAGTAACATCAGTTCCAAGCAGAACTCTCTTGGATTAATATATTTTACCAAAAGGAAAGACCTTCAGTTGCCAAAAAGAGCATCTTGTGTCAATCACTGCCATGAAGGGGCTGCCTCATGCAAAGCTGGACTAAATCTTTAGGGAGAAGGAAGATCACCAGAGAGAAATGAGAACATGTCAGAGGGAGCAGGAACAGCTTTTAGGGGGCCGACCTGAAATAAAGATAGAGTGTATGCAAGAGGGAAAGAGGGAGAAGCAAAATAGCCATGGGAGCAAAAAGAAGGAAAGATGAGAGACATTGAAAAACACAAGAAAATGGAAGGTAATAACAGACAGAAGCTGAAGAAAAAAGCTAAAAGAAAGTTGGGAAATATGCACATAACAGTTCTTTGTCTTCAGCAACTGAAATATGTAACATGCAGAGCAAACCACGCGCTTACTAGCTGCTACCAGTAACGTAGTTCACAGAAGAGAGTTTCCTAGTTGGGCTCATTTATTTAATAGTTCAATTTCAATCCCAAAGAAATATGTTTACGTAAACAATGAAAAGTGCAGAACAGTGGCTATAGCATGCTACCAGCTACATTCTTTAGCACATATAAAGACACATATATTCACACACACACGCACATATGTCTGTGTGGGGGTCATCTCTTGGAGGAGATAAAAGCAACTGATAACAGAGGTTGGTTAGGGGACAGGGTTAGGAGAGCTTTTCATTGTATACCCTTTTAAACAGTGCATTTTTTATAGTATACTAATTACCTATTAAATCAATTATACTTCAATTTAAAAAATAGAGATAGAGGAAAAGTATAGATAAAATATTTTAAGCCCTTGAAAAAACTCATGGATATTTTCTGAGCTTCATACAAAGATTAAAATGTGTGTGTGTGTGTGTGTGTGTGTGTGTGTGTGTGTGTGTTGGGGGGGGTGGAATCTACAAAGTAAATCTCATTCAAAACCCTACATCCCTCACATTATCTCCACATCTCAACAGAATTGAGCCACAAGATGAGAGAGTATGATACCACAGATGGATCAACCCCAGCCTCCTTCCTTTGATCTTCTTGGGGGCAAATCTTGGCTTGCATTCTATAAAATAAAATGATCTGCTCAAATGTGAATTTACTCAGGGTTTGGGCATGTCCTCTGGAATAATAACTCATTCACCGTCTACAAAAATTATCTGTAGAAAGTACCACTGTGCCTAGTTTTTTCATAGTATCTAATTGTGGTTTCTTTTCATGTCTAAGCATCAGAAGAGTTAAAATACCCTAAACTCTGCATTTCTACAACCATTTAAGTGGATTATGATCCAGACAGCGGCCAGGGACTCCTTGTCCATCCCTATATCTCTATTTCTTGCTAGAGGCCTTAGGTCTATTCCTCAAAACTAGCATTTTCTTTTCATTCCCCACTAAACATGGCTTTGCATGCTCAGGAGTGAATGAAGAATTATAAAGTAGTGAAACTCTCTCCTTAGTAGATTGATTCAAGCTAAGGGAGAAAATAAGTAAGACTTTTGCCTCTGCACTAACCTGGAGTAGCTTGTTACTCATCCAGACGGTGGACAAACCATGGACACAAAGGGCAGGTGATGCACTGAGTTGAGACAAGCCTTTACAACGAGGAAAATCACTAAATGCAAAATTCAGTGTCAATCAACAACATGGAAACAGACTTTAAATACATGGTGTGCAAAAGCACACAAAGGAGGGCTGGTCCTTGCTTTAGGTTTTCTTCCCACCATTACTATTTTTGGTAAGCAATGATTCACATGATTTCTGGAAGGTTTTTACTTGGCTGAAGTGTCAGACAGATGGTCCCAGGATGTTTCACCAAGGGTGCCCCTGGGAACACAGGCTCCCTGAATCGTCCAGTGGGTGTCCCAGAAAATATTCATGGGAATCTTGCAGCCCTTCCTTGAAGGGGACTTGGCCACTTTCCCCCTTGAAGATTCCTTTTCTTCAAGCACATGTGCAAGACACCAGAGTTGCTTAACTTAAGCAATGGTAATTTACCCC
This sequence comes from Tursiops truncatus, assembly GCF_011762595.2. Taxonomy (NCBI): domain Eukaryota; kingdom Metazoa; phylum Chordata; class Mammalia; order Artiodactyla; family Delphinidae; genus Tursiops; species Tursiops truncatus. The sequence goes on along the minus strand of NC_047039.1, from coordinate 28,655,088 downwards.
AAATCCCAGGCAAGGCAGTCTGTGTAGCCAAGAACCATAGATGCAAAATGATCCCTTAGCATCATATAAATGGGAAATGCCAGCCACCCCACGGCCCCCAGGGTGAGTGTTCAGTGAGGGATTCAGAAAAGAAAACCAATTAGTACAAGAGTTTCCCTTTACCTCAGACACAGGTTCTCAGATAATTTTGTGTCAGCAATCCCAGATGGACCAATACCCACCACCTACCCGCTATTAGTCCCCTGTTACTCTGCTGAAGTTAGGCCACCTCCCCAGTCAGGCTCTTTTTAAACTCTCACCTGGATTATTGCATCACCATTCAAACTGGTCCACTGGCCTGGACTATGTCTGCAATCTAACATGCTCTCCGAATACTTAATAGGGCCACTTTAGCCAGGCCACCCCCAGTATGCAGCCTTTCTATAAATCCTTCCCTGGCACTTAGCCTCCAATCACCCTTTCCAGAGTCATCTCCACATCTCCCTCAAGATACAAACTTTTTTTTTTTAAATGACCTCTCTCCTCTTTGACCCCTGACCATTTATTGTATGTGCCATTTATCTGGTAACTAATCCAATATTACCTTGTGCCAGCTTTTATATTTTTTATTAGCCATTTTAAAAATTGAAGTAGAGTTAATTTACAGTGTTGGATTGGTTTTAAGTGTTCAACAAAGTGATTCATTTATACATATATAAGTATCTATTCTTTTTCAGATTATTTTCCATTATAGGTTATTACAAGATATCAAATATAGTTCCCTGTGCTATACAATATATGTCCTTGTTGGTTATCTATTTCATATATAGTAGTGTGTATATGTTAATCCCAAATTCCTAATTTATCTCCCTCCCCCCCCACTATCCCCTTTGGTAACCATAAGTTTGTTTTCTATGTCTGTGAGTCTATTTCTGTTTTGTAAATAAGTTCAATTGTTTCATTTTATTTAGATTCCACATATAAGTGATATCATATGGTATTTGTTTTTGTCTGACTTCACTTAGTATGATATTCTCTAGGTCCATCCATGTTGCTGCAGATGGCAATATTTCATTCTTTTTATGGCTAATATTCCATTGTAGATATATATACCACATATTTATCTATTCATCTGCCGATGGACATTTAGGCTGCTTCCATGTCTTGGCTATTACAACTTGTGCTGCTATGAACATAGGGGTACGTGTATCTTTTCAAATTAGAGTTTTCTACAGATATATGACCCCAGGAGTTGGATTACAGGATCATATGGTAATTCTATTTTTAGCTTTTTTAAAAAAACCCATACTGTTCTCCATAGTGGTTGTACAAATTTACATTCCCACCAACAGTGTAGGAGGATTCCCTTTTCTCCACACCCTCTCCAGCATTTATTATTTGTAGACATTTTATTGATGGCCATTCTGACTGGTGTGAGGTGATACCTCATTGTAGTTTTGGTTTGCATTTTTCTAGTAATTAGCAATATTGATCATCTTTCCATGAGCCTGTTGGCAATCTGTATGTCTTCTTTGGAGAAATATCTATTTAGGTGTTCTGCCCATTTTCTGATTAGGTTGTTTGTTTTTTTGATATTAAGCTGTATGAGCTATTTGTATATTTTGGAAATTAATCTCTTGTTTGTAGCATCATTTGCAAATGTTTTCTCCCAGCCCATAGATTATATTTTTGTTTTGTTTATGGTTTCCTTTGCAGTGCAAAAGCTTTTAAGTTTAATTAGGTCCCATTTCTTTATTTTTATTTCTATTACTCTAGGAGACAGATCCAAAAAAGTATTTCTGCAATTTATGTCAAAAAGTGTACTGCCTATGTTTTCCTCTAGGAGTTTTACAGTATCCGGTCTTACACTAAGGTCTTTAATCCATTTTGAGTTTATTTTTGTATACACTGTTAGAGAAATTCTAATTTTATTCTTTTACATGTAGCTATTCAGTTTTCCCAGCACCACTTACTGAAGAAACTGGGTTTTTTCCATTGTATATTCTTGTCTCCTTTGTCATAGATTAATTGACCGTAAGTGCATGAGTTTACTTCTGGGCTTTCCATCTTGTTCCATTGATCTACATGTCTGTTTTTGTGCCAGAACCATACTGTTTTGATTATTGTAGCTTTGTAGTAAAGTCTGAAGTCAGGGAGCATGATTCCTCCGGCTCTGTTCCTCTTTCTCAAGGTTGTCTTGGCGACTTGGAGTCTTTTGTATTTCCATACAAATTTTAAGATGTTTTATTGTAGTTCTGTGGAAAATGCCATTTGATAGGGATTGCATTGAATCTGTAGATTGTCTTGCATAATATGGTCAATTTAACAATATTGATTCTTCCAGTCCAAGAACACATATATCTTTCCATCTGTTTGTGTTGTCTTCAATTTCTTTCATCAGTGTCATAGTTTTCAGAGTACAGGTCTTTTGCCTCCTTAGGTAGGTTTATTCTGAGGTATTTTATTCTTTTTGATGTGATGGTAAATGGGATTGTTTCCTTAATTTCTCTTTCTGATATTTTGTTGTTAGTGTACAGAAATACAACAGATTTCTGTATATTAATTTTGTATCCAGCAACTTTACTGAATTCATTGATGAGATCTAATAGTTTTCTGGTAGCATCTTTAGGATTTTCTGTATATAGAATCATGTCATCTGCAAATAGTGACAGTTTTACCTCTTCTTTTCCAATTTGGATTCCTTTTATTTCTTTTTCTTCTCTGATTCCTGTGACTAGGATTTCCAAAACTATGTTGAATAAAAGTGGTGAGAGTGGGCATCCTTGTCTTATTCCTGATCTTAGAGGAAATGTTTTCAGCTTTTCACCATTGAGTGTTATGTTAGCTGTGGGTTTGTCATATATGGCCTTTATGATGTTCAGGTATTTTCTCTCTATGATGCCCACTTTCTGAAGAGTTTTTATCATAAATGGATGTTGAACTTTATCAAAAGCTTTTTCTCCATCTATTGAGATGATCATATGGTTTTTGTTCTTCAATTTGTTAATGCAGTGTATCACACTGATTGATTTGCAGATATTTTTGTGACATCTTTGACTGGTTTTGGTATGAGGGTGATGGTGGCCTCATAGAATGAGTTCCTCTGCAATTTTTTGGAATAGTTTCAGAAGGATAGGTATTAACTCTTCTCTAAATGTTTGGTAGAATTCACCCGTGTAGCCATCTGGTCCTGGACTTTTGTTTGTTTTTAAATTACTGATTCGGGCTTCCCTGGTGGCACAGTGGTTGAGAGTCCGCCTGCCGATGCAGGGGACACGGGTTCGTGCCCCGGTCCGGGAAGATCCCACATGCCGCGGAGCGGCTGGGCCCGTGAGCCATGGCCGCTGAGCCTGTGTGTCTGGAGCCTGTGCTCTGCAACGGGAGAGGCCCGCGTACCGCGTACCGCCAAAAAAAAAAAAATTACTGATTCAATTTCAGTACTGGTAATTGATCTGTTTACATTTTCTATTTCTTCCTGGTTCAGTCTTGGGAGATTGTACCTCTCTAAGAATTTGTCCATTTCTTCTATGTTGTCCATTTTATTGGCATGTAGTTGATCATAGTAGCCTCTTATGATCCTTTTTATTTCTGTGGTGTCAGTTGTAACTTCTCCTGTTTCATTTCAAAGTTTATTGATTTGGGCACTCTCTCTTTTTTCTTGATGAGTCTGGCTAAAGGTTTATCAGTTTTGTTTACCTTTTCAAAGAACCAGCTTTTTAGTTTCATTGACCTTTTCTATTTTTTTTATTTCTATTTCATTTATTTCTGCTCTGATTTTATGATTTCTTTCCTTCTACTAACTTTGGGTTTTGTTAGATCTTCTTTCTCTAGTTGCTTTAGGTGTAAGGTAGGGTTGTTTATTTGAGATTTTTTTTTGTTTCCTGAAGTAAGCTTGTATTGCTATAAACTTCTCTCTTAGAACTGCTTTTGCTGCATCCCATAACTTTTGGATCATCCTGTTTTCATTTGTCTCTAGGTATTTTTTGATTTCCTCTTTGATTTCTTCAGCGATCCATTGGCTGTTTAGTAGAATATTGTTTAACCTCCACATGTTTGTGGATTTGCAGTTTTTTCCTGGTAATTGATTTCTAGTCTCATAGCATTGAGGTCAGTAAAGATGTTTCATATGATTTCAGTTTTCTTAAATTTACCAAGGCTTGATTTGTGGCCCAGCTTGTGATCTATCCTGGAGAATGTTCCATATGCACTTGACAAGAATGTGTATTCTGATGCTTTTGGATGGAATGCTCTGTAAATATCAATTAAGTCCATCTGGTCCAATGTGTCATTTAAGGCCTGTGTTTCCTTATTGATTTCCTGTCTGGATGATCTGCCCATTAATGTAAGTGGGGTGTTAAAGTCCCCCACTATTATTGTGTTACTGTCCATTTCTCCTTTTATGTCTGTTAACATTTGCCTTGTATATTGAGTTGCTCCTATATTGGGCACATACACATTTACAATTTTTATATTGTCTTCTTGGATTGATCTCTTGATCATTATGTAGTGTCCTTCTCTGTCTCCTGTAACAGTCTTTATGTTAAAGTCTATTTTATCTGATATGAGTATTGCTACTCCAGCTTTCTTTTGATTTCCATTTGTGTGGAATAACTTTTTCCATCCCCTCACTTTCAGTCTGTTTGTGTCTCTAGATCTGAAGTGAGTCTCTTGTAGGCAGCATACATACAGGTCTTATTTTTGTATCCATTCAGCCAGTCTATGTCTTTTGGTTGGAGCATTTATTCTATTTACGTTTAAGGTAATTATCGATATGTATGTTCTTATTGTCATTTTATTAATTGTTTTACACTTTTTTTTGTAGGTCTTTTTCCCCTCTTTCTTCTTTTATTCTCCTCCCTTGTGACTTGATGACTATCTTTAGTGTTATGTTTGGATTCCTTTTTATTTTTTGTGTGTATATCTATCACAGATTTTTGGTTTGCAGTTACCATGAGGTTTTTGTATAGCAGTCCCTCTCTCTCTCTCTCTCTCTCTCTCTCTCTCTCTCTCTATATATATATATATATATACATATATATATATATGCTTGTTTTAATTTGCTAATCTCTTAATTTCAAATGCATTTTAGATACCCTGCATTTGTACTCTCCTAACCTCATGACTACTGTTTTTCATATCATATTTTACATCTAAATATTTTGTGTATCCCTTAACTGCTTATTGTGGATACAAATTATTTTACTACTTTTGTTTTTAGCCTCCCTACTAGCTTAGTGTGTGGATGATTTCCTACCTTTATTGTATGTTTGCCTTTACCAATGAGCTTTTTCATTTTGTAATTTTCTTGTTTCTAGTTGTGGCCTTTTCTCTTCCACCTATAGAAGCTCTTTTAGCATTTGTTGTAAAGCTGGTTTGGAGGTGCTGAATTCTTTTAGCTTTTTTGTTTGTTTGTTTGTTTGTTTGTCTGTAAAGCTTTTGATTTCTCCATCAAATCTGAACAAGAGCCTCACTGGGTAGAGTATTCTTGGTTACAGGTTTTTCTCTTTCTGTTGAAGCAGGCATAAGTGTTTGTGCACAGCATCCACAAAGGCTCCCACATGTTCTGGGTCCCTGTCAGGGTAAAGTCCATGGCCCAGGTTGGCAATGTAGCACTATGGCCCAAAGTCATTCGGCATCTGCTGCACCAACCGCCCAATCTCCTCCTCACTTTAAATATATCTTGCCACTCCCTTCTGACCTGCAGAGTTTCTGCTAAAAAAATCATGTGATAGCCATTTGGGAGTTCCCTTGTATGTTAATTTTTGCTTTTCCCTTGTTGAGTTAATATTCTCTGTTTATCTTTAACTCTCTTTTTTATCTTTAATTTTTGTCATTTTGATTGCAATGTGTCTCAGTGTGTTCCCCTTTGGGTTAATCTTGTATGGGACTCTGCACTTCCTGGACTTGGGTGACTGCTTCCTTTCCCAGGTTAGCAAACTTTTCAGCTATTATCTCCTCAAATATTTTCTCAGGCCCTTTCTCTCTCTTTTCCTGCTGGGACTCCTACAATGCAAATATTAGTGTGCTCAATGGTGTCCCGGAGGTCTCTTAAACTGTCCTCATTTCTTCTCATTCTTTTTTCTTTTTTCTGTTTGGCAACAGTGATTTCCACTACTCTGTCTTCCAGATCACTGATTCATTCTTCTGCCTCACTTAGTCTATTGTTGATTCCTTGTAGTGTATTTCATAGTTGTTGTATTCTTCAACTCGGTTTTATTGTTCTTTATATTTGCTAATTCATTGTTAAAAATTTCTAATTTCTGCCTCTGTGCATTCATTCTCCTCCCGAGTTCTTTGATCATCTTTATGATCATTACTCTGAACTCCTTCTCATGTAGATTGCCTATCTCCACATCACTTATTTCTTCTTCTAGGGTTTTATCTTGTTCCTTCATCTGAAACATATTCCTCTGTTGCCTCATTTGGTCTAAATTGCTATTTGTATTTTTACATATCAGGTGGGTTAGTTACATTTCTCAACCTTGGAGGATTGGCCTTCTGTAGGAGATGTCCTATGTGTCCCAGCAGTGCACTCCCCTCTCATCACCCAAGAGCCAGGAGCCAGCTGATCCCAGGGTAGTGTCTGGCCTGCCTTTGCAGACTCAGTCTGCAGACTGTGGGACTGTAGTTTTCTTGCTTCTGGTGTCTGCCACCTGGTGGGTGAGACTGGTCTAGAGGCTTTTGCAGGCATCCTGGTAGGAGGAGCCAATGCCTTCCCCTGGTGGGTGGAGCTGGGTCTTGGCCCTCTGATGGGCAAGGCCATGTCTAGGGGCATGTCTAGAGGTGGCTGTGAGCTCAGGAAATCTTTAGGCAGCCTGTCTGCTGATGGGTAGTGCTGTGTCCCTGCCCAATTTGTTGTTTGGCATCCCAGTACTGGAGCCTACAGGTCTTGGTGTCAAGATGTCAGCCTCCAGGAGAGCTCACACAGATGAAAGCTCCCTGATATATAAGTCATCAGTGTCTATGTCCCCAGAGTGAGCCAGAGCCACTCCCCACCTCCCCAGGAAACGCTCCAAGACTAGTAGCTATGTCTAGGCCCAAACTCCTATGTCTAGGTCCAAGCTCCTATGTCTAGGCCCAAGCTCCTATCAAACTACTGCTTTTTGTCCTTAGTCCTGGTGCATGTGAGATTTTGTATGCAGCCTTTAAGAGTGGAGTCTCTATTTTCCCCAGTCCTTTGGAGCTCCTGCAATCAATTCTACTGGCCCTCAAAGCCAAATGCTCTGGGGTATCCTCTTCCTGATGCTGTACTCCCAGGCTGGGGGGGGGCCTGACGTGGGTCTCAGAACTCTCACTCCTTTGGGAGAAACTCTGTAATATATTTATTCCCCAGTTTGTGGGTCACCCACTTGGGGGAGTATGGGATTTCATTATATCATGAGTCCACGCCTCCTACCAGTCTTGTTGTGGTTCCTTCTTCATGTCTTTAGTTGTAGATCTTTTCTGGTAGGTTTCAGTCTTTTTAACGATGGTTGTTCTGCAGATTGTTGTGAGTTTGGTGTGCTCTTGAGATGAGGTGAGCTTAGGGTCCTTCTACTCTGTCATCTTGGCTGCCTCTCCCAAGCTACAAACTTTTGAGCTAAGACCTAAATGGCCAAAAAGAGTTGATCAAGTGGAGAGCTAGCAAGAGCATTCCAGGCACTAGAGAAAGTGTGTGCAAAATCGCTGGGGCCAGACAGAGTTTGGGCAAAAGCAACAAACTGCAAGAAGCCAGTATTGTTGGAAAGTTATATAAAAAAGGAGGGGGGTTGGGCTTCCCCGGTGGCGCAGTGGTTGAGAGTCCGCCTGCCGATGCAGGGGACGCAGGTTCATGCCCCGGTCCAGGAAGATCCTACATGCCGCGGAGTGGCTGGGCCCCTGAGCCATGGCTGCTGAGCCTGCGCGTCCGGAGCCTGTGCTCCGCAATGGGAGAGGCCACAACAGTGAGTGGCCCGCATACCGCCAAAAAAAAAAGGGGGGGAGGGGGTGCAGCAGCTCAACATGGGGTGGGGTTGAGAGCCAAGGACCAGCTTGTGCATGCCACAGAGAAGGGTTGCCTCTTCAGTCATTCTAAGGGCTCCTAGACCAATGCTGAAATGGCCTAGTTCATGTTGGAAGATCCCAATGGCTACTGCATGGAAAATAAACCTGGACAGGGTGGGGATGGGACAAGAGCAGAAGTGAGGGCTATTGTAATGGTCTGAGGTGAAGGGATGGAGGCTCACATGACTGGCGACCATGAAGGTAAAGAGAAGTGAACAGACTCAAGATATATCTTGGAGGCAGATTGGAAAGCATTCACTGGTGGAACAGATGTGTGAAGGGTAAGGTAGGCTGAGGAGAGAAAAGGAGGAAACCAAGACTGACTCTCAGGTTTCAGCCTTGAGCAGAGGAAGAAGGTGGCAAGCTTTACTGAGATCATGAATACCGGTGGAGAAACGAGTTTCAAGATAAAAATCATGACTTTGATTTTCAATATGGGAAGTGTGAGATGCTCGTGGGACATCCAAATGGAGACATCCTGAAGGCAGTTAGCCACGCAAGAGTGGAGCTGGAGTTCTGTGGAAACGTCTGACCTGGAGATAGTTACCTGGAAGGTGCTAGTGCAGATGGTCCTTCTGGCCCTGGGAATGAGTGGGAACAGCTTGGGGGCTCAGATGCTAGGACCTTATCCAGACGCCCTGCCCACAACTGCTCTACTGCCCTACTGAACAGGCTCACAGAAATCCCCCTCTCTCTCACCCAATCATTGAGAAATTGTACAAGCTGTCTTTTCCAACAGGCTCGAAGCTTCTTAAAAGGATGTGAAAAAAGATTGATTTTGAAATCCAAAGTACAAGAAAAGCCTAGTGATAATGGGAAGGGTCTGATCTTACAAACCCAAAATGGTTCCCAGTTGCTGGCATGATTTCCAGGCCCTTCTGCCCACACAGGAGCTGTTACAGTGGCCAATCAGCAGAGAACCAGCCAGATCTGGCCAGAGGAAAATCTGATTATCTACCTAACAGTATCCGATAGCAGCACCCAAACTTCCTACCCCTCCTCCAAAAAACCTCTCCACCCTCCTGCCCCACCCCACCCCCCAGCCCTCAGAAGAGACTCTGCATTACAATCGTGAGCTAGCTAGAAAGAGGCTTTGGCTGAAAGGATGTGCTGAAAGCCAGCAGAGAGAGATTGATGTGGAGAGCTGGGCTGCCCGAGGCATGTGTTCCCCATCTGTCAGGCAGAGGGAACCCTGCCAGCCCTACATGGTAATTCAGTATTAAAAGAATATTCTTGAGTTTGACAGACACCCTGGGCAGTCTCGGCCAAGACGGTTGTGCTCTGGGGTCCAGATGGGATGGAGGGGCCCTGCTCTCCTGAGGGAGGTACCTCCAGAGGGCTGGGCCACCCAGGGTATACAGGCAGGCTCTCCAGGGCTGGGAGGAGAGTGTGGTTTGGCCCAGGCTGAGGAGGCCCAGGCCTGAGCTGGGGCTTTTCTGAGCGGCTCAGCTTCAACGACAACGGTGGAACTGAAAGAAAATGTTCTTCACAATTACCCCTGCTCCAAATGATCCTTCAGGGAACAGGAACGTCAGGCTTGCAGGGCGCCTCCTGCAATGGAATAATCAACTTCAGGCTTTTCCTGAAAGTGTGTATACCTAGATACACAGTAATTTCAGGCCTCAGACCAAGAACGGACAGAAAGCCCCTTTTCAGTACCAGCCCCTGCTGACTCCATGGAGTATTCTGGTTTCCCCCTACAGTGACCCTCCTCCAGGAAGAGTTAGGTATTCCCTTCCCATAGAATGCAGGAATGGCCAAGTGACCCGCTTTGGTCAATGAAATGCAGGCAGAAATGAAATGTGCTGGCTCCAGGCAGAAGCATTCTAAGCCATATGTGGTTGATTGTATCTCTTCTCCTTCTGCCACACTGGCAAGCTCCAGACAGATGATCCTTAAGCCTGAATCCCAGAGCGCAGCTAACACGGAGCCGAGTGGCAGCCAACCCATAATAACGCTATGATGTGTGTGTGGGGGGGTTAAATTAATTTATTTGTTTATTTATGGCTATGTTGGGTCTTCGTTTCTGTGCGAGGGCTTTCTCTTAGTTGCGGCAAGCGGGGGCCACTCTTCATCACAGTAAGCGGGCCTCTCACTGTCGCTGCCTCTCTTGTTGCGGAGCACAGGCTCCAGATGCGCAGGCTCAGTAGTTGTGGCTCACGGGCCCAGTTGCTCCGCGGCATGTGGGATCTTCCCAGACCGGGGCTCGAACCCATGTCCCCTGCATTGGCAGGCAGATTCTCAACCACTGCGCCACCAGGGAAGCCCTATGATGTGGGTTTTTTAAACCACCGAGAGTTGGGGTCTGTTTGTACAGCAAAACCTAGTGTATCCTGACTGATACGCTCTCCGGCCCACACCACCACCATGCCCTTCACACACCTGTGAGGTATCAGAAGTTTCAATTGGAAGTAGGAAAAATTCCTTTGCAGCAACAAAATGTAGAGGGAAAACTGGAGGAGGAGATTTAATTAAAGCCAATTGCACATTAGGTTTTCACAACTTAGAAGAGCACCAGGCCTGGAACCACAAGAAGGTTGCTTAAGAAGCATTGTGTTTGTGACAGAAATAAATAAAAGTTGTAGACCCAGACAAAAAAGTCTCAAATCTCCCCACAAATGATATCGTGGTGTAAGGGTATGAGATGGCGATTTAGGGCAAGGAGAGGGGGTTGGACAAAATGTCCTAGTGGGTTATTTAAGCATCTCTCTGCCTTACACACCTGCGAGCTTTTTTTGTCATCTGGCTCTATCTCCAAAACTTTCATCTTGGTGTGTAATCTAATCTTTCTGGCAATGGATTGGTAAAAATCAACCTTTAACAGTAGTGCCTATTTTGGTTAATGAAGAAAACAGAATTCTGCTCCTCTCAATCAGTTCCAAGCTTATCGGCGTGTCTTTCTGGTATGAGGATTACCTGCATACCCCAGAGCCCTGGCTGAGAACATAGAGACTTACCTGCGGCCAGGATGCTTCCCATTTGATTACCAGGACATTTCCAGTTCGGCTGCTAAAAAACCAAACATCTTTCTCATGAGCTGTTCCCTTGAGATGCCCGAGTTGGCTCTCAGAACTGAACTTCACGTTTTCCGTTGTGTTGTCAGTAAACAAAAGAGTGGGCTCACCCCCATCTCAAAGAGGCTCTGAAAAACCTGCATCTGATTTAGTGTTCAGCTAACAACTGTGCACTTCTCACAGGTGAAAGTAACATGAATTGGGGGCACTCGTGCTGTTTACACAAACATATATGGTTACGTGTGTCAAATGGCAACACTCCCTCTGCCACAAGGACAGGGTTCTTACAATGTGTTTCAGATGCCAGCCCAGGATACCTAGGATGTCTCCACCCCCAATGACAGCATTCTGTGGCAGAGGCAAGGATGGCCCATACAGGTGGCAAGTGGCTCTGGAGTAGGGAAATGCTTGCCTTGCCACAAAACTACCATCTGCCAGCACAATCTTTTTCTTCTTTCTTGTTTTTTGCTTTTTTTCTCTCTTTTTCCTTTCCTCCCCTCCCAGTATCGGCATCTGAGGCCATCGTGTGCCCTCCCACTCCCATCCTCACCCCAGACACAACCCCACACCCCCTCCTGCCTCCTCAACTTGGAACTGCTCTTGTGGTCTTGTTATTTTGCCCATGAATAAGCCTCAATTTTATAGCAGAAAAAAAATGTACTGATATCCAAATCTAATGCTGTCTTTGAAATGAGTCCATACGCATATGAAAAGGAATAAATTGTAAAGAAAAAGTGTGCACTGTCACCACACTCTGAAACACCTTGGACTGAAGCACAAATAAATGAAGGGAAAGAGAAGGAAGGAACTTCTGAAATACTCAGGGCAAGTACCAGAACAGGTACAGACAGGTTTTAAAAAGTCGAAGCCTCCCACAAGGCTTGCTGTATTGCTGTATCCCACATTAAGATGCCACAGCTGGGGCCCCCTTTGTAGATTTTACCGGAAGGGGTCTCAGGCCTTAATTCTTCCCTCTGCACCCTTGGTAGTGAAAGCAGTGAGGTTTTGTGAGTTTAAAGCAGGAGTCATCATTTCTACCTCTCCCTCGGGGTCCCCACTCTCCCTCAGGGCCCTCAGTTGATTTGCTGAGGGACAGAACCACGAGTGGGGGCCAGCAGAAGGCACCCCTATGATGGGACCTGGTTTGGGGAGTCACTTGGATTAGGTACAACTTGTAGGTTGTCTCTTGAGGCCTTACTAGGGAAATCATTCCTTAAATGGTCTAGAACTGCAAGTCTGACATTTTATCATGGGGAAGGGTCATTCCCTGGAGGCTTCTGCTTTTATTATGCTCTTATCCCCCTCACTAGGAAAACTTGTAATAAGTCAAAGACACCCCTCCGGGGCTTCCCTGGTGGCGCAGTGGTTGGGAGTCCGCCTGCCGATGCAGGGGACACGGGTTCGTGCCCTGGTCCGGGAGGATCCCGCATGCCGTGGAGCGGCTGGTCCCGTGATCCATGGCCGCTGAGCCTGCGCGTCCGGAGCCTGTGCTCCGCGGCAGGAGAGGCCACAGCGGTGAGAGGCCCCCGTACCGCAAAAAAAAAAAAAAAAAAAAGACACCCCTCCACCTCCACCCCAAGACACAGCCTACAGGCAGCAGTTGAGTCCAATGGTTAGGGTAGAATATCCTAGAAGCAGAAGGCCTAGCTGTGTGACCTCGGGCAAGTTACTTAATATTCCTTCTCTTTTAACGAAAATGAGCACAGAGAAACCAACTTCTTGGGCTTAGAATGACAGAAAAACAACACAAGGTATGTCACATGCTTATCAGCAGTGCCTGGCCCCTAGAGATGGTCGGGTGAGCCCTGAGCTCCTTTTATCCTTAAATGTGAAGCCTTTTATGAGAGGATGTAACTAAGCCAGGGAAAAGAGCTTTCACGCTTTCCTCTCCTGTGGCTGGTGGGGTCAGATGGGGCTAGGTAAATCAGCAGCCAGGAGGGGCCCTCGCCCTCAGAGGGCCTCGTATATTATCTCTATCCCTGGGGTTAGAGGAAATTATGCAATAAAACGTAGAGTGAGTGAGTGTTTTCTCACTCATTGAGCTGGGTGCCTAGTCTAGAGCAACACCATCTGATACAACTCGCCACAGTGATGGAAACCTGTACTGTCCAATAAGGCAGCTATTAGCCACACAGGGCCATTGACCACTCAGAGTGTCGCCAGTGTGAAAGAGGAACAGAAATCCTAATTTCATTTCATTTCAATGACTTTTAATTTACTTAGCCTTGGTGGTTGACAGTAACCATACTGGACAGTGTAGCTCTAGAGATGCATCCATAAATTCTGATAAAATGTCTTTTTATTTTTTATTTCTTCTTTTTCAGGTTCCATCTTTGTATTTTTTTAACACCATTGATGGATCCTCCTAAGTTTCTTATATTTTATCTTCTTTTTTTCCACCTCTGTTTCTTTTTTCTTCCTTTTGGGACATTTATTTTCTAGTTTAACTTTTCTATTAATATTTTTGCTTTTTTGGTTAAGTTTCAGAAGTTCTTCTTATTGTCTGGTTTTCGTATTGTTTCTTTTAAAAAGAGTCCTATACTTGGTCTATGACATATTGTATTACTTTTTTCTTAGGATTTTTGGGGGGTTTTCTTCTTAACTTTTCTTGTGTTCTGTGCATTTTCTCTCTTTCCTCTAGGTTCCTTGATTCTGCCTCTGTTATGTCAGCGATATTCCTTAAATGTCTGATGATCCAGGGCTATTTGCTTATATTTAAAACTTAGGTGTTAAAGTCTGACTGAAAGCTTTTTGTGAGGCCAGCGCATCTCAACTGGTGGAGCTCCCTTTAGGTCATCAGGTGAGAAGCCCACTTTTTTTGTTGTTTGTTTGTTTTGTTTTGTTTTGTGGCACACGGACCTCTCACTGTCGTGGCCTCTCCCGTTGCGGAGCACAGGCTCCGGACGCGCAGGCCCAGCGGCCACGGCCCACGGGCCCAGCCGCTCCGCGGCACGTGGGATCCTCCCGGACCGGGGCACGAACCCGCATCCCCTGCATCGGCAGGCGGACTCTCAACCACTGCGCCACCAGGGAAGCCCAAGCCCACATTTTTGATGGCGATCCTTCATATCAGTATTGGAGCTCTTTTGTCTGAGGCCATTTGGTTTCCTAAGAGAAGTTTCCTTTAGTCTCTTGCCTGTGATCGGCCAGGGCCAGTGGTGTGTGTCTGTTTTCTCATGTTCTGAGAACAAAGAAGGTTAAGAAATCTGGAGCTCCCACCTCTCCATATGACGACTTTCACCATATCCTCCCATTTTCAACCCACATCTGCCCCTTCTTCTCTTCTCTGCTGTGCCTAGTGTCTTCTACCCCAGATGATCTGGCTCAATGTCTCTACAAATAAGCCTCCGTAACTGCTGGGTGTATGGGCAACTTCATCCAGACCTCTATCAACCCTTAGCTTTTGGCTTCTCACCTTCCACAGTTCCTGATGCCTTTGAGACCTGACAGGTTCTGGGTGATAAGTAAGCTCTCTTCTCACCTGTCTCCCCTCTGCTGACCCTTAGAATGGATAATTTGGGTCCTGCTCTGTCTGTTACTACTTCTCTCGCAGGTCTCTGTCTTTCAAAGATTCCCCCAAATCTCTCTTCTCCTCTTATGTTGGCCCTTGTAGGTTGTATTTCCTTTTTTGTCACCTTGGTGAGTTTTTTGGAGGGATAGGAGATAAACACATATGGCCAAATTCACCATGTCTAATAAGACACCTTTGTTTTTAAAATCAAATTCAAGTTCTCTACACAGCTTTTATCCATCGACTGGCCCCACTTATATACCCACTCTTGTTTCCCACTATCTAGTCATACAGACTTTTAACTCTAAGCAAATGCCACACCCATTCCCAACTTCATTCTTTTGGTCACATTGCTTTCTTCACTTGGTATCACTTCCATATTTATTGAATTAATTTGACCTCAACTATCACTGTCCTCATGAAGTATTCAGTGACTGGTTCAGCTCATAATAACATTTGTTCTCAAATTCTTCTAACATCTATGTCTTGTACCATATATTCTAACCCTATTTATTTCTTTATTTAGGCAGTCATTCTTTAACTTGTTTCTAAAAGTTTTTTTAGGTGGTTTATTAGGGGGAATAAAATATAATTAACCATTATAATACAACTAATATTATAACTAACACACATTACAAGAGTATAGGAAAGAAAAGGGAAAAGCCAGAGGAGACATGTAAAGTGGAACCAGTATAAGAGCGCATACTATCATGTATTGAGTCCTACATTCTTGGTGGGTGGACCTTAAAACTGGCTTGAGTTTTCTAGTAGTCAATACAAATGGGGAAACTAGTTCACTTATTCAAATATGAACACCCAGACAGAACCTACCTTGAGAAAGTTAAATTATCAGCCTCTGCCCATTGTCAAGAGAATAATGACTGCTCATGCATTGAGTTTTCACGGAGACCCCATGTAATGAACAGCATCCTCAACTACACCAGCTCAGAAGAACCAAACATGGATTCCGTGAGACTACGGTGAAAGCGTCATTAAGCTTTCATGGCTAACATGGCAGGAGAAAACGATCACATTCTTTCATCAAAGAATATTTGATATTCTTGTTAGAAATGACACTGGACCACCGGGCTAACCCAGGATAGCATGTTCACTGGCACACCAGCAGTCTCTCTCGGGCAGTACTTAAAACTTGAGTTTGGACTTCCCTGGTGGCGCAGTGGTTGAGAGTCCGCCTGCCGATGTAGGGGACACGGGTTCGTGCCCTGGTCCGGGAGGATCCCACATGCCGCGGAGCGGCTGGGCCTGTGAGCCACAGCCGCTGAGCCTGCGCATCCGGAGCCTGTGCTCCGCAGCGGGAGAGGCCACAGCAGTGAGAGGCCCATGTACTGGAAAAAAAAACAAAACAAAACAAAAGAAAAAAAAAAACAAAAAAAAACTTGAGTTACAGGCCTGGGTGATCACTTGTCACATAAATCCCTGGTTTCCTTTGAATTTCAATTTCCTTGCTTGTAAAATGGAGATACAGGTCCCTGCCCATCACTCAGGACTAATATGAGAATCGACTGAGTTAAAACCCAATACTATTAAAATTTTAAAATATTAAACAAATGCAATGTATTATTATCTTCTTATTGTCTATGAGTTTTCCTGAAGTCTAATGATCATTGTGAGAAGCTGTACTGCCAAACCTCACATGGTTTGAAGATGTGGTACCCATGTCACACTACAAGGCCTTATAACACACTGAGCTGACCTGTGTCCTGACGTATAAAACAATCTCCCACTCAGCTCTGAATGCCCTGAACCTAGAACAGAGAACCTAACACAGAAGATGCTTGGTACAGGCAGAAATACAGTCAGTCAAAATGGCAACAACATAGGGGAGAGAGCATCAGAGTCCTTCCACATACTCTATCTCATTATACCTTCAACAACCCAGAGAAGTGTGTGTTATTCCTCTCAATTTACAGAAAAGCTAAGTGAACCATTCAAAATTCACTCAGTAATTAGTAGGGCACTTCTGAGTCTTAAATTTTGTTCATCATCTACCAAAGACTAAAGAATTTGTCTAACCAGGGACTATGGTGAGAAATCAGATGGACAGGGAAATTCTGAGTCTTCCATTATCTATAACAGACACACTCATGCACACACACAAACACACAAAACATGAAGGACCCATCATCACCCAATGGCTCCAGGAATAATTGTGACAGGCACAAAACAGTAATAATAAAATGAAATCCTCCTTTCTGGGGATGAGCTGAGCAAGTTCTTTAAATCTGGTTTAAAGTAAGATTGAGGAAAAGATGCTTTATGGAATCTTTGTTTAAAACCTTAGAGTATAAAGTCCTTTGTTTAGAGTCTGTCTCATGCCCCAGGAAAAGAACATTGTCTTTCTTGAGCTTTGTATCAAATCCCTAGAGTGGAAGCCCCTTGGGTGTCAAACAAGCCACTTACAACATCTCAGGGTTGGGGGTGGAGGGAAAAGAAAGCCGTTTCCCACAACTACCAGGCCCAACACACTGGTTGCCCCAAACTACTGAGCACTTAGGAATCGCTCAGCTCATGGGTTACCGTGAAAGGCATCAAGATGTGGAAGGTAGAAGGCGAAATCCATTTGGGGCAGCATCATTTTGCTTCATAGCCGCTGCCCACACTACTGATAGAGGGCAAGACCCAGGGGTAAAAGGTGAACGGCATGAGGTCTCAAGGTGGAGTTGCTAAGACTTCTGGTACTGTGGCTAGCTAGTATTTAAACCACCCCCCACACACACAGACACCCTGAAAACATCCCCAAATGCTGATGACTGTTTTACCCTTTAAAAGCATCAAAGAATTGATCATTATCAGGCCAAATCTAAATGAAACCGGAAACCCAAGAGAGAGCTGTGATTTGAAGCTCTTGGTTTTGGGGGCATTTGCTGAACCTGGCACATTTGAGCTCCAATTTTTACAGCCCCAGGAAGCACTGGGGAAGAAGATGACACCTAGGAACCACCCAAGGTGGGAAGTCTAGTATAAGAGTGTGACCCATGAGGCTGCCCCATTCCTCTCCCAGGGAACATCAAAGAAAAGTTGCCCCTGTGCTGAGCAGAGCAGGGGGAGGGAGAACCATCATGGAGAAGTTGTATCAACAAGCCTGCCCTCAGCAGTGTTTGCAGCCAAACGCGCAAAACGTCAAGCTGTGAATTTAGTTAAAAGTGCTCCAGGGACTTCCCTGGTGGCGCAGTGGTTAAGAATCCGCCTGCCAATACAGGGGACACGGGTTCAAGCCCTGGTCCGGAAAGATGCCACATGCCGCGGAGCAACTAAGCCAGTGTGCCACAACTACTGAGCCCATGCGCCACAACTACGGAAGCCCACGCGCCTAGAGCCCATGCTCCACAACAAGAGAAGCCACCACAATGAGAAGCCTGGGCACCGCAACAAAGAGTAGCCCCTGCTCGCTGCAGCTAAAGAAAGCCCGCACACAGCAACAAAGACCCAACACAGCCAAAAATTAATTAATTAATTTTTAAAAAGTGCTCCAGATGGACAGTGGCCTCAGATGGCAGAGAAAAGTACAGATGGTCTCTGAAGAAACTCCCTCATTCTAGGCCTCAAAGAATTCCCACATATACTTTTCTAAGGGCAAAAAGTAACACAGTAAAAAATAACCAAGCACACCAGGACAAAGGCATCATGAGCGAGAGGCAGCAGAAACAAAGTCAAGGTGCCAGGCTTTCATTTAGAGCCTACAAGGTCTATTACAGAAGAGCCACGTGGACCACATCCAACCACACCAAGACCTGAGAACATCTGAGTCAATAAAAGAACAGAGCATTAGACCAGGGAATTGTCCCCAACACACAGATTCACACTGGTCGACTGGTAGCTTGATTCCCTGAAATTTAAAATTGCTGGAAAATTAAAGACGTGCTTTGGGGGGTTCTTCTGTCCCTTTCTTTGTTCCCCTGCTGTTTTCACTCCCACCTAAATCATGAGAGAAGCTGCCACATTCCTTATATTTCCCACAGCCAGCATCCTCTGCTCCTCCGTGAATGATGGACCCACCTCCTTTCTTTAAGTAACCTGCCAGAGCCTGCTCTTGGTGCCCCAAGACCTGGAAGGCTTCCCTCATTCATGACACCCTCAAGATTAATCTGGCCAAAGTTCATTCCACGGAATCTAATGCGTTTTCTGCTAATCTGACCAGCTTGGCTAATGGTGATCAAAACCCATCTTATCTACCTCAAGATACTGACAGTCTTTTCTGAATAACCATTTTCTCTTCGTGAGTTCTGGTCCATAGTCCCTCTATTTTCTCGACCCCGACAATTTTCACCAGCACTCAAGTCAACCACCCGTGGCACCACTAGCCCTCAACCTCTCAGAACCAAGCAGGGCTCCCTGGTCTCTTCCAGCCGTCCCCTTGCAGCTCAGGGCCCTTCTACCTCCCCACTGCTGAAGCGACTGCGTACTCCATACCCTGCCCCTTCACCTCTCTTTAGCTGATTTCTCTACCCAGCCTGAGCTCCTGGCCCATCACTGTAACACTGCCCCCCACTGGGGGAATCTATGCTAGGTTTGCTAACCTCTCAGCTGAGACCTGAACGCAAAAATCTAAGGCAGGAGGACTCCAGGCAGAACAGTAAGCAGGTACAAAGGCCCTGAGGTAGGGACAAGCTTAGGAGGTCCAAGAAACATAAAAGAGGCCAGTGCCCTGGATGGGGGTGAATGAGGGAGGTGTGGCAGGAGAACAAGAAGCAATATTAAATAGATGTATACATGTGGAAACACAGCTTAGGGACTGGCACTAGCACATGTTCAGTAAACTTGTATTTCCTTTCCTTCTCTGTACAATGGTATCCAAACACTCCCAAGTTTCTTGCATTGAAAGTACAGTCAAATGTGGCAGATCACACAGGGACAAAAGACTAGGACAAAGCCTTGGACTTCACCCTGATCCCATGGAAAGCTGGCAGAGGGTTTCAAGCAAGGAAATAGCTAGTCTGAACCATATTCTTAGAAAATCATTTTGGGGGAATTCCCTGGTGGTCCAGTGGTTAGGATTCCGGCCTTTCACTGCCAGGGGCCTGTGTTTTTTTGTTTGTTTGTTTATGTTTATTTTTTATTTCTTTTTTTTTTTCTTATTAGTCATCCATTTTATACATATTAGTGTATACATGTCGATGCCAATCTCCCAATTCATCACACCAGCACCACCACCCCTGCCGCTTCCTCCCCTTGGTGTCCATATGTTTGTTCTCTACTTCTGTGTCTCAATTTCTGCTCTGCAAACTGGTTCATCTGTACCATTTTCTAGGTTCCACATATATGCGTTAATATATGATATTTGTTTTTCTCTTTCTGACTTACTTCACTCTGTAGGACAGTCTCTAGAACCATCCATGTCTCTACAAGTGACCCAATTTCGTTCCTTTTTATGGCTGAGTAATATTCCATTGTATATGTGTACCACATCTTCTTTATCCATTCGTCTGTGGATGGGCATTTAGCTTGCTTCCATGACCTGGCTATTGTAAATAGTGCTGCAATGAACATTGGGGGGCATGTGTCTTTTTGAATTATGCTTTTCTCTGGGTATATGCCCGGTAGTGGAATTGCTGCGTCATATGGTAAGGGCCTGTGTTTGATCCCTGGCTGGGGAACTAAGATCCCACAAGCTGTGCGGCACAGCCAAAGAAACAAACAAACAAAAACATTATTTTGGCTACTGTGTGGAGAATGATCCATGGGAGTGGGGCTCATTGAGAGATTACTGCAGGGACAGAGCCTTAGGCTAGGATAGTGGCCCTCATAGCAGTTGAACTAGAGAAAAATGAGTGGACAAGGATATACTTTGGACATAGAGCTCACTGGACTTGCTGATAAACAATATACATCTCACTGCCCCAGCCACATCCCTAGGGTCTCTGGCTTCCCACTGACAGTATCTGCATCTCTGGTCTTAGTCTTTTCCCCCAGAACCTTAGAAGTCACCCTGCCATGTGCCTACAGCAGGCAGGAAGGCCTGGGGAATTAATACAACCCTGCCACCTCCACTAATGATCCTAAGTTAGTTACTCTTACGTTTGACATGTCAGTCCCCTGGCTCCCTTGCACCCTGGGTTGGCTAATTCTGAAATGTGAGTGTCCCGAATTTCCCCATGGGACTGTGCTCCAACCTTCCACTGTGTTTAGTGCTCACCCGCTGTTGGCCACCTTCCCCTGGACACAAGGCCAACTCTAAGCCCTCTGTAGTCCTCAATTGATGAGGGCCCAGGTCGCCTGAGTGGCTGCCTTCATTCTCCACCTGGAGGGATGCCCCCGTTCTGCAGGAATAAAAAGCTTCACCTACTTAAAACATCTCTTCCTCCCACTGCCAGACCTAAAACTTCAATAGAATCGCACCTCTGTTTTAGGTAGTCTCCAAATGCCCACAGAGGAATGGGCCCAGTGTGCCGGGCCAGGGCACATGAGCTCGTCAGCCACAGGAATCCACCACTTCTGGCTGGATTAGAGGATTGGCAGCAGAGACACCAGTGAAAGCAAGAAGAGTAAACACTCAACATGAAAATAGTGGTGATCTCTGGGTGGGGGCCTGTGAGGGATGTTTCCCCCCTTCTCCTTTTCAAATTATCTAAAATGTACAATGTATATGAAAAACAGGATACCCCTAAGATACTTATTAATTAGGAAGGGGAAACCATAACTTTACAGTGGAGAAACCTGGCAGACACCCCTTAATCGCGTGATAAAGTAACTGCTCTAGTAAAGGCACAAACAGACCTTATCTGCCTCCTGACGGGATGCCCTGGGTAGAGTCCTGTGGGATCCCACCCCGTCTCATCATGAAAGGATGTCAAGCAGCCCAAATTCAGGGACTTCCTACAAAATAACCGGGCTATATTCTTCAAAAATGTCTAGGTCATAAAAGATAAAGCCAGATTGAGGACCTATTCCAGATTAGAGGAAACTAGAGACCGAACAGCTAACCCAAGGTGTGATCCAGAAAAGGACATCAGTGGGGCAATGGGGAAATATGAATAAGGTCTGTAGATGAAATAATAGTACTGCATCAATGTTAACTTCTCGATTTGACCTTTAGATTGGTCATAATTTTAGGTAATACAGACTGAAGCATTGAGAGGTAAAGGGGCATCGTGTCTGCAACTCACTCTCAAATGCTATTATTGAGGGGGTCTGGGTGAAGGGAACACATTGTATAATTTTTCCACTTTTTTATAAGCCCAAACTTATTTCAAAATAGTAAGTTAAAAAACGAAATGCGCATTAACTTTAAAAAAAATTTTAAAGAACTTTTCAGAAAGAAAATGTGTCGATGTTCATAGCCTGTGCTATGAACCCATGGGATAGATTTCTGCTGTCAGCAAAGTTCCCAACAGCTGGGGAAGAACAAGAAACAAAAGCCCCACCCTGCTCTCCCGAGCTGTCAGAGTGCCAGACACACACAAAGCTGGCTCTGAGGGGCTTTACTGAGAGATAAGTGCTGATAAGGCCTGCAGGTCATCTTCGTCAGCCGCCGGCCGCCCAGCTAGCTGAGAGGAGGCCAGCCCTTCCAGAGCTCTGTCCGACATAAGCCAGAGCAGAGCAAGTTTCTTTCAAGTCAAAAGCTGCAGCTGGTGCTCCCCCCTGGGTACGAGCAGCCCTTCAGCGGGGTGCCCGCCAGAGTGGGGGCACTGCTGGCGCCCCTTCCCAGAGAGGCCAGAAGGTCACAGCCAGAGTCTCCTGATTTACAGGGATGGCATTCTGTTTGGATCTGTTCAGGAAACTGAACAAAATCCCCACATCACTTTTAGTAAAAAGATAAGCTACAAAAACTCACCAGTGGTCTAAACCTGCATCTCTCTCATCAAGTCCAGTGAAGAGTGGACCTGGAAGAACGTTTCCTTTGCCAGCCTTTGGGCAATGCCCACCAGGCCTGAGTGGATGCTGCAGCCAGCTCAGTGGCCACTGACCTCTGACGCTGCTTGCTATAGAACAGAGGACTGATTGCCTGGGGACCAAATTCTCCACATCAACCACGAATGGTTTTCCAGGCCAGGCTGACGACATAGTAGTTGTCCCAGGGAAGTGTTATATTGAAACACTGTCAAGTCTGTGCCTGGTCCCGCTTTAAGCAGAGGCTGGAGCTTGGCATCTAGGTGGGACTCTGGACAGACAGACCCCAGCTGGATCAGTAAGAGCAAACAGATGCCGTGATCACAACAGACACAAGATGTTTCTCTCCCCCGCTTTAATTGGGGCCCCTCATTATGCAGCCCAGAGGTGTTTTGTTTTGTTTTGTTTTTAACTTCTGGAAGATGTACCAATGAATCAAACCCATTCCAATACCTTGCCCTCATCCTGAGAAAGAACTGAATGAACGCTGAGGCTGAAGAAGTCTCTATTGCCAGTGAGCCGCCTCTGAGAGGCGGCCGCTGGGGCGCTAGCATGGAGACACAGTGCCCTCGTGCGGTGGCTCTGGGCACGACCCTCGGGGCCAGCACGCCCACCGTGGCCTCTCACTCCTTGCCTCAGCCTCGTAAAGGTATGGAAGTTAAACTGTAACCATAGCTTGCTTATATCACAACTAAGATTGGTGTATGGGCAACTGGTCAACCTGGAGCTGGGAAGAACATTCCAAATGGGGATTTAAAGCCATAGGCTTAAGGTCTGGCTCTAGAACTCTGGACAAGGTGCTGGAATTCTCTGTTCCTTGAAAAGGGAGGAAAATAAGTTAAAGCTGTGTTGTTTGCATCACAGTGTTGTTGTAAAGATTGCATAAGGTAATGTGTCTGGTATCGGCTTTACCACTCCCCACCAGGGATTTTCAACAAAACACTTCTCCAACTCCAGCTCTCAGGCTCACCAGGAATCTTTTGGCTGTAAGGAACAGAGGTCTCTCCACTCACCTCCATGAGGCTCCAGGACAGGGTGGGGTTTTGTGCTGTAGCACTGTAGTGGGCGCTGGTGAAATCCAAGGACAGACCCGGTCCTTCAACTGCAGTGGAGGCCTAGCCTCTGTTGAGTGTCCACTTCACTGGGGCCTGTACCACATCACGGCCTCTGCCAAGTGGCCCTCCTCTACCTGACTCACTGCCTTGTTGTGCTCCTGGCTTCTGGCTTATAGAAGCTGTGTCTCAGTTCAAAGTATCCTATCCCGTTCACATTCACACATAACAAAACACTGCCGCTATCCTCAGCCTCTCCGTGTACAACCCCCACGCTCCCAAAAGAGAAATGTGTTTAGCCCCTCTCATCTTTTAGAGCCGGGCCACTGGCCTCACTGACCAGCCTACAGATGCACTACATCTAGGACCAGAGAAATAGTGTGACCTTGCATAAAATATGCTTGTGCCTTTCTGCAGGACCATGAGTCAAACAGTGGGGTGATTTGGGCCAAGACTCAGGTAGAAGGTGCGGAGGGTGAAGGCCTCACCCCTGTCTTGGATGCTAACGTTGTAAGCTTTGTACTTTGATTTTCATTGAGTTCCAGGAGCTACAAAGGCACCCTGAGAGCAAAGCTTCATGACTGTGAAAGATGCGGCTCCGCTGCACCTCACGAAAGTTCTGTGAGCCTCGGAGAGACAGACACCTTCCTGGGAACAGAAGGCGCGGTGGGCAGCGGGCAAGCTTCTAGCCGGGAGCGGGGCAGGCCTGCCTTCCGGCGCCCCCTAGAGGAGCAGCGCCTCGGAGAGCTCAGCCAGGTGCGTTCTCAGCCCCGCCAGGGAGGTGAGAGGACAGACCGAGCTTCTCAGCCCCCCAGAACCAGACCTGAACCCTCCGCCCCTTGCAGTTTGCATGCATTCACCGCGGATAAAAGATTTCGATTCATCAAGATCTTTTTCTAAATCCCATTCTTTCCATATCGTTTCCGCTCACACACACACATAAAGAAAATCAGCAAGCTCTCCTGTGTCCAAACAGTGGCTGGCCTTTATTTCCAACTAGATGTGAAAGAAGCACCTGGAGCAGAGGCCGGTGAGGCCACGACTGAGAGTGGGGACTCCTTACACTCTGTACCCTGGGCGCCTCACTTGCCTCGCTCTAGTCCCAGACCTGCTTCTCAACCTCCTTGACTAGCAGAAATCTCCAGGAGGCTTTCACAGCACTGGGCCCTCTTCTCTGCGGTGCTTGTCATAGCTGTAATTCTACCTTAGTTTCTGTACTGATTTGGTTGTCTGTTTCCCCTATTGGACCATCAGCTCCAGAACAACTCACGCTGGATCTCCAGTGCCTTGCTTACTGCCAGGTATATATTAGACACAATAAATACTTGTTGATTGAATGAAAAAAAGAAAAGAAAATCTCAGCAAGATGACAAAGCCTCCGGAGTAGGGTCAGAGTCACGACACTGCGACTCCCAGGAGGGCAGACCCCATTCGGTGACTCTAATGGCCCCCAAACGAATGTTACCCAAAATGTCCTTTCCAAGAGAGAAAGACCAGGCAGTTTCCTCAGATATATTCCTCCACCCAGCACATGTTTATGGAGCACGTGCTGTGGAAACACAAAGTCTTGTGTATATAAAAAAGTTGAGTGGACTCAGTTTCTGCCCTTGAGGGGAAAAAAGCCAAGTGTATAAATGTCTAGAGTAGAAAAGAGGAAAGAGGTGACATTTGTTGGCTGCCTGTGATGAGCCAGGTACTGGAGGCTTCACCTGGCTGCATTATTTCACAACAATCCAACTGCCACATCCTCTTATCTTCATTTTGCAGATAACTGAGCATGAGAAACTAAATACTATTTAAAATTCACACGTACCTGCCTCTAAACTTTATATTTTTGTGTGTGGCATCATATAGAAGAGGTGTCAAGTGATAAGAAGGTTCTGAGTGAGAAGAGAGAATTTGAGATAGGCTTTGATGTTAGGATTCTACTGGCATAGATGTTAGGGATGTCTGACGAGAAAACAGCAGGGTCTTAGAGTAGCTTAAAGCTCGTGTGTAATGTGATGTTTCATCATGTCTCAGTCTGAGACACTTCATTCTATGTCGAAACCCTCCCCGCCTCCTCCCAGCTGATGGGGTCCCTAGAAACATTGCTTGGATCTGTAGTGGCCAAAGAACGGTCTCGGGTGGTAGAGGGCCTGTTGCTTCACAATTGTTGGGGGAAGAAGGGGTTAGTAAAAAACTCAGATCCTGCAAGAATGTGAAGCGTCTGGCCTTTCACACATTGATGGTGGGAATATAAAATGGTGTAGCCACTTTGGAAAACAGTCTGGCAGTTTCTTAAAAAATTAAACACATACTTAACATATGATCCAGCCCCTCTACTCCTAGGCTACCCAAGCCTACCCAAGAGAAATGAAAATATATGTCCATACAGAGACTTGAACATAAATGGTCATAACATCTACATTTGTAATAGCCCTGAATTGGAAACAACCCAAATGCCCATGAACAGGTGAATGAATAAATAAAATGTTGTACAGTTAATCCCTGGAATACTACTCAGCAGCAAAAACGAATGATCTATACACATAGCAACGTGGATGAATTTCAAAATAGTTGAGTGGAAGAAGCCAGACCGAAAAAAGAATATATACTGTATGATTCCATCTATATAAATTTCTAGGAAATGCAAATTAATCTATAGTGACAAGGCAGATCAATGGTTTCCTGGGGTTGGGTGGGGCAGGAGGGGTGGATTACAAAGGGCACAAGGAAGTTTGAGGGGCCTAGTTTGTTAGAGCGGCCATAACAAAATACCACAGACTGGGGGGCCTAAAACAACAGTTTAACAGGTGGCAATCAATATTGTGGCGGTTGTAGTTGATTGTGGTGACAGTATCAAATTACACACTTTTAATATGAACAAGTTTATTGTACGTCAACTTTAACCCAATAAAGCTATTTTAAAGAACAGCAACAAACGTCATATCCCTGGACTGTTCCCCTTAGAGACAGGCTAATTCGGGCAGTCAGGAGTAGAGCCTGCAAATCTCACTTTTCCAACTTGTCCTAATGACTCTAGTGCAGAGTCAGGTTTGGAAACAAATGATTTAGGTGGACCAAAGAGGACAGGGCAGACCCCAATGTTGACACCCAGCACCGTGGTCCACACCCAGGAATTCTCTGAAATGTTTGGGGACAATCAACAGTCACATTCCCTGACAAGCAACACCAAACAGGGAAACAGTAGAAGGCAGTTTGGGAAAGTGAGCCTTTCAAAAACGCCATCTCTCTACATCCTGAACCACCCCAGGGACATACAATCTAAGTATAATGGCACATCCAGTGCCTTTCTCTTAAATAGAAATTCTCAGCCACAAAGTCCTTTTTCCTCTTTAGTGGTTGACACTCCTACCCATACTCACTGCACAGTGGTTCATGACCATGAGTCATCTGGGAAATAAAACATCCTTCCCCAGCTAGTTCATGTTGGGACCCTGCCCATATTATCTCTTAGTCTTGTTGAACATGCACCCATTGGCCAGCAGGGCGGGTAATGACTAGATCTCTACAGGTCCTTCTCAGCTATAGTAAACTTCCCAGCATGCACATGTGATCCTACTGGGGGTGTTCAGTAAAGCACCTTCATATTCAAGACCATGCTGTAATCGTTCCGGTCTCGGTTCTAACACTTAGGGTAGAACGTTGGCCGTCTGCTTAACTTCTGTTGCTTCAGTTTTCTTATCTATAAATTTAATATGAGATCTTTTGGGCTGGTTGCCCTAAAGTGCTGATGCTATTAGTGTAGCAGCTCCCTTTCCCTCAGCTCCTCCTCCTACCTTCATAATATTGACATCTTCTATTGACATCCGTTGATATGCATCAGCGGGTTTGCTTCATTACTGTGGGAGTAGGCAGAAGTTTAGGTTCAGGTCATGCAAATCTGGCCCATTTCAGACTCTACCAACCTGTCAAGCAGTAGAATTAGAATAAATTCCACACACCCTATACTATGGGCTAAGGAACAGGCTTTACTGGGTGTCTTAGTCTTCTCAGCTGCCATAACAAAATACCACCTACTGGGCAACTAAACAACAGCCATTTATTTCTCATAGTTCTGGAAGCTAGAAGTCCAAGATCAAGGTGTTAGCAGGTTTGTTTTCTACCGAGGCCTCTCTCCTTGGCTTGAAGATGGCCACCTTCTCCCTCTGTCCTCACATGGTCATTCCCTCTTTGTGAGTACCCCTGGGATCTCTGTGTGTCCAAATTTGCTCTTCCTATAAGGCCAGCAGACAGATTGGATTAAGACCTACCATAATGGCCTCACTTTAGTTTAATCACCTCTTTAAAGATTTTATCTCTAGTCACATTCTGAGTTCCTAGGGATTAAGACTTCCACATATGAAATGTGGGAGACACAACTGAGCCCATACCGCTGGGGAAACTCAATAGGAAAGAGCAGCATTGTTCCCATGAGGTGAGTTCCAGGGCCACGCTCTCTGCTGGAGACGTGGTGTAGGTTTGCATTCCAGGGGAAGGTCTCCCACCTCGTTGCCCTCTGTTATAGGGAAAGCATAAGAGGAACCAGCTCAACAAAGGGATGTGCAAACCACTTGGGCACCAGTATGGATTTGGGTGCCAGAGTTATATGGGAAAGCCAACTGCCCAACACCTAGGGACCTTGGGAAGTTGTAGCCATTCCAACCAGTAGAGGGGAAGAGGCTAAGGATCCTGTGGGAGACTAAGTTTGATGCAGCACCTCCTGCCAGGAGAGGAGAGATCCCAGAGAGCTCATTCTCCAGGCAAAGCAGAGCAGAGTCTTAGGGTCACTTTGAAAAATTCTGCAACTTGTGCCAGGTGGAAGAGGAGAGAAGAAGACCACGGAGATGCTTCAGCTGTCTTATTTCCCTTAATTCTACAGTCTGTGTGGGGCAAATTCACTGCTTAACCTTACAAATGTCCTCATTCTCCTTATACAACAACATCCCCTAGACCTATCTGAAATAAAATAAATTAGAATTAAAAGAATAAGGACTATTAAACGTAAAAAGAATAAATAAAGTCTTCTAATCTAGTAGTCCACGCTTTAAGTCATTATCGAACAAGCAGGGAACAATCGGGCAAAAGAAAAAGAGGAAGATGTTGATGAGTCAATAGCAATAGAACAAGCTGAGTGTTATTAGCTAAGAATCATCTCCAAAAAACATATGCTGGCCCAGACAGTTTCAGAGGCAAGTTCTTTCAAACCTTCAAGGAATTGAAAAGGCCTTTGGTTTTTAAACTGTCCTGTAGGATAAAAACAAATGAAAAATTTCCCGGTTCATTTTACTAAATGAACACAATCCTGATGCCATGGCTGGTGGGAGGATTAATTAGCAGACATGTGCTGGAGCAACCAGGGAGGTAAAAGAAAACTAGGGTGTGGTGTCATAAAGTCACATAAAGAAAGTGTTCCGAGAAGAGTATATGGGTGACAATCACAATAAGAAACTGAACACTGGATTAGCAACATAAGGGTCAATGCTGTCTTTGACAAGCATAGTCTCATTGGAGAGGTGAGAACAAAGGCTGATTGGAATGGGTTGAAGGGAAAATGTGAGGTGAGGAAGCGGAGACAGTGACAAAGGAAAACTCTTTTGAGAAGTTCTGTGAAAGGGGACAGAGAGAGGAGGCAGCAGCCAAAGGATGACATAGAGACAAGGAAGAAACATTTTTTAATGGCACCTGCTAGAGCTTGTTTGTATACTGATGAGAGTGATCCAGGAGTGGGAGATTAACTGATGGTAAAGAAAGGAGTGGAGATAATTATAGGAAAGGTGGGAGGGAAACCAGAGGACCAGTGGTCTTGGATAAGAGCAGGGACCTTTCATCCATAGTAAAAGGAGGAAAATAGAGAGTGTGAACATTTAGGAGGGTGCAACTATGAAATGCATAAAGCTTTTGCAGTAAGAATATTTATTGAAATATTGTTTATAATAGCAAAAAATAAAAAACAAGCTAAATGCCAAAAGAAGCATTGGCTAAATGTATCAGAATGTTATGCAGACATTAGAAAAGATGTTATATACCCACAGCTAACATTTTACTTAATGATAAAGACTGAATTTTCCACCTAAGATCAGAAATAAGGCAAGGATGTCTGCTTTCATCACTCCTATTCAGTATAGTATCAGAAGTCCTAGACAGTACAATAATGCAAGAAAAAGAAAGTCATACAGACGAGAAAAGAAGAAATAAAACTGTTATTTCCAAATGACATGACCGTCTTTGTAGAAAATACCAAAGAATCTACAAAAACATTATTAGTACCAATAAGTGGCTTTAGCAAATCTGCAGGATACAAGATCGGCACACAAAAATTAATTGCATTTCTCTATACTAGCAATGGATGATTGGAAACAAATTCAAACATAAGACCATTTATAATTGGTGGAGGGAAAAGAGAAAGAAGGAGAGAGTTAGGTATAAATCTAAAAACAAATGTACAGGATCTGTATGCTGAAAACTGCCCAACTGTAATGAAAGAAATCAAAGAGGATCTAAATAATTGGAAAGACATAACATGTTCATAGATTATTAAGACTCAACTCAGTAAAGATGTCAATTCTTAAACTGATCTACGAGTTTAACACAATTCCTATTAAAAACTCCTAACAGGATTCTTTGTAGATACAGACAAGCTAAATCTAAAATTTATATGAAGAGGCAAAGTAACTAAATCACTAAAATGATTTTTTTAAGTATTACCTGATTTTAAGACTTAATTGGGGACTTCCCTGGTAGTCCAGTGGTAAAGAATCTGCTTTCCAATGCAGGGGATGTGGGTTCGATCCCTGGTCAGGGAACTAAGATCTCACATGCCTTGGGGCAACCAAGCCCGCACGCCACAACTACTGAGCTCGCGCACCTCAAGGAGAGAGCCCGTGTGCCGCAAACTACAGAGCCCATGCACCCTGGAGCCTGCATGCCACATCTAGGGGGAGAAAAATCTGCAAGCCACAACTAGAGAGAAGCCTGCACACCACAGACAAAAAAAGAAAAGAAAAAAAAAAGACTTACTATGGCTATAGCAACAAAGATAATGTGGTATTGGCAGAGGCATAGACACATAAATCAATGAAACAGAATAAAATTTTCAGAAGTAGATCCACAGAAGGATGGCAAACTGATTTTTGACAAAGATGCAATAGCAGCTCAATGGAAAAGGGTCTTTTCAACAAATGGTATTTGAACAATTGGACATTCATAGGCAAAAACATGAATTTCAACCTAAACTTCACACATCATACAAAAATTAACTGAAAATAGACAATAAATTGAGATGTAAAACTGCAAAACTTCTAAAGGAAAACAGGATAAAATGTTTGTGACCTAGGATTAGGCATAAAATTTTTAGATATGACACCAAAGGCACAATTCACAAAAGAAAGTTTTGATCCATTGGACTTCACCAAAATCAAAAATACTTGCTCTGCAAAAGACCCTGTTAAGAGGATTAAAAGACAAGACACAGACTTGGGGAACGGGGTTGCAAGTCACAGCTGCAAATGTCAGACTTGCACGCAGACTACGTAGAAAACTCTCTAGACTCTATAATAAGAAAAAAATCCAATTAGAAAATGGGTAAAAGACTGGAACAGACACTGCACCAAAGAAGATATATAGATGGTCAAAAAAGTCCATAAAGAGACGTTCAATATCATCTATTTGTAATGAACAAAAGTAACTCTACACTAGATCAAAAAACACGAAAACAAAAAGCAATGCCTATTCTACAAATTCACTGGGACACTGTTGAAACCCTAAGTTGCCAAGCAAGATCTCTGTGCTGTGAGGAAGCTCAAGCCACATGGGGAGGCTTCAACTTACAGCCCCAGCCGAGGTCCTAGCCAATTGCTAGACGCTGTCACTTCCATCCATCAAACCGTCCAGGTGAGGCTTCATGCATCTTGAAGCAGATAAAAGTCTTTTCCACTATATCCTGTCTCAATTCAAAACCTGCAAAATCCACGAGCATAATAGTTTTATGCTAAGTTGTGGGGTATTCATTACACAGCAATAGTAACCAGAGCAAACGGATACTCTTAGTTCTCTCTGAAAAACATACTGACTGCAAATCAGTGAGTATGCTTACTAAACATTTACTACCAAGTATAAAGCTCCTCTCTGTTAAGTACCCTTTCATTTCTTCCTACCAGTTGAGTTTAATGCTTATGAAGACGCATTGTGTTGTTCCCAAACCTGTTTATGTCAGTTGTATTTATTATTATAATTATGCTATTGAATTAAAAATTATATAAACCAACAAAATCTTGGTATAAAAAGAAAGAGAATTATTATTATTATGAAACTAAGGTTAATGCTTTGAAAAGACTCAATAAGAGGAAATCAGTAAAAATTACTACAGTAGAATTCGCTGTGGATAACTGTAAAATATCGTTGGGGGGATTTTGAAACTCCAAAAGGATTCTGCATTCAGATTGCTTTTAAATGTCAAGTTCTCATTTCCCTTTAAAGAAATAAAATATATATGCTGTAATTGACGCATTATATTGTGTGATTTATGTAAGAAAGTAAAGTTGCAATTCCAATCAGTGGACCCATATTTAAAGGAAAGGACTTGGCCCTACATCAAAAGATTGGCAAAGAAATACACTTTTATATGTTTTAAGTTAAAATAAAATGTTTAATACAGCAACCCTTTGACCCAATAAATTCACTCCTGGACATAAACCGAGGAGAAATGAAAACATATGTTCACAAAAGTACTTAGGCAAAGATGTTCATAGCAGCATTTGTCATGATAACCCAAACTGGAAAACCAAATGTCCGTCAAGAGAAGAGTGGATAAACAAATTGTGATATGTTCCTACATGAAATAATACTCAAAAGTAAAAAGGAGTGAGTGAGATAACATGGGTGAACCTCACAGACATGATACTGAGTTAAAGAAGCCAGACACAAAGGAACCCAGACTGTATGATTTCACTTATATAAAATTCTAGCACAGACAAAACTAATCTATAGGGATGGAATTCCGGAAACTTTCTGGGGTAATGAAAATGTTTGATATCTTGATAAGATTGTGGATCACACACCTGCCATTTTCAAAATTGTACAGTTAAGATGTGTATATTTTAATTATGTAAATTTAACCTAAAGAAAATGGAATTTTAAAACTCAAGTAGGGGCTGGGAAGAAAATGAAGTTATAGGTGAAGCAAGAAGAGCAAAATGTTGATAACTGTTGAAAAGTATAATGAGGGTGCCTTAAACTATTGTGATTGCTTTTGTGTGTGTTTGGAATTTTCCATAATAATTTTTTAAGTTAAAATGTTTAAGGTATGTGTTATCCTCCAGGATTCCCAGGTTTAACCAACTTTTTCGATGAGCTGCCCAACTCCCTGCCCCAGACAGGGGCCTCTGCTGCACAGATTCCTATGTGCTCTCTCCAAAGGCTGAGTCACAGCACCGGCATGAGGCTGGCACAGGGGAGCTTTTAAAACCACAGCCAGAACTGGGGGTCTACTGCTCTCTGACACATATTCTAACACTTTAAAAATATCTGCCTTGTTTTATAATTGATTCATGTCTTGATACATCATTAAAACTTTAAGTGAAAGGTGATATGATATAACAGAAAAAAAAAACCATGAATTTTGTTATCAGACAGAGCTAGGGTCAAATCTCAGGTCTGACATTTATGTATGTCCCTGAGCTTCCATATCCTTACCTGTAAAAAGAGGGCAAAAACTGTGCACAGACTGCTGTTGTCTCTCCATTTCGGTTACCCTTTTTTCACAGTAATACAAGTCTTGAGATTTTCATGTGATGTCACAGAATGCCAGCCTTTCTTGTAGATAAGTGTGGCCCTGAAACTAAGGTCTGCCCATGAGAAAGAAAAGAATATATCATGTGACAGCTTCTAGGAATCTTCCTTAAAACAAAACGGGCATACACTTGTTCCTTTTTTGTCATCCCTTTCTTCCATTTTGCTACCTAAGTGTGGATGTGATGGCTGGAGATTCAGCCACCATCTTGGACACCTTAGAAATAGAGTAGTAATAAGCTGGCAGGAACCTGGGTACATTGAGATAGACACCCTCATAAACCAAAGATCAGAGTTCCTCAGCATCAGCACTATTGACATTTGGGGCCAGGTAATTCTGTCTTCGGTGGAGGGAGGGGGCTATACCGTGCACTGTTAGGATGCTTAGAAGCACCCCTGCCTTCTACTCGTGAGATATAGCAGGGGTATCCTCCTTCCCTGACTTCAGGCAACCAAAAATGTCTCCAAATATTGCAAAAGGTCCCTGGGGTAGAAAATCACACCCACGGTTGAGAACCACTGCTAAAGATGAAGGTATACATTTATACAACTTTTCTACAAACGACTTAGAAATAAGCATTAGGAGTTTTTTTAATGTTTAGACCTTTTCCTCCAGAAACCCTACTTCAAAAAAATAATCAGTAAAGTTATACACACATGAATAAAAAAGACAACCTCATTTAAAAATGGGCAAACAAAAAAGAAGCTTCAATATGACATAAGAGTAAGACGCGGAGATCACGTTCCTCCTCACAAATACACCAGAAATACGTCTACATGTGGAACAATTCCTACAGAACACCTACTGAACGCTGGCAGAAGACCTCAGACATCCCAAAAGGTAAGAAACTCCCCACGTACCTGGGTAGGGCAAAAAAAAAAGAAGAAACAGAGACAAAACAATAGGGATGGGACCTGCACCAGTGGGAGGGAGCTGTGAAGGAGGAAAGGTTTCCACACACTAGGAAGCCCCTTCGCGGGCGGAGACTGGGGGTGGCGGAGGGGGAAACTTCGGAGCCACGGAGGAGAGCGCAGCAACACGACTGCAGAGGGCAAAGCGGAGAGATTCCCGCACAGAGGATCGGTGCAGACCAGCACTCACCAGCCCGAGGGGCTTGTCTGCTCATCCGCCGGGGGGGACAGGGGCTGGGAGCTGAGACTCGTGCTTTGTTCGGATCCCAGGGAGAGGACTGGGGTTGGCTGCGTGGAAACAGCCTGAAGGGGGCTAGTGTGCCACAGCTAGCCGGGAGGGAGTCCAGGAAAAGGTCTGGAACTGCCAAAGAGGCAAGAGAGACTTTTTCTTGCCTCTTTGTTTCCTGATGTGCGAGGAGAGGGGATTAAGAGCACCGCGTAAAGGAACTCCAGAGACTGGCGCAAGCCGCAGCTATCAGCGCAGACCCCAGTGACGGGCATGAGATGGTAAGGCTGCTGCTGTAGCCACCAAGAAGCCTGTGTGCAAGCCCAGGTCACTCTCCACACCTCCCCTCCCGGGAGCCTGTGCAGCCCGCCACTGCCAGGGTCCCGTGATCCAGGGACAACTTCTCCAGGAGAACGCACAGTGTTCCTCAGCCTGGTGCAATGTCATGCTGGCCTCTGCGGCCACAGGCTCACCCCGCATCCGTACCCCTCCCTCCCCCCGGCCTGAGTGAGCCAAAGCCCCCAAATCAGCGGCTCCTTTAAAACCGTCCCGTCTGAGCGAAGAACATAGCGACCTCAGGCGACCTACATGCAGAGGCAGGGCCAAATCCAAAGCTGAACCCCAGGAGCTGTGCGAACAAAGAGAAAGGGAAATGTCTCCCAGCAGCCTCAGGAGCAGCAGATTAAATCCCCACAGTTAACTTGAGGTACCCTGCATCTTTGGAATACATGAATAGACAATGAATCATCCCAAATTGAGGAGGTGGACTCTGGGAACAACGATATATATTTTTTCTTCCCTTTTTCTCTTTTTGTGAGTGTGTATGTGTATGCTTCTGTGTGTGATTTTGCCTGTATAGCTTTACTTTTACCATTTGTCCTAGGGTTCTGTCTGACCGTTTTTTTTTTTTTTTTTCTTTCTCTCTTTTTTTCTTAGTATAGTTTTTAGCACTTGTTATCATTGGTGGATTTCTTTTTTGGTTTCGTTGCTCTCTTCTTTCTTTCTTTTTCATTACTTTAAATTTTTTTTAATAATTTTTTTTATTTTAATAACTTTACATCATTTCATTTTATCTTTTTCATTCTTTCTTTCATTTTTTCTCCCTTTTATCTGAGCCATGTGGATGATAGGCTCTTGGTGCTCCACCCAGGTCTCAGGGCTGTGCCTCTGAGGTGGAAGAGCCAAGTTCAGGACATTGGTCCACCGAGACCTCCCAGCTACACGTAACATCAAACGGCGAAAATCTACAGGAGATCTCCATCTCAACACTAAGACCCAGCTCCATTCAACGACCAGCAAGCTGCAGTGCTGGACACCCTATGGCAAACAACTAGCAACACAGGAACACAACCCCACCCATTAGCAGAGAGGTTGCCTAAAATCATTATAAGGTCACAGACACCCCAAAACACACCACAAGATGTGGACCTGCCCACCAGAAAGACAAGATCCAGCCTCATCCACCAGAACACAGGCACTAGTCCCCTCCACCAGGAAGCCAACACAACCCACTGAACCAACCTTACCCACTGAGGGTAGATACAAAAATTAACAGGAACTATGAACCTGGAGCCTGTGAAAGGAGACCCAAAACTCAGTAAGTTAAGCAAAATGAGAAGACAGAGAAACACACAGCAAATGAAGGAGCAAAGTAAAAACACACCAGACCTAACAAGTGAAGAGGAAATAGGCAGTCTACCTGAAAAAGAATTCAGAATAATGATAGTAAAGATGATCCAAATCTTGGAAACAGAATGGAAAAAATACAAGAAACGTTTAACAAGCACCTAGAAGAACTAAAGAGCAAACAAACAATGATGAACAATGCAATAAATGAAATTAAAAATTCTCTCGAAGGGATCAATAGCAGAATATCTGAGGCAGAAGAACGGATAAGTGACCTGGAAGATAAAATAATGGAAATAACTACTGCAGGGCAGAATAAAGAAAAAAGAATGAAAAGAACTGAGGACAGTCTCAGAGACCTCTGGGACAACATTAAATGCACCAACATTCGAATGATAGGGGTCCCAGAAGAAGAAGAGAAAAAGAAAGGGAATGAGAAAATATTTGAAGAGATTAGAGCTGAAAACTTCCCTAATATGGGAAAGGAAATAGTTAATCAATTCCAGGAAGCACAGAGAGTCCCATACAGGATAAATCCAACAAGAAACACGACAAGACACATACTAATCAAACTATCAAAAATTAAATACAAAGAAAATTAAATACAAAGAAAACATATTAAAAGCAGCAAGGGAAAAACAACAAATAACATAAAAGGGAATCCCCATAGGGTTAACAGCTGATATTTCAGCAGAAACTCTGCAAGCCAGAAGGGAGTGGCAGGACATATTTAAAGTTATGAAAGGGAAAAATCTACAACCAAGAATACTCTACCCAGCAAGGATCTCATTCAGATTCAATGGAGAAATTAAAACCTTTACAGACAAGCAAAAGCTAAGAGAATTCAGCACCACAAAAACACCTTTACAACAAATGCTAAAGGTACTTCTCTAGACGGGAAACACAAGAGAAGGAAAAGACCTACACAAAAAAATCCAAAACAGTTAAGAAAATGGTAATAGGAACATACATATCGATAATGACTGTGAATGTAAATGGATTAAATGCTCCAACCAAAAGACACAGAGTGGCTGAATGGATACAAAAACAAGACCCATATATATGCTGTCTACAAGAGACCCATTTCAGACCTAGGAACACATACAGACTGAAAGTGAGGGGATGGAAAAAGATATTCCATGAAAATGAAAATCAAAAGAAACCTGGAGTAGCAATTCTCATATCAGACAAGATAGACTTTAAAACAAAGACTATTACAAGAGACAAAGAAGGACACTACATAATGATCAAGGGATCAATCCAAGAAGAATATATAACAATTGTAAATATTTATGCAACCAACATAGGAGCACCTCAATACATAAGGCAAATACTAACAGCCATAAAAGGGGAAATTGACAGTAACACAATCATAGTAGGGGAATTTAACACCCCACTTTCACCAATGGACAGATCATCCAAAATGAAAATAAATAAGGAAACACAAGCTTTAAATGATACATTAAACAATATGGACTTAATTGGTATTTATAGGACATTCCATCCAAAAACAACAGAATACACTTTCTTCTCAAGTGCTCATGGAACAATCTCCAGGATAGATCATATCTTGGTTCACAAATCAAGCCTTGGAAAATTTAAGAAAATTGAAATCGGATCAAGTATCTTTTCTGACCACAATGCTATGAGACTAGATATCATTTGCAGGAAAAAAATCTGTAAAAAATACAAACACATGGAGGCTAAACAATACACTACTTAATAACCAAGAGATCACTGAAGAAATCAAAGAGGAAATCAAAAAAAACCTAGAAAGAAATGACAATGAAGACACGATGACCCAAAACCTATGGGATGCAGCAAAAGCAGTTCTAAGAGGGAAGTTTATAGCAATACAATCCTTCCTTAAGAAACAGGAAACATCTCAAATAAACAACCTAACCTTACACCTAAAGCAATTAGAGAGAGAAGAACAAAAAACCCCAAAGTTAGCAGAAGGAAAGAAATCATAAAGATCAGATCAGAAATAAATAAAAAAGAAATGAAGGAAACAGTAGCAAAGATCAATAAAACTAAAAGCTGGTTCTTTGAGAAGAAAAACAAAATTGATAAACCATTAGCCAGACTCATCAAGAAAACAAAGGGAGAAGACTCAAATCAATAGAATTAGAAATGAAAAAGGAGAAGTAACAACTGATACTGCAGAAATACAAAGGATCATGAGACATTACAGCAAGCAATTATATGCCACTAAATTGGACAACCTGGAAGAAATGGACAAATTCTTAGAAATGCACAACCTTCCAAGACTGACCCAGGATGAAATAGAAAATATGAAGAGACCAATCACAAGCACTGAAATTGAAACTGTGATTAAAAATCTTCCAACAAACAAAACCCCAAGACTAGATGCCTTCACAGGCAAATTCTATCAAACATTTAGAGAAGAGCTAACACCTATTCTTCTCAAACTCTTCCAAAATATAGCAGAGGGGGGAACACTCCCAAACTCATTCTACGAGGCCACCATCACCCTGATACCAAAACCAGACAAAGATGTCACAAGGAAAGAAAACTACAGGCCAATATCACTGATGAATATAGATGCAACAATCCTCAACAAAATACTAGCAAACAGAATCCAACAGCACATTAAAAGGATCATACACCATGATCAAGTGGGGTTTATCCCAGGAATGCAAGGATTCTTCAAATATGCAAATCAATCAATGTGTACACTGTATTAACAAATTGAAGGAGAAAAACCATATGATCATCTCAATAGATGCAGAGAAAGCTTTTGACAAAATTCATCACCCATTGGTGATTTAAAAAGTACCCTCCAGAAAGTGGGCAGAGAGGGAACTTACCTCAACATAATAAAGACCATATATGACAAACCCACAGCCAACATCGTCCTCAGTGGTGAAAAACTGAAACCATTTCCACTAAGATCAGGAACAAGACAAGCTTGCCCACTCTCACCACTATTATTCAACATAGTTTTGGAGGTTTTAGCCACAGCAATCAGAGAAGAAAAAGAAATAAAAGGAATCCAAATCAGAAAAGAAGTAAAGCTTTCACTCTTTGCAGGTGACATGATACTCTACATGGATAATCCTAAAGATGCTACCAGAAAGATACTATAGCTAATCAATGAATTTAGTAAAGTAGCAGGATACAAAGTTAATGCACAGAAATCTCTGGCATTCCTATACACTAATGATGAAAAATCTGAAAGTGAAATCAAGAAAACACTCCCATTTACTATTGCAACAAAAATAATAAAATATCTAGGAATAAACCTACCTAGGTAGACAAAAGACCTGTATGCAGAAAACTATAAGACACTGATGAAAGAAATTAAACATACCAACAGATGGAGAGATATACCATGTTTTTGGATTGGAATAATCAACATTGTGAAAATGACTATACTACCCAAAGCAATCTACAGATTCAATGCAATCCCTATCAAACTACCACTGGCATTTTGCACAGAACTAGAACAAAAAGTTTCACAATTTGTATGGAAACACAAAAGACCCCGAATAGCCAAAGCAATCTTGAGAAAGAAAAATGGAGCTGGAGGAATCAGGCTCCCAGACTTCAGACTATACTACAAAGCTACAGTTGTCAAGACGGTATGGTACTGGCACAAAAACAGAAATATAGATCAATGGAACAGGATAGAAATCCCAGAGATAAACCCATGCACATATGGTCAACTTATCTTTGATAATGGAGGCAAAATATACAATGGATAAAAGACAGCCTCTTTAATAAGTGGTGCTCTGAAAACTGGACAGCTACATGTAAAAGAATGAAATTAGAACACTGCCTAACACTATACACAAAAATAAACTCAAAATGGATTAAAGACCTAAAAGTAAGGCCAGACGCTATCAAACGCTTAGACGAAAACATAGACAGAACACTCTATGACATAAATCACAGCAAGATCCTTTTTGACCCACCTCCTAGAGAAGTGGAAATAAAAACACAAATAAACAAATGGGACCTAATGAAACTTAAAGGTTTTGCACAGCAAAGGAAACCATAAACAAGACCAAAAGGAAACTCTCAGAATGGGAGAAAATATTTGCAAACAAAGCAACTGACCAAGGATTAATCTCCAAAATTTACAAGCAGCTCATGCAGCTCAATATCAAAAAAACAAACAACCCAATCCAAAAATAGGCAGAGACCTAAATAGACATTTCTCCAAAGAAGATATACAGATTGCCAACAAACACATGAAAGAATGCTCAACATCATTAATCATTAGAGAAATGCAAATCAAAACTACAATGAGATATCATTTCACACCAGTCAGAATGGCCATCATCAAAAAATCTAGAAATAATAAATGCTGGAGAGGGTGTGGAGAAAAGGGAACACTCTTGCACTGTTGGTGGGAATGTAAATTGATACAGCCACTATGGAGAATAGTATGGAGGTTCCTTAAAAAACTACAAATAGAACTACCATAAGACCCAGCAATCCTACTACTGGGCCTGTACCCTGAGAAACCCATAATTCAAAAAGAGTCATGTACCACAATGTTCATTGCAGGTCTATTTACCATAGCCAGGACATGGAAGCAACCTAGGTGTCCATCAACAGATGAATAGATAAAGAAGATGTGGCACATATATACAATGGAATATTACTCAGCCATAAAAAGAAATGAAATTTTATTTATTTGTAATGAGTTGGATGGACCTAGAGTCTGTCATACAGAGTGAAGTAAGTCAGGAAGAGAAAAACAAATACTGTATGCTAACACATATATATGGAATCTAAAAAAAAATGGTCATGAAGAACCTAGGCGCAAGATGGGAGTAAAGATGCAGACCTACTCGAGAATGAACTTGAGGAAACAGGGAGGGGGAAGGGTAAGCT
Source organism: Tursiops truncatus (assembly GCF_011762595.2). Lineage (NCBI taxonomy): Eukaryota > Metazoa > Chordata > Mammalia > Artiodactyla > Delphinidae > Tursiops > Tursiops truncatus. Next base: position 28,614,261 of record NC_047039.1, on the reverse strand, counting down.
GGGACAAAGTGAGAGAGTGTCATGGACATATATACACTACCAAATGTAAAATAGATAGCTAGTGGGAAGCAGCCACATAGCACAGGGAGATAAGCTCAGTGCTTTGTGAACACCTAGAGGGGTCGGATAGGGAGGGTGGGAGGGAGGGAGATGCAAGAGGGAAGAGATATGGGGATATATGTATATGTATAACTGATTCACTTTGTTATAAAGCAGAAACTAACACACCATTGTAAAGCAATTATACTCCAATAAAGTTGTTAAATTAAAAAAAAAAAGGGCGAACAATCTGAGTATATATTTCTCCAAAGAAAGTGAAGGGTCAGTAAGGACTTAAAAAGATTCTCAACATCATTAGCTACCAAGGAAATGAAAATCAAAACCACAGTGAGGTATCACTTCATATCCACTAGGATGGCTATAATTTAAAAGATAGACAATAACAAGTGCTGGTGAGGATGTAGAGGAATTGGAACCCTCATACACTTCTGGTGGTAATGTAAAAATGGTATCACCACTTTGGAAAACAGTGTGGCAGTTCCTCAAAAGGTCAAACATAGAGTCACCACACCACCCAGCAATTCCACTCCTAGGTATATACCCAAGAGAAATGAAAATATATGTCCACACAAAAATTTGTAAGCAAGTGTTCATAGTAGCATTATTTATAATAGCTAAAATGTAGAAATAACCTAAATGTCCATCAACTGATCAACTGACAAAATGTGATATTATTCATACAATAGAATATTATTCAGCATTAAAAAGTAATGAAGTACTGATATCTGCTACAACATGGATAAACCTTGAAAACATTATGCTAAGTGAAAGAAGCCAATAAAAAAACCCACATATTATATGACTCCAGTTATACTAAAAGTCCAAAATAGGCAAATCCATAGAGACAGAAAGTGGATTAGTGGTTGCGTGGGGCTGGGGAGGGGGCATGTGGAATGGGGAGTGACTGCTGATGGGCATGGCGTTCCTATGTGGGGTGATGAAATGTAAAACAATTGTTCTAAAATTAACTGTGCCAATGGCTGCACAAATTTTTGAATATACTAAAAACAATCAAAGTGTATGCTTTAAATGGGTGAATTGTATAGTATGTGAATTAGTAAAGCCATTATAAAAATACTCAAAACATCAACATAAACAACTGTAAAAAAGATGCATATAAAGGATGTATACTGGTGGGGCTTCCCTGGTGGTGCAGTGGTTGAGAGTCTGCCTGCCGATGCAGGGGACACGGGTTCATGCCCCAGTCCAGGAAGATCCCACATGCCGCAACGGGAGAGGCCACAGCAGTGAGAAGCCTGCATACTGCAAAAAAAAAAAAAAAAGGATGCATATAGGTGTAAGTTATTTTTAAGATTTTAAAAGTAAGAAAATACCTAAATGCAAAGCAAAAAAAAAGATGGTAAAATAAACGATGTTGAGTCATTTAAGTAACCATTGTAAATCATTTTCTGAATACTGATTAACACAAAGAAATCTCATGCTATAATCTTAAGGGGAGAGGCAGAATATAAAATCTGCACTTAGACACACACACAGAGAAAATTTATAAAAGAAAATCCATAATCAATGAAGAATGGCTAATATTGGGTGGTGGGATAAATGGTGGATTTATTTTCTTCTCTTTCTTCTATAGTTTCTATATTTCCTATACTACATGTATTTTATAATCAGGAAAATTATTTTTTAAGGATTGAGAAAGAAAGTTTATTTGCAAAACTTACTTGAGATGCATAGACTATAAGAGCTGAATTGAAAATTATAGATCATGTGATAAAAACTTCTAACTTTACTGCTGAGGTAATTTTACTGAAGAGGCTAAGTGCCTTGGCCCATTGTCAGCCATCTTGTCAGAGTGTGTGAAACTGAAACAGTTTCTCTCCTCTTCTCTCCTCCTCTTTCTCTCTTGATGATGCCGTACACAGATACACAAACACACACACTCACAAAAGTAGCTCAAAAAAAGAAAGAATTGAAGGCTGGACCTTGAGGGCATTATGCTAAGAGAAACAAGTCAGACAGAAAAGACAAATACAGTATGATCTCCTGTATATGTGGAATCTTTTTTAAAAACCCAAATTCATAGATACAGAGAGCAGATTGATGGTTAGCAGAGGCATGGTGTGGGGTGGGGGGGGGGTGAGGGTGGTCAAAAGGTTATGAAATAAGCAAGTCCTGGCGATATAATGTGCAGCATGGTGACTAAAGGTAACAATACTGTGTTGTATATTTGAAATGGGTTAAGAGAGTAGATCTTAAAAGTTCTCATCACAAGAAAAAACTTTTGTAAACTTGTGATGATGGATGTTAACTAAACTTATTGTGCTGATCATTTTATATACATGTATCGAATTATGTTGTACACTTGAAACTAATATCGTGTTATATGTCAAGTATACCTTAATTTAAAAAAAAAAAAGAAGTAAAAATAATTTGAGAGATTTCTTTCCCCAAATTGAATTCTGTTCTAAACTCCTATAGGTTTATATATAAAAAAAAAAACCCCAACAATCTCTGTCCTAGACCATTAGAGGGCAGTCACAAGTTAAAACAGACTGCACCCTAAGCACAGTGGATAAACTACAATGAGAATAATTATCTTTTTTGGCATCGGAAGCAGACAAACATGATTAAAATCATGCTGACCTTGGGATGACCGTCTTCAGCTTTCTCTGGCAAGCTCTGGCTAAAAAAGTCTTTTTGAAGTGGGGCGTTCTGGTTCCCATCCCACAAGAACAAGAAATGGATGATGCCTCAGGGAACTGCCCCAGCAACAGCTCCCAACTTTTCCAGAGCAGCAGCCCATAATCACCTCATTTTCCTGCTCCAAGTGTTGTCAGAGGGATTCTTCCGCCTTTGGCATCCAGGGAGGTAATACAGATGGAAGGCTGGAAGAATGACCAGCTGCTGATGCCGTTCCTCAGGCTCCCAAGACCTCCAAACAAAAAGAAGAGAATCAGGCAAGGAACAAGAGCTCAGTGCTCCTCAGCAGAAACAAAAGTTCTGTGAAGTTTGGCAAGCCTCGCTGTTCCCAAATGATTCCCAGATGATGGTGAATTTGGAAAATGATCAGTGTTGAAATCGAGACACGTGGGTCTGGTTGCAAAGCCTGATTCCTCCCCTCTCTCCAGGACATGTGAAAGTGAAAAATACAAAGTTGGGGGCAATAGTGTTCACCCCTTGCCATTACTCCCAATTAAAGAACCTTATCCAGACAGTTAGGGCTATACTATAGTGCTTTAGCCTACAGATGCTGGAAGAGGACGCACATTCATATCCCAGCTCTGTCACTCACTGGTCAGGTGAATCGGTATGAGTTACTCAACTTTTCTGTGCCTCAGTTTCCTCATCTGTAAAATGAAGGCAATAATAATATGATTTCCTACATACTTCCTAAGTTATTATATAGGAAGGATTTACATAGTCCCTGACACATTATTAGTACTCAACAAATGTTAGTTATTATCTAGTGCTAGTGGTGATGGGAATAAAGATCTTAAAATACAGAATTTTTCTACCCTCATTTCATCCAGTCCAACATCTTAGGGCTTTTCCTATGAGGAAATGCTCTCTTAAAGACCCTCAAAAAGTTTGTTAGATAATCAATCATTCAAATCTACCCAGAATTAATACATTGGAAAAACCCCTATATCACACAACTAAAAATTTATCTCTAACATCTGCCCCAGGTTTTATTAGCTGAACTGCATTCCTTTTCTCACCTAAGCTGCTGGTTGTAGAAGTTCTTCCCCAAAGGCCAATTTACCAGAGATTGAAGTAAAGGTTTTGAAACACAGTATCTACACTTTTATAAGTTGCCCCATCAGTAGTTGAAATGCCAAGTAACTCTCCATAATTGATATAGGCCAGGACAAACAAGAATTAATTAGTGTGGCTCGTTGTATTTTCCAGAGATGGTCACAACAATATTTCCTATTACGTGTGATACTTCTCCCATCAAGAGGTGGCATTTGTGTTCCCTCCCATTGAATCTGGGAGGGCTTTCAAATGATGCCATGTGACTTCCAAGGTTAAGTCATATAAACAGTATGGCTTCCTCCTAGTTTTCTCTGGGATGCTCATTCTTGGAACCCAGCCACCATGCTGTGAGGAAAACCAAGCTGCATTTAGAGAAGCCATGCGTAGGTTTCCATCCTGCAGCCCCATCTGGGGTCCCAGGCAGCAACTCCCATCCATTGCCAGACACGTAACTAAGCAACCCTTCAGATGATTCTAGCTCCGGAAGCTGAATCATTTCCAGTCATTGAGTCTTCCCAGCTGAGCCCCCAGATATCATGGAGCAAAACAAACCTTCCCACTGTGCCCTTTCTGACGCACAAAATCTGTAAGCACAAGAAAATTGTTGTCATTTTATGCTACTAAGTTGGGCATCACTTATTACACAGCAATAATAACTGGTACAGCCAGCAACCATGACTGTCTCACGTTTAAGTAGATTAGCCTTTAATGTCTGTAAAGTACCCCCCACTTTGCTGATATCATAAATTCCACAATGAGATACTTACTCTTTGGGCTTAAAGTTTTACCCCTTTTGAAACATAGAGTGAAGTGTAGTAAGAAAGAAGCCCAATGTCCCAATCCAGGTGCTACCAACTATTAATGGTACGACTTGGACAAATCACCTAATATGTGGGGCTTATGTTGCATCCCTTTTCTCCAGATCCAGCCTCTACCCTTCCCCCTCCCCACCCCAAACTTGGTATCTCAGGAGATTAACCTTATGATTTACATCAGTGAGCTTCCAGTTGGATGTGACCAATGGGAGGCACCAGCAGGAGGCCCAGAAGACAGCAGGAGAATGAAGTTTGGGTATCATTCCAGTAAAGGTAAAACACCCCTGTTTTTCCACTCAACCCTCTGTCTACTCTCAAGTAATTCTGATCACCGACTATGCAGGGAGATTTTCCCGCAGCAAGCAATTCTTGGACACCCACTGGATGTCCTACAATTCAACTCAATTCTGACACTATCTACCTGAAGAGTGCATCAGATCCCACAGGTTAAGGGCTCAGTCCCTCAAGACTGCTCCCACTTCATATGTCAATTGCAAGTCCAGGCTGTTATCTGGGCTTCTGACCAACTGGCTGTAAATCAGAAGTTCCCACAACCCCTCCTCAGGTTTGATCATTTGCTAGAATGGCTCACAGAGCTGAGGAAACCAGTTTACTTACTAGATTTCCAGTTTATGTATAAAGGAATACAACTCAGGAACAGCCAGAGAAAGAGCTGCATAGGTTAAAGTATGTGGGAAGGGGTGTAGAGCTTCCATGCCCTCTGTGGGCACAACACCTTCCCAGCACCTCCACACGTTCACTAACCCGGAAGTTCTCTAAACCCCATGGTTATAGTTCATATTTTATGGAGGCTTCATGATAGGCATGATTGATTAACTCATTGGCCATTGGTGATTGAACTCAACCTCCACCCTTCTTCCCTCCCCAAAGGTTGAAGAGCGGGGCTAAAAGTTCCAGCTCTAATCACATGATTGGTTCCCCTGGCAACCAACTGTCATCTTTAGGGGCTTTCTAAAAGCCACCTCATTAACTTAAACTCAAGTGCAGTTGAAAGGGGCTCATTATGAACAACAATTGACACATTTGTTGCTCTTATCACTTAGGAAATTCCAAAGAATGGGAATGAAAATGAAATATATATTTCTCATTCTAAACCACAGTATCGCAATTTCCCTCTGCCTCTCTATAGAGTGGCCACCACCTGGCAGCATCTCTCAGCCAAAGATTGCAGTTCCTCTGAGGCAGTGCTTCTTACACAGTTAGTTCCCTTTCTCTCTCTCTCTCTCTCCTAGTATTTGGCCCTTGCCCAGCCCCTTCAGGCCTCTGGGTAGTAAAAGCGCCCCTCCAGCACTAGCTCTGATGGCTTACCTGCACCCTTCCCACACATTTGCAATTAATTCCTCGAATTGCTCAAACATGTCTTTTGTTTCCTCTTGGGATACTGACTGATAAGGAGTTTTTGATTCTTCATTGTAAAATGGAGATTCCACCCATCCAGGCTGCTTCAGAGATCGAGCAAAATAATCAATGTGACAGACTATGTCAGGTCCAGGCTCAGTTACGTCCAGTCACAAAAAACAAAAACAAAACAAAAGCACACTGAGTATTTCAAACAGAGGGAATTTAAGAGAGGGAATTGGTAACACCAAAGTTGAAAGGCTGAAAGAGCAAAAAGAGGATATTAAGTAACCCAGATATCAGTAACTGCAGGGCTGGTGGAACAAAAAGGAGGAGGTGGTGCTTCTGGGAACTGGATGCTTAGAGGGGGACCCCTGCATGGTAATGCTCAGATACCTAAAGAGGGCTTTGTGGGGCTGGTGCTCAGATCCTTCCAGGCTGCCTCTTGATTGGTGCTGAGTCTGGCTAAAGCTGTTCTCTCTGCAGAGTGATGGCAACAGAAGTACAAACACGAAGAAATTTCCCTAGCCCCTTCTACCTCCTTTTACTCTCCCAAATTTGCCTCCCCTAGGCAGAATCTAACCCAAAGCCAGCTGGTGTGAGTGTCTTAGGACTCGAGTTTGAAGCTTCCCCAGACCATCACCAAAGATCAGAGCATAAAATGTGGAGCTTAGGACTGAAAGACACCAGGTTAATAATCAGTACATAAAAGCGTCCTGTATTATAGTTGTTACTGTTACCCATAACTGAGAAAATATAAGTAGATATCTATACTTTAAAATGGACAAATTTTCCCAGTCTTTTCCTCAGAGAAGGTCTAATAAGAGCTATGATATTATAGTCCACTTTCTAAGCTTACCAAGGTTTTAAATGTTCTATCCTCTGCTTTCCTCCAGAACATAAAAATGTCCCATAAATTCCAACCAAATATACCAGAATCCTTTTTTTTTTTTTTTTTTTTGCAGTACGCGGGCCTCTCACTGCTGTGGCCTCTCCCGCTGCGGAGCACAGGCTCCGGACGCGCAGGCCCAGCGGCCATGGCCCACGGGCCCAGCCGCTCTGCGGCATGTGGGATCTTCCCGGACCGGGGCACGAACCCACGTCACCTGCATCGGCAGGCGGACTGTCAACCACTGCGCCACCAGGGAAGCCCCCAGAACCCTTTTAAAACTAGAGCAGCAGCACATAATCTTTGCTGCTAAATGCAATCTAAATGCAAACGACCTTCTCAGAAAAGATAAGTGCCACGAAGCACTGGCAGTGCCTAGAACATGATGATGTCTTGGGGAAGCACTCTTGACCAATGCCAGACAATGCAGGGTCACCAGCTGGCATGATCCTCCCCCAACTCCCTCAAGAGTTGAAGGACAGTAGTTCCCTAACACACCACCTCATATGCATTAACAATTAAAGCCCTCAGTCCAGCAACCCAAGGGCTGGAGGCCTGTAAAAACTCATTTCTACAGATACCAACTCCTGTATTAGAGCAATGGTTTTTTAAACTACTTTTAGCAACATATTTTCTGTTTTTATTTTTATAAACACAGTCTTCCATAGAACCCCAAATAAAATTGAAATAGAAAAATCTGGTGCTGCATTAGCTGAAATGAGGGGTCCCCAGAAACTGTCCTGATGTAGCTGTTGCCCCCACCCCTTCTCCTAGACAGTTTCCTGGGTCTCTGAGGAAGCCAGTTTGAGAACCAGTGAGTGCCCTAGGACTACAGCAGTCTTGATAAAGTTTAGTAATTTCAAACATTCTTTAATATAGCTATAAAAGTAGATTACTAGGTACAATTGTTCCCAATATTCAAAGAATCAGAGGCTTTCTTCTCACCACATTATATTATAATCCCATACAGAAAATTTTCCAGTTTTACCTATAGACACCCTCACCTTCTCTAACTATTAAAACCCCATTGCACAACACATGTTTTTACATCACAGCTCTCCCAAAGATCTCCAGACTTGAGTAAAATTGCAAAACAAAGTTGAATTTTAAGTACTGGGTCTGTGACATGGGCCCTCCAGCTTCAGGGAGGTGACAGGTACTGGTCTGTTCCTGGGTCCTCTGTGGCCAGTGCAGAACTTGGTGAAGAAAGCAATGCTGGGTGGCACATCAGCCCACCAGGACTATGTGATGTTGGCGTTCTGCTTGAGGTAGTCCATGTAGCGAGTCAGGAGCATCTTCTGAAACACACTGCTGTAGAAGGCCCATGACGGGATCAGGCTCAGAATGCTTGCCTTTAAGAGACAAAAACATAAGTGTCTGGGAGAAAAGAAGAGCAAGGAAGTTGCAAGAAAACATCTCAATTTATATTCATCATCTTGAAAAATGTATATCTGATGACTGAAGTTAAGTCCCAAATCTTTTAAGTAGTTGTTAAGATAAATAGAGTTAACACTGTTGTATGTTATATATGAAAGTTGTTAAGAGAGTAAATCCTACGAGGTCTTATCAAACGAAAAAAATTTTTTTATTTCCTTAATTTTGTAACCATATGAGATGATGAATGTTCACTGAACTTACTGTGGTAATCGTTTCATGTAAATCAAATCATTTTGATGTACACCTTCAACTTATAGAGGGCTGTATGTCAATTATATCTCAATAAAACTGGAAGAAAAAAATTCTTTTAAAGAGTTAATGAATGGAAATGAGTCATAGCAAGGTGTAAATTATTATCATGGAGTATTTGCTTTGAAAAGGGGGGGAAGCCTCAAGTTGAGGCACAAATGCCTAATGCTTTTCAGGCAAGAGGCACAGGCCTTGGAAGGTTCTTGCCCTCAAATTACACTTGTGTCCTATAAGGAAGGTCCAGGCCCCCAGAAGTAATCATTTTGTCCACAGTGTGATTCGGTTAATCCAACATTCCTCAGTCTACCTACAAAACAACAGAAGTTCAACTAGAGGAAAACTTGAGCCTTGTAGGCAGCTTGAACCTTCAGATTTTTGCAATCCTCTGAGGTATCCCAAAGCAGGAAACTAAAGGTGGTTCCTGGGAACCAGAGTAGAGCTCTTCCTCCACTGGCCAAGTCTATGAATCAATGCAACATCTTCTTCAGGAACTTCATTTTTCTCCCAGACAGAGCTTTTTTTATTTCGCAGCAAAATCAATCCCTTCCATTAGCTTTGTCTTGAACTAAATGTTTGGGCTTACTGAAGTCAGCCATAAATAAAATAAACTGAAACGCCAGGTCCCCAGAAAATGTTCTAAAAGGCCCCCTCTCCCATCCCCATCTTTATCTACCTTCTTCCAACCTGGAGACGCCATGTAGAAGGAAACAGAAAAGGTTTGGCATCAGGCAAAAATGGACTTAAACCCTTGCATCACTTTTACCAGCCAGGTGGTCTTGGGCCATCTGATCCATCTAAGCTTCATCTGATCTGATCCAGCTCTGAGCTTTGGTTTCCTCAATGTAAAAGGGGAGCCAAATGTCCTGTCTCACAAGATGTTTAGGAGAATTAAATGAGGTAACTATGAAGCCCCAAGTTCCACACGGATTCTTAGGTAGAGGCTCCAGTCTCACCTCAACTGCTGCCCCAAAACTCCTTGAGGGTAGAGAGCATCCTGTCTTTGCCTCACCTCTTTGAAATAGAAGACTTGCTTGTTTACTGGTTGATTCCACTTGATTACCCATAACTTTAGATTCCACGATCTTTCTAAACCCTGGCACATTCAAAATTGGTTTTAATGATTGATGTGTTTTCCTTTGTTTTCTCTTTTGCTTCACCAGGCACAAAGACTTTTTCCTACTGTTTTTGGCATCTGTTTACCAGTAGAGATTAGAATTTGTTACATAAGAAATCAAAGAGAAAAGTAAAAAAAAAAAAATTCAACTTTTGACATCTAGAATTGGATTACAGTATGTATGTAGCAAGACAATTGTCTTGCAAGCCATGCTATTGTCTCCAGAAAACATTTTCTAAATGCTAATGGATTCCATTTAAAACATCAATATCCTGGAGGACTAAAAGTATAGAGTTCTGCTAAGGGGAGAAGAGGATGTCTTATCCACTGGAACTACCTAAATCCCTCTGAGATGAACAGGATGTGACCCTGGGAAAGCATACAAAAGCCTGTACTTTTTCTGCCCTGGAGATGGTGGGAGGTACAAGAGAGAAAGAGGAAGACGTGGCCAGATGTGTGTCCTCTGATATGTGTGTCCTCTGAGCTTACGCTGGAGGGCTGGGGGCCTGGGGTGAAGGATAGGAAAGTGTGATAAATAAGTAATGGTAGCAAAGGAGGGTTTACTGCCTCCACTCTTCTGGAGTGCAGCCACAGAATATTATCTCAGCGTGGCGAGGTAAGTGCTGAGACTTGCTTTTCCAGCATCCCTCAGGTTCAAATTGGTGCTGATGCAAAGTAGAGAGCCAGAGGGCCTCTGCGAACCAAAGCTGCAGATGGACAGCTGGCCTCTGGCTGGATGAGGGAGGTAGCAGAGATTCAGGCATGTTCAGCCATCAGTAGCTGGGGAATGCATTGGCCTAGCCAAAAGGACAGAAGGAGTTATCCCCACACCCCCCACAGACATAAACCAGCAAGGTGAGCCACCATCAGATAGATTAGGGACACCAGCCACACACACTGAAGGACCAGCAGGAATTCATAGGAACTCTTTCCCCAGTGTCATTTTAGTGAGAGAGGCCAGAAGAAGGGACACTCAGGCAAGACCGAACATTTTTCTCTAAATAATGGACAGCCTATTTCCTAAATGGACAGTTTAGATGATCAGATCAAACTAAGTTTAAACTCATTAGACATTCCACTAATTTGTTTTCGTGCCATGCAGCAAGTAGTGGTCTGAAGAAAAACCAGATCGGCAATAGGCAAAATAAAGATCTTATATTCTTTCTGCTTGTCCACTTTGCACTGTGCGTTCAAACGGCGATTCTGCACGTTGTTGAGATTCTACAGTAAAAGTAGCAAGTAATCAGCTAAGACAATTCAGTATCTCTTGCCGGAGTCTCAGTACTGAGTCCCAGGAGACAGCTGAATGCTTTGGGAGGATTTAGTGCATTGACCCATGAATCTCTCTAGCATCAGAAAGAGAAAGAGAGAAATAAAGAAGCCTAATTCCCAAGGTAGAAAAACATATGAGGCAGAGGAGCAAGTTGACATATGAAGGGAAAGTAAAGACCTGTCTAAAATTCTTTGGTGATGATGGAAACAGAACTACCATGACACTGTTTGTTTGTTTTCAGTATTAGTGTGAAACTCAAGTCTACCTTTGTTTCCTGTTTGTGTTTTTTCCTAAAAGCAGCCCAGGGATGGTAAGAACTCCTCATGCCATATACTTCAGACTTTATTTCCATGTTTGATGAAGTCCGTGGTGTACGGGAACCAGCTTGTACTTTCTCATGAGAGCCAATTGTGAACCCTCCTCCTGAATTCATGTGCAGTGCCAACACACTGGTAACTTAACATCAGTCATGGAAATCAGCAAACGCTACAAATCAAGGTGTTTTGTTTTATTTTGGGGTTTTTCCTGGAGAGTTAAACATTTCCTGGCACAGAGGGCCAAGGACATCGACAGCCCCTACAGGGAAGCACCCCGTGTTTTGGCCTGACCTTCACAAAGCTCTGGGAGCCGCCTTACTTTCTGAGGGCAGAGGTGAGGCGGCCAAGGGTGAGATTTGCCAACTTCAGAGTTATCTCTAGGCTGGGCACCCAGCGCTTCAGCTTCTCCTTCCCCTTGCTAGATACACCTTTTCACAGGCTGGACTGCCCTCAGCAGTATACCTCTGGCATCAATATCCTTGCGTGACAGAGAACGGCTGAACGCTCCAACAGCAAGGGAGAGCTGGCTAAGCCCTGCTAGGGCCCCCTGCTTGTCTGTCCTCCCTTGCTTCAAGAAAGGAGAAGTTATCAATTACCAAGATTTCATGGGCGAGGCAGCCACAGGTTTCGTCTCCAATCGTGACATAATTCAGTGATTCTTTAACAAACTCATCAGCAGTCTTGGTTATCATGTTGGTATTTAGATACTTTGTCATCGGGGTTGAAACAGCATACGGGGTGAGCACCTACAATGGGAAATAAAGACCGTAACACAGGAGCAATCTGCCCAGCCCTGAGAAACTAATACCCATTTTACCATCCCTTCATGTTCCAACTCTGTTCTCCGCCTAAAAAGTCTCAGGATACTATACGATAATAGAACAGTTAAAGGTGTAGAAGGAGCACAGAGCTGGGAATCAGAAAGGTCAGTTTCTGGCTTAACGTGGCA